>NC_134183.1:35680029-36299985 GCF_964188355.1 Buteo buteo
CGGCGTGGGGTCCTCCCCAGGCTGCAGGTGGAGATCTGCTCCACCGTGGACCTCCAAGGGCTGTAGGGGGACAGCCTGCCTCACCATGGTCTTCACCACAGGCCGCAGGGGAATCTCTGCTCTGGCACCTGGAGCATCTCCTCCCACTCCTTCTTTACTGACCTGGGGGCCTGCAGGGTTGTTTCTCTTGCATGTTCTCGCTCCTCTCTCTGGCTGCCATTTATGTGCCCGCTGCAACTTTTTTTCCCTTCTTAAATATGTTATCACAGAGGCGCTACCACTGTTGTTGACTGGCTCAGCCTTGGCCGGCAGCGGGTCCATCTTAGAGCTGGCTGGTATTGGCTCTGTCGGACATAGTGGAAGCTTCTAGCAGCTTCTCACAGAAGCCACCCCTGTAACCCCCCTGCTACCAAAACCTTGCCACACAAAGCCAATACAGCAAGATAATGTATTCTAGAATAATAAACTCAGAAATGAATACTGTAATTCCTTGGAGAGAATGTGGTGACTGCAATCTATTGGTTTTATAGCCTTCAGAAATCCTAGGTAGATTCCTGATTTGCATATAATCTTTCAAATAATTATGTCAGCAACAGATACGCTGTTAAATATTGACCCAGGTAACAAGTTTAATTGTAGTTGTTTAGTGTATATGCATGAATAGTCTGTGGGGGAAGAGATTAGGCTTTTGAACATCACTGATACCATTTTCTAACTCTTGTCTGATGGTTAAAGATTTATTGCTTTTTCCTCGGCTGTTTGTGAACTTCTGCAGAGAAGAAGCTTGAATATACAAGAAAATGGCAGATAACCTTTCATCCTTCCCTTTGAGTGAAATGCATAACTACTGTTTAACATGCTTAAAACAAATAGATTGCTGTAAATCACCAGCTGGCTTCCAGAGATGGGTATCCTTTTGATGCACCTTTCTGGCTTCTTTGGTCAGCTGTTGGGAATGTGCTTCATCAAATGTCGTATCTTCTTTTTTTGGGTTTCTGCTCCATACACTGTCCAGTGTCCTGTCCTGGTCTGCTAATACTGATGAGAACTTGTGAAATATCATGCTGCATACTCAGACTGTGTGTTAAGTGTTTTAAAAGTGTGTTGGTCGTGTACTGGGTGTAAAATATCCTGAGTGCTAAGCAAGCTGGAGTTGTAGCTGTGGAAAGTCTGAAGGGGAACTGGAGAGGGGGGAAATGGTTAGGTGTCAAAAAAACCATTTTGATTCATGTGGAATTTTTTTTTATAGAAATGAAAGAACTTTTTCTCCTTGTTGCTCAGAATTGCTTCTGCTACTCAAGGAAGGATGTGCCTCAGTATCAGTATCTCAGTATCTTATCTGTTGCTCACATCTACTGACAATATTTATACTTAAAAGCAAAGAATGTTTTTGCTAAATTTTACCTTGTTAAACTTTTAGTGCATAATTAATTTATCTAATATTTCTACAGGGATATATTCAGTGGAACTGGTAAATGACAGCTTGTATGAATGGCACGTTAAGCTTCTAAAGTAAGTTACTAGAGTTTTTTCATGTTCTGAAGAATCTGTTTTATTATTGCTGCGGAGATTCTTACTTCTGATAAATGAGAATCTCTAGCCAGAGCATATAAAACAGCGTGGTGGCTACAATTCTAGTGAACAGAAATGCGTACAGAGATTGAACTGTAGTAGTTGAGCTGGCAAAAAACCAAACACTCTTTGCACAGCTAACGCAGTGCATATTACCATAACTTCATTACTGTTCAATTCTCTTTCCAAAACTACTCCAAAATATGCAATCTTAAATGATGAAATTTTTTGTCTATAGTTTTGTCTGGATGGTTTTATTTTGGTTTTGTTTGTTTTTAGTTTCAAGAAAATGCAACTTCTAGTTTCATGCAAGATGTAAGAAGGAACAGAACTGTCCTAGTACCATTAGTTCTTTATTTCTACAGTTGAGCAGACACATAGGGCTGAAACTTTTAGGTATAACATAATTATGACTGTCTTCTCTTCTGTACTGCTTTTGGCTATGTGTACTAGATGATAACTTGTCTTGGTTGTGTCCATAGTCCAGTAACTTTAATTCTAGAGGTATTATATTGAAATTATTCCTGGTAATGGGATCTTCTGCCATCATCCTACGAGAAAACCTGTAGGAAGGAAAAGCCTATCCAAACTAGGCTGGGTGGCTGCAAAAGATGGCAATGGATGAAAGAACTTCCATTCAGTGCAGATGTCATGGTGAATAAGTATAAGGACATAAGCTGCTTCAGCACAATAGTTGGCCTGCCTGTAGGAACTGTTGCCTTGTCCTAGTGGTGAGACTTGTATGACTATGTCACCAGCTGCTGAAATACAGTTTTATTTCCTTCTTAGTGTAATCATAGGCATGTGAATGTTTTGAAGCTGAAAATGGCAGGAATGGTGTATGTTGGAAAAATCTGTGCCATATTACAGGAAGCCTTGTCTATTGAGTGCTTCTACAACAAAGCGCTCAAACCACTGTGCGATGATTTGAAACCTCTTTCCAAGTGCTGTGAACAGGTCTGATTTTTGACTTCAAGAAAGAGAAAATGGAGTGCATGCAGCAAATGGCATCCAGAATGACTAAGAGAAGATAAGAAGTATTGTGTTTGTTTATCCCAGCAAAAAGTGTCTGGAAACAAATGAACTGTGTGCAGACTAGTTGGAGGGGATAAATGGCAGAGAGAAAAGAGCCCATTTGACTAAGGAACAGTATTGTTACTAGAACAAATAACTCTGAACTGGCCTAGCACAAGCTGTGGCTGGAAATGATAGGTTTCTAAACACTGGGAGACTTTCTTCTGAAACAGCTTCCAGTTGGTAGGATGGGGACAAACTACCCAAGTAATACTGAAATGGGGGACCTAGTAAGTTTGTGGTTTCACCTGTAGTAGAGGACTGGATTTAATAGCCCATCAATCCCTTTAACATATGTTTTTGGTTTGCTGCAGGCATTTTTTGACTAGTCTCTTTTAAAAGCTGCTGGGATGTCAGAGCCTGGGTGGGATTAACCCAGTAGTGTCTGAATTAATGTCTAGGCTGCTCACCACCAGCATTTTGCAACAAACAGTTGAAATTCTGCTGAGCAGAAGCTGCTGGCTTTAGTACTTCTGCTGATGCAGATTACTTTTAACAGCTGATACAGAACTATGATCACATATTCCATAAAGGATTCACTAACTGTGTACTGAAAACTAGATCAGACAAAACAGTCTTCCTGCTAAATCCATCCCCCCCCGCCCTTGGAACATATGTTTCTGGTGAACTGAAGAGAATTGAAATTGCTGTTTTCAAATAAACAGGTTATTTTGTGCTAACTATGTTCAAATAGCACTTGATAGCATTGGGGATGTAGTGCATTGCAGCAAGCTTTCATGTTGATCTCATGGCAAAGTGTTTACTTTGTAAAGAGAGCAAGAGTTTTCTACAGTTCACCTTAAATTACTACTACAAATGTAGTTTGTAAACTACAAATACACAAAAGCGCTCTTAAAGGAGTAATTACTGTTTACAGGAAGTGAAAATATTAACTTCATCTAGGATCTCCCCCCTGCTTCTTTCATAGGGTTGATCCTGATAGCCCACTGCATAGTGATCTTCAGGTCTTAAAAGAAAAAGAAGGTGCAGAATACATTTTACTCAACTTCTCTTTTAAGGTATGTGTCTATGGGAAGAAATGCTGGGGTTAAATTTGTAGCTTACTGTAGGAAGTGACTTAAATGACCCTCAGCTGTTACTTGGGTAAAGATGGAGCTCTAGCATAAAAAAAAAAAAAAAAAGAAAAGAAAAATTGCAACTTTAAATTTGGGACTAAAGCTTTCCAAAAATTGCTTTTTTAGCTTTAAATCTGATTTGCCAAATAAGGCTATTGAAATACTTCCTGGTTAGGAAAACAGTGTCACAGTATTTTTCTTAACCTGTTTTTTGTTATGCTTTTCAGGATAACTTCCCTTTTGATCCTCCCTTTGTGCGAGTGGTATCTCCTGTGCTCACAGGAGGGTAGGTTTGAGTTGCCTTACAGAAATTTTACTTTGTGGTGAAAATGTTACAACTTGGGATTGGTTGATTGTTTGCAGGGTATGTTTTGAGACTACCATGTAGGCTTCAGGAATTTTCCCCTAAATATATACATGAGCTGCTGTAGACCTTGAGTTTGGTGAAGACCTCACAAGTGTCATATGGAGACTTGCTTCTCAAGCTTTATGAACTAATAGTAGGAAAACAGCTGGATGCAATTCCTCTTTGAATGGCTTAGTTTGTGTCTCGCTTTGAAAGCCTCTGTGCCTGCCATGATGTTTAAGAACTGGCTTCTTTGGGGATGGTTGACATCGCTGTTACTTCTCCTGTTGTAGGGTGTTTTGAGTTGGTGCTTTGAAGGGGTCTTGATCCCTGTGTTGCCTTAAACTTGCTGTATAGTCTCAACTGACTCTCTGTTGCTGGTAACACTGCCATAAAGTTTTTGTCTAAAAACTCCTCAAATGCTAATTGAAAAATACTAAATTTAATTGACACCATGCTCCAAAAGTCACCTAAATGTGTTTGAAGTGCTGTCTGTGGCACAGAAACTTGTATATATCCATGGAGAGAATATTAAATTCACCTTCCAAGGCTTTTCTGCATCTCCAGCTGACAGGAAATTATACCTGTACATTTGAAAATGCAGTCTGTGAGAGCTGGTGCTGATTCTGATTTGGGTTTAATTGCTGTGTGGTTTTGCATTCAAGAAGTGGTTAGTGCAGTTAAATACTGTTCATGAGGGTTGCTGCTACCAAAAAAGTGAACAAGCAGTGCCAGACAACAGAAAACTTATTTGGATTCTGGTTTTGTTGTACTTGGACTTCTTTGTAGAATGAGAGAAAGAATGGCCCAGAAGGTTTTCAGTGATCGTTTCCCTGTGAATGTCGTACAGACCTACATTGTTTGAATGTCTTGGTCATAGGGGAGATGACATTTTTGGAGTGGTAAATCCTACTCCCTCGGTCCAGGTTTTGTAATGACCAGGCATTCTGACTACTGAGTCAGCACAATGCATGAAGAAGTGTTACTGAAACTAGAAAGTGGTTTATAGGAAAATCAAGTAATGATCTGCTTTATCTCATTTGTCTACATCTTTGATTTATAGGTGCACCTACATTGTGTGGAATTTTGTTAAATTTCTTTACAGATGTGAATTTGTTTGGTTTTTTTACAACTACACATCAATTCTACATTTACATAGTTTAGCCATAAAAAGCAACCTTCCTTTTTTCGTGGTCTGTGTACAGTTATGTAAGCAGTTGTGCAGACTAGCTCGGTCACTGATTTTTAACTAAATGTAGTTAGTAAAGGAAATTTTTTTTTGTCTCACAATGCTAATCTTCTTTGCATAAGTATAATACAGCTAACTAGTTACAATATATTCCTGGTTAAAGGGCATTTCAGCTTTATGTGAACAAAAAAAAATTAACCAATTGGCCTGCAAGAGCTTAAAGTGCTGTGAACAGTTTCATCTTTTTACTAACTGGTTATGTCAAATATATTTTCTTTCACATTTGTTTCTAGGTATGTCCTAGGTGGAGGTGCATTATGCATGGAACTTCTTACTAAACAGGTGAACACAGGCTCTGTTATCTCGATAATAACAAAGCATGCTTTAAAATAACGAAAATAGGCGTTTCCCCTGAGTTGAAGAATCCCCTGTGTGGAATAAATTACACAGTCCAAAGGGAACATGGTGGAACAAAGCTCAGTCCCACAAGATTTGCCTTGCTGATCTTGTGTGAGATCTTTTCTGCCTTGGATGGCTTACAAGAGGTCTGAGGAAGAGGCAAGAAGTGAGAGCACATCAGCTTTGAATTCTCAGAATTTCTGGGAGGAAGCTCGTGTAAAGAGTGAGTTCTCAGGAGCAAGACACATTGTTTTCTCTTCTAGAAGCCTCTGCTGCTGCACAAAGTCAGCTCTGGAGAAGTGAGGAAGGCAGAAGAATCTAGGCATAGATGACTTGTGTAGACAGAGTTGATTAGTTTGCTCTTTAAAATAAGTCAATGAATGAAGTGACTATTTGCAGGCTCCGGCAGAAACTTTTGTGAACCCTGGAAGGTAAAGCAATGTCAGAGATAAGCAGTAATTTTCGTGGGAGCAGAATTGTCATAGCTCACTCAATGGCTTTCTTAGACAGCAGTCTTTCTGCTTCTTACAAGAAGTTGTAACAGCTGTTGTGATGTTGCTGAAAATGTGTAAATGCTGTAATAACAGAGCTGCTCTTCTTTCTGTCTTGCTGTATTTTGGAAATGTGTGATTCAGCCTTTTCATTTTTCCTACAAGTTCTTAGTACTAGGCCTGTATATCACTTTCCAGATTCTCTCTGGAAAATAAAAGTTGTTAACTGGAAACAAGTAGTTAAAACTAAAACTGGAGTGCAGAAAAAAACCAAACCACAAAAACTCCAAAGCAATCCCAAAGCACATATTCCAAAATAGATTCACAAGGTGAAGACAAGAAGCAAGTACATGTTACATAGAACTATTTCCTTCCTCCTCCAGGGCTGGAGCAGTGCCTATTCAATAGAATCGGTCATCATGCAGATCAATGCCACTTTAGTCAAAGGAAAAGCCAGAGTGCAGTTTGGAGCCAATAAGGTAAATGCGCTGTGTATATCTATTACATAAATTACTGTTGGGCTTCCATTTCTTTGCTGGCTTGCATAGAAGGTGCTTAATGACAGAATTGTCATTGCAAATGTATTTCCCTTTTGATTTATCTTGGTGTCTGGTGCATGTATGAGTATTCTATTGGCAGTTAACTATGAGTTTGTTAAGAAATGATGAACACATGAGGAGGATAAAACCTTGGGATGGGCAGGGTGTGCAAGTAGTTAGACTTGTACTATCCCCGTATTGGCAAGGGGCGGGAAGCGAAGGAGGATTCAGAACTGGGAATCAGGAGGATTTGGAAATTCCAGCTCTGAGAAGGGCTGTAGATGACAGCCCGACTGCCAGGATCACATATGCTGATGTTAAGAAGTTCTCCTTTTGCTGGACTAAACACCTGCAAAATTTCACAAGAAGGTGAAAAATAATACCATGCAAATACTGCTGAGTTAGCCATTCAGCATTGATCGAAATCATAGTTCAATTCAAGTGTGTATGTTGGTATTGGACCATAACGTAAAACCTTGAGGTACTAAATGCTTTAAATATTCAAGTCAATGAAATTGTCACTTGGATGCCAGTTTTTAAGTATGTATTCAAGCATAGTGAACTAGGCAAGATGCAAAAGTTTATGATCACAATTCTGTCTAACTGGGTAACTGGTCAGCTGAGCAAGACAGAGTTGCGGTGGGGATTGCCTGGCGCCTGCCCTTCTGGTCGCAATATACACTTCTGACTTACCTCACGTTCTGAACCTTCGGCTAGAGGGGCCTTTCCAGCAGTAGGGTTATACAAATTATTGTCATTATGATGGAGGAGATAGCAGAAGATAAGAGTATTTGTTCTGAAAATCTTGTACTTAAAAGCTGGGAATGTTGTAACATTGTGCATGGTAAGCCCACCATAGAGTTTCTTCAAAAAGCTGTTTCTCAGTCTCACGTGTCTAGATGCAGGTTTTTTTATGCTAGTTTTTTCTCCTTTCAGAATCAATATAATCTAGCAAGAGCACAGCAGTCCTATAAGTCACTAGTACAAATACATGAGAAAAATGGTATGTATATTCTTGCAACTTTGTTCTTGTCTGCACAGCAACCTGCGCATTGGTATTTGGCTGCAGTAAATCTTGAAGTGCCAGAGTGTCTTATGTTGGCTTGGGAAGACCATAAACGATGTCTCCTTTTTCTCATCTTGCACTAGGACGACAGTAGTGCTTCAAGTAACTTGACTAACAATCATTGCAACTTTTCCAGCTTACGTGAATGCTCCATGTGTTCCTGTTGTCTTTTGAAAGGTAGTTCAACTTCATTTTCAGCCAGTTGATCTAGGAACTTTATTGTTACTGTAGCTTTTAAAGCATCTCATTAGTTCGTGAAGTACCTGCTGGAAGTTTGCCTCTTTCCCTGAAAGGCTTTGTTTCAAGTGGCAAGACCTCAATAGTAGTAATCACTAAGGAAGAGATAAAGTGGAAAGAAAAAACAGAGACTAAAAAAATACAAAAAGTGTAAGTGAAGCATGCTGGCTGGAAAACTGTGCAATAGAAATGGGAGACACTTTGGTGTTTTTAACCATATTTAAAGCCCGTTAATGGTCTCTCAGCTGCATAAAACAAGCATTCAAGTGCTTCAGGTATAATTGCATTCATTGTGCCAGGATGCAAAGACAACAAATGACCTGAGCCTTCAGAAGGTTTAAGTGGCTTACACGTTATGTAAAAGTCATCAGCAGAATTGGTACCCTGGTCTCATGACGAGGGAGTTAGTCCCGGTTACCGCTCCGTGATGTCCTTTGATCCAGGTTGGACACGGTGCCCTCTGGGAATTCCTGTTGCTGTGAACATGAGAGCATATTGCAGTGTGACTGTAGTGAGCACCTTGGTTTCCCTACCTCTAAAATTGAACATAATGCATTCTCTACTCTTGGGAGGAAGATCAAAGATAATGACTTTGAAATGCTTTCCAATTTTATGATATTTTGAACTTGCCATTAACTGAGTCTTTTGCTTTTTAGTCTCTACAAAAGCCAGCATGGCTCTCTGTTTGTTTGCTTCTAGCTATGTGCTAGCCTTGACTACAGTGGTTACTGCTGCATCAGGAGCTGTACACAAAGCATTCACAGCATTTATTGCTGCTGCAAAAGGTGTCTTTAACTTATAGCTGCTACCTGTTCTCTCGGACAACATAAATAGGCCCTGTATTCACTGTACAAAAATTTAGAGTCATTTTTACAATAGCGGCCAGGAGAATTAAGATTGGAGATCTGGAGGTGGCTAGAAAAAAACTATGTGCACTTGATCAGGTATGATTTGACTGCTAAGCATGCCAAATCCTATTAGGAGGCAAGTTATTCAACTGACATTTCTGAGCCTATTCCTACAGCAAAATTTGCAGAAGTAGGATAAACCATTCAAAAATGCTTGTGCGTGCCTAACTTCATTACACGAGGTGGAATTTGTATATAAGTATCCCAGTGTAGTCATGTTTGTATGTCTGTGCACTAAGTGGCTTGAAGACATAGGGGTTGTATTTCTCTTCCATTTGGTTTTGTTGCAGCAAAGTTCCTCCTTAAACAGCTTCCTCTGTTGATGTCCAGCTCATCCAACTCGGGATTAGCTGCTGCCACAAAACCCCCAAAACTTGGAAGTATTTAATTTTCACGCCCAAATACTGGGTCTGATCCTGGATTATGCCACATGCTTTATCTCCCACTGCAGACCCACTAGTGTTTAGGGCAGTGGGTCTCGCTGAGCTGGCTGACTTTAAGAGGGAAGGAAGGAGCTGGATTAGGCTTTCATCTCCTGCAAATTGAGACTAAGATGGCAAGATCATCTTGACATAGCGATGTCGGTACCTAACGTGTTTCTCTGTTCTCCATAGGCTGGTACACTCCTCCAAAAGAAGATGGCTAACACTGAGGACTGTAGTATACCTGGACCAATGTCAACAAAACAAGCTCTTTTTTATGTTTTCCAACACACAGACTCAAGCTATGAGTGCCCCTATAACAGCTGTACTGAAGACTTTAGCTATTAGATAAGTTAGTGGATAATCTGTCAACTGACACGTAAAGTATAAGTTACAGCCTTACCATTCCGCTCTTCTTAGGTATCTGGACTGAGCAGTTTGGGCCTTTACCGTATTTGTTCTTATGGATTAAGCATATTTGGGCCACGCCCTCCCTTCTCCCTTTTTTTTTTTATTTGAAAGCATAAGCTCCCTGCAGCAGGCTATCAAGTTACTAAAGATCATTCAATAGGAGTGAGTTGTTCACACACTTCTGTGTATTTCTTACCTTTTGCAAAATGCAGACTGCAGAGACTTGCGTTGTATTGTTTCATTTAAAGCCAAGAAGTTTAATACATTGTTTAATACTGTTTTAGGAAATGTCAGGTCTTGCAAATCACAGTAATTTTTTCTGGTCTAAAATGACAGCATTTGTAGTATTTCCAAATTAATGATATAGGAAAAAAACACATGTATGTTAAGTCATTAAACATTTTTCATGGCTGTATGAGAATATGAACTGTTTCTTGGAAAAGATGCTCTTTGTTTAGATTATGTTAATTTTTTTGGCTTTTTTTTTTTGTTTGGGTTGATTTTTTTGTGTTTTTTTTTTTTTTTTTTTTTTTTTTTAAGCAGAGCAAGGCTGTGCCAATAAAACCTTGTAACTAGTCACTTCCACTGGGGCATCAGAACTTGCTGGGCTGTTCCTGCTACTTGCTGGCTCAACCTCCTTAACAAGAAGAGCCGCATTATGAAGCTTGAAGTTATTTAAAGTACTAAAAACCTTTTTAGGTGTTCCATTTTATTAACGGGTTGTTGCAATCATTTGTAAACTAATGAACTTATAAAGTAATTGGCACAAATCAAGATGAAAGTCCTTGAATGAAAATTTTTTTATATAAAAGCTACAATAAATAAAGTACAAAACAGCATCATTCGATTCAGAGGTTTAAGAAATGTTGCCACGGTTGTCGATGGTGGTTCTGTTATCGAAAGATGAAGGGGAACTGTTCTTTCTCTGTTAGGAAACGAATCTGGGGCTGTGTAATTACGCTCTTATTTCATTGCCTTACCTACATCGATTCTGTTCTGGTTGTAGTACTAGTCGTTAGGCCTTTGCACCTCCCCGGGGCCGAGCGAAGGGTGCGTACCACGGACTAAGCACTTTTTAGAAGCGCAGAAGCATGTTTTTGTTATGGTTTTTTTAGTTGACTATCGACTTTGTGTTCTTCTCTCTGTCAGGCGCCCACATGTCCTTGCGCATTTGCTTCTAGATCCCGTTTTTAGCTCGAAGGAAACGACGGGGGCGAGGTTTGGCGCGGATGGACGGTGGGTGACGTCCCCGCCGTGCCCGTAGGTGCTGACCCCGGTGCCCACCGTGGGGTGGGGGGAGCCCGCCGGTGGCTCCCTGCGCCCGGCCCCCCCCCCCCCAGGCAGGCAGACCCCGCACCGTCGCCGCATGCTTTGAGGGTTGGGTTGCGTTCCTCATGGCGGAGTTCCTTGGCAATGTACAGTAATTTGTAAACTTGCATCAAGTTTATGAATAAAAACCGTTTTAAGAAGTGCGCTGTCTCCCTGCTGGGTCCCGCGGCGGAGGGGGGGGGGGGGGGCGGGGCTCCAGAGCGAGGCGGGTCCTCCCGGCCGCCTGGCGGCGGCAGTGCGGCGGCTCCGGCCGTCCCCGCCCCCGCGCGACCGGAAGAGCCCGCGCGGGAGGGGTGACGCAGAGAAGCGGCGGTGCCGGTGCCATGGAGGCCGCGGCTAAGGGGGGCTTCGTCCTCGGCAACCTGGCCGAGGTGGTGGAACGCGTCCTCGGCTTCCTGCCCACCAAGGCGCTGCTGCGCGCCGCCTGGTAAGGGAGGCGGGGCGGGGGAGCGAGGGAGGCGGCGGGTGGGCTGAGGCGGCGGAGCCGGTGGGGGAGCCGGTGCGGCCCCGGCCGACGCGCCCCGTGTCCGCGGTGTGTTGCAGCGTGTGCCGGCTGTGGAGGGAGTGCGCCCGGCGGATCCTGCGGGGGCGGCAGCGCGTCGCTTGGGTCTCGGCGCTGGAGCCGGGCCCCGCCGACAGCCACGCGCTGGTGCGCGCACTGGCCCGCGAGCTGGAGGTGGGTGGGTGCGCGCGGGCGCGCCCGCGGGCCGGCGGGCGGGGCGGGGCCCGGCGGCAGGGAGGGAGGGGCGGGGTTGTGGGCGGGGCCGGCGCCGGCAAAGCGGGTGGGCGGGGTTTTCCTCGGCTCCCGCCGCGCCGTCGCCGCCGCCTGGGGGGAAGGCCGGGGCGCTGGCGAGGCGGTTGGGTTATAGCGCGGTCCCGTCTCCCCGTCTTTTTTCCGCAGAAGGTGCATGTGCTGCCGCAGACCGTGCTCTATATAGCCGACGCGGAAACGTTCAGCGGGCACGAGGAGTGCCACGAGCAGAAGAAAGGTAAAACCCCGACCCACTCGCTCCTGCTTTCGAGAAGCGCTTTGCGGGCATAAGGGCGGCGCGTGGAGGAAAGCCGGCCGAAAGGGAGACCTCCAAACGTCGAGCTCGAGGGAGAGTAAATCCTTGGCGGGAAAACGAGACTGCGTCATTCTACGTTTGTGGCAGGAAGCGTGGCTTCTAGACGTAGACGAGTTCCTTCCCCATTCCCTGGAGGATGTTGGTTCTGTTGGCGTGCCAGCAGTCCCATGCTCTCACCGACTAGTATGGATTTGCCACGCTGGGAATGGGGCAGCCACTGGCAGGCAGCGTTGGTTAGACAGGATGGGATTGGCTGCAGGGCTTGTTCCAGTGCCGTTCAGAGCAACTGATTTTTACTCTTCTCCGCTTTTCTCTCTTTTTTTAACAGCCAGGAAAAGAAACAGTAAAGAAACGGCAATCGCACTCGAAAAATTGTTGCCAAAGCGATGTCAGGTTCTTGGACTGGTCACCCCAGGGATTGTAGGTAGGAGGAAAACCTGCGATTTTGTGAGCTTGGAGGCGTCCAGCCTATTGCACATCTATTCTAGTTCCCATTTATCACAATTTCATACGTTTTTTCAAAGCATAGTCCTGCAGACTGACGGGAGAGTTCTCACAGCGATTACCATGTGCTGCTCCCACTTTGTTCGGCGCTAGCTTCAATTTTCAGGAGTTCGCAGTGTCGCTATTGAGTCACATGGAGCTTAAATTCTTACTTCGTGTGATGCAGTTATAATTAAAAGGCTTGATTTAAATGAGCAGGCAGCTTATTGCAGTTTTTCTTGGCACTTTAATGTAGTTATTGACCACATCTTGGATTTATTTGCATTTTTCAGAGTCACATTGTGAGTAATCGTACAGGACGTCCTCAGTACGTACCTGTTTGTTATGGCCTAGCAGGAGGTGTATGCAGCAGCTGTGGAAAACTCACAGTCTCCTTTGGCAGTCTTTTTTCTAGTGCTTTGCTTTTTATCACTAGAAAGTTTTTTCCTAGTTTCTCGCCTTAAATTTTCTTCCCACAGCATAAGTAGGGTATTTAATTGTTATTGCTACCATAATTCAATAATACACTCCCCATATTTGTGTCAGTTTGGTTTATACTGTCATCACACGCTTGTATAACACCTTTCTCCGTTTCACTTGTGGTCCTTAAAAATCTGAGTATTTCTGCCTACCTGCAGAGGTTGGCAGGAGGGCTTAAGGCTGCTGTATTGCGCAGTGCTTGTTTTCCAACTGATTCATATTTGGTGTGGGTGGGGGGAAATGTCCAAACGCATCCATGTCTCCTTGTCCAAAGTCAGGTCAGCATGATCTATAGCCAGCAAGGACTCAGACATGCTTCATCTTACCAAAACATCAACAAAAAAATCACACCAGTCATCAATTACATATGTTGTTACGGAAATGAACGATCACGTTTTACGTTATCTAAGCTGTTCTGCCTCTTTCAATCTGTGTTACAGTGTAGACAAAAGTATTGGAATGACTGAACACAAGATGTCTGGTTTTGTATCTTTGTAGTTACCCCTATGGGTTCAAGCAGCAATCAACCTCAAGAAATTGAAGAGGGCGAAGCTGGGTTTGCTCTCTTGTTTCCCAAAATCGATGGGGTGAAAATTCATACCTTCCATTTTTCAAAAGACTTGAAGAACAGGGTCTTTGATGAAAGTAAATTTGCCGAAGCAGGTATGTCCTCGTTCTCCCCTTTATTTGGGCTTTTGTGAAGTGTGGTATTGCTTTTTCAGGCACCAGCATGGAAACAACAGCTTATGTTCTAACTCCATTCATAGAGCACGCTGTGGCTCTCTCAGGCTGCAGCTGGTAATTACGCACATCTGTTCTTCCGATTCTCTGAAGTATTCAGATTAAGTTATCCTGAGTATTGATCTCAGATTATCTCAGTTAGGTTCCAAGCAGAGCTATTCCATTTTGAGCAACCTTTAATGGCTTAAAAATAACAATAAATGAGTTTGTGCCATTGGGAATGATTCCCATCACTGCGATTTAGAAACGAGCGGGGAGGAGCTGCTTCCCTTCTTCTCCAGAATAACTTTGCAGTTAGATCCCAAGTCGCGTGTTGTAGCAAGGAGGGGTAGAATGGAACACAGCGTATTTCAGTAAATACGGTTTACATTCCTCACGTTGTGTTCTCAGCAGGGTAGATCATTTATGAAGAGCAATATAATGAAGGTTTCTTGAGTATTCTAGGAACCTGAGAGTTTCTGCCTTGGGATAAGCAACTGGCTGATGTATGTAATGTATTTAATTTTCAGGTAAAGTTATTTACTGTGTTGCGGTTCTTGTTGAATAAACTAGACACTCGGTTCTTACCTGTAAAAGGGACTGTTAAGGCTGCCAAGTAAAACTGAGGAGCTGTGCCTTCAGAGGCTGTGCTAAAACTCAAATGCTCCACTAAAGACGTTGAAAGCTGGAGGAAGCAGGTGCAGCCTTCTTTTCCTTGCTAGGTTCTTTTCAGAAATTCTCACTTACATGGGCAACACGGCCCAGCTCCTGAATGCCTGAGCAACTTGTGTCTTCTTCTCCCAATTCAGCAACGGAAAGCCATCACTAACGGTGTGATGTGTTATTTGAGGAGAGGCTAGGATGGTTGGACTTCAGGAGTCAGTATTTCAAAATAAGAGGGCTGGTGTTTGTGGTTTTGTTCGTAGGTCTGAAGAATAACCCAGATCTCCGGGTGGTTCTTCTGTTTGGCTACAACTCCTGGAAGTCTGGAGCGACTCGATTTCTTCATCAAATAGTCAATCCTTTGAATGAGAAGAGTATCATCCTGGCTGGGGGACAAGTGGAGAGCTTTACATCACTGACCTCTGAGAAGTAGGTATCTTTTTCAGGGTAAATTGTAAAGAAGATTTAAAATGGGAGAGACACTGCAGAAGCCACAGCCGTTTAGTTATGTCATACTAGAAATGCCCATTAACAGTAGTAAAATGTTAATATTTTTTTTTAAGATCATGAAGTCCAACTGCTATGCTGTGATCTAGCCAGAAAAGCTGGAAGCTTTGTATGACTGTGTTACAAATTGGATTCTGGAAACCCAGTTAGGAGAAGCCCACTGCAACAGAGATTTCCAGCTTCAGATACCCTCTGTGTTTATTGCAGTCTGTGTTTACTCCCTGGCTTGCAGATAAATTATCACTCATTATGGCAGAGACCAGTTATGTGAACATTCTGTTTCTGTATCAGCCTCGGTTTGGTTTACTTTACAGAGCAGTAGTTGAACATGCAAACAGGACCATGCCTCAGGAGCACACCTAATATGCTGCTGCTGCTGCTGAAGGATGTGGTGCTCACAGGACTGGGCTAGATCTAATCTAGCTTAAACCCCTTCCCTCTGCCAGGATCCCTGCAGGGCCTATTTGGGCTCCAGTTGCTCCAGCTGCTCTGCTGCATAGGGAGAGCCCTTTGTGCCATCTGAATCGCGGGTGCTGGCGCATCCTCACTGGAGCGTCCTGTGCAGGGGTGCGCAGTGCAGACATTGCCATGGGCTCCTCTCATGCCAACGTAGGTCTGAACTCCGTAGCAGTACCGACATTTTTCTTGCATCTAATGTACGCCAGCTGTACTGTTACTCCAGATAAGAGAGCTGACCATATATTAAATTATTGCTAATAAAGCATAAGCAGGTAACTACTAAAATCAGCGTGTCCTGGCTAACCAAGGAGACTTAAAGCAACGTGAATCTGAAGCCATTGTGGACTGTTGCCCTGGTTTGATATGTAAATGCTGACTACCTTTGCTTGTCTTAAGTTTAACTAATAGTTTAGTTGGAATTACAGAGCTGTGACATAAACAAACTGCTGAATTTGGCGTGCATTTGAAAGGTAGGCTTATGCTTAATCCCTGGGAATGGATATGAAAGCTTTTCCTTGTGAAAGGTTGCTTAAAAAAAAAAAAAAAGTTGCTAAAATTTGAAGGCTTTGGTTTGTTTTTTTAGCTATGGGTGGCTTTCAGAATCACTAGGATGTCAGTCTGCTTTGAAGCCTACTTCTGCCACAGCAGAAGTTCATTTAGGTCGGAAGTGGTCTCCCTGGAAGGTTCTCTAACTCGGTGCCTATTGCCTTTCAGTAACAATGCCCAGCCTGGTGATGCCTGCGGTGTGGTTGGGCTGGCTTTCAGCGGTCCCCAGATCCAGAGTGCCACTGTTTTGTTAGACCAGGATGTAGCTGATGAGAGGACAGCAGAAGCCGCCATGCAGCGTCTCAAAGCAGCAAACATCCCTGAGCGTAACACCATTGGCTTCATGTTTGCGTGTGTTGGCAGAGGATATCGGCATTATAAAACCAAAAGGAATATGGAAGCAGATGCATTTAGGAAGTTTTTTCCTAACGTTCCCCTCTTTGGCTTTTTTGGACATGGGGAAATAGGATGTGATCGAATAGTTACTGGGAATTTTGTATTAAGAGAATGTAATGACATAAAAGATGACCTGCTTCATGGTTATACTACCGTTATGACTCTTATTCATCTTGGTTCAACTAAAGCAAACCAAGCGTAATGTTTTTAATCCTTCAGTGAGCTGTTTATTTCATTCCAGAAAGCTGAGAAGTCTGGAAGAATGGACATCTTGCAATCAAAGCCCCTTCCAAAACATAAACGTTGTTTTGGTAATATTATTGAATCTTGTAGTTGGAATAGAGTTTAATATAATAGCTGCGAGAAAGCTTTGCATTTTGTGTAATCCCCTGTACACATCAGAATTGCAGGTAGACGATATTTGATGGAATTCTGCAATTGAAGGAAGCCTCTTTCTTCCAAAGTGAGAATTGTTTGCACAAATGGCTGTTGGAGTCCAAATACCAACATGTAGAAAGAAACAGTACTTTGATGTGCTCTATTTATGTATGTGAAACAGTCTAGAAAAACTACTGATGCGTACTGAAATACTGATGCGTAAAATCCACCATTTCCTGGATTTTATTTCAAGAGAGGTGCACGACCTGCCCAGACTTGAGTACTATTTCCAGAACTGAATGGTTTTACTAGATAAAATGAATGAAAATCGTTAGAGAAAAATAACAAAGTGCTTATGAAATAAAGATGAAAAATACGTAAAAGTACCTTGCCTTCTATTCTTAGAGAAAAGGTTTTGATTTAGAGAGATGTTGTCCAGTTACAAGTTCAGCTTGTCTCATCATCTTGAACTGAATTTCAGCAATCTTAAATCTGAGGTTTAGAATAGTGTCTTGATACTTCGTGCGTACCAGCAATTGCAGTCTTTGTGTACATAAGTTTACACAATCAAAATGCACTGGTTGCCTTTTACGTTCTCTTGTGGCAGGATGCTCTCTACTATAAACTTTTAAATCCAGAGTGCTAAAAATTAAGACTACCTGGTGTCTTTTAAGTTCCTTTTAAAAGTGTTTTTTTTTTCTTTTTAATTTGAAATTGTGCACCACCCAAGATCTGGCTGTGTTCTATTTATATAGAGCCTTTAAACAAGACTTGTGCTGTTCCATGTTTTTTCCACGCTTTTACGTCAGTCACCTGTTTTGATTGCTGCAGCTGGAATGCAGTATTGCAAAGTTCAAGTAAGTAAATTCAGCATAGTCTCAGTATAACTAATAATATATTTGCTCCCTTTTATATTCTTTCCTCTCTTTTATTTTCACTTAGTAACAGCTGGCCCGTTTTCAGTGTAGTAAAAAGAAAATACTTATCTCTATGTTGCATGACAGACTAATGATATTTTGCTTTAAATGTACCAACCAAGACTACAGTTGGCAACTTTTTGCCCGTGTCTAGTTAAAACTTTTCCTGAACTTGGCCTGACAAGCTATGGTAGAGGTGTATCTGCCCCGAGTGTTGCAAAACTTGGTTTCAGTGGCTGCTAAGCACAGACAGAACTTTCCCATGGCTGTGTTGATGATGGTTTGGGTTTTTTTTCAATTGGAAGACAGAGGATAAGTTGTGAACTCACAGTGGCTGCCTAGGGATAGGAGATTAGTAAGTGTGGGTGTGATTTGGAAAATGTTTAGTTACTGCATTTAGAAGGAAAGGTATTTGGAAATGGAGGATGCTTGAATTTTAAGAGAAGCCTCTCAGTGGGAGGTGGATACGTGTTTTTTCAGCATAACCGGAATGTCATGTTTGGCCCTTTCTGTCTGCATAAGCTACTTATTTAACAAGAGACAAAGATGTTTCATTTCTGTAACAGGATTCCTGTAGCTGTTAGCAGGAGCTGGGGCTAGTCAGCGTTGCTACTAGCATAAGCCCATGAACTTTAACTAACTTTTTGCTGTAGTAGAAGGAGATAAAGTATGAGCAACCACGCGTTCTGAGTAACGGTGCAGATGTGTCCAGAAGTGTCTGAAGAAGCAGATGGTGAGCTCCAACGATGGCACAGAAAACCAGAAAATGAGGGTGTGGTTTGAAGGGGCTGATCGTCAGCAAGGTCCTGTAGCAGCCCAGTCCTGTAGCCGAGGACACTTCAGAGGTAAACATAGTACAGAAAAGATGCTGGGGGCGGGGGAGAACCCCAAGAGCCTGCAACGGAGTCCAGGAGCATCTCTCCAACCTCAGGGAGTGGGGATGAGCCCAGGGGACCCCAGAACCACACACTGCATGGCTGGAACTGCTACACTGTCTCTCCCAGACTGCGTCACATCTTCCAAATGACGGGGAAGTGGTGCAATTGATAACATTGCAACATCTGTGATTAAAGTGTTTTGCTATCCAAATATATTTTGCCTCCACATTCTCATTTTCTCTTTAACCACGACAACTCCTGAGTGAAACCAAAACACATGTGCTTAAAAGGTGCACGTACCAAAAGGCAGAGCTTTTTGGGTAGGAAGTTTTGCAGTGCAGTAATTTATACTTCTGTGACTCAAAAAACAACCATGAGGTATTAAAGTAGACAAAGTTAGTTAAATGAATATTCAGCAATTGAGGCAAATGTGAATAGCAGGACTGTTCTAAAGGTAATTATCTGCAGTTACAGTGCTGATGGTAATATGTTTTCAGCAAGAGAATATAATCCCTACGTGACCACAACTGGATTTTGGTTTTGTTAAGAAAAAAAGAAAACTTTCAAAGTCACAAGACCTGCAGGGTGAAGTGATGGTTTTGCTGACAAAAGGTAAAAGACATTCTTTTCCCCCGTGTTTTGAATATGAACAATGTTTTGTTGCACATTTGTTCTTAATGCATCATTCAATTAAGTGAACTGTAGGTTTCAAACGTACAAAAAATAATTGGCAAGCAGTGTGATGTATAACCTCGTGCTTGTAGAACAAAAACTGCAATTACCCAACATAAAACTATTACAATAATTTTTATTCTAAAATTACTAATCCAAAACCCCCCTCACTATAGGACGTTTCTATAACGTGCAGTTGTAAGAAAGCAAGAATAATTTGATAAAGAGGCACCAAATTATGCTAAATTGTCACAACTGTACTGCTAGAAAGCAGTTTCAGTTAAAAACTGCAGAAAACTGCAAAGATTGTGAACTTGGGTTTTGTTACTCTCTGTGCAGATTTGTTTTGGCCCAGTTAACGCTGGAAGAAACCTTATTTTAACAGATAAATGAGTCACACTGAATCATGCCCCCTTAGTAGGGAACAGTAAACCAAGATACATAAGTGATGCAGCCAAACTTTGACTTTCAGCGTGCAGCAGAGAAGGCCAATAAGAGTGTTAAACCTCAGACTGAATTTTGAAAAAAAAAAAAAAAGCAGTTACATATGAGTCTTAATTAATTTTTAGTTAAAGGTGTACCTCAAAACTCACTCAGTGTCATTACCCCCTCTTAGTTTATTTTTGTCTTTCTAAAAATGGAGAACTTTCTACTAGAAGTAACTCTGTAATGGTGTTCATTGATATCGACCTAAGTTTTCTGAACCCCTAGTGTCTGGCCAAATGAGAGAACACGTTAAAAAACACTTGCCATTCAGATGCTACTTCTGTTTTACTCAATGGATTGATACAGGAAAGTAACATTGGAGGTCTCGAAGTTTGCATAGTTATAAGTTACAAAGATAGTAAATGTACATTTATAGGGTCTTCTATATTATAATGTCTGAGCACTCTGCAAACATTAAGAAAATAATTACCTCCCCTACTGTCTGATTATTTTTCATTATTCTATTGTGGGGAGATTTTTTTTTTTTTTACAGTATGAGTCTGTGGTGGATCTCTAAAATACATTCCATCTTAATACAGCAGTTGTACTTTGTGCACACAAAAGCAGGCAAGATAAACGTCAGACTCTTATCAAATTTCTTACTTGAAATTTTTCCTGTTCCTAAGCCCATGTCTCAGCCAGACACAGGCTCCAGAAGAGGCAGTTTTGGAGGAGGTCCACATTAGCCTTGAGGGTGCTCTGTCTAGGAATGTGTCTCCTAAGCTACACACTCAAAGGTATGCAGCGAGGTAAACTGAGCTCACTTCTGGTGGCGGTGGTGGTGGTGTGCCTTGGTCCTGTAGCACAGTTGTAGGTCAAACAAATACAAGTTCAAACGTTGTAGGACCCTTGTATTGATTGTTTTATGCCTAACAGCACTTCGTAACAATGTATGGTATTTTTCTAAACAGACAACATATAGCTACAGTGAAAAACTGGAAACTTTTTTTCTCAAAGGAAAGGCATAAGATAGGTTTGGATTATTTGGAAATTATTTACCTGGATACTTATGTTAGAATTATTAGCAGAGAAATAGCTAATAGGAATTTTTTTTCAAGTGCTTTAATAATTCAGGAGCAAAAATTTTATTCCCAAATCAATGGAATTTGTGCTTCTAAATGCTTTTTAAAAACAATTTATAAATTGCTATCATTACATTTCACAGCTAGATCCTCACTGAGATTAGCAGGTAGCACAAACTTCTCAAAATAAATGTTTCAGAGTGATTCACATCACTGAATCAGTGGCAGTCATGTCACCTTTTCAAGATAGATTATTCACAGCTATAAGAGTTAGAAACAGCTTTTTTAAAATAAGCTTGTCTCAGCTGAGTTGTCAATATGGCAACAGTGAGAGCAAACACTAACCCAACTCTCCTAGAATCTCCAGAACTGGTGAAAATGACTGAATAGTTTGAAACAGCAGCAAATTCTGTGATGGAGAACATACAACATAGATTCAAATTACAGAGCCCTGCTAAAAAATGCCACCAGTGGATGCTCAGCTACATTTTTACAGCCCATCATTTGCCTGTACAAAAGTTGTGGTAGTCAAAATATCATTACTTACATTGAGAGGATAATTTGAAAAGTCTCTTTTAATGTACACTGAAAAAGAATGTTCAAGTGTTACACAAACTGACACAGAGGTGCATTTAGAAGTGTTAGAAATTGGTCATATTTTTAATTTGGGGGATGAAAACAGCAATATCTTCTTGTTATTTCAGGTCCTACAGCTGCAGGTTCTGTTTACGCACTCTTAGCTAGCTATAGAAGTCCTGGTTAAAGGTTTTGTGGAGTATCAGTCCCAAACATGGAACTGAGTGGCAACATGCCTATCGGTATTCCACAAAAGTTGTATTTGGTACTTTGCTATCAAGAAATTAATCTCTCAGATTACATACAGATTATGTTGAACATGTTACAATCACAAGAAAAGCAAGAACAGACTTTGGATAAGCACAGGCAAATAACGTTACATACAACAATGAAAAAGGTTTGGGGTTTTTTTAAACATCTTTAGGCATGCACGTTTGGGTTTTTTTGTTTGCTCATTTTCTCCCAAAGTGCAGGAAATACAGCAGTACTTCTTGAAAAGGAGCACTTTTTTCACTAATCTTAACCATCTCTTCATTTAAATATATAGATGTCAATAAAAGGCATTATAACTGAGAGATAGGTACAGTGGACATATGCATCCTGGTAATCTAAGTAATATTGCCAGAGGATCGTAACACAACTTAGTTCTAGGTTCTTTCCCAAACTTATACAGGTAAATCTTCATTAAGATCCCTGGGTTTGAATATGGTCATAGTACAAGTGAAAACTCTTATACAAACTAATCCACAGTCTTTTCAGTTTTTACTAGAAATAGCTTGATGTCCTTTAAATCTGAAAGAAAGCTAAATACCAAAGGAACATAATTGAGGGGGTTGTTTTGTTCTTTTTTTTGTTGTAGAACGAGTTGGGTGTCCAATGTTAAATCCATAACCACCCTTGGCTAAAGCTCTCCCTCTCCCTGGGCAGTCCCTTCTAGGTACCTCTATCCTGATACACTATTTGCTGAACAGGAATTTTTAGCCTTTCAGGTTTCCCTTTCTGCCTGGACTCTGATCAGTTCAGTAGCTCCTAGGCAGGATACTCTGAATGGAAAGCAGTGGCACAGACACTGTTTCTATTGTGATAAGTTCTCTCCCCCATTTCTTCTCTGCTTTCCATTTTCAAGTAACTGAGTCGTACTATCAGAGCCCCTTTACTGCTCTGTAAAAATGCAGGGACAGGAGGAAAATTTTTTTTTAGTGCAGTAAATTATGAAGGAGTTGCACAACAGTGAAGGTACCTTTAAAATGGGAAGTGCTACCAAATGGACTTCCCATTGCTCTTCCCGCTTGGTATTTAACAATATAAATCAGAAGACTATGCAGCACAGAGAAATCCTCTTGTTTTCTTTGAACAGCCATTTCTCCTTCTCCTTTCATTGTACTTTGCCCCAGTGTTTGTTTGGGCTACTAATGAAAAAAGTTATACATTGAGTAACATATAGGCAACCTCTTACTTAGGTCTATAAAGAGATTTCCTCCTAATGGCTAGCGGTCTGTTCTGCAAGTGATCAGAAGACTTTTGCAACACATTATGGAGACCTTTACTACAAGATTCTGGAAGTAAAACGTGATCCTCAGGTATAAAAGAATTTTTGCCATAACACTATAATTAATTGTTGTGTAATCATATTAGTGGAGGTTCCTAGGAAATTAGCCTTTTCCACTTTTCTTCCCTCCACAACCTTTCAACTGGTGGAGAGGTAATTTTAAAGACATGAGATCTTATGTTTCATGAAAACAGGAGTCAAGCAGAAAAGACAGACCTTATTACTCATCCTTGCATATACACATAACACTTTTTCTAGACTCCAGTGACTCCAACCACAAGATCTGATCCATTGGAACTGGTGTTTTCTTAGCTTTATAGCTCACAGGACTACTTGCTTAATTTTGTAAGCAAGTGTTGCTAGAGAGCGTTGTACTATTTTATTAAATTATATGTCATGTTGGCTACCCTGAACTTCCTGTGGCATTTGACCACCTTAAATTGAATTTGTAGCCTGATCTCATTTTGACCTGCATGACATGTTCACAAAGCTTGTGAATTGAAATAATTAATTTTAGAAGCTGAAATGTTCTCAGATGCAATGGGTTTGAAGCAGTCTGAATCACTAACAGGATTTCCTTCAAAGATAACACTGCTTGATAAATCAACTTGTTTGCATTTAAACATGGTTTTGGTTTATTTATCCTCACTTCTTGTACAAATTGTTTCCAGAATAATGCAAATGGGATTGGTAACAGTGAATAACTATTCCATGTCTGTCTAGAAAGCTGGGAGGGTTCTAAGAGTTTATAGAGTACAACTTCAGTCCATTTATTTCTTACATTTTCTATTAATGTTTCCTTCCTGAATTTCCACTTAAGATGACAACAAGCCTTTTCCTTCTTCAATGAAAACAGTACACAAAACTTTAACGTTATTATATCTGAATGTCTCATGATCAATAACATACGGAAGTTATCTAACAGCAGTCGTCTCTGACTAATTTTCACTGAGGCTGTACAAAGTACTTCAGGTAATACTGATTCTAATGTAGCTGTCAGTACTGCTACAAATCTCCTATACTCTGTATTTAAGAACGGCATGTCGCTATGTGATGAAAAATCATTTCTATCTTTCTTAGCCTTTAAAGCAATATTATCACCTTCCTTCAGAGTATCAGCTAAAGGTTTGAAGTCCAGAAAATAACATATAAGATCAGTTAATTTAGGAAGAAAGTGATCTTTTAGTGCTTTATATAACTTAATCTCTGGATCAGGTCCTCTATTTGATTTGTTGCCCTCAGATTCTGCCTTCAGATGCTGAGCTTTAATTTGGACTCTAACTTCTCTAACCTGAGTCCTCAGAAGGTAATGTATTTTTCTGTTTTGTTTTCTAGTAGCTACTATAATACGGTTTTCTCTTTGACTTCTTACCTTATATGCTATAACAGCATGTCTTTTCTTCTCTGTCTTGCTGTACTTTTGTCTATGTTGATATAAATTACACACTATTTTTTCTGATGCTACAGCATGTAGTAGACACCCTAGGAATAGAAGCTTATTCAACATTTTCTTTGCACCTATATTTTTATACACCTCCAGATTGTTTATTTCAGAGATAAGAAATCTGCGTTCTGCATCCTCTCCCCTTTCAATTCCTGAAGTTTTCTCAATTAATTTTCTCTTCAATACAACCTTATAAATCCCATATAATGAGCCGCTAGGGAATATGCCATTATGGAAACATATCTGATTTTTGCTGGTTTCAACCTCCAGTGTGAGAAATAAGTTGAAAACAAAATTGTTTGGTTCACATTTTCTATGCCTCTGACTAACCAGACAGTCTCTTTGTGTTGTCAAGGCAGAAGAAGAGATGGACCATTTCATTTGGCCTCTCTTTGTCTGAATAAAAGAATACTGTAAGGAACCAGATAGTGATGTATAATATACTGGTGTGATCAACAAATGGTTATGTGCATAAAACAAATAAATCCTTAGGGAGGGCAGCACTTGTTCAGCCCAGACACCTGCCTGGATAATATTTTGTGTCAGGAATGGACCTGATGAATAAAATTCCTGACTTCTAGGATCTGAAATATCAACTGGTAAATTTAAGGTAAGGTTTAAATCTCCCTCAGTAGTGAGATTTTCAGAAGAATGCAAGACAAAAATAAAACCATCAACAAAAGTGTTTTGCTTGATATTAGGGATGTATACCAAACAAAGGGTAAATACTCTTCCTAGTAAACTTCTTTTAACCATTACCAATCTCTTTTTTTTAAATTTTCTTTTAATTTGAATTAAAATCTTGTGCCAGGAAAATGGCCAAAACACTAGCAGTGGTACCTCATCCTCATGTTGTCTTACTATTAAAAAAAAAAAAAAAAGTCAGTATTAGCTGGAGAAAGGTGGTGGGTTTTTTTCCTACATCTGGGGTAAGTGTATCTGAAACAAGCCAAATTCTGGACATGTATCACAGGTATAAATTTTGATACTATTGAATCAAGACAGTCCTCAACTCCTCTGGAGCAATCCTGTGAAAAAGGAAAATACTATCAAAAATTCAAAGTATTACCTCACACTAAAAACCATATTCTCTGTGCAGTGGAAAAAAGATTATTTCATATTTCCCATGCAGTAAAAACCAAAATTATGTCATGCTTCTACCTGTGCATTATTGAAAACAGTAACTTGTGAAAAATCTCACAAAATTCCAACAGAAATGATAGTGATTATAGTGATTTCCGTATAATTTGATACACCTTTAAAAACACATAGAAACTCCAGTAAGTGCAACTGTTTTCTCTTTATGTCTTAGTTGCAGTCTTCTCCAACACCTAAGTAAGCCTCCTATATCAGTCTACTTTCTTCTTTCATCTTGCTTACACATCATCCTCTACAACTACTATATTCTTAGGATTGCTCTGCATGTTGTTTTCCCACCATTCTTCCACTCCAATGCTTTACTCTGTTATTATTTCTGAAAAATAAACAAAACACATGCTTTTAATTAAATAAAACTTCCTCCCCTGCCTTCCTTATGGAGTTCAATCATTTAACTTTAAATATACTCACTGTTGCAGCCATTGCTGCTTGTAGTTTCAACCAGGTTGGCACCACACTCTGAAGAACTCGTCCTCGGAATAGAAGCTTTCCTGACCGTAAGAAACAAAAACCAGACAACAGGGAGGAAAAACAAAACAAAACAAAACCAAAACACAAACAGAGTGAAAAAAAGTTATCAGAAACAAATTAGTTGAATGATGCTACTGAAAAAAGTTATATGGATCTTCTGCAATTACTTTCTAATTAATACACAGCATTTTTGAGAAGCATGTATTTGAGGGACAAGAACAGAGATTAGAGGCAGGCACAGCATTCAGAACTGCATGGCTTTTCTCCTGAAGTTAATGTTCCTGTTTGTCTGATTTCTCAGGTCTTTATTTAAGCAATTAGTAGATATCACAAAATTATTTAATTTATCATTAACTCTCTTAGCATTTGGAAGTAAAATACCAATAATGGGATATTTTCCACACTTTCTTGAGGAGAAACAGATCTTTTGAATAGAGCTGATCTCTTGCTGTCTCTGTCCCTTTCTTTTAATAGTAATTAGACATCTGCTCTCTTGAGAAGAGTCATGAGCTATTCCCCTTGCTGTCCAGTTTGTGTCCTGTGGTGATATAACTCCTCCACAAAGTCTGTTGTCTTGGACTGCTTAAATGGCTTTATTCCTAGACCCTGTTGTTTTGGCTGGCTGAGTTCCTGTTCATCAATATACACTTACCTTACAGGTAATTTGGTATTTCAACATGGACTTATAATAAAGCATAGAAATGAACTGCAGATTTATTTTAGTTTTCCCTAGGGTTTTTTCTGTTCCTCTAAGCTGTGTGTGTGGCATTCAGGTCTCTACATATTGTTTTTAAATAAAAGCTGGCTTATGTGGAATCTATACTAATCGGTACCTTTCTTATTCTTCTTCCAGTAACACTTGTGCAATATGAGAAAGAAGGCCAGATGGACCTGTATTGATAGGTGAATTGCTTAGCAAAATAGGCCATTTGTTATCTCAGTAACAATGCAATAGCAAGGATTTTTGCATACATTCCTGTTTTCCCCAGGTCAAAACAACAGGCTTTATCGGTACTATTTGTTGGTGGGGGGGTGTGTGTGTGTTCGTTTCAAGATAGAGGGCAGCTAGATCTGGATTTGCTCTACTTCTACACGCTCTGCTCTGCTAACAGGTTATGCAGCTCCTGGGCCTAAAGCTGCACAGAAGCCTACTCCAATCCAAGACATTTTTTTCAGTGTTAAATAGTAAATCGCTCTCATAAAACCAGTTCTGATTTTATATATATATATATATGGATAAGTTTTACATTCACGATGTAAATATTTTACTATCTTTGCTAAAATACAATAGTTGGCATGATGCTGTATCTTCTAGTGACTCCCAGTAGTTAGAAATAGCAATAGTTTTATGTGCTGAGCTTTTACAGGAATGTAGCAAACGGAACTGAGCATGCTCTTTAAAGATCGGGATTCCCCCTTTGACAGAGAAGCGACATTTATTGCCTATGAAACAACACATTCCTGGAGAAAACTTGATAAAGTAACATAGAAGCTAATGTACTGAACTGGTTTTCACATTAATTTTGGGTGCGGACAGTACTATTATTATGAATTCCTACAACATGATATAAAATTGTTTTACAAAAGTCATCTTTGAGGAGACATAAAAGCATAGTCTTCTCTTTGCAACAGCATGCCTCATCATTTTTTCAGAAAGTAAATTAAAGCTACTCACTTTACTACCTAAATAATTATATTCTATTGACCTGAGACTCACTGAGATAGCTCTACAGTAGCCTTTCCTTCAGCAGGTTCCAGCAACAGGGGGAGGTTTAACCCTAGAGTACTGTTTATCTTTTCCAGTTTTAAGCTGCTTTTTTTTGTCACCAGTCCTTGACAATTCTCCCTCTTCCCTCCCTCCATTCTCTGCTGTTCCTTTCACTCAGACCTTCCGTTCCTTTCCTCTATCTTTGTTTTGTTCTACTTTCCATCATTCTCGCCCTCTAGCCATTTCAAATACTGTTTCTTCATTATCTTTGATTCTCTATCCTTCTCCTTGTAGGTTTGCTTTCCCAAACCATACCATCTTGATGAATCCTGGTAAATAATCAAGTACAGCATGAAATCAGCTTAACAGCAGACTGTTGGCAGATTGGAAAAAATAAATCCTTGGCTGATAAAAATGTGATGACTCATCTAAATATAAAAGGAGAATTATGTGCCGCTGTTCACCCAGAGCTTCTCCTATGCAGCTCTTTTCTTTTATCGGTTACTTTTACTATTACTTATGTTTTGGTTTTATAAGCACAGCAATGAAATCCTTTCTCTCCACCCTTGTATGCTGAATGGATTTGTTTGTAGGGAGCATTAAATGCACTTGCACATGCCTGGTCCTGAAATCTGCCCCAAGCAGCCTGAGAGGAAGAAAACTTGGAAAGGAAGGGGAGTACAAGTGGTGACAGGGACAAGAAAATAGAGCACTGATTTCCTACATTCTGAAAGATTATATGTATAATTTTAGGGATTCAGTTTCTGTGTCCTAAATTGCAATTAATATCTCCTCTTCTGCATCCCTTCAATTGCATTACTGTTTATACTAAAACCACGCTAGAATCCTCTGCTGAAAGAGCCACAGAAATGCTTACTAACACACAATATAGGGGAAAAAACTCTCTGCTTTCTGATTATGGATCAAACATAGTTGTTAATAAAGTGTAATAGTGGAAGCTTGATGGCACAATATTTCTCTTAACATTTTAAATTTAATATATCCTGTCAAGAGGACTAGTCAAAGATGACGCAGACTCTCAGCTAACCCTTACAAGCCCTAATTCTACTCTCTTCCAGAATGTTATGTTACAGGTGATAGAGCAAATTTGAGAAAAAAATAATTATAATAATGTTAATGACAGCTGCTAGCAATAATCCTTGTTTATACAGCTGAAAAGAGGAGGGCAGATTAAAATATCCACTTGAGACTCCTCTTACATGTTGGTCACTTCAGTCAAGAGATAAGGACTTTCAGATGTAAAGTGTTTCTTTTATAGATGAGTTCTCTAGCAGAAGATGATTGTGCTATATCAGCCTCTGAAGTGTAAAGGTAAGCCAGTTAGGTTCTTTTCTTTATACTAAAGAAGTTAATCATGATTTTATGAGATTTCCCAAGCTAGTCTGGTATGTAAGATAGGTTCAAGGGCAACTATGTTAAGACTGAGTTGCTGCCCTTATTATTTTTCTAATAAAGTGGCCCTACTACTTGTTCTGCCACTTAGGTAAAGCTTGAGTAAACTGATTGCCTATAAAGAAATAGAGTAGTTGAGGTTCATCTTCAAATTGTCAAATAAAAGACTTGCACAGACCTGTCATTGCTGTTATTCTAAGCTTCTGTACTTTGCAATGCAAGACTCTTTGACCTCAGTAGAGGTCAACTCAGTAGATGTGTCTCCAGCCTCCCCCTAATTTTACTGTATGCCAGAGGAAAGGGATCTCTTAACAGATGACTCTGAATTCTCTGCTCTGAAGACTTTTTTTTTTCTTTTCTCAGAGACAACCTTTACTTCTGAGGAAATACTCTCTGTACCTCTATGAGACTTGAATTAATTTTGCTTTAGTTAGTTAAAGCTGTATTCTATTCTAATAACTTTATAGTAATTTGCAAATGTTCTTTAGCAAACAACTGCTGTGGTGTTGCAGTGCTAAGACAGGATTAATTTAACTAAAATGACTAAGTTGGGGGCTATCCTCTACAACAAGGGTTTTTTTTATACAAACTCTGTTTTATCAAATGGTCTCTCTCTCTTCTAAATATATTCAGCTATGAGAAAAACTGGCATTCAATGGGTTTCCATGACAGCAGCTGAGGTAAAACTAGACCCGCTATTCCAAAGGTTGCTCATTGAAAGGCACTGATCAGAGAGGTTGATTTGGCAATGTGATTATGGGAGAGCAAAGAACAGAATTGCAAGAACCTTAGGTTATCATAACCAAGGAGAAATGCAGCACAGGAGAAAGAGGAAGAGGCTGCAAGTCTGTGATGGCCAAGAATTACAAGGGCTCGTACGTTGCCTCGTAAAGGCATAAATACATTTTAACAGTATATGACAAAATGAGCTCTTACAAAAACTGCTGTACTCTAAAAACAAGAGGGGACGTAGGAGGTTGACTTGCATACATAAATGCAGAGAGTAAGTGAAGACAGTAAGTTTGTTTGGGTTTGGTATAAAGTGTACTGATATACTGTACTGATATATGTTGACTTTATTCCAGTAACTGCTTACGTGTTTTCATTCAAAGTCCTCATATGCCTAAAATGCTACTGCAGCACGTGCTGTCTAGCACTGACATCTGCATGCTACTCAAACATGGATCATCCTGATAAATGAGTTAGTCCTCTGATATGTTCTAGATGTTAGTTAGTTAATAAACATCTACTTGGCATTATTCTTGAATTTGATTCTTTCCTTAGTTTTCCTTTTTAAACCAGGAGCTGTAAAGGAATCGTGACCTAATGGCACCAGTTGGTTTGGCTGCCAGTTCAATGCAGTGGAACAGTTTCTGATCCCCAATCACTTTGGTAATTTGCTTCTCCTTCTCAATCTTTGGACAGCATAAGGGTTGACTAATGTTTTAAAATGTTAGCACTAACTCTAGGTAGACTGTAAAAATCTCTCAAAAATGGGTGTACTACATGTATTTTTTTAGAAAGCAGTTATAAGTAATAGCTTAGAAAAGACATTGAAGTAAAGCCAGGAACAAGCCAGGAAGTAAAATAGTACGAGCAACAAGTTGAGACATCCACATTAATTATGCTGAATAACCATACAAACCTTATGGATAATTCATTACATACTTTCACATTCAAATAATTAGTACATGATTACCAGAAGAAATTTCTACTTGATTAAATAGCTTCAGCACTCTGAAGCACTTTTACCTGCAAAAGAAGTAGAATGCTCCAATTACAAGAACTCCTAGAAGAAGAAGTGAAGCCAAGAAAGCTGCAAACAGGTCACCTTTTGTTTGGGACTTGATGCTGGGCAGCAAAACTTCCTCACAACGGGCTCCTGTGTAATTCTCAATACACCTGGGAAACCAAGTTTTATTCAGATTAGATGATAACTTGTCATCTAATATGAAAAGCACAAAGGCTTCTTTTGGTCTTAAGTGGAGAGAGAACTTGTTATAGTGTAATTCAAGGTTTGTATTTGCTTCACAGCATATTTTCTTATGGAATTTCCACTCACCTTGTATTTCTGGAACAGAGGGAATTGGGCATGTTGGGCATCAATTTTATATTCTGATCCATACTGCTTTTATATATTAAACCATATCTTAATACATTCACTGGATTAGCAATATACTTCACAATGGTGTACCCCGCAGTTAAATCTGCCTCCTGCACTGGCAGAGTTAATTAATTAAGTCCGCCTCTTTAGTGTTAACTGTGTCATCCCACTGGTTCTCACACAGTAGTCATGCTTCTTTTTCCCCTTTCATGTAACTTTCTAGCTTGCTTTGTTGAAGAGCTAGTACTGCCAGCTAAATAGATCAAGGAAGTGGGAATTCATTGAGACACAGTACACCTTAAATTGCAAAAGTACTTTATGCAGTGTAATAATTCATGCTAGAACATGTTATATGCTTGGTGAATGACCCTCTCTTGGAGAGACCTAGCTAAAAGTCTTCTCTACTATGCTTATTTTACATATTGAGTTTCTGAAAACTTCTTCTGAAGAAAGGATTAAAATGAATATGGTATTTTACCATGGTAAAATGGTATGATATTTCATTAAAAATAAGTAAAATGGCTTAGTAACTCATATTGAGTCAAAAATGGATAGGTTGAAGCTAAACTAATCTTCATTTGTCTTATGTTTTGCACTTATTCTGCTAGGCTTTCTTAAGGAATTTATTGCATTACAGAAAATGGAATGCACTTCATTCAATCACGACATTCTGCATGTGCTTTTTATGTATGTAAATTTGCTTCTCTCTTTGTATTACTAAAGATCTTGCTCCTTCTTGCTATTTCTGGCACTGAAGTCATAATAATCTGTGACATAAGCAATTTCAGGCTCCAGCTGAGAAAAATGGGCTGAACTCCGTAACATACTTGAAGTTCTCAACTGCCATTGGCAGCTGCAAGGTATAATTTCAGATGAAGGATAAGAAGGCGGAATGGGGAGGAACTGACAAAAAAGATGTATGTCTAGTATATCTAAATAAGACAAATGGATCACTGTGAACATATGAACATGCATGCTTGATGTGACTCCCAGCACCACTTTCTGTAGATTATGGACCACTATTTCAGTACTACTGGTATAAACTACTGCACAAAGAATTACTACCATTTCTTTTAATTCTTTGCCTTTGGAAGTAAAATAGAAGATTTAGACACTAGAAAAAAGATTTAATTATCATCATATATTAAAGCTGTGCAACTGATCAAACAGCCACCATTTACTAAGGACAGTGTGAGACTTTTCAAAGTTACTATGTTTGACTGCTGGGAGAAGGAAGGGTAGGCAGACTGCTCTGATTGCTTGAGATAATGTTCCAGATATTTACTGTAAGTATAGTGGCATTTCAGTGGCCTATTTCTGAAATACTGTAGAATACTTTAAGAATAGAAGTGTAGTTTGAGTGGGGCATTGTTCTCTAGCAAGTGAGGGAGAAATGCTTTGGAGAGCTGAATAGAATAACAGGGATAGAAAATGGAATATAAAATTCATAGAAGTATTCTTGAATACCAATGAAAACTAGAGAATAATGCAAGGCTAAAATGATACAGAAAGAAAAAATAAATAGGTTTTGGCATCAAATTAAGGCTCATGGAAAAGTTCTAGAGAATGAGTGTAATGGGAGTAAGTCAGTAGCCTATAGAAGAGAAAAATGAAGCAGGAGTAAGAAAGACAGTCCCAGCTGAAGAGAATTGCATGTAGTATTTAGGTAAAAGGCTAGGGTTAGAGAAGTGTTGTGATACAGTAGAGTGAGTTGGCATGAACAGTGCATGGAAGCCATACTCATGTTCTGCAAAAGACCATGGAAAAAAAACTGGGAGTGTGATGACAGTGTAGCAAAAAGGTCACTGAGATTGTAGCCACTTTCTCCTAAATAGAAAACAGAACTAGATGCTTAAGATAGTCACAAGTCTTCAAGAGGGAAAGGAGCCGGAAGGTCTAAGACTGTAAGGGGAAAACTAGAGCCAATATGGATCCAAGGTTATAGCAAAGGGAAAAAGACCTACACTAAAAAAGCACATATAAAACTTAAACATCCTGGATGCTGAACCTATTAATTCTTCCTGGACGTAACAAAAGTTTTAGAAACATGTTTTCCATGACTTGCCAGTTTGATAGTATCTGTTTAACTGTGTGCAATGGATTAGGGATTACAAAGCTACCCATCCACTTTCTCTAGGCTGACCTGTTGACACTTGCTGAAAGTGATTCCATGCTATGTAGAAAATACTGCCATATAACCTAAAAATGATGGAGGTTTTCATAGAAACAAGAAAACTGAGATGAGGTATCTCTTGGTTACATTTAAGTAAACAAAATTATAGCTAATGTGACCCTACCAACAGGCTCTGCTACAGTTAGGGCATTTCTGAAAATCCAGATGTTCAAATATCAGCTTGCACAAGCTTTTATAAAGTCATCAGTGCTGATGTACAGACAGGTGAAGGACTATGTTAAATATAGAAGGAACCGATGCTTTAAGACAAGCCAGAGAGCGGAAGATTTCTACTGTAAGTCCTTTCCTAAAATTGGTGGGAAGGAAACTAAGCAGACTTCAATAATTAGCAGTGGAAGTCACTGAGAAGATCTGCTTCTCCTGTTGCATTAGCAGAGCTCTAATAATTTCAGTGGAGTTACATGCACAGTGACTGCAAGCAAGACAGAAAAGTAGTCTCTAACACGCATGTGGGCTATGAACATAATCCAGACTGATAGTATCTAAACAGTCTCTCCTAGAGGTAGTCAGTCTTATTATACACAGCCTTAAAAGTCAGTAGCAACTCATAGTTTATCTTGTTTATAATGGATGCCTAAAAGTACAGCACAAGTTAAGCATGACACACTGGCAGTTGTTAACATGGCAAGCAACTGTGCTTCTGCACTTGAATGAGTGAGTGCAAAAGACAGAGAAGCCTGCTTGTAGCCTATAGTAAGAGGGAGTTACGCTAATAAAGTCTTGTGGTCACTAGGCCAGGTGTTGCTGTTGCGCAGCATCATCTGCATGCTGTTAGCCTGCTGTTTCAGCACATGCTGTCTGTTGGCTTTAAATGGTCCTACTATGTAGCATTCCACAGTTGATTTTTAAAATGGAAAAAATGTCTTTCCTCCTCTAAGAAATTAGAATTTCTAATTCAATCAGAGTTGAAAGACAACAGCCTTTAAATGTTTGAGGAAAAGCTGTGAGACTAGAAACTCCCATTTTCAGATAGCATCCAGATTTCTGCTTTCCTAGATGCCTGCACATGCATGCACACACGCCCACACCTCTTATCAGATGGTATGAGCCAGCCTTAACTGTTGTATACAAACTTACTATAGGAGCTGTGCTGAAGACAAAACACTAACATAAGATATGTAAAGAAACCCACAGAATCTTTCAACATAGGATACTAATCAAAACTACCCACATCAGCATGAATACAAGGTGGAAGGAAATAGACTGCATTGGATAAGATGTCAGGAGATGATGGGGGGTCTGCAATTATATTGATCCTTTACAAACTAATCAGTAAAGCATAACAGCCCTCCAATAACACAAGTCATTACTGCTGTCATTTGCAGATGCAGTTCATGAGACAGTGCAAGTGATCTACTGCCTGTCTGATGAAGGTAAGGTTTCTTTCTCTTCCGGACTCTTAAGGTGGGCATCATAAGCCAGTATCTGACAGACGTGAAAAACTGAAGTAGTAGGATTTGAGTCAAATATGCACACAGACTCACATTGCTTAGTATTATACTATAAGAGTCTTGACTTCAGTTTTCATTTAGTCTTCCTTTAGTCAGGAAAAACCTGGATGCTTCTTGGTATAAAAATTACTTGCATGTAAATACAAAGCTCTAAGCAGAAAAAGACAGCTAAAAAATTATCTGTTTGTCAATGCAATTCAGATTACATGGCTGATAGCTTCAAAATCACCATAATCTTCAGTCTGTAGCAGGCTCCTAGAAGTTGTCCTAATCCATACACTATAAGGGCATCTAGTAAGTATGAAAAAGAATTTAAAGCCAAAGTGAATAAGCAATGGCAAAGTTAACTGGAAGACCTAAGCAGCTTTTTAAAAAGTTTTGTGTTCAGAGGAGCTTCAAAACTGTTACTCTGAAGCTGTATTCATATACATAAAGAGTGAAATAAAAATGCTACTACTGGAGAGAAGTTGAAAGAATGGGTTATTTTCCCCTAGAACTCCCTTAGCTATGTGTTTATATGGCAAGCTTAACCATATCTGGCAGTGACATTAATTCTGATCACTAATACTTTTCAAACACATAAGATAATGTTACATTTTATATTTTATGTCCCATTAAGAAAAATTTTAATTACTGACTTTTTTTGGCTATATTTTTGGTGTGTATTCTAACTTTTGTTCCTATTTTCAAGGTAAAAGCAGAACTGAAAAATACTAATTGGACACTTAGTTTTCAGAAGAGCCTGGGGTATGCAAAAGTATAGTTTTGGAGGCAGAGAAAAGAAAAGCCCAGATGAGTGGGAAGCCCTTCACTGGCAACTTGCAGTGTGTATATTCTGAAGGCTTATGGCACAGCAAATATATCACTCATGGGGACGTTTGAAAAAGAGAATGAAGGACCCATCTCAGAGAAAGAGCCAGACAAGGATGGGGTATATAGAAAGTGATAAAAGGAATATGCAGGGGATTTATTGCTTTAGTATAGGAAAGGTGGAGGAGAGATTGGATTAAGGTAGAAGCAAAGGAAAGGGAAAGGAGAGAGATCCTTTAACCATACATAGGAATTTCAGGGAGATTTCAAAGGTCTGCCTCTGTCCCTTGCAGTACTTAGCTGGAACGCACTGCCCTCTGCAGAATATCATCCCTTCCTCAAAAGGAGAGCATTCACTATTAATTTTTGTGTGTACTGCCCTCAGAAGCAGAGAGGCAGTGTTTGTGTGGTCTTATACCATCTGTATTTAGTCTGAAATACAGAAAGAAGGCTCTCAGAAATCTGCCATGTGTAAGACAAAATGGAAGTACCAGAGCTTCCCCTCAGACAACCAAATCTTCACTTAATTCTGCACTGCATTAATTAATGATTATGGGACAGCTATGCACCAGGTGCTGAGGCAAACAGCTTTCAGCCACATGTTTTATGATACACCTGAGGCAGCTGCTTTTCCATCCTTCTCCATTCTGCTGCATGTTTATTTAGTACATTTGAGCATTCCTGGGTTTGAAGCTCATCTTGTTTATGGTGACAGGTGTGCCTTTCGCTGCTCAGAACATTAACTCATTGTTAGGAAAGGAATGAGGGAAGATGGCAGCTGAGCAACTTCATGTTTCAACACACATCGGCTGTATTTAAAATCTGCTAATGTTGCACGGGGGAGGGGGGTCAACTAATGTTTTGTTTCTATTAAATCTCTGCCTTACATATATATCCATTTCTGAAGGGTAGAAAACCCTGAAATTCCAAAAGTAAACAGTGGCTCTTAATTTGTTAGTGTGCTACAAAATATATATTTCTAAAGAATGATGCAATTTTCCTAGTTACATTGTGAAATTACTTCCAATGATGTTGCATCAGGTAATCTGGACTAAGTTTAGCACAACACATTTGTGTAAATAAGTAGCATGTCAAGGCGAATGTGTTTTAAGGTATTTTTACAGTTTGTTAGTCTGTTCTTTCTCCATTTCCCCCTTTTAATCAATGCTGTACTAACAATCATTCAGCCTTTGATTCTAAAACCAATTCAATTTTTCTGTTGGTGGGAGATGATCATTTGAGAACACTTGGAAGCTTTAGGTTGGATTTGGCAGAAACCTGCGTCAAAGAAACTTTGCGCAACTGTGTGATGATGCCAGTCCTGAAGTTCCAAAGCACCAAATATTTTTCTGAATTCTGCTGAATAGTGATGCATTTTTTTCTGTTGTTTCTATTCACATCACTGCTGATTACTAAGATATCTGTGTGTAAACAAAACCTTTCTCATCTATAATTAGCCTTCTCTGATTAAGGAACATGCTTGGAATGAGGACATGCTTAAATAGAATGCTGCTATTTAAATACCCATATAACTTCATAATCAACCACTAGATACAGAAGAAAAATACTTGATAATTTAAATGCAATACGGTTGCCTGAGTATAACAGAAATGCTCTTAAGATGTTACTTTTCTGCTTCAGCAGATTATAAAATCCTCTAGTACCTGAATTACAAATGACTTCATTTGGAGCCCTTTTAAAGTGGAAATTACCTACACTGACTAGTTTGTGATCCTGAACAATTAATTGTTTTGAGTATTTGTTACTTCATATTTACAGTTATTGCATTAAATACACCTTCCTCATTACATAGTCTAGCCATAGTTGAGAGGGTGCTTGGAAATTGTGTAACTGATGCTGTTTAGTCTGACCATTCTTTTTTCATTTAAGTATTTTAGTATCAATAATATGGGATTCCCTCTAGGAAAAAAACATGCGTATTTCAATGTGTTTTACTTTTTGTGTGTGTAGTCATTTTAGATCGCATAAGCTTGCAAGGTTTAGCAGTTAGAATAAATCATCATCATACAGCACTTCTGAGCTTTATCCTTAGTTCTGGATCTGACTCATTGTATGATATTGGACAATATGCTTAATGACAGTGACATGCTGTGTATATTTTTCAGTGAGCGTTTACCACAAAATTGCCTCTTCTCTCCTCATCTACTAGATGAGTTTACATGCTTGAGTTGTAAATGTTTAAACTGAACTGTCCCAAACAAAAGAAAGAAATACTTTAATTAGGCATCTCAGAAAAGATTTTGTTTCCTTCTTCAACTGTTTCATCTGGTTATCGTTAGTTATAGCTCAAGACTGAAGAGGGAGCAGAAGTTGCCACAGAAGAAAAAAAAGGTAATATCCTTAAGTGTATGTAATACGCATCTGAATGCCCATTATTATGTTAAGTAAACCCATTAAATTAACCATAGTTTATTTCAATGAACAATAACTCAGTAAGTGCAGAACCATGAAAAATTAGAAGTTAATTTTGCATCTTCTTATGTCTTGGTAAATGAGAAAATAAAAGGATAGGGCTGTGTTTATGCAAGAAACGTATCCACATGCAAAAATAGGAAGTGCTTCTTTTCCAGTGTGCTACATGGGCTTCAAAAAGAAGATTGGTCTCATAAATGAATGATACCAGTGTGCTACATGGGCTTCAAAAAGAAGAGTGGTCCCATAAATGAATACCAGTGTGCTACATGGGCTTCAAAAAGAAGAGTGGTCCCATAAATGAATGATACTAAGAAGTATCTCTATTTGCTGCCTTGATATTTCTTTATCAAGTGGTCTTTGACTGTCACTGAAAAGCTGCCCTTTGAGTAGTATTTCAGCGAGATTCAGAGAACATAGTAAGTCTTGAATTACATTCTTTTTTCCCCCCTTAAAATATTATATTGCTTTTTGTGCCTCCTCATTTTGTTCAGGTCAGGCCATTTTATGTTGTAAGAATTTTTGCACTATAATTCATCTGGAAGAAAAACTGGGAATGTACTTTGCCTTTCTGAATGCCTTTCCTACAGTATATACTCCACGAGGCAAAGGGTATTTTGTGCCTTTCTGTATTGTAATGAGGGGACGAAATATGGCTCTAAATATAGATATCTTCCTGAATGCATATGTAATTGAGTACTGTTGCACCTGTCAAACAAGTATACACGTTTATTTCTCTCCTATTGTCATGCCTCTGCAAGCTAGATAAGTAATCTGAGCATGAATTACTGAATTTGGAACAGCCATAGGTAATAGGTATTTTCTTTTATATAATGTTTTAACAGTAACTTCTTAAAGAAGCAAAATGGAGAAATAGTCTTTAGACAGCTACTGTCCAATACTTAAACACACAAACTTTAGTTTCACTGACCTGCAGAATGGACTGGATACAGTAGGAATCATATAACAAATCCCTCCATTTAGACAAAAAGATCCATAATTGGTGCCACAGAGTTCTTCATGATCTTAAAAACAAGACCAAAACAAACACAGAGAAAAATAGAGACTTCTGTATTGCTATCAGTAAAAGCAGATCTTAATTATACTTTTGGGGAGTGGGGGTGGCTTCCTTAGAAAAAACCACAAAAACCACCAAAACAAACCACCACAAACAAACAAAACCACCCTATGAATAAATAAGGTACCAGTCTTGCTTTCGAGGCCAGCAACATATAGTACTATCTACCTTGCAGAATTGTTTCATGTAACGATATGCAAAAAGATCACAAATTTATCACCATATCAGACATGAAGCACCTAATTATAGGAATAGCTGCAAAATTTCTCTTGCAGTGAGAGGAACTTCTGAATTCTCCGTTACTTCATTTGCCTTTCATGACCACAAACCATAGTGAGTACAGTGATACACACGATGTCCTATATGAAGCCTGGTTTGTCCTGTTCCAGTGGTACAAACTATCTTTAGCTTAACTAGCTTCTATGGGAGAGAGTCAGTACAGATAAACCCAGAATAGTCTCAGGTGTGGACCTGGACATTCTGAGACTCCTTCAGGCTGTATTAAGAGCTGAATCATAGCGCAGTTGAACAGCACCAGGTTTTCCCACCCCAATTTTTAACAACCAATGGAGGAGCGAGCCTATGAAGTGTCACTTATGTAGAAGACTGCCTGTTAAAATGTGATTTCCACAGATCTCAGAAAGGCTTTTTCCTAACTCAGTAGGCTTCTTATATGAATTGTTAGTGTGTTAAGCACAATTAGGCATTCTTATAAAACCCCAAATAAAGGATACTAATGTTGGCACTTGTAGCAGCAGTTGTCCATTTTATGCTTAAAAAGAATATCTAACTGTACCATTTCACTCTTTTTGAAAGCAGTCTAAATTTGGAAGTTGGACTGCATATATTTATGATACATTTAATGCATCGGAAACTCATTTTATACATATATGCATATATATTTTTATATATTTCTTCAATCTTACGAAACCACAATATCTCAAAAGAAAAATAGAGCAGTCTTCTGACATCACAAGTGTAAGAATCATGTGTTAACTCACACTTTACGTGTTGTTTTTGCTGTTGTTTCTCCCAGAAATTCTGAAAATAAGAATTCTGCTGTCTCACTATTTATGTATAGAAGATATGTTCTATACAAAATATAGTGTTGTCTAAGTGGAATCAAGATTTTAATTTTCTTATTTGTCCTTTCAAGAAAGAGTTAGGGTTCCATTTATTCCTGCAGAAAAAAGTGAGAAGTGTGGCCATAAGTCATTCTACCCTAGCAGGAGCTTCTACAACTTTGTATACAAAATAAACCTGACTTTTCTAAGAGTAGTAGAAAAGCATAGCTACTTCTAACCCTGTGCAACAAAAACATGGTGCATCCTGCTATGCTCTAGTCCATCACTAGTAATTCCACTCTCCCTTCTTTTCATACATTCTTCCATTTCTATGATGGCACATTGACAAAGGAGTGTGAGTAAAGTCCTTATATTAAGATGAAGGCAGTTATACCACAGAGCCCAACAGGAATTCAGTTTCACGTTCATGTTACCAAATTGCTAGCATCCAAATGGTAACTGGACCTTTTTGCATGTGTACAGATAAATTGGGGAGCTGTAGGAGGGAGGGAGGTAAGGCTGGAAAGATTGTTCATGTTTGACCTTGTTGCATTGGCTCAGGATGTGGCATAACAGAAATGTGTGTTCTGCCCTACCTTGTTAGAAGTTAAGTGAAAATTTATTTTAACTCTGAAGCTTTCTGTGCTTGTCTATTGGGCAATTCATTTACGGGAAGTTCACTATTGAAAGACTTTTAAAATTATTTTGCATGGGTAACAGTATAATTGCAATAGGAATAAAATGGTAACAGAAAAAAACCAAGCAGGTTTTTAAACAGGAACCATAAATTATTTTGTCTATTCAAACACAGTAGCAGTGGAACTTCTGTGACAGTGTAATTAAATTGAAGACTACACCCCTCCTTAAATGAAGAGAGGATATTGAATAATGAACAGTGTATCAGGATATCTATACAATTAGAAGAATCAAGAGAGAAAAAGCAAAACTCTCAACTTTGACCTGCTCTCCACTCTATTAAGCATCTGAGGGAGTTAAGTGTTGTTGAAATTCTACCAGATGGAAAAACAAGATGATAGAAGATAGGCCCCACAGAAAAAAATCCCTTTAGACGGCTCATGGAAAGCCTTCAAAGAAATTCTCATGAGAATTAATGAGAACTTGTTAACCTCCTTAAAATCCTGCCTTATGGTTCTATTTCTTTTCTTCATCTTTATGCAAAAATAGGCCTGTCTCACACTGGCATAGTGGTAGGGTACTGAAGAAAATTAAATGTCTCAAGTCATTCAGGCCTCAGAACATTCGGGAGAATTATTATCTCACTGTTACGGTGTGATCTGTGTATTAAGGACCAGCTCTGCAGCCCAACTAGACATTTCTGTTCTGGCAAAATACCTCAGACACTCTGTCTTAGGCCTATTAGAGAAAAGGGAGAGAGGTGGAGAGAGAGAACAAAAAGTGCCTAGGAAGCCTTCAAAACCTTTTTGATTGTAATTACAGACAATTTCTCTATAGGCTACTTCTTTTTAGAGCTAGACTTCTTTCCAGTACTAAGGGAAAAATGGTAACCCTAATTTTACCAGTAATGAGATATTTGAAGAAACCTCTATGTCCGTGTAGATCAGGTGCCCCATTTTCCATCCAATTGTGCTTTTCATTAGTTCTATTTTGTGTATTAATACTTTGCTACTACTTATTGAAAGTACCAGATTAATACAGTATAAAGTAGATGACAGAATTATGAAAGAGAATAAAAGAAAATTCAGGATGCTCTAACGCTGCTACAATACAAAAAATATGTATTATTGTACTTCATACCCACTTTACTGAAATGCAGTAGTTTGGATCAAATTTGAAAGCTACAGCTCTGTATTTATAGACAGGAAACTATGAAAGCAACAGTTTATCCCTTTAGATTTATAGTCAGTGATGCAAAAGAGTATACTGGAGAATCAGAAGGGGTTCAATACAAGCCAAAACCCAATTACATTAGCATCAGTGAATGTGTTATGATTTTTGTGAGGTAAGTCAATACCTTATATTAATCTAAAAATGCAAATTGTATGCTTTGAAAGTCAAATATATACTACATTCAGACTACCATAATCAAGATACAAAAGTTTAACAGGTCAAGTGACGATGGGCAATTAAAAAAAAAATACAAAAAATTTAGCATTTCAGTTAATACAACTGTAGAAACTCTATCAACATATGTTCTACAGAATATACATATATATATATATGTATTTGATATATCCTTCTATGTGAGAGTAAATAAAGAGAAATAAGACACAAAAGTTTCTTTTAAAAAAAGTTGGGGTTTGGTGGGAGAAGTGAAGAGGAATGAAACAAGACTGTTCTTTCTAGCACTAGACTGTGAATACTTAAAACTGACAGAGGTAATAGCAGCCTCTAAATACACTGATTCTCAATTATTCTTTTTGAGGACATGCACAAAAACCTGTCCCTAAACTATCTTGTCTGTTTGCATTTAAACTTTTGTAACCTGACTGTCCTATCTATTAAAAAGAAAAACAAATAAAGGCTCAGCACCACCTTAACCCCCGAAGAACCAAGTCAGCCTTGATAATCCACATGTTGACTCAGCTGTCTTGCCTAGTCCAGAGGCTAAAATACTACAGACTATCTAATCCTGAAGTCTGCTAAAATAAAAAAGGTAAGGGAGAGGAGTGGGAAATGTTGACAGAAGATAAAGGGGTTGATGCATGCTTCCTCACTTATAAGCAACTTTGGACTGTATGCTAATCAATCATGAACTGTGAAATATTAGGATTGATCAAAGTGAACATCTCCTTAGACAATCTGTACCACTGACTGGTGAACTCTAGTTTGCTGACTAGTAAGTGATGACAGCCCTACAGACCAGTTGTGACAATCCCAATGGCAGCTGTCAAAATCAATGCAATTTTAATGAATTCTAATTATATATGTATACACACCCAAGTAAAGACTTGGAAGAAATTACCTGTTCGCATATTATTCCAACAACAATTTTTATTCTTTATGAGAGGCTATTCTTCCAAAGCGGCACCTAAAGACAAACATGTAAATTTAGCATGTAATTTTTAATCCTAGTGACTTTTTTCCCCTGAAGAAATAGCTACTGGAATGCATCTTTCAGTGTTGCTGCTAAGACATTTGTTGTACTTTGACTGTAATATACTGTTATATTATATGTAAGTTCCATTAATTCACAGTTAATGGCAAACATTCAAGTCTACTGTCAAGTTCAGTGAACCCCTAAGGGCAGTACTACAGAGTAAAACCAAATTCACACTAAAGCACATTTAAACAATGAATACTTTTTTCAAACTGCCATGTTTATTCAGAATTGTAATACCTGATGCTTTTAGGCAATCTATATTATTGTTTCTGGCTAGCTAATTAAATTGGCATTTGTACCTTGAAAGACAGTGCATACAATTGAACCAGTCCTCAGACTGATAGTTATTCAGTCAGGTAAGATCTTGGTGGTAGAATTCTTGCATTTCACAAACAAGAACTTCCCAATCTGTAATTTCTCAGAGAGAGTGTGTGTGTGTTTCACATGAGTGTTTCTCATGTCTGGATGTCAGGTGAAATTAGTAATATAGGCCATGAATTTAGCAGAACCCAGCAAGGGCAAGACTTGTACAATTATTTTTCAAATATGGAATGGAAACTCTGCCTCAACAGAAACCAATCTTCACTTGACATTGCTAAAAAGAAACTTACTCTGTAGACGTGCCAACTCTATAACCATCTAATGTTGCTATATTCTGTTTTCTTGTAAGGTATAGTCAAGGTTTACTGTACCAAATAGGTTACTGAACAAGCCTAACATGATAGATCTAATTTTTTAATGTTTGCTCTTTTTTTCTTAATTATACTTTAAAGTGTACATAATGTAAATATTTAAGCAAACTGTCCTATATTGGAAGAAAGATGTTTTTTTCCATTAAATGATGAAATAAAATAAATTATCAACTTTACCAGAAATAATTGCCTAGACTTCAGCTTTTAGTAATAGAAAGGCAACTTTCTGTAGAGGCCCATTTCAAAAGGTATAATGCATTTGTACTTACTATGTAAGCAGACAGTTCTGTTTTTCATGGGACCTCGGATGGCTTCTCTAGCTCTTCAAGTGTCCTGTCCATACAAGAAAATCTGAAATGGCTGTTCCCTGTGATACTGAGCTGTAACAGCAAGGTCCCCACCCAAAGGCTGTCCTCTTGGGCTGTCTCACAGGTATGCAACTTTGCTTACTTTGTGTACACAACCAAGTACAATTAACATAGCATGTGGCACAAGGAAACAAACCAACATGATTCACTTCAGAACTAAAATCCTGTTTTTAAAAGAAATAAATCATCCTGGAGATGGTTATTTTTAGCAGTCAAGATCCGGATTCTGGGTGTGCTGTTAAAAAGGCTTCAAATTTACATATAGTGCAATGTGGGTGAGGTTACAACAAAGACAAACATGCACACAGAGGCCCAGTACAGAATAGGGTAACACCCCGTTATACTCACAGAATCACTCGCATATTTTTCTAGGGTTACCAGTTCTACAATTTATTGCTGAATTCAAAACATTCACATAATGTAGTATCTATAAATTGCATCATAAAAATATTATATGCAGCAGTCAAAAATCTGATTTAAATTTGTATTTTATTGGAGCAAGCTGTTCTTTCAAAATTATTTTCCCTTTTCTCAGAATGTTCCAAAAAATTGTATAATATCCAATAGCTCTCATAACAAAAAATATAAATACGATATATAACCTAAATTTCAGACTAGCTCCCTCACCAGATTTAATTAGGATATGGGTCCTTGAACAGATAAAATAACTTGATTTTGCAACTGCTAAAAGGAGATCTCGCATCTCCTTTCCTTCATCTTATTGTCAGTATGCATCTCACTATCTCTCTGGTGCTGCTACTGGTATAAGTTGAACTTTTTCAGGAGGTGCTTAAATCCAATGATCCAGCAGAAAATTCTTTTGAGGAAGCTGACAGTTTTCGACTGCATCAATGTGTTAAACGGCTGTGCTATGCAACTCATCAGCTGTTTGGACTAGGACTAATTGTTACATGTACTAGGAATTGTTTATAAGCTGACTGCAGAGAACAAGACAGTTCAAAGGCAGCTATGGGACTAGTAATTGTTTATTTTCAAACTCTGTTGCCCGCATATTCAAGGAAACGGGGTGGTGAAGGAAGGGGGTGAAAATACTTTCTAAACAATCCCAGAGGATGTATGTGTGTATGCATAATTCTATTATTTTAGTTCTGATAATAAGTATCACAATTTGGGTCTAAAGATCACTTTCAAAAGAGATGTTGCTGACAGCATTCACAGTTATGGCTTATTTTTTTTTTTTTTTAAGACTGAAAAGTAAATTATTAGGTAGTCATGTATTTATAAGTACATGTTTTTCTCTGGGGTGTTTGTTGCACTCTGAACAGAGGTTCAAATATGTATCAGTGTCCTAAAAAGAATAAATTGGATTCTCTATCTCATTAGAAAAAGTAAGCTGATATATTGTAAAGAAAATGAAATGCTATAGCAGAAATTGTTGCTAAACTTGATTCTAACTTGTTTATATCTGTCTGTGCACTGAACTGGTACTAGAAACAGAAGAGATCATTTGTGAATCTACCTAACACTTTACAAACTCAATGTCTTCTTTTAAGACACAGCTGTAACCTATGCTCACAGAAACCAGTTCTATGAATGCTCAAATGCTTGTCTTGCATGCATCTTGGGAGTTTGTGAAAGATTACATTATATATCAAGTTAGAGTATTTTAATCTGAAATTTAAAATACAGCCTATTTTGCTCTGTGCCAGCTTAAACTTCAGATCAGTTCTACCCTCTTCCCCACATCTTTGTCATCTAAACTGATATTAATAATAACAATACATTGTTTGAAAGATTAGTTTTTATATTAGTTTATACATTAAAGTTAGGTCACCCATGTATACCGATATACACTGATACTACTTCAGCCTCTTCAATTACTTGGAAGTCCTGGGCATCTTTATTTTCATAGTCTGAATCTGTTAACAACGGCTTCAGTTTAGGAAACAATTTAAATCACATGTTTAGAGTTAACCATATCCTAAATCACTAAGTTAAAGTATGTTCAAGCAGTGTGTGTGTGTGTGTGTGTGTGTGTGTGTGTGTGTGTGCTGCAGATGTGATGGAAATACTGGGTTACTGCTCTGTAGCAGAGAAACCACAGATTAAAGTGGGCCACACAAGAAAATTCATACACTCTTGTGCTTCTTGAGCACTAAAACACTAGGGCACTAAAATACAGCTTTTTCTTTTTGGGAGCTGCTATTGGATTTCTGGGCAAATTGAGCACTCAGGCACAAAACTGCAATGGGCTCAGTGTTTTAGCAAAAATATGTGCTAATATCTCACCATACTGGACTTTGCCTGGAACAAGTCTTTTGAACTCATTAGATTTGTCTTTAAATGAACCTGTGTGCTTTACTCCCCATCTACTTAAAACAGAACCCTTACTGCCACTTATTTTTGTGTACTTTTAATGGCCAACTATTCTAAACATCCATGAGATGCAGTATCCCCAAAAGATGATAATTGGAAGTCTTAATGAGCTCAGGCGGATAAAAAGAAAGCACTGAATAATGATTTGGGTTTTGGTTTATGGTTCTTTGCTATTCAAACATTCTTAAAATTAATCTCTATATAAACTCTCCCCCAAATTAAAGATCATTTCAGTCATATGGCTATTTCAAATATACATTGTTTGTTCATTTAGATGAAGTTGCACCTTACAGCTGTCTTCAAGAATGGGATTTTACTGCATTATGTATTCTTTCTTAAAATCCAAAAGAGGTGAAATCTCATTCTGCCCCAATACTGAGCTCAAATATTTGTGTCGTGAAAACAATGAAGGGAAGAAAATTTTAAAATTCCACCATCTGCTTAGTAGGCTAATTAAACATAAATTTACTTCTGAGATATGTCCTTGATATCTATCAAGTAGTCTACGCATCTTATTCTCTCCAAAAGCCAGGAACTGTCCTGAAGTCTTGTTAAAAGGATTTTCTTTATTTTCTTATCTAGGTAATAACATCTAATAGCCTTACCATATGAAGCTCATAACTGATTTTAGCACAGAAAATCATCAGATGTCAGAAAAAAATCCACCAAACTGCCTGAAACCAATGGAGATCTCAGTAAGGAAGAATTCAAAATGAGGTATTACAACAAATTTGTGTAAGGACAATGTGTTATTCAAATTTACACACTGAAAGTTTCTTTTAAGATGGGGTAGCCACAATGTGAAGGAACTCTGACAAAAGACAGAAGCGAAAGCAGACGCCAAACAGGTCACACGTCTCAACACGCTTGTGACTGACAGATGAATTTTTTGAATACAGTTGTTCAAAATTCTTTCCATTACAGTTTTCTGAAATGACAACAGATGACTGAGTCCTCTTGTCTTAGGAATGCCTACAGCAAAACTTTACGTTTACAATTTGATTTTATCCACTGAAGTATGTCTAGGATTAATTACATACTAAAACAGCTGGTAAAACTGCTGTCATGATGTTTAAATCACAATTTGAGACATTACAGTAAATTTAAGGGAAAAATTTCCATTCCTAAAATTTCATGAGTAGTTTGCGACCAACTGCCAATTCCCATCTGAAACCCCAGTTCTACTGTACAAGATGTTCATACAGAAGTTGGCAAAGCTACATTTCAGTTGAGGCTTCTGTCAAATGTAACTACTACGTATTTGTAATTTTGAGACAGACATTCCAGTCTTGAGCTTGTGTGTGCTTATGTGGGGGGAATTAATACATTTTAGAAGACACTTGCATTAAAAAAAAATCACTATCAAGCTTGGGGGAAAAAAACCTGCACCACTATTCTTTCATTCTGTGTGCTTACTGATTTCTTCTATGGCACCTTCACTGCCAAGTTTCATCCCTAAATTCTCGAAGAAATCAACTGAAATGTAATACAACCTAAAGGTTCTCACTGCGTGATTAATTTTTATTCATATCTCAGTGGTAGATATAGTGTCCATCAGCATGTCAGCTCTCAAATGTCAGTAATGTCAGATCGATAAATCAAACTCAAAAAAATCCATATGACAAACTGGCATACAAGGAGACAGTTTAGCACATGGACATTTAATAAAATAGACCAATATCACTTAAATAATTTTGAGATACTAAAAAATATAAATCATAAGAGTTTAGATATTTACTTTTACATGCTAGTCACGAAGCTAATGTAACTAGTCTTCAGATTTTGATTTTTTAAGCTAAACATCATCCAGGCAGTAATAACTGATTGCTGCCAAAGCCAGCTATTCCACAGCAGCTCAGCATATGGGAGAGAACTGTTAAAACTTGAATTTCAATCTCTTTTTAATTTTCTCCATTTAAAGCACATTCTTAACCTTGGTGGTTTTTTTACTTCCTTTTTTTTTTTGCATTTAATTTTGTATTGAGTTAATTTGTTCTACTTAAACCACAGCTTACCACAGCAAATGGGTATTCTTAACTCTGCTGGTGTAATCTTTCTCAGACATGCACAGGACAATCTGCTGAATCAACGTAATCTCTAATCTGCATCGTGTAATCTTGCAGCTGCTCTCTCCGTACGCGGTTATGTAATCCTGGTGTCTATAAAAAACAAAACAAACCACAAAAAGAACAGGCAGAACTTTTAAGAATAACGTTGTGTCAAAGCACCGGCGCACCTCACGGGACGGCCGCCCCGGCAGAAACCAGCCCCCGCCGCCGCCACCGGCCCGGAGCGGCCCCTCACACCGGGGCCCCTTCACCCCGCGGCCCCTCACACTAGGGTTCCCACCTGCCCGCCCTGTCCCGGGGGTCGGCGATCGCGACACGGCGGTTCCTTGCCGTCAGGGAACCTACCGGGGGAGGGGGGTGGTGGCTGAGGCGGGGGACGGGGGGGAGCCGCCCCGCCCCGCCCCGCCCCGCCCTCTCGCGCCTCACCTTCCCCAGCCCGTAGTACTACAGCGCCCGCCGTTCGCCGCCGCTATTGGGTCGGCGGCGCCCACGTGACGCGGGGCGAGCACGCGCGCGCGCCCCCTTTAAACCGCCCCCCCTCCACCGCCCCCCCCCCCCCCCCTCCTTTTTCTTCTTTCCCTCGCTAATCGACCTGAGCGACGGCCCGTTGTTTCCTAGGCGACCCGGGAGGAAGGGAGGGCGCGCGCGGGCTCGCGCGCAGGCATCTCCCCTCCCTCTCCCCTCGCCGCTGCCGGTTCCGCGCGAGGCGCGCGACGGACCGTTGGCGGAGCGGGTTCCGCGCGGGTGCCGGCGTCGCGGGCAGCAGGTATGTGCCGTGCCCCGGCGCGGCCGTGCGCGGCGCTGGGGACACCCCCCCCGCCTCCCGGTGCCGCCATACGCCCCGCCGCCGCGGCGGGCCGCCCACGGGGGCGGGCAGGGCGGTCCGGCGGGGGTCTCCGCGCAACGCTGGCGGGGGCCGCGCTGGCGGACGGGGCGCAGGGAGCCCCTCCGCCGCGGTGAAAGTTTGGCGGCGGGCGCCGCCTCCCGCCAACTTCCCGGCGGCGGGGCCGGGGGTGGTGGTGGGGGGGGTGTCCTTAGGACGCCCAGCCGCGGGCCGGCCTGCGGCGGGGCCGGAGCACCCTCCCGTGGGGTCAGTCAGGCTGCGGGCGGAGCGGGGCGGGCCGAGGAGGGGGGTGGTCTTCGGGCCGTGTCCGCCTGTGGTGCGGGGCCGCGGCCGCGTTGGCGTGCGGCGTTGTTCCTTCAGGGGAGGGGGCTGGAGGGGGGGTTACACTGGCCGGGGGGAGGCTCTGGCAGCCGGCGGGCGCCTCCCGCCCCGCAGCTCGCCCTCAGCGCTTCTCGGCGGCGTCCCCCCACCCCAGCCAGAGCCCAACGGATCCTGCGCCTCAGGACGGGCGCGGGTTGCCAACTTCGGGCGTGCGGTTCCCGAATATAAATAACCCCGGTAATGCCTTAGCGTAAAAGTCGCTTTTATTCCTTCTTTGCATGAAAACCCACCTAACGTGTAATACCTCTGCGATACGGCCACTTGAACAATTTCTTCGCTGAGAGTGCTATAAATCTATAAGATGCTGCAGCTCTTTTTGGAAACCCTCTGTCCTAGAGTAGCATCGTTGCTTGCCATGACAAGAAAAGGAGCAGTTGTTTCTTTTTTGAAGTTGGAATCCATTTAGACTGCTCTTAACCAGGGAATTTTCAGTTTGCCTTCCATAAAAATGCAATAAACTTAATAGGCCTTTTTTTGCTATTTCTGTAGAAGTGAAATTCGTAAATTGTGGGGATTGGTGTGATATAACAGGATAGCATGTCACAGTAACTTTACTTAAGGAAAATAGCACATGAAAATGCATGGTTTCTAAGTTTGTTAGTATGCTGAAGTTGGGAAAAGGATCTGCTAAACACATCTCCAGCAGAATTTCTTGGTTCTTATATATGTGGGTTTGCTCTCAAACCCACATATATAAGCTCTATGGTAAACAGAGCATGCACCTGACACTATTTTAACAGCTGCAAAAGATTGTATATGTAAAAGGAGTAAAATGAGTAATGAGGTAGGGATATTTACAGCTGTGAATGCAATCAGCAGAGAAGGCTCATTTGTCTGAACACAGGGCACCTGTCATGTTACAGGCACACAGTCAGAAATTGCTGTTTTGTCATGCGACTGTCAGGAATCCTAGTTTTTCTGCAAGACTTACTACTGGAATTTGCACAAACAAAGAAGGGTAAGTAAGCTGTATATTTTTAATGTGCTGTAAAACATTATTACCCGAACATGGATTGAGTGAGACAATATTGATACTCAATGGTTTTCAGGTAGTTCCTGTGAAGATGCTTCAGGTTCCTGCAGGACACTTGTAAAAGGGTTATTAATAGCGTGGTCATATTAGGGGAGGATTATAAATTAGACCATATGATAGTAGCACATAAGTGCTTTGCAACTAGATATTGTGATTAACATTATGCAGCAATTATCTTGTATGGGAAAAGCTGTTACTTAGTCATGCGAACAATATCTGTATTGTGAGGCTGTATACTCTGTGCAGAGAAGGGAAGGAATACTTCTAATTTACAGAGGGTGCGGAATAAGAAGCAAGTGTGTACTGCTTCAAATGTGTCGTGGTTCCTAAACACTGTGAAGAGTATGCTTATGGTTAGTGAAGTGACTGTATGGGTAAAGAGCCCATGTTCCTGAAGCAATGCATACGGATTCCTGTATGTTTTTGAAAAAAGTGGAGTTTTTGCAGCTCTGTCCTGATGCTGCCCGTTGAATTGCAAAACTGACTTCCCTCTGTTCAGTGCAAGGTGGGGTTTTTGCCTGAAGGGTGAAAAAAAAGTGCAAGTTGTATAAAAGGTTAGATGTGGTTAGCAGGTAGTAACTATGCTAAAGACAACAGTGGGAAGAGAGAACACGTAGCAAGAGTAGATGTCAGCTATTCTAGCTTCAGAACTGGAGCAGTAGGCAAGATTAAGATCTTAACTCCAGCCAGTTTATGAAAAGGTCAGTAAGAAAATTAAGATGTGAGCTATGTATGCTTGCAGTGCGTGTACTAGTGCAAGCCTGCTACTCGGCTGAAATATTTTCAGGTTGTGACTGACAGCATAAATGCGGAACAGTGCAAAACAGTGTAGCTGTTTTCCCTATCTAACTAACTCGAAGGTTAGTTAGCTGTATGTGTGATTACAGTTCTGAAGGCTGTAAAAGATGTGTATAGCTCATAATACTTCCCCTCTCCCAGCTGCGGGTACTGTTGTGCTATTACTCCAACTTGGGTTCAGTGGTGACTCCCTGAAACCTGGCTACCTGGCAGCTTACTGTCTTGTCTCTGATGGTCTATACACTGCAGTTTCTGACTCTGCAGTAATATTGCATCACAGGTTACTTTTAACACAGAGGGACAGAACTAGCAAAACCTCAAGCATGATCAAGAGCATGGTTTCAATGTTATTACATGTGATTACATCCAAATTAGGAGGAGAAACTGCATTGCCCTACGAGATCCTGATATGACTAAAATTTACCTATCATGTATCATCAGTATTCATTTAAATTCGTTGCATTACCTGGCAATAGAACAACAATTACTTGAATTGTTTTATGTAGTATAAAACTGTCTGCATGTTCTGTAAGAGCAACAAATGGGTGTTATGTTGGTGTAGTGGTGCTCAACTCATCTGCTTCCTGGGCAGTGGGATTACTTAACAGACAAAATACTTTATCCTTATGAACACTGCCGAACCAATATTGACATAGGAGAGTGAACTGGAGTCCTTTCTGCCTTGTGTGTTATCAGAAGTGTCAACTAAGTGCTATTTGCAGAATCTTCATTGCTAGTTGGTATGTGAGAGGAAAACCGTGATTTGATTCCTCCTTTTCTCTCCTTGCTGGTTCTAAGCCTGATACTGTGTGCTGTTGAAACTCATTTGCCATGCTCTCATTAGGCTGAATAATAAGTGGTAAGTCTGGAGTCTGTGGTGTTGGAAAATGGGGGGGGTTGGATATTTTTTTTACTTGAAAAAAATTCCAAACTCTGTCAATGCTTTTAGGAGTATTTTTGTAGTGTAGGTGGATGTGAGCATACTTGATGAAATTCCATCTTCAAGAGAAAAATAATAAAAGTTGGTGTGTTATCACTGTGGGGTAGAACTTGGCTGTTGTGCATTCTTTGGCTCTAGAGGCTCCTGCCCCAGGTGAATTGAAAGCTTTTTTTCTGCCAAGTTCTTAGATGGTGCATTGGGGGCAGAGGCTGGGTGAAAGAAGGCAGAAGGTTTACTTCAGTCTGTCATATTTCAGTCTACCTATTTGGGTTTAGGATTTGGCTTGACGAGAGTGATGTATTAGGGTTTAATTCTTAATTTAGTTATAAGGTCACAATGAGCTCTGTTACATCCATGTAATCCTGTTGAAATCGCTGGTTTTGCATGAGTATAATGAAAGAGGGGCCTTCTTGTAAACTCAAGTAGCAGTGGAGGTTTTCTAATGATACTTCTGTCATTAAGCATTATAAAATGCAATATCGGCTTATTTCTTGCTTTATTTGCAATCATAATATTTTCAGCATGAAGAGGTTCTCCCTCTGTCTCACTTTCATATCTTGTCTAGGGTTAAAGTACTGCTTTGATATATTTCAACTGTAAGTTTTTTTTGTGGCAATTACTGTATCTTTCCTTGCATCATGAAAAGCACCATGTGCACCTATAGCATTACATACAAATGAAGCTACATTTAAAAATGTATGTTCAAATACTTTGGTTGCAAAGTCAGACCTGTAAGTCGGAAAATGTCTGATTTAAGGTTGCGCAGATGTAGTTCTATGTTGTGAGCCACCCTGTTCAATGAATGAGCCAATGATTTGCAGGAAAAATAGTATGTGATCTTAACAGTTAAAAAGAGGATTAATGCAAATAGAGCTTGTCATATGCTGTTTTAAATATGATGCTTCCTAATTTTCAAAAGCTTCACTTTCAACCCAAATAACCTTCTTGCAAATTAGTTTCTAACATGGAGCCTCTTAGCATTGTGGTTTTTAGCTTTTTTTTTTGTAAAACGATATTATATGGAGGTATAAACTTCCCTTGTTGACCTTCACAAATCCCTAAGTGGGATTTGAGCCTTCAGTAGTGATTTCTAATTCAGGTAATTGCCTTACTTGGTAAGGTTGTTATTTGATGAAGGAGGAAGGACCTTCGGGGCTTGTGCTTTGTTTAGGGAAACAATGGGTAAAGTCTGACCTATTTCATCCTCCTTTCTACTGTCTGTCCTGCCATTCTGCTTTTTTGCTTCAGCAACCTCTAAGTGCTCCATAGCACACTCTCTGCTACTGTTCTGTCAGAGGTGCAAGCTGCCCAGCCATTATGTACATGGAGTTCATGTCTGTTTGAATTTTTTTTTTGAGAGGCCACCAAATACTTGATTAGAAAAAGCAAGCAGGCATAGGAAAACAGTTCAGTTCAACTTGAATGGATTGCCATGAGACAAAGAGCATCTCTCTCATTCCAGGGAACTTCAAAGGCTGCCTGCCAATGAGGCAAGTGTCAGAGCTTCTCAAAAAAAGTTGCAAAAGTCTTTGTAGTGGAAAGTGTTATGTGTTTGATATTTAAGTGTGCCTACCAGCTTTTTCCACTAATAGAAAATGAAAATTCATGTATAAAAATAGCAAAATACAAATTTTATTGATGTTTGTGAGACTTTTGCTGTTGAATTATTTTAGTATTTTGTCTTAGATACGTTTGTTCAAGTCTATCAATTTCTTATAGAAAAGTATGCCATTTGGACTACCAGCCAATTTAGCCGATGGTACAGATTTGAAGAAAGCTACTCTTAAAGTCAACTAAAGAGCTCTTGTCTGTAATAATTAAAGTTAACAAACATCCAGGATGTAAACATGAGGCATGTGGTGTGTCTCAGCTAGCAAGCAGTCCATAATTTTTCTCTGTATATAATAGCTGCCTGGATTTTACAACCCACATCTAGTAAATAATTACATTCTTATCGGGAATGATAAAATTAGACAGCTTTGAAAACAACTTTTTAAAGGAAAGTGAGATATGGGTCAAGGTTCACATGTTAACTTGCACAAGTATCTAAAAAAAAAAAGCAACCTCAAAGATTTTTCTTGCCTGTATTTACTGTTTTTCTTCTGTTACCAGCTGCCACCTTCAGAAATCTGAATGCTCTCTTTTTTTTTTTCTTTGTTTTTTTCCCTGTTTGGTCTTCAGAAGAAGGACTTTCTGAGGAGGGAGCAGTATTGTAATTAAATAGATATGTTTAACTTTGAAAGGTGTTATTTTTAGGACTAGCTCAAAAGGGCAAGTACTCCTTGGAGACATTATAATATGGCCAGATTGTCTGCTCCAACTGAAAGAGCAATGCAAGACTTAGGTAGCATCAAGGTTTCCTTAAAAGTTTTTGACACATATTATCTCTGGGCAAAAAGAAATTCAGAGGAGGCTGCAGAAGGGGCACAGCTTCTGAGCCTCTCAGCTCTTCGTGCTGCGTTGGAAAAAGTGTCGGCTTCCAGAGAGGCTGACCCTGTGGAGCGAAGTCTTTGTTCCCTTCCCTTCACATTATTAGGGCCATGGTGAAGCTGGTCGTTTTCCCCGTGCTTGTATAATGGCTTATCTTAGGAATGCAACACTGTTGGATGTAGCATAGATACGTACCTGCCTAGCAAGGACTGTGCTGGAGAAAACAGCTGTTGCCTCACTGCCCCCTAATTATTGCCATTGCTTCCCTGCAATTCAGATCCTAAGGTACAAGGAACAGAGAAGTTTGTGTATGCTCCTGGTAGGAAAGGGTGTGTGCGTGAATTAGTGGGCATACTGCAGAGATATTTGTCTCCCCACTCTCCTTCCTTTTTTTTCTGATTCATATTTGCTCACTTTTCCACCTTTCAGCAAAGGGGAACATATGGCAGTGTGCTGTCCATCTGGTTGCCACTTACTGTGAAATCATTATGCGGGCAATTTTGGCCCCATCTTGAATTTCTTATGTAGGTAAAACTGTTAATAGAATAACAGCTTAAGTGTTTATTCTGAACTGTAAATGGGAATTAAGCACAGAGAGCGAACACAAAGGGTGCTTTCTGAATATTTTCAATCTTCTCCTACATTAAAAACAATACTTGTGCTGTGCTAGTATTTAAAGCAAAAAAGACTGGGACCCTCATTGTGCTGTAGACTGTTCAAGTATGGATAAAAGATAAGTCCTGTCCCAGAGGATTTGCAATCTAAATACATTTTAATGAGAACATTGTGAATGGTGATAGATGCTTAGGAAAACCTTAATTATATAGGTAATACTGTATATATGTCATTAAAAATACTACTGACATTTTTGCATCCTAGCACAAGCTTGTAACAGTCTTTTTAAATGCATAGCAGACACTAAATTCATTGTTCAGTAGTAGTTTCTTTTTAAAAGTGATTAAGGTTGACACTTTGAAGAATCTTTGTTAATTTAGCTCCTGTGCGTTTTGGGTATATCCAGATACTTCTGTTTATCTACGTATCAAGGATTAACACTGGCAAAAAGAGGTCTTACTGCCTTTGGCAGCATGAGCATGTATACATTTTTGTTGTCATCAGATTTCACATTACTAACACTGAAATCATAATAACCTAACTAGAAGAATTCTAGTTATCTAAAGGAGTGCCACTGAAAAAAACAATTGGGCTATATTTATACTGTAATATTCTGAGATCTTACCTGAAGATAAGAGTACTTCCAAAAGTAACTTTTAATTTCAATTTATTTTATACATGTGACAGCTAACTTTCATATGTCGTCTGCTTCATCAGTCAATAGTTTTTTTTTCGTGTAGCCCCATGGAAAGGCCTGTATTTTTTTAAACTGGAAGAGGTGGTTATAAAACCAGAAAGTAAGTGGGAGAATCAGAAGCAAGTAATTTATCCGAAACAGTCTTCCTTGCTGTTTAGCTCAGGGATCCTCACTTTTGATTGCTGCACGCATATTTATTACGTAGGATAGTGCTGCAGCGACCCCACTGTGACATGAAAATGCTTGTGGACTGGTAAGAATAGTTTTGGCTTTGGGGAGAAGAGTGACTAGAGTTTGTTCACTGCATTCTTTAAAGTTTTTTGTTTTTTTTTTTTGAACAAAAGCGCAGCCAAGTTTTTAACACAGCATTGGGATTTTTTGCCTTTTTTCCTGCAGGAGTCAATTTAAAAGACTGTAGATAGCTTTCTAGAAAGCTTTTGTCCTGTACTGAAACAGGCAATGAGAAAGAAGTTCATTTTAAGTTTTGCAAGAAAACCCGAGTTTGAGACTTACTCTGAATGAACTGGTTTTGAACAGATATTCTGTGCATTAGTGTATCTTCCAAGTATTTTAAAATGGAAATCCAACCCTCAGTACACAGCTGTGAAACTAGGCTGGCAGTGGGAATACTGAGTAGTTTCTGGGAGAAGGAAATATTTGATGGGTTCTATTACAGTTTCATCACAGCTGTGGCCTATCTCTTGGTGATCTATAGTGGAATATCTGTAGTAGTAGTATCACTGAGGACAGTCAGCTCTGCTGGCTGAAACTGAATGGTAGGGTCTGTTAAATCACTGCTGAGCTGCATCTTGCAGTACTTTGTTGAAAGACTTGCGCTCTGTGGAATTTTTTCCAGTTCAAAAGGGGGGGGGAAGCACAGAAGAACCCCAAGGTTTGGTTTTAGCCCCTAAATCAGAGAACTTCAGACTAGTTGGTTATAGCGGTTGGGTTTTTTAAATGCACGGTGTTGTATGACTTGTATTAAGTCTTCTGGAATATGTTATTTAAATATCCAGGAGTTTGTTGAAAGATAAATAGGCGATGGATGTAACTGTGACATGTTCAGATTCATGGATACCTTCACCAAACTTGGCTCCCTGCTATTGTTTTCAAATGTGAAAATGAGGAAGAATTCCTTTAGTAGTCTGCTTCTTTTGAGAGAGAAATAACTGATAAGGCTGTTTCTCTATGGTCTTAGAAGTCAGGATCAGGTCACCGATGTGACTCATTAGAAAAAGTTCAGATTTAGTTGAAGATACTAAAGATCTTTAGTTTAAAGATACTGACCATCTTCTTGCATCTATTACTCAGCTGTAGAAAAAGAAGTAATTGTTGTGCAGGTACTGGTTCTAGCTAAGCAAGAGACTATAACAATTATCCTGAAGTGCTGCTTTTAGGCTGGTACCCAGGCTTCATATCCTGCCAGAAAGTAGAGGAGTTTTGATGTGTAAATGAAGGTATTCTTTGAAATGCTGGGAAGGCCTGGAGTGCCAGGCAAAGGATTCCCTCAACAGCCGGAGGAGTAGGAGCCCTGGGACTCTTACAACCCTTTGCATATTGAGCTACATAGTGTCCAGTTGTAGGGGTGTGTTTGTTTTTTTAATTACATTCTCTTTTGATTAAAAATGCTTGTCAGCAACTCCCTTGTACTTTTCTGAAATTTGGGAGCTATGGAAAGAAACATGGTCCTTTTCCCTTTAGTGGCTGGATGTTGTACCTAATCTGAATGCACTGTTTCAGTCTGAAGATTAGATAGGCTTGTTGCTTTTGAAGAACTACTTTCAGTCAAAGATGATTTCCCTTTTTGGGGGGAAGGGACTGAGGTCAAAGTAGCTGGTAGCCTGCCAATGCCTGAATATGAAAGCAATGGATACAGTGAACTAGCAAAGACTAATTAGTTTTGTTTGACACATTTGGAAATGTGACCAGTTCCCAGAGTGCCTAGGTGACTGAAATCAGCTAGTATCTGATTGATATTTGCTGGGGTAAGTGAAATAATTACATCATCTAGTGAGAAATGATCCACATCCTCATCTGAAAACACTGGTAACTAGCACTTTCGCAGACTGCTTTGGTGGAGAGGTTTCATGGACTGAGTGAACATGTGAAGTGAGCTTTCTTTTGCTTCATGCCTTCAAATAAAGATTAAGGTATATGGGACAAATTGACAGGGAATTACAGGCTTGTACAGCTCATTTTGTCAAGAGAGGGAGGACTTCATGCCCTAGTGCCTGTGTATTTCACAGGCTTTGAAAATCACTTTAAAATATACTCACTTCTTGTTGGCTGTGTGGGTCAGGAGCTTTCTCTCCAGGTAATGTCTATTGTAATGGAATACTTATCTTGATTATGATGCTATCATAAGGCAATGCAGTGTTTTATCATAGAATGAAGATAGAAAAAGGCAAGGCCAGTGTTCAAAATGTTAAATTATAAAATGGAGAATTTGGTATCAGAGGAAAAGCAGGTGGTGGTAGTACTTTCCTTCCCTAGTAAGACATCTGATCTTGGGTATACTGGTTTTGTTTAAATGGTTTAACAAAGCACTTCAGTCTGAAATAGACTGTTTTTCTATTAGTTTCACTGGGTATATAAAGCATACTGCATGAACAGCATTTGGCAGGAGAAGAACATAATGTATCTGAAACCTTTAATTATATGCTGTAGGCAGCTCTGTCTAGGTCAGAAGACACCATATTATCAAATAACATATTATAGGCATTCAGAACTTGCACAGTAGCTTGATTATTCATTGAATAATTGGTCTTTGTTAAGCAGATAATGGCAGTGTTTGCATTCAGAGTCTAGGTTTGAAGTATATGACATAGAATATTTGTATTTTTAAATCCTCTGTTATCCAGCTGATGTAAGAACTAAGTAGAACAGAGTTCAGTGAAAGCTTTTTACAACAGCAAGATTGCCTGTCACGCTTCTACTTACTGTACGCTACCAGCAGTTCTGAAAGTGTCTAAGAGATTTTTTGGTTTATTGAATTTAATTTTGTATGGGTGTTTGTCTGTAGCAACACTTAGGACAATACAGACTGTTTAAACATAGACTGTATTTAAAAAAAGGCAAAAAATGCCCTGAAGAATAAAACAATTTTGAAGCTTCCCAAACTGCTTGAGGGCAGAAAAGGAGGAAAATAAATAGTGAAGGAGAACAAATGCATCATTAAGACACAGATGTATGAGTTACAAGAGAAATGGCATGTCTTTCTGTCACACACTGAACCTTATTTTACTTACCTATAGAAGAGAAAGTATTTCTACCTTATGAATAATTACTTATGCTTTTTAATGTTTTAAGATCCCAAGGTGGAATAGGAAATTGACTGCAGTGTCAATAGCTGATAATTTTTGCAAGTATGTCAGGCTATGATCTAAGGTAAGTTTGCAGGTTCTTCTGGGCACTCTCATATGTAAGCTCGTGCTTGGAGGTAACTATTGGCTTGATAAAATCCCCAGTTGCTTCAGTACTCTTGTTTTAGGAGGGCTGGGGAACAGGTGATGATGAACGGACCTTTTCCCTCTAGATTTCATCCTGCTTAAGACAAACATCTGATTTTGTTTTTCCCAAGCTGGAGTTTAAAAGAAAAGCAATAAGGTGATAAAATTACTGCCTTAAAGGATGACAAAAGTGATCAAACCCACTCAGAGTAATGGTTTTATTGTATCAAGTGCAACATACTCAGTAATCAAAACATATGTTCTGTATCTGTGACTCTTTAGCCTGCAGAAGATCAGTCTGCCTTGCAGTAGAGAAGTTGTATTTTCAGTATGAGCTATATACCCATTTGAGCTGTGATCAGCACTATTTGCCTTCCCTAAGGAGATGGCAGTGATTGTAGCATTTATCATACATAAAGGACTCTGTCTTGCTGTATATAGCTGCCAAAAGACATGTGAAAAATAGGGACAAAGAAGGCAGTGTCCATGATCTTGGTAACCCTTCAGACAACAAAACTGATGGTGAGCTAAGGAAATCACTTCCCCACTTCTCACTTGACCCCATATTTAGCTACAGCAATAGTTACGACTTGGGCTATTTGGTCGCATGTCTGTAAGGGACTCTGCTAGCAGAATATTGTCTGAAATGCTGGTGTAGTGGTCTGTGCGTGAAGCTGTTGAACCGTGCTGCGAAGACATGAATGTCTAGGTGAAAACAAACTCTTGTTCTCTCCAGAAATTGAGTACACAAAATGCTGTGGTTTACATTAAAAATGGTTACTCGAAAATGAAGTGAAATGATGGGCATGAGTTTGAATTGTTGGTGTTCAAGGAAAAATCCAAATGTATACCAGTGTTTTAATAAGAGCAGGAAGTTTGTCTGGATTATTTAGGACTGAAAAAAGCAGAATGTAATGCATGTTCTGCTACCATCAGGCAGCCCTGTGGCTGGAGCAGAGATGTGAAACCGAGGGCGAAAGTTCTCCTATTTAGGGAAGGAAAGATGGAGCAGACTTGAAGTGGCAGAGCACTTTTCTAAGGAAAAACACTGAACGTTTCAACTTTGCTTTAGTCCTCTGCTTTATAACATGTAGCAAAGATGATGGATCAGTGATTCTTTTGACTTGGCAAAACTAAGGCTGCTCTCTGGGAAATGCAGCAAAACAGCCTCAGACGCTGCTCTGGGGATGCTTGCAGATTTGCGCTCCTATGAGAGGTATGTGCCTTTGCAAGGCAAGGAGGAAGAAAAGACTTGCAAGCCAAGATCAAAATAAAAAATTATATATAAAGATGCTGTATGTGACCTGTTTTTCAATTCCCTGCTATGGGCAATGAAGCTACGTGGTACTTAATTTCTCATGACTTTCCTCATATCAGGCTAAGCGTTATCTTCCTTTCACCCCCAAAGGACTGAACTATAGGGATTCTTGTGATTTGAGCAAGGAGAGATCTATGTAGCAACGGCTACTTGAATCTACACGCTGGATCTAGCTGCTCCCTTTCTCGCCTATCATGGAGTTTGGTGTCAATGGCATTCCAATTGGTAATTGTTAATTTAACATCCAAATGAAAAGATGGATGAAGATATGGGTATGTCCATAGCTAGAGTATGTGTATGCCCTATACAAGGCATATGACAGTGTTGTATCCAAGCTTAGATTTTTGTCTGTTTCGGTAGTTTTGTGTTTGTTTTAGTGCATGGATAAATGCATGCTTAAACTAGTTCTTATCTTTTCCCCAAGGTATAGTTTTGCTTTTTTATAATAGTTTATAACTGAAGTGTTGGAGGAAACCTTTCAGGCATGAGTATTTAATAAGTTAAGACCTAACAACAGTTTACTGTTGCAATCCATTTGCCTAGAAAATCCTATCAGGTTTTTCCTTAAATAAGCAAGTAAGATCTTTTGTACAAGTTTCGACACCATATCCGCTGAAAAAGTGTGTAGGTCAGGTTAGGAAAAGCATGTTTGCCTTGTGGAATTTTTGTCATTATCTAGAGTATATGTATGTACATCTAGATCCTGTAATTTTCATGCTTTCATTGCTTATTAAGGTCATCCTGCTGCAGAGGTTCAAGTTTGATTCATGCTTTACACCAAGTGTCTCTTGGACAACCTCTCATCCCATTGATTTGCTGTGATGTTTTTCTGCTAACTGTAGCAAAAGGAGAGAAAGTTTAAGGAGAAATATTTTAAGAATTGTAGATGTACTTTTCATCTTTTGGACATAAACTGGTACAGTAAAGCGGGGAGAAAAGTCAGCATAACGTGACCAACCATCTTTAAGTTGTTGATGGAGCACAGTTTGAGAACATCTGGACTGTAAAATGCACCTCTTGAGCTTTCATTGATGGGTTCCTTGGGCTGTCAGCATGAAGTTTATTTTTAGATACTTGCAGCAAATCTTATTGAGTGGGAAAGAATACCAAATCCATAGTTTGTCAGCTGCTGTTTTTCAGGAAGTAGGGAAAAAGGATTTTGGTTTGAGTTAAATAGTTAATTTGCTGCTGCATTGCAGACTGCAGTTTGTACAGCTATACCTGAGTTAGCTTTAAACTAGGCAGCCTGGCAACTAGTATCAAAGTCCAGCTGCAGCAGTGCTAGCTCAGCGTGAGCTGCTATAATCCTTCTCTCTAATCCGAAGAGGAAAACTATTGGCCTGGAAAGAGTAAAGCAATCTTTTCTTTCAGTAAGCCATTTCCTCTAAAAGCAGAGAGGGGAAAAAAATGTGTGTGTGTTTTTAATTTTTATAGCTCATGTTTTACCTTTTTTTTTTTCTTTTTACAAGAACAAAGGGAGGCTTAGTAATTTAATGGAAAACAAGTGGGTTGGCTTCTTATATGGGTGAAAGTTTGATGCATGTTACAATTATGTATTGCACTATAGCATGGGTATTTCTTGGGACTTTTGAAATGGGGTATGCTCTTGTTGAAAGTAGGAGAAATTAGTTCTGCCCTATAAATGTGTGCTTGCTCTGCCATCTGCAACAGCGCACAAGTTAGTGGTAAAATGCTTTAAAAGTGTACAGCTGCCTGAACTGATCCAAACTCATTGATTGTCTTAGTCCCATAGGAGTCAGAAGTGTTCTGCTCTTGGGTGAGGGTGCACAGTGTTTTGGCCTGCCTGTGCTTGGCAGATTATTTTTCTAGCCTTTGGATGCTAGCTAACACTGCTTCTCTCTGAGTATTCTCTGAAGTTCATTATTCTTGGTTTGGACACCTGTCTGTGTTGTGCTTAATAGAAGAGTGTTTCTTTATTAACAGATGTTAAAGAAAGGTAATGTGGATTAAAAAAACCAAAAGCATTAATGGAATATTTTTTGAAAAACTTCCTCATCTTTGATTGAAGACAGAAGTTTTCTTCTGAAGCATTCCCTGTTTCTCATGCTTGCTATCCTTCAATTTTTCCTGAAAGATCATATATTCAGTATCACAATATGTATGATAGGTCTGTTAAACCAGCCTATATTTATAAGCTATTTAGTATATAATTGTTCAAAACCATGTGATCTTGTTGCTGCAAACATTGTTTTAAATTAGATTAAGTACTTTGGAGCAGGGTTTATGTCACTTTAAAAAAACACCTTCTAAAGTACCTAATGTGTCTCAAGTAGCATGTGAATAACAAAAGCATGGGCCAGTTTTTCTTGTTCTGAAAGACTGTTTGTTTCTAAGACCTTAAAAATCACAGAATTCTGTTTGTCGTCTTGGTATCTTTCCCATCTCAATCTTGCAGTGAAGTTTGCAGTGGATGCCTTTGACAACTCTCAACCAGTGCAGATGCTTGATACCATCTGAAAGCTTTCTATCTTGTGTTTTTCAAATGTTGTAAACTCAGCAGGTCATGAACTGTCAATTGTCAACATCATGTTTGAAATCAGTTTATTGAGAGTGAGAAAGACAACACAAGAGCATAACAGTTATATGAAGGACCAGTGTTTTGGAGCTATGAAGATTAGAAATGAATGGTCACAAGATACTGCCTCTTTAAACCCCTTATTGGTCTTTGCAGCAGTTTGTCTCATTTCTACTGCTTGTTCTTACAGTGTCAAGTGGAGTAAATCTCTGACCTGATGCCAGTATAATCTTAATTCCTTTCAGATATTCTTGTTTCATTGGAGAATTTGTATTAATTTTGCATTTTTATATTTCTGATTCAAACAAGACTTTAAAACAAAATTAATTTTATTTTTGGAAGGTTTTATATATGTATTTTAAAAAAACCTAATAACCTAACCTACAGTTATAATACTGGAGGCTTTTCTTTCTATTGGCAAGTGGCATTTTTCACCAACTGAGTGCCAGACCAAAAGTCAGAAAGATGAGTTCTAATCCAGACTCTGGCACCTACTTGCTATGTGGTCTTGGACTTTGGGTTTAGTTAGTGAGTGTGTACTCATTAGTTTGCTTAAATTTTATTGAAAGTGCTGGTGAGTCTTTGGCTGGAGATTGATAAATTATTTAGCAGGTAGTGATTGGGTTGGAGGACTTAGTGCAGTGTTGATGTAAAAATATTTCTGAAAAATTTCCAACAATCTGACCAGCTCTTCGTGTTTCTAATCTGGAAGCTAATACAGATATAGCTTCCTTGCTTTCATCTGTCTGTCTTTGGACACATTTTTCTCAGTTTCCTACCTCCTGCGAATATTAATGACTATTCTGGTAAAGTTTTTTCAGTTTTAATAAAGGTGAATTTGATAAATCTTAACAAAAGTCTTTGTTTGCAGCTGTAACAGACACAGTTCAGTTTCAAGCTGGTGGCTGGTATGTGTTATGGGTTTAAGAGCAAGAATGTATTTTATTTATAACTTAGTATTTGTTTAGTGTTTTGGGGCTTGCATTGTAGTATTGATCCCTTGCATAACCATTGCTTGAAAAGCATCCTTTTATCTGATCAGTGTATTAGACAGAAACTCCTTATTGGATATGGGTCATGGGACTTGGAAGTACTAAATAAGGTACTGCTAAAATAGAGCTGTGGCGGGTGGCAGAATGACTGCTACGTTGGGTCATTCAGTAGTGGCCAAAGCTTTTCTGTCTCTGTGGTGCCAAAAGAGGCAAAATGCCCCTAACTTGCTCTGGTGGATGCTTAGGAGCAACAGCACAGAATGTTGAAGGATAACAAAGATTTTTCTGTGGGCCAGTGTGGTTGGGTTGTCCTGTTTTCTGCTTCATATATTCCCTGGGCTGAACTCCAGGGTAGCAGAGTCTGTTGCATAAACCTGTCCATTTTACTGCATTTCTCCAGCAGACACTGTCATGTGTGGTATAAGTGTTCACAGAAAATTATTGTATCTCCTTTAATAGAAGTTTGCTATAATTATTTAATACACAGGCAAAAGTAACTCTGGTCTGATTCAGAGTTAGTGCCAGGCATTTTAAATGAGAATAACTTTTCTCAATTAGTTCATCTCCCCAACTTTTTTCATCCATAAATAACTATGGCTCTATATTTAAAGAGCAGCCTAGGAATTCACATACATGACTTTTAGTTGAAAATACATGTGAGGTTTTTATATGCTATTTGTTTCTTCCCATTTTGCTATGATTTGGTAAGTATTGAGTAGAACAATTACTGAAAAGTTTATTTTTGGAATTGCTAGAGAAGCTGAAGGTGGGTCCCTGTTTGTGCAATGTTTCCTGTACTTTCTTGCTGTGTTGTCAGTGACAGCAGAAGCCTCACTGGGCTTGTGAAGCACCTCTGGGGTTCTTGGTGCTACTTCAGGAAGACCAGCTGTGAGGTGAGGCTCCTCTGCAATTTTGTGAGATTCATCAGTTGCTTTCCTTTATCATTCTATCTTATCACTTATCACATCTTTAAGTTTATGATCAAAACTTCTCTAAGGTGGGGAAGTACTCTTTTTTCTTTTTTTTCTTTTTTCCCTCCTTCCCCTCTTCCCCTCTCCTTGAAGGGAGAACTGTGGTCCAGGAAGTCATGGTCTAGTCCTATGAAACCTGAAGTGGCATGCAGGCACCAAAGTCCAAACAGCTGAAGCAGCATCACAGCGTTAACACTTCTGTTTGAACCATAGCATGAATTTTTTCTGCCTCCAACGTATCAGAGTTCTTACTGCTCAGTACCTCTCACTAATGTTCTGCTAGGGTCTTAGTTGATTAGCATGGTCAACTGTGATGGTGCTCTGTTTTACTATGTGTCTTTAAGGCCCTGATTCAAAGTGTGTTACAGAAGCCTGTGAGGGAATAAGGAAGTAGACTTTTAAAATCTGAATCCCAGAGTGCCATCCTCGTTGCTTTACAACGTGGATTTCTTAGTATGTTAGCAGTAGCACCAAGTTAGTGTCACAGGGAAAACTGGTTCTGTGCTCATGGTGTTAAATCACAGTACGATTAATTTCCTAGTGAAGAGTAAACTTTGTGAGCCCCTAGCAATTGAGAATTTAATCTCAAGTTTTTCTGTGATACTGACACTATCAGTGGAAGAGCACAAGCTGACAGTTCTCAACTTTAAAACAAAAGGAGTTCATGGGTGGCTACTCCTGCACTCTTCTTTGGAATTTGTTCAGTAGCTTTTGGTGCCCTCCATTTACTGATGTGACACAAGTATCAGTCCTCTCTGTTCTTGCAGAGTTTAAGAGATGACTGGGCAGGGATGGTGATGTTAGTTATGTATTCTTGAAGGGGGAAAAAGATCAGTTTAGCATTTTTACTTTTTATGTGTGGTGTATTACATGATCAGTAGCCAAATGCATTTTAATACATGTTTATATGAATAAGCAAATAGCTTCATCCTGCCGGAAAAATTCTGCGTGCCTGTGCAGAGCAAACGCTTTTCAACATTTTCAGAAACTACTCCTCTTGCATACCTCAGTAATCCTTCTTGTATTCCATACAAAATAACTAATGAATCATTTATCTCTAGTAAAAAAGTTCTGAAAACCTAATGCTTACCTTAAAGTTCCTCCAAAAAAAAAAAAATTTTTTTTAGTAGTTTTTTCTAAGTAGAAAATTTAGAGCTTCAAAGTTCCAAAGCATATATTTAGGTACAGACAGTGTCTGAAATTATTATTTTTAAATGAACATACTATTTTTTTAAGCTCAAAAATATCTACTTTAAATGCACAATATGTGGTGGAAGCAAAAGTGTAATTGTTCATGAGATCTATCATTTGTAGTCCTATATTGAACCAGACCTTGGGGGTGTTGGCTTTTTGCTGTATAAATTCTTTACCAGGCCATATCCTGGGATTTAGCTGCAACAGGTGTCAAACCAGATTGTGTTCCTTCTCTCTCCATGTGTTTTGTTGCTGTGCTGCTTTTCATAGAATGGTTTGGGTTGGACAGGACCTTTAAAGGTCACCTAGTCCAACTCCCCTGCAATAAGCAGGAACATCTTCAAGTAGATGAACTTTTGCTGAGACAGTTCGAGTTTCTGCTTTTTTCCCCTTTATACTTCTAAAAAAAAATTAGCTAGCCCTTGCACTGTAGTTACTTTTTGCTGCAGGACAAAAAGCAAGCACTTCCCATCTTGTTTCCAGGTCCAGCAAGAATTGTTCTCTTACCTATGCAATTCACAGCAGTCTAGGCAGACTCCAAACATACACTGGCCATGTGTGTCTCCTCTGTGATGTTGTCTTCCAGCCCTCAATTAGAAGTGAGGGGGGAAGGTGCAGGACTTGGCTACTACATATGGAAATTAGTGGCCAGTTAACATGGCTGCATTGGGCAGGTTGTTTCCACCAGATTGTATGTAGGACTGTCAGGGCTGGGCCTGCTTTCTCACTCAGCTTGGGCTGAGTCCCTCACCATCAGTATTTTGTAGCAGAAACTGGGCCTATAGTATGTAGTAAGTGCATTCCATCACCTGTTGAGGGAGCCAGGGTTATACAGTTAAATGCACTAGCTGTATATTAAAATAATGACTATCAGTATACTGCATGCTATGATAAGGCAATTAAATCTTGCATTTTAGGCTCCCAGTGGTCAGGAAAGATTTTCCCAGCCATAAACAGTACAACTGTTGTGTCCACATACACTATGTGAAATAACTGCCCTCTGAAGTAACAGACAGGACGTGAATTCAAAAATTTTATTAGCTGTCTGCTCTTGCCAAGTGAGGTTTACCCTGTATGCATCACCAGGATGAAATACTGCAACTATTTGTAAATTTGCAATCAAAACAGCTGGGCTATTTGTTTCGAAAAGCTAAACTACAAAGCATAGCACTGTTTGAGAGAAGAGCAATGTATTTCACAACAGTGGGCTAATTATTATATACTTGCTTTTAAGATACACAGTAAAGCCATAACTTCATATAAATTTATTGCATTTTGTCTGGAACGTTGCCCATAAAACTTATCAGGAATGACAAAACATAGATATTTCTCAAAAATATATTTGTAGTGTAGTTGGTCCTTAGAATGAAATCTTTACTTCCAGATGCTGTTTTTGACTTGTCTAATAGCTTGACTGGATTTAGTACCAGTCTACTTAGGTTTGTTTTGATTCTATATTGCTGATTATGTGAGACAGAATTGGTCTAAAGAACTTTCTTCTTGGTCTCCTACTTATATAGAAATACAATATTTATGGGCCTCACAGAGCCATAATTGGTAAGATGCATTGAAATCCTCAGCTCCAAGAGATTAAATAAATGCCAAGAATTTCTTATGAGGTTTTCTCTGTACTTTCACCCATTCTTATTGTCATGTTGTGAATCTTTTGTATTTTAGTTGACATTAGCTCCTGTAGAAAATTAGAGAATACTTATAAAATTTTCTAAAGGTGTTTCAATCCAGAATCTATTGGGCTCAGGCAGGATTCTAAAGAAAATAAAAATTAATAGCTTGAGGAATAGTCTTAAGGCTGAAGTCTAATGGCTGAAAGGCAATCTTCAAGTTGCTTTAATCTAAGTGTATGGGCAGATACTCGAGCTTGTATTAGAAGGTTAACCTCCAAGTAAGATGAGCAGCAGATATTGTGGATGGAAATTAAAATGTAATGAGTTTTAACCATTTTCATGGCAGATGGGGTGACCCTAGTACTTTCACATGACTAAGGCAGTGTCCCCTAAGACAGATTGACAGCGTCACCCTCCTGAATTGAGACTTACATTGTACTGAGGGTTGACTCAAGCATTTGTGTTTCTCTGTCGCTAGTGTTAAAAGCCTGAGTAAAAATCCATCTCTGTCCAAATAAATTTTGCTGTTGGATTCAAAAGGATTTGTATTTTTACCTCAAAAACCATTAACAGATTGCAAAAATTAAGTGCATGTGTGATTAACTCAAATCTCATCAGAGACAACCTGCCAGGTATCTATGTACAACTAAAACCATGCATTCTAACATGTTGAAAAGTATATGTATTTTTTCTTTGCTATTCTAAAGAGTGGCTGGACCTATCTTGCTTGGCTTGAAAACAAGAGACATGGCTGCAAGTCTCTGGTTAGTGGCTTTTCGCTGCAGTTCCAGGGAGTAAGAAAAAGAGAACTAGAAGCAAAATCCAAGTTGACCCTTGACAGCCACAAGCAACCCAAACTTCTTTGAAACTAAATTGGTACTTGATTTGCTTCCAATAGTAATAACTTGGCTTAATATGACTCAGCTAGGTTAGACTCATCTCCAAACACGTAAAATTCAGAAATGGAATTGTTGTTAGCCAAGCAAATACAAACCCAACTTTGGGTTTCAAATTTAGTATTTAATCCAAGGGAGGTTGGAGGCTTTTTTTTTTTAGAACCAGAATTTGTGGCACAAAAAAAATCTCAGCCTGTGTTATGAAATTTGTCCATATGCTCTTTTAACCATGTGCTGACTGAGCCAAGAGTCATTTCGTTTCCCAGACTGGAAAAAAACCAGATGTTTTCAGTCCAGTGGAGCTGTTGATGCCAGGCTTGTTCCTATCAACATGTGCAGCGGCACATTCCAAAAGCTAACTAATACTGAGCTTTCCAACTGTGAGCCCAGAAGCAGGATCAACACAGCATCCTGCTGGAGCTATTTATCCAAGCCCATGGTCCCTGTTAGTTTCCTTGTGCTGAGCTGTAAAGACAGATCATCTGCCTAGGAGCCATGTCCGGTCTAAGTGGGTGCTGCTTTGTATGTGTAGATATGACCTCACTTTTTCTCAAATGAAAGTACCATCTCCAGCAGCTGGAGCCATAAGCAGAGCAGGAGATGTTGAGACATGCAGTAAAATAGTGTAAGCTGGCAGCCTTGTGCCTAATGCTCACGTGAAACACCAAGCGTGCTTATGTGGCTTCCCTTCTTTTTAAGCAGGCCCAAACTTTGAAGACTAGGCAAATCTGTAAAGAGACCTTTTAAATATGCAATTGCTCTCTTTTGGTCATTCTCTGGTCTCAAGAGCCCTGTAGTGTGGGGTTTTTTCTTCCACTTTAACCACATGGGGAAGCTATAGAGAACAACTGTTGGGATCGTCAATTTATTACAGCTAAATAGGGGCAGTTTGCAAAATGGTAAGGTAAATGGCAAGCTTGGAGTTACGCCAGAGTAAGAGATCAAATGAGTAGTCTTCTTGCTGAATGAATGCATGTTCTTAAGGAGCTAAGAGCAAACTTTCTATTTGGGTAACCTTGATAGTTACTCAGTTCTTACAGATTTTTGAGATGCCATATTGCTCCCTTTATTTGCCATAGAGTGTTAAAATTTGGCAATCAGAGGGCCCTCAGTCCAGAGAAGTACCATTTCTTTGCCCCATGACATCTTCAGAATTAGCTACATTATGGATTGCTGCAGTACCTGCTGGACATGTGTCTTTTCTGGAAAATGTTGGTAGTGTATCAGAACAACTGAATTTCAACAGTGCCAGTATGCACTGTGTAGCATGAACTGGAATGAGAGCCCAAAGGAGCTGTCAGGGCAGCACTGGTATGTGTTGAAAGTATATTCATGCTGGAGTGTTTTCATATCACAGAACCCTGTTTGTAGATCTGCTACGTAGCCACTGCCATCTCTCCCCAGTTGCTAGGTGAAGAGAGATAGCAGAGGGAAGGAGCATGAGTGGTGTCTTTTCATAACCATCCCAAACAGAGCAGCTCCTCCTGTTTCTTTCTGTCTGGAAGTACCATGTGCTGCACATCTGCAAACTCCTTGGAAGAGGGTGGGCTTGACTGGGCTCTCCTGGGAGTTGTATTGGTCTAGTCCTTCTCTAAAGGCTTTCTTCAAGCTAGTGTTGTCCTGTAGTCCAAATTTGCAGTACTGAAAAGTTCAAGATTTGACCAATGATCATGATGCAATTTGCAGAGAGATTATTATGATTGTGCACAAGATCACTTTTCTCTTTTTTTGGCCAGTCTAAACTTCTCTCTGGAAAGTATGAGCTATACTTATGAATAATGAGACAGTTTTTAGTTACATGATTACATGCTTTTTTTTTCCCCCAAACAGCATTCTGTGTAATTTCAGCATACGGGATGATCCCACAAGGGGATAGAATTATGGCTGCATGAGCAAGTTCAAATCTGCCATTTCCTAATTTCTGAATGCCTGATTTTTTTTTTTCCAATCTAAATACCTTTCCTGTGATGGAGGGATTTTTCTGTTTTTTTTTAATGTGATGTATTTAAAAACTTTACTGTAGATGCCTCTGTTAAAAAAAAGATGCAAAATTCAATGACCCTCCTTCTTTGAAATAAAAAGCTTTATCTCTTGTACCTCTTTCCTTTTCTGGATACTGCATCGGAATGTTAAAGATATGAATGGAATTGGCAATCTGCAGTGTTAAAATAATATATATCAAATGTACTTGACTTGTTAAGGATGTTAATTTGCTGTTTGTTTTCTGTGTGGCATCTCTGCATTCATAATCTTTTGACAAATCTAATTGTTTTATTTTTTTAAACAAATAAAGGAAGCGTTCCTTATCCACCTATACAAAGCTGTATAAAGAAATACTTTATCACTCTTGTCTTAAATTAAAATGGGATTAGGGAGGATCAGTTTAATCAAAATAAATTTTAATTTATCACAATGAACCTGTTCACCTATTACAGGGGAAAAAAGAAAAAACAATTTTGTTCAACCTGAAGTGAAGGAAGTGCTGGGACCTCTGCTGCAGGAGATTTTCAGGGTTTTCCCTTCAGAAGTGCAGGTTGCTGGACTCCTGAAGGCAATGCTTTTGACATACAGGACCAATAAAACTTTCTAAAGGCAGATGTGTGGAGCTGGTTAAAATTCTCAGAGAGGTTAAAACAAAAGCAGGTTGTCAGAACTGTCAGGTTGTGATCCTAGGGAGCCTAGTTTCAGTTCTTGGAGAAATGTGACTTGCACTAGTAGAGATGAGTGATCATGTCATGTTCATGCTAATCCTCAGGGTGATATCAGTGGTGTTAATCACAAAAGAACTTTGGCTAGTCTAGTTCACAAGAGCTAAATGTAGCTACCCTTAAATCACACTTACCCTTTCTCTTTGGAAGCTTCTGGGGTAATGTCTGGTTAGGTATTTCCCCTGCTCCTCTATTTCAAATTATTCCCTCTTTTCCTCTTCCTTCTGTTTTTTTTCTGGATAGCTCCATGACCTCCTTAGAATTGCCCAGTAGGAACCTTAATAGCCATCACTTACATTTGAGCTTTAGACTGTATAAGAATTTTAATTTATAGACTGAAGTAAGTACATAGCTGTTTTGCACAAAGGAAACAAAAGGTCATTTCCTGATGTGTACTAGATTCAGAGTAAAAAGCTCCAGCATGATACAGAAGGAGAAAAAACCCACACAGAAGCCCTTTTCATTTCCACCCTTTCCCTAATCTGTTAAGCGTTGGGTGCTTACTTCAACTGAATATTGCCAATGGCCAGGGCTCAACACATCATCTTTGAGTTATTTCTGATCTTAAGTATTTCTCCACTGTGGTGTTTCTATGGCTGTGCCCACAGTGCACTGCCCTACCCTCTCCATTTTGCTGACAACTATTTTTGGAGCTGTACTTTGACCTATATTAGAGGAGCCATCCTGCTTTTTTTTTTTTAAAAAAAGTGCAGGGAAAGAAAGATAATTTTTTGTTGTTATTGATTGAAATGCCAAATCAGTTTCCTGGTCCAGCTCACAGTAATGGCCCGTGTGCAGGTGCATAGCTATGGCATGGCCAGAAGAAGGAGCAGAAACTGGGCAGGAATACCTAAAACCTTGCATTGTAGCTAACAGTAGTGTTTCCTCAAGTGTGGCCTGTTGCATTTACTTTGAATGCAAACCATGAGCCTCTCCATGCGTCTAAGTTGCTCTTGGGGGGCTGTGTGGAAGAATCTTTTGTTAGAAGAATGTGTCAGAACTTGGTTTTGTAGCTACTTGCAAGTACATAAGCTCAGATGTTTCAGTTAGTGTCTGCATTTTGTACAGGAGCTTACAGCTTCATGGTAATACTCCTCAAAGTGAGCAAATGCAACAAACAGCTCCAAACCATGTGTTCTTGACTTCAGCTCAGCTAAACAGCGTACAAGTTAGTAGAGACTTTGGTGCAAAAGGCTTAAATTAAACCATCTTCCTACTCCCCACCCCCAGTTGGGTCCACTACATTGTGGCACATATTTTGTGTGCTTAAACCAATGCTAAAAGTCATGGTTTTCATGCTCAAGTGGAGTACAGATTTTTTTTTTTAAGCTTGCTCTTGGGGGTTGGGTTTTTTTCATTTTTTTTTTTCTTTTAGCTTAGAGTGTATGTACACGCATGTGCTATGCTTTAACATGTATTCCAAACTGTGTTCTATGCTTTGTGTTGTTTAAGCTGGACTTTATCTTCTTATTAGCAAGCTACAGCCAAGGTGTGGTGACTGACAATAGAAGGTTGATCTAAACATTAACAAATTAACTCGGGCAGGATGTGTGTTGGGCAAGGGCAGCAGTGTGAACCTTTGCTCAACTATAGCGCACGACCTCACTTCTCAACCTGCATGGTTCTGAGCATAACCCACGAACCGTGAAGCAGTTGCTTGCCAGTGCCCCCACAGAGGGTGTGAAAGAAATCAAGCAGAGAGTGCCTTGCAAGAGTTTTCAGGAACACTGGCATGTGTAATGCCTGTGCAAAGAACAGAGGAAAGCTGAAGGGCTTGGAAGGCAAGTACAGCACTTTTTAAGCACTTCAAAGGTCTTGCCTCAGAAAGTGCTCAGTGAGCTGGGTTGCAGCTTCCTTCATCTACTGCAAAGGGGTGAAGAGCTGAGTCAGCTTTGCTTAGATTTGAACTGTGATCCCACACATTTTAAGCTGGGCTACTAGTCTACAAACTTAACTCTATGCAGAAAACCAGATGCAGACATATGCTTCCCATCAGATTGCACTGTCCTCTTGGTAAATACAAGGCAGTATGTCAGTCATTTAATCCAGTGAATGTTTCTGGTTTTTATACCACTCCAAAACTTGCACTAGAAACTTTTTGGGACAATTCTTTCCTTTTTGTTGTATCTCATTTTTAAACTAATTCTGTTTAACCTGTGAAACTGTTCCTTCTACAGCCATCTCACCTTGAAAACACTCCACAGAACAAATAGAATTGCAGTACTCTCACAAAATGGACATTGCTCATACTCACAGGGCAACTCAGAATGCACTGTGTGCTGTCTGGTCTCCATTCCAAGAAGTGGAAGAAAAAAAAAACCGACCAGCAAAACCCTGGAACTGTTAACTAATTCCCTCAGATGAGAGCATGAGAAATGATGCTTTTTTGTCTACTGAACACTGAGTGGGATAGGTGTGGAAAGGGCTGTAGGGAAAAATTTCCACTGGGGTGGTGGGTGGAATACCCAAAGGTTGCCATCTGCCCCATGCCCATCTCTGTTGGCAGGGAAGAGAGCCACATCGTTGCTCTTTGCCTACACTATATCCTATAGAAATGCAAGCGAGAGATAAGTGCAGAAGAACAAAATCTCCCTGCTGCTCCTTGTTGCCTTTAAACACCACTCAGTTGGACAGAAATTTCCTGTGGAAGTTGGCAGTGTTTTATGCTGCTATAAAAGTTGTTTGTTTTGGTTTTTTAAGGAAGTTAACATAGCAGATAGATGAGGTGGAGTGGATGGAAAGAATAAGTTTCTGAAAAATATCAGTATATGTTAAGACATTACTGTTGCTTCCCTAAAGCCTAGAAAGAAGTATGAATCATATAGTAATCCCTTTAGGATATAGATAATACGCGACCTATTATGTCCGTTTTGAAGGTTTCAGTTGTGCTGCCCTTTTATTGTACATATTAACTACTTGTCTTTTTAATTCATTAAATTATCTAATACGTTAGTTATCTGCACCAGAAATTACTCACTTTTTGCCACTTTTTTCTCTCGGGAAGGCTCCACTGAGTCCTTTGGAGACTTGACTGCCTTTATCTCCTTTCAGAGCTCTTTCCACGATACTAGTCTCACCTTTGTGAGCACCTTATGTCATGGTAACGATCTGTTCAGCTAAGGCGAGTTGGACTCTGCTCCCTGTGGAGCCATCAGAGTTATCAGAAGAGCTTGCTGCCTGGCTGCGAATAGCTCCTTCAGTCCTGGTGGTGAGCAAACTTTATCTGTAGAGCTGCTAACTCCAGTAGGAGGGCGCAGGTCTGGCTTATTGGTGTTGCCACTGGTCAGATCTGGTTGAGCTGCGAAACAAAATTCTGTGTGAATGTGAACATATTTACAGCTTTAGAAAAAAAAGAGACTGAGTCTCTGTTCTGGAGAGACAAATATTTCATGTTCATGTCCTATGTGAAAGAACTACTGTGTTGCTGGCACCACTGTTATGACTTAAGTTCCCTCACAATCTTGAGATTAATCTAAAAAATAAGAATTTTTAAAAATCTAGCTCCAGATTTTTTGTCATTGTTTTGTTTTCTAAACCCCCTTTGGGAGGGAGGTTGCAAGTATTAGCACTGTGCTGTCTCCCAAATAAATGGTGAGGTTTTTATGATGTTAAGAAATTCCCATATCTAAATCTGTCTGCCTGTCCTCTGAGGCCAGTTTCCATCAGTTTTATTCCCATTTACTAAATCAACTGTATCCCCATTTACCTTTTATTCTCCAGGTCTGCAAATGCAGTTATAGCAGGATTCTCAATTTCCTCAGTCTCACAAGACAGGTGCACAGTACCTCATGCCTTTACCATATTCTTAGGCTGAGTGCTTAGAACAATTGGTTTGGGTAAAATTTTTCATTTAAAAATTGTTTTTTCTGAAAAGTGCTGTAAAATACCAACCCAGAATGAGATGTTAGGGAGCTAACATTGCAAAACAAGGCTGATATTTATGTTTTAGTTTTGTTGTGCTGGTAGGTGTAACAATTGCTATTATAAAGCCGTCATAGGTATAGATTCACTAAATCCCTTCAGTGTATGATTTAAAGATGCATAATTTTTAGGCAAATATTTTTTAGTATTTTGCTACCTTAGGGATATAATAAATAAAATAATTCAAGGACTACAAAGGCCAAGGAAGAGACTCCCATTGATATGGAATGGATGTTGGTTCAAGTCTCTTCTGTATTAGGGAAGGTTTATCTGAAAAAAGTTTGCTTCTTACTCTGACTTTAGAAGTATTACAATGTTATAGATAAACGGAGGGTGTGTGTTTTTCTAAAATATGTGTATTTTTCTGTTTTAAAGTTGGTCATGTTTCTTTTCTTCATATGAATAAATGAATTGCTTTTGGCTGACTTACCTACCTGAGGAGGGTGATCACAGTGTAGACCCTTTCTTTTTGCATAACCAGGCACATTATCTGGACAATCTGAGAATGCATTGACTCTATTTTACATTATTATGAGGTTACAAGGCATGAAATAAATTCTTGGAAATGGCTCTACAAAAGATGTAAGTTCAAATTTTATTATTTGGTATCAAGTGATTGTTAAGGGTCATACTGTTGCTGCATTGACATGTCTCCACTGTAAATATTTGACTGATACTAACAATTCAGCCTGTAAGTGACTCTAGTATGAAGTTTAGTATAAGAAACATTTTTCTTTATTGTGATTTTTTTTTGTGTATTATTGTCAGTAATATTCTAATTTGCCAATGACTATTTCTGTTTAGTTAAAATAAGAGTATGTTTTTATGTTACTTTTAAGAATTATTTAGCATGTAATCTTGCCAGTAGCTTTACAAAGTCCCTCATGATATCTTTTTCTAAGAATATTTGGGTTTTATATGGTATTTTCCAGTTCATATTTTTCCAGCTACCAAAACCTGTGTATCAGTAGGTTTCATTCTCACAAGCTTGTCCTCTTCCATTCTGGTCGCCATGTATTGGTCCAGGTACAACACAAATGGAGACTTTACCACAAGCAAATGTGGTGCCTTTTCCAAATGTGTTAGTGGGTTTGTTGATCAAAATACCATCTTGATAACAGTCCATCTAGAATGTTTGACAACATGAATTAGTTCTTGGAAGAGACTTTCTAAAGTACCAAAGGGAGTCAGGAACACAGTTCAAATTGGAAAATGGAGAAAAAAAAACCCCAAACTTTCTTGACAAAGCTAATGCTCATCTCTATAATATATATTAAATTGGGGAAAAAAGGGTAAAAAAAGCAGTTGGATTCTAATAGAGTTTGCACTCCTGAAGTCATGAGCTTTCTTTGAAAATCCGCTCCCCTCTGATTTTGGTTACCCTTCTCAAGAATCTAGCAGTTTAAAGCAAGACCTGTGTTCTTATGGGGGTATATATGTGAGTGGGTGTCCATGTGTATAGTAAATGCACTGTAAATTTACAGCTTCCATAATATGGAGGAATTAACCTGGAATAAAACCACTTTGAAAAGGAATCATGGGGGAAATAAAATTACTAGACAATCTCACAACATTACAACAAATGTCAGTGCAGCCCTTTGGAGTTCTTTCAACTGTGTTTTAGATCACTTTGTTTTGCTTCTCCCAGAGACCTAATCTTGGAAGGCTAGAACTTCTGTGCAGAGCAGCTGGAATTACTTAAATACTGGAACCACTGCTGGATTTGGTTGCATCCTCCAACATGACCAGTCCTCAGTAAGTACCATGTGAGGATAGTTATAACTAAGAAGGGAGTGGGTTGCTACCTGTAGGAGAATGATATTGTGACATCAAGAGGGTTTTATCAGTATTACTAGAAGGAAAAGTTTTGAGGAGGAGGAGTAGGATTTGGTCAGTTGTCTAAAGAGTGTGAATTAGCAGAAAAAACACGAATGGTGTAAGCATGTCTGATGTGTTACTAACAGCTAGTCACTGAAAACTAGTATGTCATATTATTCTAAGATCCATTTGCCTTTTTTCTTTCCTGCCACCAAATCTGTCCCAAAGCAGTTTGCCAACACTAGTCTGTTGGTTTGTTTTTTTCTTCTCGGTCAAATCAGATGGTGTCTGTCATGTAGTCTGTCTAAGAATACAGAAGGTAAATACTGTTGGGAGAGAGAAGGCTGCACCAATCCATTTCCTTTTTCCTTTATTTGCCATACAATTGGATCGTTGTATGCTCTTCTGTGCAAAACTGAACCAGCTTGTAAAGGTAAATGTCCACAGGATGGCACTAAAGGTGAAAATCAAAGGAAGAAAATTCTTGGTAAAAATAGGTGCTCCCTCTGGGCTTCTGATTTCAGCTTGTTTACAGAGGAATACAGTTCTTTTGGAAATGAAAGAATCTCATTACTTTGCATTATTAGTTAGACAAAGAATAAAATAAAATAAGCCTTTAGGTTGTTTAAATAGTACTTCCTTTTACCTCTACTTTCTGTCATAGTATGACACAGTTGCAGCCTTTCCCTGCCAAATACTTGAGATATAACAGCATTTTCCAATTTTTAAAATTACTTTCTTGTGTAATTCTGGCAGCATTAGCTCCTTTTAATTTAGGAATAATGTTTTCTGTCCAAAAGAGTTAGTCTAATGGTGAGGTTCTGACCAATAGAATCTTTCTCTTTCACATAGAATTTTAGTTCCTTCACCCACATCCTTAGACTTACAAGATGAGAGTTAAGGACTCTTCTAAATTATTCATTTTTTTTTGGAAAAAGAATGAACTGTTTTTCAGGTTGCTTGAATAGCTGGAAGATTTTAATAAGCTTCTTTAAAACAAAATCACCAATGCAATTTTTGCAGTCAAATAAGGGAGGGAAGTGGGTACTAAGCTCTTTTTAACTATATCCCTAAGGAAAAAGAGTGTCTTCACACCTGCTGTTGAAAATCTCTGACAATTAGCCTGAGATTTCTTCAGAAGTGAACAAGCTACCCTGGATGAAAGCTAGAGGAGTTTATGCTTGCACCTACTCTGAATCAAATGGAGCAAGCAGCTTTCACTGGGTACTGCAAAGGATCAATCCCTGCTGGGGCTTGACATGCAAGCTCACTCTCTCTCTCCTGCAGTGAAGTCATCCTTCACGTGCACTAGATAGTATGCTAGCTGACAAAGTTTGAGTATCTAGATAAGTAGTGTCGTGTTATAAAGGTGGAAGACATGTGCATAGTCAGACTCTGGTTTTACCTGCATGGAGTTCCCCTTAATGATAGTGGGGTGGTAGAAGAATATGTGTTCAGATTTAGAAGCTGTACATAAGGATAGTTAAGATAATCTTTATAGAGGAGTCCATAATTCTGAATTGTTGTTCTCCTTTCAGAATTATTTTGAAATAACTTGTAACAGAATGATCCTTTCTAGCTGAATGAAACAAAGTTACCATCCATCAAAACTATTTGAATATTGACCCACAGTGGAAGAGGGGTCAAACTGCATCCATTAATTAACAGTTGATTTGTATATAATGATTAATAAGCTTAGCTATTCATTGCTCACTGATCTAACTTAGAAAGCAGTGAGTTTTTAGTTGGCATAGTTACATGCCGCCTTCTGTTTTGCACAAATATTTTGCTTCTGGGTTCATGCATTTTTTCCATATTTGTTTGTTTGTTTATAACACATCCATTTATATTTAGTGCTTTTGAAGCAGACACAGCAGAGTGAAATGCTGTTCTCCTTTGTCTGTGAGGTTTCTGTTGATTGCAGTGGGATCTACTAAAGATGAGTTTGGAGATATTTGGTCTGTCCCCTCATTGAGGACACCTCCTTCAATGACCTTGCAAAGGCCTTTTACGTTGCTGGCTTTTTAGGATTCTGTGAAGTTCTTGTCTCTAACTTATTTTTACTTGCTTGCTTTTTTTATTTATATTTGTTTATATGTATATGTGTGTGTAGAGAAAGGATTTTTTTATTTTGCTTTTTACATTTTCAGGCCTTCAACAGAAGGTGGTGTTTCAGAAGTTGAGATAATTTCACAACAAGTGGAAGAAGAGACCAAAAGCATTGCTCCTGTACAGCTTGTTAATTTTGCTTATCGAGATCTACCGTTAGCTGCACTGGATCTGTCTGTGGCTGGGTCCCAGCTTTTGTCAAATTTGGATGAGGAGTACCAAAGAGAAGGGTAAGTACAAAGGACAGAATTTTGTTTTATAGTTTTAGGCTATAGGAATTTCACGGCCTGTAAAAAAGAAAACCTTGAGCTGGAGAAGAGCAGCCAGTTGTCCTCAAACTCTTTCTAAAACCATTGTCACAGGATGGAAGTAATGTTTTCTAATATAACTAACATGCTGGTTTGGGGCTCTTTATAATTTTAAGTGATTCACAGCTGCTGTTTGTCCACAGTCTGGAAGCCTTCTGTCAGGGAAAACTAGTCCAAGCATCTAGCCCACCAGACAAGCAGAATGGCCTGGTGAAAGCTCTTTGTGAAAGGTGTTTCAGGAGGGCTTCAGGGTGACAGAGAGTTAGCTACTGTGATTCTTGTACATAGTTGTACATCTCCTGACTGAGAGATAATGACTTAGTACCGCTGATTCCTGGACAGATTGTGTACTTTTCACAGAATAATTTGAATTGCATAGTTTGCTTATGTGACAACATTGTCTTTGATAATGTATGTATGTATTACTCCTGTTTTTGTAGAACAACTGTTCCAGTTTTATTGGAATAGAATCATAGACTCAGAATGGTTTGGGTTGGAAGTGACCTTAAAGATCATCTTGTTCCAACGCCCCTGCCATGGGCTGGGACACTTTCCATTAGACCAGGTTGCTCAAAGCCCCATCCAACCTGGCCTCGAACACTTCCAGGGATGGGGCATCCACAGCCTCCCTGGGCAACCTGTTCCTGTGCCTCACCACCCTCACAGTGAAGAATTTCTTCCTTATATCTAATCCAAATCTACCCTTTTTAAAGGATTTTAAACAGTTCCTAACATTTGCCCAGACATTACCCAGTGTCAGATTATGTGGCATTGCTGTCCTACAGGACATCAGAAGTCATCCTTATGCCTGGTTCAGACTTGAAGTGGCTGTAGGTGGACTGCTATACTAAATTTTTATGAAAGATTTGGGTCAACTGGAGAGAGTCCACATGAAGGCAGTGAAAATTATTAGAGGCCCAGAAAACCTGCCATGGAGTACCAATTGAAATAACTCTTTGTATTTCATGTGAAGAAGAGACTTTCAGGAGAGCTTGTAAGAGACTTCAGTGAGGAAGACAACAGTCTGTTATTGTTCTCCGTGATGTTTAGGACAAGCAGTAAAAGGCTTGAATTGCAGCAAAGAAGAAAATAATAAGGGTAGCAAAGTGCTGGGACAGACTACTGGTGTGTATGGGGAGGAGGGGAATAGAGTTGCAATCACTAGATGTCTTTAAGAAGATGCATTTGTCAGGAATAATAACACTTTTAACATCCCCTGGGACAGAGATTAAGTGAGCGTTTATGCCTAACCCCTCTGATTCTGTGATTACTGTTCCACTGTGTGTTGCACTGAACGTATATATATTCAGCTGTCCATAAGATCCATCTAAAAGCACTTCACAGTAAGTCATATAGAGCTCTCATTGATGAAGACATTAAAAGGCTTTATATAAGCCTCCATTTATTAACAGCTCAATGTGTTTTAACCTGTGCTCTGAAATCAGCAGAGACCTGCTTGATCTCTGCTCAGCAGGTATTCTGTATGGTAGTCAGGAAGCACTATGTGGGGAAGGCTCTTGCCTTTAATTTCTTTCCAAATTGGACTTTATGAGACATCTCCAGAAAGTTGTTACTCCAAACAAGGGGAAATACGTTTCAAGTAGGTTATATAAGTAAGGTACAACTGTAACATAAAATACCCTGCATAGCAAAAGAGGCACTTGAAAATTAATTTGAGTATGCAGGTGTAACCCTCAGGCTATTTTGGTGCTGAGTAAATACCAGTTTAGTTCAAATATGCATTTTTATAGATTTTTGTGATCTGAAACTCAATTCTTCACTGTGCCAAAGTGCACAGATCTCTCATTGTAGCCGTTTGAACAGCTTTGCAGTCTTAAGCGTGGACATAGACTTGTCATTCTTTTCCTCAGCAGAGGTCTCTTACTTCACACAGACTCCTTTTGTGGCTTTATCAGTCTAAACAGAAATAAGCAGGTGCCATCCAGACCTCCCAGCTGTAGAGTGGATTCTTTGAAGAAAATTCAGAGCTGTAGTTTGTATGTCTCAATGCATTTTGGCTGAGTATGTTCAGCTGAGTCCCAGGACTGTATCTGCCTTGTGGGAATGACAGCCTCTTCCTTTCAGAAGCACTGATCGCAACTGATGCCCTGTGAAATTTAGGAGCAGAGCTGAGCTCAAGAAGCCCAGCAGCAAAAGTAAAATACTGGCCCCATACCACCTCATGGCTTGGTTGGGAGTATGTCAGGTATTATGAACATGGTGTAATTTCTTTTTCATGGCCTTGTTAGATGTGTCTGGCTTCCACCTGAGTAAGAAGGAGATAGGGTGGGTCAGATCAGTTTAGTACAGGAACTGACAGCTACCCCTCTCTCATGTATGAAGAGAGTGATGTGGGAAGGGCAGCACAGGAGGTGGCAGAAAATGTCCAAGTCCCTCTAGTTTCTGCCAGCATCCGAATCTGTAACTGTGAAAATCTGTTACCCCGATGCTACCATACAGGTTGCAGGTGGAGATACCAGAAGATACTGCTAGTGCCAGAGAGTACTAAAAGATAATGTAGGACTCATCTTCCCCTCCCTGGCAGTCTGCCTTTGTTGTAGACTCCAAGTCTTACCTTCTGTATACTTTTCCCTGAGAATTTCAGGGAAGGTGCCAACCTGTATGACCTGCGTATATTCTGTATGGTTCTGTTGTTCTAGATCTGTAGCTGATCTAGGCAAGTTATAGTCGTTCTAACTGCAAGGGTCTGCAACAGGAAGGTCTGGCACATCCCTGTGCTTGGAAAATGCTGGGTTGTTGTTACAAGCTGCATCTGTCCGTGACCTTGTGGTTTTCAACATAACTGTCCACAATCCCTAGTTCCTGCTGTGGGTTGTCACACTTCATCACTAGTAAGTCTCCATCTCCATGCACAGAGCAGCAAGAGAGACATCAGGCTACAAATGAATGAGTGGGCAATGAAGGAGTAGTCTTCTTTAATGGTTTGGTTGTGTGTGCCCCAAGGCTTTCCTCTAACTTTCCTTGTTAAAGGTGAGAAGGTGTTCAGGGTCCAAGCATGAGTGCAAATTTAACCTGGCTGCTAACTAGGGAAGCTTTTTGTTTCATCTGAGAGAACGTTTCTGTCAATAAACCCGGTATTAATAGGCAAACAGGAATAGGTGGGTCAGAGCTCAGCCCTCTTGTGTGCCTGGAAAACTCTCAGATGGCATCAGACTGTCACTGCTCCCATGAGAAAGTAAAAAAAGGAAAGGAAAAACAAAAAGAAAGGAAAATTATGGTCTGTCTTTTGTTAGACCGTATGTAAACTGACATTCCCATGGCTTTAAAGATACTGGAATAAAAAACTTATTTTGTGCAGTTTGATGGGTCTTTGCTCTATCATATCAAATGCTCAGAGCAGTCAGTTCCCATCTGTCAATGTTATTGAAGGAATTTTGTGGACAGTTTGAGCTGGTTTTGTCAGAAATTTAGTTTACAGTGCTGATCCCTTTGCTAAGCAACAAAGAAAGGACTGCAGATTAGATGGCACATTAAGCCTGTCCCTGAAGTACACCTGTAAGTAGTGAAAGGGTAATCAGGCAAGAAGAACCTTTCTGACCTCCCAGAAACCCTCAAACAAAACACAAAATGTATTGTCTTCTAATGTGGGTTGAGCAAAAATTCTTTTCCGTCTGTAGACTTCTGAAACGGGGAAAGTACAAAGATTTACATAATGGAAGTTGGTTAAGTTGGATGGAATCTACATTGCAAATATTCTCACTCATTATGAGTCATGCAAGTGGGCTGGCATTGCTGCCTTTGCACTGAACAGGAGTAAGGTGCCAGTGGTCTCCACATGTGGGGTAGGAGGGTTTTCCTGCATCTGGCTTGCTTCCTAGCTGCAGTGAGGCTGATGCTAATAGAGCTATGGGTCTTACTCTTCAGAAAAAGGAAATTTTCAGATAAATGCCAGCATGATGTAACTAAAACATTTTGAGTTTTATATGACTATAGCAATCTCTGTTTATAAAGGTATATCTCTTCCACCCTGTTTAGCACTGTGAAGAAATAGTAGCTTGGTTCTCAGAACCAATATGAGTGTGATGTTCGTTACCTATTAGTCCTGCTGATCTGCCCTGCAGTTAACTTGTTAGAATCATCCTTAGATATTGCTGCTGTGCACTGTACTGCATGCTTAGACATTGCAGAAACGATTGAGGCATAGGCTGGAGACATGTATATGAGAAATCAACTCATTCATAGAATGTGCCTTGAATGCCAAGGAGAACATGTGGTGTACATTTCTAATATATCTGTAACAGATTAGGTGATACTCGTGTACAAAAAGCAGTGGCAAAGTTGCCCATTTTCTTTGTGTCTGTGAATTTATTGGAGAGACTGTGTCTGCATTGAACTCTGCATGAAAAGAATGTGTAAATGTTTCTTTAAGGAGACTAATCACCCAGAAAGTTAAGGAGATTTTTAAATGTTAGCATTAGCTTTAAGTGCCACTCTTAATTTCTTTCTTTCCAATCAAGTATTCTGCTTTCCAAAAAAATACTTTTTCTTCTATTTTTGTATTAATGACCAATAAAAATGATGGAGAACAGTTGAAAAATTGACAACATGCAGAAAGCGGTACATATGTGCCTAAAGACAAGCAGGGACAGAGAAAAGCTCGCCTTCCTGTATTTTCCTTAAGCTCCAGTTAGGAGGTATCATTCACAATAAATTATAAAAGAATTTACAGACAGTTGCACAATAGGCTGTAATTTTGTGAATATGCAGTTAGGCAGTGAGCCTGTCTCAATAAAGATACGTATTTAATGGGGGTTGGGAAGCAAGGGGAGATATATACACCAACTTCAAATTATTTGTTGTATTAGTTTTTGATTGCAGCTCTTGAATTTTTGTATGTTAAACAAATCTGAAACATGACTGTGCTTACAGCTGTTGATGTAAAACAGTATTTGAAAAGATTGGGAGTTCATACAGTTAATGTGACTCACTTGACATTAGCTGTAAATAGTCATGCCATTGCAATTTAATCATTTATGATCATCTGTTCATAGCCTTAGATTTGTTTGGTTGCAGCTAGAAAGTGCATTAAACAGTAGGAATATCTGAAAAAAAGAAACTATGGGAAGGGAGAGAGAGATAAAAAGGAAGGGAAACTAAAACTAAACAGAGAACAGAGATTTACAGAGATTCAGAAGTTAACACAGGAAAGAGTCGTGAGCTTTTCATTTTCAATGGGTTGCAAGCTTTCACTGATGAATGTGTTCACCCATCGGGAGAAAAGGATGTCTGTTCCTTGAGTCTGTCTTCTGTAATTGCACCAAGTAGATGCTATTATTTCTGGTTTTCATATTAATTTTTCAGGTTTTATTTTGATTTGTTTGAGGTATTTTACTTGTATTTTCTACAAAGCTTAAAGGTGCTTTAACTAAAAACTCAAATGGACCAAGTTCTTACATTTCTCATGTTTTCTGCTTTTCGTGTCTTTATCTGGCAGTGTAATTAATAACTTTCAGAAAAGTTCTGTGCACCTCATGCAGATCCTGGAGCACATGATATTGATACATGGTGAATAATGAGGTCCAAGCTCGAGATAAAGTGCAAAGGTTTTGGAGGGCGAACCTATTTCATGTAGTGAGCAAGCTCCTTGTATTTACAAAAATGGCTTTTAATTTATTTTTAGCTGCCAGCCACAGTCTAAGTCCAGAAAGATGGTACAAAATCTTAACAGCAAAATATAGTGAATGAGACTGTAGTGCTGATTTGTTCTTTGTGCAGTACTATATCACTGCTACTCTCAGTGCTCTGGTCCAAAACTAAGACCTGCACTGCAGCAGAAAATGAGCATTCAGCACGACAGAACCTATGAGGTGACCAGCTCTTCACTAGAGAATACATGAAATTTTGGGCTATGTTACAGGGATGTTCAGTGATTTAGAAAATTCTTTTTCTGTACAGATCCTTTTAGGTGTTTATCTTTGTAACTTTGTATCTTGTAAATGTTGTTTTCCAGAATAGCTCATTACTGTGTTTAACCTAGTACCTAAATCCTTTGAGTGTGTCCCTCCTAATGTCTTTTATCAGTGACACCAATTGGTAGAGGAAGCACTATTATAAGTAAAAAAAGAATTAATTTTCTACCTCAGTGATTTTCAGACTCGGTTGGTTTATAGATCTTTCTGTATTTTTCCAATAGAACTTGCTTTTCCCAGGTACTTTTTGTAGGTAAAAGTGCAGTAGTTGTAGCCCACAGACCACTGTTTGCAAAGCTCTTTATTGGAGAGTGGGAATTACATGGGTCTAATTTAACTGGTTTAACACTGGAATTAATTGTCTAAGTTGGAGAAGATATGGCTTGGTGCAAAAACTGGAAGATGGATAAGCAATAGAACAACAGACAAATGTGGAAAAGAGGAATATTAGTCTGAAGGAGAGTCCATGAAAAGGTCAGCTAAATGCTGAGCGGCAGTCTAAAAGCAAATCAGATGTTAGGATTCATTAGGAAAAGAAGTAGAGAATAAAAGAGAGGCTGTTGTTGTGCCTCTCTATATATCCAAGCTTTGCCCATGTGTTTAATATGACTGTAGTTCTGGTCCCTGTCAAAAAGGCTATGGTAGATATAAAAGAACTGGAAAAGATCAAAGGAAAACAGTGATCAAAGATATGATACGGCTTCCACTGGAGATTACTCTGTAAGATAGGACTCTTCAATCTGGAAAAGAGAAGGCTGACCTGAAATTTGATTCAGATTACAAAATCTGTGACAGAGAGAGGTTAAAATAAGGTTTGATACACACACACCCACACACACACCCCCCCCACCCCTCCAATACAGGTGCTAGGGTGCATTAATAGATTAAGGCCCAGTTCAAAAGAAACAAAAAGAAGTTGCTTTTTGCGCAGAGGGCAGTAGATATGTGGAACTGCTTTCTAAAGGATGTGTGGCTGCTAATAGCTTATCTAGCCTTAAGGGAACGTTGGATAAGTTTGTGGAAGAGAAATTCATTGAAGGTTACTAAGTAGAATCTGAGAAACCACATCTGTCTCAGGAAGTCACTAAGCCGAAGATTAGTTGGATGCTGTGAGAGTTTTAAGGGGAAGTTTTATGTTTGCTGTGTTCTTTTTCATCTTGAGACACCTGCTCGTGGCCGCTATTGGAGACAGGATACCAAGCCTTTGTTCTGACCTAGTATACCTGTTCTTATATTTATTAAAGGTTGTTTTTGACCATGATGTTAATATTTTGGTAAAGACCTTAGCACAAAAAGGAAAAGCCTAGTAAGCGATTTTCTAATGAGAGGAGTAATAAACCAGGTAATCACAGGATATCTGTGAGCAAACAGTGTGATATACACCTATAAAGAAGGCATAAATGATCCTAGAAAGTATAAAGTACTTCAAATACAGCTGGGAAGCATTCATGTAATTAAACCTGTTCCAAAATATTATGTACTGCTCTAGTTGTCTGTATTCACATGCAGAAGAGACTACTAGGACAGTTAGAGAAACTGAGTGTCTGTTTTACAAAAAGCATGGGCTTCAATTAAAAATTACATGAGTGGATGCCATTGCTGTGTATAAATGCATCATGGAAAAAATGCCAGCAAGGGAAAAGAACTAATCAAGCTAATGAACAATATTGGCACAAAAGCAAATATGTATAAACTGGCCGTGTGTGAGTTTAGGCAGAAAACTGGGCGAATCTTTCTTGCCGTTTGAGCAACAGAGTTTTGCAGCAGTCCTCCAAGAAATGTCATGGGGTTCAAAATAGTAAAACTTATAGGGAAAAAAAGGATGAGGATGCACTAATAGTTAAGCTTCTGTAGTTAAACTAAGCTTGTAGGAGAAGTCCAGGAAAGGATTGCAGAGCTCTGTCTGTTCCTTGGAGTTGCTCAAGGCCTCCAGCTGCTACCTGTAGCCTGCTGTGAGGCTCTGCTGTCTGTTTTGTCCCAGCCAGATTTTGTATTTTTACTTAGCCTTTCTGTGTTCCTGTCACTTCCTGACCATGGCCTTTCTACTCCTTCAGATAGTGATTGGATCTCATCCATCCTTCTGTTTTCTAATCGTAGCCATCTTGTGAAATGCAAACACTTGCTGTTCAGCCAAAAGAAAAAAAAAAGACAGGGTAAGATACAATGCAGATTTTAGGGTATTTGTTTGGAAGACCAGAAAATAGAAACAGTGACAGCTGTTAACAGCTTGAACAAATTGTTTGTAGTGGTTCCTTACCAAATAAATATGTTAAACCTTTCCCAGTTTTGCCTTATGTTCTTTTTTTCCAAGCTGTTTATTAATAAAACTAGCATTGGTGATGACAGATTGGTTTTCCACAAAGCCATGTGTGAAAGTATCTCTAAAAAGAATTACCCCTGGTAAAATCCCACTAAAATATATTTTAATGTTTTGTAACAAAACTTTACAGCCTTGTATCACCATCAACGAAGAAATTCCCATGCTGTACTTTTATTTACTTCATCCAGGCATTGTAAGAAAGGTAAATAATATTACTGTTGTAGAGATGGAGCAACTGAGGTACCTAATGAACCTGTTTGAAGTCACACAGTAAAGTTGCCCTAAGTCATACTTTACGTGTATCCCTGTAGTGCATGGCATCCACAGACAACACAGGACACCAAAAGAGTTGTACTTGTTCTCTGAACAAAATAGGGCACTTTTTTCTTTTTTTTTTCTTTTTTTTTTTGTCTGGAGTGAGGGAAAAAGGTGTTTTACTTGTATATAGTTAGTATGTAATCGCGTCATAAATTTATGAGCTGTGCAAATTAACTTTTTTTTTTTGAAAGGTTTGTGTAGCTGAGTTTCTAATCTGAGCTTTAAACTTAGTGTAGCTTTGCAGTATTGCAGGGGAAATGGCCAGGATTTGGAAGGTAAGTTTAAACCCACACTAATTCTGGTAGGGTTTTGTTTTTCTCTAATACCAGATTTCTCATCTGTTGAATGGATGAGCCCTTACAAATCAGCAGGGAGAGATACTGCTCTACTGAGACAGGTTACAGGGTTGAAGGAGATGAGAAGACTTGTGTATGAGGAGTCAGTGTGGTTAGCATGTTAACAGGTTTATCTAAATATGTTTCTAGTTGGATTGTAGTTCCTTTTATTATTTATGTCCATTCTTTACAAGAGGTAAGAAGTAAAAAAAAAAACCACCACCCCCCCCCCCCAAAAAAAAAAAAAAAAAAACCCAACCCAAAAAACCCCACAACTGAAGGCAAGATCAGGACTCCACTGTAAAGAAGTGTACAAGTAGCAGGGAATGAGCTTGCTAAGCAGCACCCAGGAAACAAACTGCCCAGTGCTCCTTTTAGAGCACAATGTGATTGTTAATGTCAGTGGATTCAGAGGACTTGGAGGAGGTCTGGGAAGTGGTCTACCAGGCAGTGATGTGAAGGTGCTAATCACTGTCCATTCACAGGACAAATGTTGAACAAATGCACCTTGGTGTAATAAATTAAGATATGAAACTGAAGGTGGTTTTTCAGTGCTTAAATTTCAAAACACTTTTGTGTCTTTGAAATCAATTTGTATATTCTATGAGTGATATCTGTAAACATGCAGATGATCTGCACTCAACCTCCTAAGTTGATTGCTTTTCCAATTGTAAACTGATAGTTTCATTGAGAAGCTTTTTGGAATCGGTGGAACATTAGTACTGTACAGACGGAATAACTCCATGTTCTTTAGTATTCTATAAGTAATGATTAGCTGGAGTAATGATTGTCGTGGCTATATGTAACGTGTGCTATCATAGTTGATTTATTCTTACTGGTACATTTGGTATATTTGAAAATCTTAACTAGTAGAGCTTTTAAAGGAATGTACTTAGGCCCTCTACTGATCATTCTGAGAATAGGAAAGAGGAAAAACTGCCCTGCAATATTAAAATGCTGGCAAAACGGGTCTTTTTGGAAAAGGGAAGATAAATGTAGGAAGAGAATAGAACTAAAAACTGTTCTACTTAAAGAGGGCCATTATCTAGCATTATTTTTAGAAAGAGGTAAAAAAAACCCCAAACAAAACACAAAATAACAGCTGCAGTAAAGACAAGTTATCCTGTTTTGAGATGATGTAAAATAAAAACCATTGAAAGATCAAGTCTGCAAAAAGGTGCTGTCTCAATGCCATTTTTCCCTTGTGTTTTACAAACACCCTTTTGAAATCTAGTGCGTTGTGTATTCAGGCTAGAACCATAACAAAGTTAAAGTAAGGGCAAGTTCCTGACAGTAACACTTGTCAAATCTTCTCTGAAGTTTTAAGAGTCAGTTGAGGAGGTCTTTTACAGTCAGGTAATCAAGCAATCTGAGTACAAGTATTTAGTTGATATGCTTAATTCTGAGAAGCTGCTTGAAAGTGTCAGGTCTCTGAACACTGCTTAGCATCACTTTCTTCCTAATTTTTGAGTGTGGGTATTGCAAGGAATGTTTTGTGATGTTTTTCCAAGTGTTTGATTATAACATGAGTTACTGAGTCTAGACCTGTTTATTTGGAACTGATCAGTATCATATCTTCTTGATTTCTGTGTATTGATATTTTAAGTTCAGACAGTGTGGTTACTGCACCACACTTCTGTATGCTTGCAGCTTCTTAAACCCTAGTTAATAAATCATGTTAGCTCTTTATTAGCTAATGTGTATTTACAGTGCTTTGAAAATACGAAGTGTCAGGCAAGCATCAGAACTTTCAGAGGTGGGCCAGAATAAGAATATTACAAAACACTATGATGAGGAATGATACAATATTGTATCAAAGTGAAACTAGGAGGGGGATTTTAGGAGGAAAAAAAAGTATCAAGATAGGCTTTATGCTTGTAAAGTCCATGCTACTGTTATTCCTATTACAAATATTTTCAAAAGAAAAAAATTAATCTTTTAACAACCCACTTGAAAACATGTATCTGCATTAGCACAATACTAGTGCAACACTTACTGATACATCAACTTCCTTCCAGAGTTCTGCAACTTGTAGCTTCCTCACAGCTCTCTTCATTTTGCCTAAATGTTCTTTTTCCTCCAAAACAAGGTGACCTCATCTAAAACTAGGTTTGGGAGCAGTCCCTGGCACATGCTATCCCCAAAACTGTGCTACCTCAAACCCTGGGAAAGTCCTTTTTGGCCTGGTCGACAAGCAGATTGGTGAGAGTTAGGCAAATAGACGAGCTAGACAGCCTTGGCCAGTGGCTGGACACTTTGCCAGGTTGTGTATACTTGCTAGTATAGGTGTAGCTGTGAAGTCACTGAGCTTATTCTTTGGTGTTTTCCAGATTCCTATTGTTCTTTTCCGTGATGTCATGGACTGATTGTTGCAAACAAAATTTGGCAGCTCTTGTCTGATTTGTCTCATACTAGAACAGGGATAAAGGTGCACAACCATAGAATTCAACAGCAGAGAAAGTCTTAAAAACCATCATTAGCTTCTAACCTAATAGCAGAGTCCTTCTATGCCTTGGTACTCATAGATAAGTGAATGCAGCATGTATGTCAAAATAAAAACACATGAAAGATAGTAAGAAAGGAAGAAAGTAGAAAAGTATATGTGATAATTAGGGTTGCATTAGTGCATTAGAAGGCACCTGAACACTAGTACACTCCAGAGGGTTGGAGAGACACATAAGATCCCCAGGGTGAAGTTTTTTGTGAAGTGTTTTTCTTGGTAAAGAAACCAATAAAAGTGAGTTTTGCAAAGTCTTTGTACATTATTGTTGAGTGTATCCATTACAGCAGAACTTGTAATTTTGAGTTCACGGCTCTTTAGCTCTTTTCCTTTTTCACCACTACTTCTTTTCTTTTCTTGTTTTTCCTCTTAATTTTATTTCCTTAGATCTAACTGGCTAAAACCGTGCTGTGGGAGACGAGCAGCTGTCTGGCAGGTATTTTTGCTCAGTGCAAGTCTCAACAGTTTCCTGGTAGCCTGTGTAGTATTGGTGGTGATTCTTCTGACTCTGGAACTCCTAATAGATATAAAGCTTCTCCAGTGTGAGTAGGAGGATTTTTTTTTTATTTTATTTATTTTATTTTATTTTATTTTTAATTTAGATTAAATAAAGGCTTAGCTTGCTGGGAGGTTTTTGAAGGGGGGAGGATGGTGGGGATTTTCTTTTCCTACCACTTAAATGATTACTAGGCTAGGTAAGAAATGTGTTTTTGTGGAACCCTGGTATAGTGAAGTCAGTCTTTTCCTTATTTTGCTGGCCAAATTCAGTATAGAACAAATTTTTCAAAGGATACAAGCAGAGTGTACATGCAGAGATCTGCACATATTGTCATTAACACTTGAAAAGGTCTGTCCTTTACAGACACACTGCGTATACACAGAAGAAAGATCATTTGTGCATCATAAATCTCTGATACTTTCCACATGCATGTGGATAGACAGAAGTGATGAACTTGCTAGGCTATTTGGTGCTATCTCTATTATTGATTTACTTCTACTGAGGTGAGTAGGAATTGAAATTATGGTTTTCTATCTTGTAATATACTGAAATGATACAGATTTTCATTCTACTTTGCTAATACACTGGGAGTCAAATAATAGCTTAAATGGAGTTTTGCTTTATCTGAATTCACTCTACACAGGTTCCACAATGGAAATTGTAATGCTGCGGTTTTGCTTTCTAATTCATCTTTTTTTCTTCTACTGCTCTTTTCTTTTACCCCCTCCTTTTTTTTTTTTTGCTTTTATGATACAAAGCTGACATGAACACAAATACTAGCTATGTTTTTCTCTATGCTAAATGTTGAAGAGCAGCCTCTAGTATCTCCATACAATCTCAAATATGTTGAAATGGCAGTGTTGGGGTTCAGACAATCCCATAAATGCAAGAATACATAGCATGAAAGAGCCATGGTCTGGTACCTTCTATGGCAACTTTAAACTGAGCAAACAAACTTTTTATTCTGCTGAAGTCCTTTTATTTTTGTGATTTGTCAATTCATACTAGTGCAGTTAGATTTCACTGTAAAGATTTAGGTATTGCAATTGTATTAAGATTACGTTAGGGGACTTTATTGATAATTGCAGCCATTTTATAAACCCTATAAGATGAATAAATGACTAAGCCATCTCTCCACGCTTGTGCCCACCATATACACCCCTGTCCATACTCCACACACTGTTCTGAGCATGGCCGCTCCGTTACACTTGTTATTTTCTGTAGTCTCTGGTGACTTACCATTTTGGATGAGGAAGCCCAGGATTTGGACAAGTCTGCTGCTTTCAAAAAAAAAGTCAGGAATGCTAATTATGGGTGTAAGTCCTTAAAAATTGAATGAGGAATAAGCTTTCAACAACATTCATTGAGGTGCCACATCTTTCTGTTTATGTGGAGAATTGTCACTGTTTCTGTTGATTTCTCTTAGATTTTTACCACAGTTTTGGAGGCTGTTCTCTGGAAGCACCTGCTTTCTTACCACTTATTTTCTGAAGGATCTTCTAAAGAAGGCTTTATTTTAGGGATCATTCCTCCTCTATGTGTCTAGTGCATGTGATACTCCTTAAAGCTCTGCAGCTTACACCTTGTGCGTGACCTATAGGTGTTTATTTCAGAGGCTGCCCCTGCCTCTATGGATTTTCTCAGCACCTGAGAAAGGACCCATTCCACTCTGTGTTGCTATGTTGCATTTTAACTAATGAATCGACCCATCAGACTTCTTGCCTTCGTTAAGCTGAATACCTTCTTTTTTTTTTTCTATCAGATAAAAGCTATCTTGGTGGGGCTGATACAAGTATTGCAGTTGTGTCATATGAAGAATGTGTGTCACTTACATTAAGGTTTTAAGCCATTAGGCCATAATTTTTTTTTTTTTAAATGTAATTACAGTTTTAAATTATTCCTTATGCTATATGAAATCAACCAATGCATTAGGATATGTTATTGGCACATCACTGCCGATATTCAATATTGTTCATAATAACAACTGCTAACTGACGTTATAGACTGTAATTACTTAGGAAGCCTCCCTTTTTTTTTTTTTTTTTTTGAACTGGTGTTTTCTTTGGCTGTGACATCTTGTGAGCATCATTTTCCTCTCATACTTTTAGTGCAGTCTTTGGTTGCACTGTGCACTTTTCATCCACAAAACTGTCAGTGTCAGTGATGGAGACCATGTTTGCAAATGTGTAGGTCACACACATGAAAAGGACAGAGACCTTTTAGTGTATTTTAGCATAAAGCATTTATGCCAGAATTAGAAACCCCAGAAAGCAGAGGACATATAATAGGTATTTTATTTTATGTCTCTGTCCTGTAATCAGCTTTTTTAGTCTTATCTTCAAAGCTCTTCACATGCATTAACAAAATAACATCTTAATACCTTGTGATGTTTTGCAAATGCAGAAATAGATGTATATTAAGTCACTTGTACCTCATTTCAAAAAGAGGGTCATGGCAGGTTCCAACCCCCACTCCTTAGAAATATAGACCATGCTGTCCCTTCCTCATCCTCTGTAGTTTTGGGGGAAAGCAACTCAGCAAATGATCTTAGTATTGCTCTTCTGCTATCAACTACAGCAGGTATGTCTGTAAAAGGCATCAGGCCTTCCTGAAAACTGTGAAGCTGAAAAGCTTGGCTCCTGTCCATTTGGTTGCTGGATTGGGGCCCTGTCTGCATACATGCATAGCTGTGCAAAGAAAATGGACATTGCGGTGCAGCAGTGCCTCAGTAAGAATGGGTTCAGGGCTTGCCCAAGCCATGCAGTGAGCTGCATGTCTGTTGTCTTTTCCTTGCAGAAGCAGTATAGTTTGTATCTGCCAGGAAATCATCATCAAGAACTACATCCACGGAAAGCAAGTGCTGGTAGTACAAGCTTCTGTAATGGCCTCTCGGGGTTTGTCAGGATGTATTCTTCATCCCTCCCCTCCTGGATGTACATTTTGAGGAGATATGAAAGTGAGGGAAAGGGGGAAGAGGAAGACTGAGGTTGGCTGTACTCCACATTTTATACTGAACCATCTTCTTCATGACTAAAAAGCATCTGGATTTGCATTCACTTCTCCCCCATAGCACCAGACAAGCAAATGTGAAATAAAGCAGAACTTTTTGGCTTTTAGCTACAATTTGGGGAAAAAAAGGTTGCAAGCCTAACAAATGTGAAATTCTGTTCCAGATAAAAGAAGAAGCTGAATAGCTTAGGTGCTTTGCCTCAGACTGAATCCCAGTGATGTAACCAAACCACCACAGAGCAGGAATGAGCACCTCTTGGAGAAGACCCTACTCCTATTTTTTCTTAGCTTTTCACTGTATTTTTTTAAAGGGAGTGTTTTGGAAGAGGCAAATATCCAGATTCAGTGTATGGACTAGTGATTCAGCTCTTGTACAAAAGCTTCCTGTTTGGAAGGCTTTTCCAAATTTACTGTTTTACTGGCAATTTAATTGCACACTGTCTGACAGTGTGTCCAGCACTCTGCTACAGTTAATGCAGCATGAGAAACTGATTTTCTTTCCAAATTTGTGGTTGCTATATCTTTTTTGTCCACTAAGGGGCAGCTGCAGCCTTGTATGTCGATCGACAGCTGTTTGAAAAATAGCTTATAAATGGTTTCTAATTCTTATTCTTTATGGCACCCTATAGAGACAGTGTCTTGGGAAAGTTAAATATATTATATTTTGCCCATTTGTTTCATCTTTAAGTAGTTCCTCTGCTGCACCACAGCAAATCCTCTTTCATGAAGCCCCAGATAAGCCTCAGCTGTGAGAGTTCCAGTGGCAGCTCATATTAACAGTTTTCTTTGTATCCTGATTTCTTCCTATATCCCTTCCCTCCCCTCCCCTTCCCATTTCAATCAGTTTTAATTTTAAAATAAGATGGTTTATTTAGTGCATGCCCTATATGTTCTTGGGACTTAGTTAATTCTGCCACAGTCTTGCATCTCTATGCCCACAGTCATCCATTGCCTTAAACTTTGCTGTTACACAGTAATTCTTTGAAACTGCAAGACCACACAGACTATTTTAATCTGTCTGCTGTGGGGATGATAGATTCAAAAATACCCTGAAGTAAAGAGAGAATTTTTTCTCTTCATTCCCTTGTTCTGAACTTCAGAGTAGGAGTTGCCAGCATGGATGGACCCTTTCAGCTTTCTGCTTTGTTTTGTCAGCAATGAAAGGAACTTTGATCACAGAGTTTCAGTTGAGTTTACTTATTAAGGAATCCTCCAGATTTCAAGAGATTCATTTAAGCCCATAATGGTAACCCATATCATAGAGCTTCTTGTGTAGTCTTGCAGCGAGCTCATTTGTCTGAGATTATTTCATTTTACTTAAAGCAAAATAAGTTGAATCAAATGAAAGCCTGATTTAATGCCAGTGAGTGTCCGTGCAAGGCTTTAGTACTCTGTAAAATCATACTTTTAATGAATTCAGATAAGTTTCCCTGAGTGTTCCTGCCAGTCAATTCCTGAAAGGACTTTTGTTCAAAGTCATTCCACTTTGAAAGTGGAATAACTGGCTCAACAACCCACATGGGAAGTTAGTGTGTAGAATCCAGAGTTTCATAAATTACCATTTTAACTTACCCTTTATAGACTTCTTTTCACGGAGGAATTTGAAATGAAGTGAACATAAGTGATTTTAATTGTCACTGTCTTTCTGAAAAAGAGCGCTTACAAAAGAAAATTGTGTGTCTTTACCAATTACTTAAACTGGAATTTTATTTCATTTACTGTAACTTTCTTGAGTGTTCTCCTAGAAACTTGCTTAAAGACAAAGGTGTCCATGATAGCCATGTTTCCTGAAATAGATTGTATAAAAATAGTCACATTATGTTTGTTGTACAAATTAGAATTGCTGATAATTCATGAACTCCTTAAAATTAATACATTAAGATTTTATCTTATTAATGATTAGCAATGACATTGGTTCTTTCTGTTGCTTCTCTCACTATGGTTTTCCTAGAGTCAAATTTGACTCTCAGAGGAATGAGATCCTGAGCCAGTCGTGGCTGTTCATGCCACATCCGGAGAGCTGTACAAAAGTCTACCTACCTACGTTATTTATTTAGATGACAGAACTGTATTTTGAAGCCCAGTTTGAGCACTAGTTCTTAAGCACCCATTCCAGAAAATTACTGATCTTCTGAGCTGAATTGTCAAAGTCTGAATACAAGGAATAATGTGGGGATAGAAGAGCATTCTGTTTCTTTACAGAATTCTAACTCTGGATTTTTAGGTATAGAGAATTTAGTCACACATCTTGTACTAAAGCAGTGCATGGAGTGAGAACATGGAGCAGTGACAGAGCATCAAAGATATAAAATATATATGTCATTGCTTACCAGTAGTCTTATGTGTAAAAGCTCCAATGAACAGCTGCTGTGGCTGCTAACATGCTGGCCTGAATTAGGGTGAGCAGCTGACAGGGCTGGAGTTCCATGTCCCATTACATCCCATCCTTTTTCTGGTACTTCCATTACAAAATTTAAGAAAGCAAGCTTTACCCATATGTAAGTTGTAGCAGTACTAATTATATTAAAAGTAAGTTGCATTCTACTACTATAATGATGCTTCATTGTATTGTGTTAATTGCAGTTTCAAGTGCTTCACAGTTTGCAGGAATAATTCACTGGATCAGCCTAGTCATCCTGTCTGTTTTCTTTTCAGAGGTATGTATAATCAAAGTCTTTCAGCACATACAGAACTGCAAGTATTTTTATGCTGTCACTGGAATTAGCAAGAGTTTAACAGTAACTTGATTGTGAATAAACGTAGCACAGTGTACTCTAAGAAAAAAAAAATTAAAAAAATTAACAGTTCCTGCTCCTACTCAGCAAACTAAAAAATCATGTTTAGTTTAGTGCTGTTTGTCAGTTGCCTAGAATTGGCAAGGAAAAATGGAAGATACTGTCTTACAAATTATAACTGGAAAACTACAAAAAGAAATAATCATCTCCAAATCACTACAGGCACAGGACAGGACTAGTTTCATCCATTTGTTCTCACAGAAATTTTATCAGTGTTACTGGGTATAAGGTATAGGAATAAGATATATTCTTCAGGAATAAAGATCCACAGGTTTTTGGTTTGTTTTTGTTTTTTTTTTTTTTACAAAAAGATTTGTTTTAAGAATGGAATTATCTTCTCTCACAATTTATGTAGGTAGTTTAGATGTTCTAGGTGGCTGCATATAGACACAGTAAGAGAATGAAACAAATGGTGAATTTCTTTGCAAAAATTTGTATGAATTGGAAGAGGCTGTAGTCATGGTATAACAAATGACCAAAGTGGGATAATCTGTTGTAGTTTTCAACTTTATTCCAAAAAGAAGTCATTGGCATTGAAACATTTAGACTACTCCTGAAATATCCAAAAATATTTTTAAGGCTATTTTTTCAGGTCATAATGTGTTGTCACAAAAAAACATTTTATGTTTGTTAACTTGGAAGACTGCTTGGATTTAAATATTTAAAAGGTTTTTTTCTAGTTCCATAGGAGAAAATATCATCATCCAAACAGTTGTTAAAGTCTTCACTCTGTGGTAAATTTAAGTGTAGGTTACAAAATAAAAATCAAAAAACAAGGAGCCGTGATATCTGTAAATGATTTGATAGATCACTTGTGTTGAATTCATACTCACCATATTGTAACATATCCCCTGTTCTACTGAGACAGAGTACCCATAGAAGTGGATGAACTGGTTCATAAGTGTTTTGCAGGAAAACAATAAAAGGAATACTTCACAGAGCCTAAACTGGTTGCCTGACTCACCATCTTAATTTTGGATCTGTGTTGGCTTTTCTCTTTCTCTCCTCATTAGGTATTTGGAACTACTTGTCTTTGTCTACTTGTTGTTCTTATTTTTTATAAACCTCTTACCACTCACTTTATTATCTGTTCCTGTCTTCCAAAGTATCTTCCTTCACTTATTTGATTACGGTTTGAATTTACACCAAAGAAAAATGAGGCCACAAGGCAGCCATGTAAGGTGCACGGAGGAGGGTAGATTTTTTGATATTGGTTCATTTGGCAGCTCAGAGCCCTTGACTGGGTTAAAGCAACAGAGGTGGCTCCACAGAGGAGCAACTGGATGTGCTTCAAAGACCACAGATCTGGAAGAGAATGAAGGTGTACCTTTCCTACTGGGCTTGCTGGGGTTGGCCTTTTGCCAGGTTGGTTTAATGAGCAACAGCACATCTGTTTGTGTTGAAATGTGTCTCATCAGAGGAAAAACAGATGGTTTAATTTTTTCTCATCCAAATCAAAAACTGATTTTTCAAGAAGTTATGAAATATTGCAAAAAATGCAGATCACATTTTTTTTCATCCATCTTAATTTTATTTACTCTTTTGGTGCCTTCAGGGGATTTTTTGCCCTCTGATTCCCAATAATATGAGTCAGCTATCTTTGTTTGGAATTATTTGTTGGGAAGATTGTGTGTTGTAGTGAGATTTTGCAGTCTGTGACTATTTGTGCCAGGATGATTTTCCAGAGATGAGCACATTTAATGAGGTTGCCTGGATGTAACAGGCAACTGCTGAGGATTGATTAGTCCTTCAGTCAGTGCCTTTTTCCTCAAAGCAAGTATTCATGTTTTCTGGTGTTTAGAAAGGGTTGTTCCCGTAGCAAGTACCATGTCCTAAGTTTGGACGTTTATTATTTATTCTGTAATTTGGTTCCCATTAGTTGTAAGTGTAGATACACAGTTCTTCAGGAAGGCCTCAACTGAGACTTAGAGAACAAATAATATGAAGTTGTAAAAGAGTAGTTCAAAAACAGAAAACTTTCAGCACAAAATCTGAATGTTTTGGAAGAATATGACTGATTAAAAGCTGGTGCTACAGAAGCATTGCAAGTAATTACAGTCCTATCATGTTGGAGTTAAGCAGGCACTGGCTTTCTGCTTGGTTAAAATGAAGGGGACAAACATGCCAGCAGCTGGCAAATGCCAGCAGAACAGCTGCCAACAAGACTAAGTAGTTACTCTCTCAGCATCTTCCTGGTCTCTCTATGCTTGTGTTATATTTACAAGCCTTAAAGGAATTTATTGCACTCTGTTTATTTTATATTCTCTGTCACTGTCTGTGACTTTCCAACATTAAAATATCCTTATTCAAGTGAAGTGTGCCCATCAGCTCTTTTTGCTTTTTTCCAAGTATTTGAACAGGATTTACTAGTGGTGGTGATTGTGTAGGTTTGTCTCTGTTTACATACATCACTATGATTGTCTGTGCACCAAATGTTACCCAGATGTTAAGACAGAAGAGAAGAGAAAGACACTGGGGGGGGGGGGGGGGAACCCCAGTACCAACAGCAAGGCAAGGCTGGGGTTGCACCCTATCAAGAGGGCAATTTCAGCCTTGGTAATAGTTGGCTGAGGAAAGGAAGATGGGGAATGTCACAGTGTTTTGGTAAGTGGATTGGAGTCTGCTAGTATTTTAATAGTCTTATCACATTGCCACAAATATTTGATTCTGTAGCTGTTGTTCAGTTCTGCTTTTCCACTAAGATTGATGAGACTGTTTGCGTGCAAGAACTGAGTTCTTGATATTAGTTTTTTGCATTGCTCTGTATGTGCTTCAGTCAGCCAAGCACTCAGGCATTCTTCTAGCTTTCAGCACTTGAGTGTTTCCCTGGGAGTAACCAAGTCTTCTGATGTGCTTAAAGTTAGGCAATCACAGAATTGCGACTTTTTCCCTGTATCTGTGTCTAAGAAATGAGTTCTCAAATTGAGTAGAGTAAGTCTGGGGTCCTAGCTGCAAAAGAATTTGTTTTATTAGCTATGGCTCACAAGTGCATTTTGGATTTTAACTTCTAGGAGGAAAAAAAACCCAAAGACTTTTCTCATCCTATATGTTAAGAGGAAGTGTTTGCAGTAGTCTGATACTTTACTCCTTGTTAATAGCAGTCCTTGGAAGGAATAAAACCTCCTAAGGAAGACCGTACTATTAGGGTTCTGTTAAAAAGGAAAAACATCCCAACTGACAGAACTATGAGAAAATAATGCCTTTCCCATATACATGTTTAATAACAAATTCATAATTTTATATTAGATAAATCAGTTATGTTACTTTTATTACGGTTTTTTGTGAGCTTTAAACAGCTGAGCAGAAAGATAATAATCTTCTACTAATTCTGTAATTCTTCCATAAGCTGAGGCTTCTTTTTTGGATGTTTACTTTCATTCCATGCACACACAACTTTTCTCATGGTACATAAACACACTGCATTGCTGACTGTGTATGTTTCAATTTTTAAGGGGATTGATTAGGGGGGATCTAGGAATAAAGATATGGATTTTATATACTAATATAATTTATAAAGGTATATTTAAGCTTCCTTCTTTGCTAGTCTGTAAAAAAATTAATACACTGTGAAATTTCTTTTCTAACCACTCTTCTTGCTTCACAAAATAGTAGTTACCAGGGAAAATGGTTTTGTAGACGTCTAGGAATTTAGTCAGACACCCTCCTGAAATGCCAGTCTGCCCACTTCATTTCCAAGAATATACCTGACTTATATGATGTGCTCTATCAGTGCTTCATCTGTGCTTTCATCTCTTCATAGTGACAGTCCAGCACCTTCTACACGGTGCATTTCAAAGATAAGAATTAGTGCTAGTGTAATCATGCCCAGGGGGAACTTCTGATGCAGGGTTGCTTAAGACCAGTTTTCTATCCAATCTGCATTTACCTTATGGTAGTATACTATGTCTCTAGTAAGCCATTTATATTCCTGAAGAGCCCTTTCAAATATAACCAGAGTTGTCAGTTTAAAATTAATTCCTTTTCTCCATATTCTAAGAGCAAATATTATGGGAGAAGATAAGAACAAATAGAACTGCAGTGTTTACGCAAAGGTGCATATATGATACCATAATAGTATTGATGGTAGTAGTGAAAAAGAATATACTGCATTCATGTCTATTAGTGTCACCAAGCTTTTGCAGTTAATTATTTCTATGTGACGACATGTGCTAATAGAGCCACAGCAGTTACCGAGCACAGTAGACAGGGAATGTTTTGTACTGTGTAGTAGGTGAGGTGAGTAGTTATATGTTTCCTTGCAGAGCCTTGATTGAAGAGAAACCATGTGAGGAGGATGCATATGCACTGAAAACAGAAGGACACCTCAGTTTAAAGATGCTAACATGTTCCTCTGTGCTCTGGTGGCCTGGGGATAGCGTGCGCTAGAACAGCTAATGCAGTATCTCAGGACAGGTACACCAGAAGATGGCAAAAGAAGGTTCTTTTAAGCAGTGAATGAGCTAGGGCCTCTGTGGAGTGACCCAAACCAGAGAGGCTATAAATTACAGATTGGGTACAAGGTGTTCTTTCTGGGAAAGATTTCAATAAATATTTGGTCCTACAATACACATCCAAAAGGCAGAAGCTTGATCTTTGGAGTTTCTGTACAAGCTAGAGGTACAGATGCACTGCAACAGATAGATTAGTTTTGTGGCAGTGGAAGGAAGGGCTCTTTTAAAGACACCCTCTCCATCCCACTCCATCCTGTCTAGCTCTTGTACAATCACTACCCTATCTCGAAATGCAGAGTTGCTCTCCTTTGCTGTTAGCTAAACCTGGTGGGCCAGCTTCATCTCCTGTGCTACCTCCTTTTGATTTCTTTACACTACAGATCATAGAATCATAGAATCATTTAGGTTGGAAAAGACCTTCAAGATCATCAAGTCCAACCATTAACCATGCCCACTAAACCAGGTCCTGAAGTACCCTGTCCACTCGCTTTTTTAATATCTCCAGGGATGGTGACTCAACCACTTCCCTGGGCAGCCCATTCCAATGTTTGACAACCCTCTCAGTAAAAAATTTTTTCCTAATATCTAACCTAAATCTCCCTTGCCTCAACTTGAGGCCATTTCCTCTCATCCTATCTCCAGCCACCTGACAGAAGAGACCAGCACCCACCTTACTACAACCCCCCTTCAGGTAGCTGTAGAGAGCGATAAGGTCTCCCCTCAGCCTCCTCTTTTCTAGACGAATTTGGCACAATGAGTCACTGAGTAGTAAATTGTATATTAACTGTGCAAGCAAAAAAGTATTTAAAATTACCTAATGTACATTGCAGTCAGCTGACAAATGTAGCTAGCTCATGCAGATTGTGGGAATTCACATAGCTGGCTCAGCAAAGGACTTGGCCAGGTTTCCCTACAAAATCAGGGAGAAAACCTGCAGCATCACACAGTTCATAAACTTCACTGCGGACAGTTAATGTTGTGCAATCAACTGTGTGTCACCAAGGGACACTGTCAACTTCGAAATTACATTTCTGTCTGAAAAATGGTTTAAAATTTTACTTTTATCTGGGTTTACTCCAACTTAAGTTTACAGAAGTGTTCAGTCATTTACCTTTTATTAGTGCACTGGACAGACTTTTATGTAATAATTTAGCTTTACTCAAAACAAAAAATGTATTTCTGATATAACTAAAAAAATATATATGTTAAGGACTTTCTAATTAAAAGATATGCAGAAAAGAAACATTAAAGTGTTCTTTCTCAAGTACAAAAAACCAAGCTGGCAGTAGCCTTTAACAGAAAAGTACTCACACTAGATATTTAACATTTGCTTTCAAATCTGTGTGTCCAAAAATGCAGAATGCCTGAGTGTAATGCAAAACTATGTGTGTGCATTTGCTACAGTGCTGAAAAATGCCTGCACATCAGTAGGAAGCAGCAGTGCTTCTCCTTTTTTTTTCCTATTTCTTGTAGATTCTTGTGTCTACAAATGGTAGAGTTGTGAGTAACACTTATGTTTTGTCTGTGATGAGTGTTACAGTTGCAATTCTCTTCCAATTCATGTGCATTTTTCAGTTTGGTCCATGTACAGTGCATAGGAAATTTTCTGGATTACTAATTTCTGTTTCTTTTTTCAGATTCTGCTATAGATTCTCATTTTTTAAATTCTGTACAGAGAAAGTACACAAGCAAATGCAATATTTATTTGAAAGATATCTTTGCTTAGGAAAAATAATAAAATGTTGTTTGTAAGTAACACCAATGCTTTGATTTCAGTCGAAGTATTTATTATATTGAACAGTCAGGGAGATTTGCCCAGTGAAGTCCAAATTTGCTTGGTTCAGACTCCTCTGGGTGAGAGTTATGACAGCAGCAGTGGATGTGACCTCATGCTTTGTACAAACGGAGAGTAGAGAAAGCTAAACCTAGTTTGGAGTTGCCACTAGCGAAGATTGGCCAGTGAGCAGTAAGCGTATGGCACCTGTGTCTCCAGATGCACACAGTCTGTGACTCACTCATGCTACTTTCTTGGGGCAGCCGGTTCCCCCAGGCACCAAGGAAAAGCTGTCTTATGTGGCTTTTGTCACTTCAGTGGTGATGGGAGTTTTTTTGTTAAGAGTGACAATGCTGGTGCATAGCTTTAAGACCTTCCATACAGAACAAATGTTTTTAAAGCTTAAACCTTAGTTGTGCCCAGTTTGTTCTGAAGAGTGTCTCTCGGATGGGGAGCTGTGTTCATTCTGCCCTCACACTCTCCCTTCCTACAGTGTGTCTGCTCTAGCTGAGAGCAAAGATGCTTATCATTAAGGCATTTTTTGTGAGGAGGAGACCTATGTTCTAGAGGTAGTAGCAACAACTATTACTGCATTAAATGTCTGCCGAGTGGACTTCCAGTCATTGCTGACTTGTGCTGATTCACATCAGCAGACTGAAAATGAAAACATTTGTGCTAGCTTCCAGCCCTTGGAACTGCTCAGACCCATTAATATGACAATAGCACAGTCTGATTTAAACACTGCAGTGAGGAATTAAAAAGGCAGAAAGGAAAATCCTTTTTCATGTTCCCTCAACGGCCCCATGTTAAATTGTGTTTAGGGTTGTGAGACAGAGTTTCTATTTTCTTTGTGCAGATATGCCTTATTATTTCAGTGGAAATACCTTTGTGCACAGTTGTCCAAAGGAAGAAGGATTTTTACCATCAGTTACTGTAAAGGTGTTAACTGTTGAGTCATCCTTTAGTTAGTTGCTTATTGACCTAGCACTTCATAAATGCTGCCTAAGTGTGGAAGAAAATGAGCCAGATTTCTCTATGCTGTCAACAGGGTTGCTGTAGGAAGGACAGCATCCCAGTCTTTAAAGAAGGTACTGCTTTTCCTCATGCATTTCCCGATGGCTGCCTGCTGTGGAACTTGCTGTGGTGGACCCCAGCTTAACTCATATAGCTGAACTTACGGGCTCATGAATAACTCGTCCTTAAGCATTTTGTGCAGCTTCTCAATGGGGAGTGAGGGAGGTGCTTGCAGAGGAGCTGGGATGCTTTAGTCTGAAAGTATGCTGCTCAGGGCCTGCGTTTAGGCTGCAGGAGTGCCTTGGTTGTACAGCAGCATGTGACTTACATCTTGCACTTACATCATGCTGGCGAATTTGGAATCACTAAGGGATTTGAGGAGCTACTGTTATCCATCTCTTCCTCCACATGTAAACCTCGAGCATACAGGTTAATCAGGAAATTGCTGTGAGCCTTATTCCTTTGTTGTATTTGTAAAATGCTTTGGAAGTAAAATGTTCTTTTTAGGAATACAGACCAGCAGTATTAGCTGTTTTTTGTGTCTACATAGAGTCTCATAATTTTTTGTAGAGGAAAAAGTGCACTGCATTTTCTCTTCTGGCTAGTGATTCCCTTTCTCAGCCAGACTTGGCCAATGTTTCACATACGCCATTTCTGAGTAAGCGTTGGCTGGTTCACTTTCCTGCTCATTGATGGTATGAAGCTGGGCTCTGAAAGCACCGTATCTCCCACAGCAATGTCTCCCTCTGCAAAACAGGATTAAGTGTTGTTATCCAGGTTTGGAGTACCAAGGTAGAGCTCAGCATAGGCATCCGGGCCACGTGAGGCAATTGGGCTCACGGGGTTTGGCAAAACCATGCATAGGAATAGTACTGAAAAATCCAGTGTTGTTCTGCGATTAGTTAGTGCTGCTATGTTTGGCATAAATTCAGAGTTGGTTGGGATTTAATGTATCTGTATTTGTGATGAAGAGGAGATACGTATATTCATCACAGTCACTTGCTTTTTTCTGGACAGTTCTTGGCATGGTCACCCCTCACACACAGGCATGCTGAGCTCTCTGTCATTAGTACTGTTCTTTAGTGGAGAAAGTAGCATTTTGATCTTCTTTGCAAGACACATAGCTACAGTTAGCCTCTTCGTGTCTGTAGTGTCTGTCAAAAATCTAACCTTGATGTTGCTGTTGGCAGAAAACATCCCTACCAGTTATGCATTTATGTGAATTCAATTTCAATCATTAGCTGGCTGATTGATTTTTATTTTTTTTTTTTAATTGCATCTTCTCAAAACTGGCTTAAAAATTAGGAAAGATGCTGTTGGATTTTTTAATGGGAATTCACCATTGGTTCATTCTGTGCTCTTTATTCCTCTTTTCTAGCTACTGATGCTACTTACAGCAGTTTTGCTTCATAGAGGAGGATCACAGAGATATTTTTCTCCCTTATCCTATGACTTTCTGGGATTTTATAATAAGGCAACAGCCAGAGGGGGAGAATAAGAGCCTCTGCTCTTCAGGTTGATGAAATATCAGTATCTTTAGGTATCAAGAGGGGGCAGTGCCTCTTCTGTTAGAAAATAGTAAGCACTGGCATATCAAAGAAGGCAAGAGAAGAGAATCTTCTCCCATTCCAACTGAGGGGGCCCCACAGTGGATGTTATATAGGCTTGGGTCAGGAGGGTCGGGTGGCTTGGTCATCTAAATCTCACAAGTCTAAAAGCGAAATTTTAGGAGGGTGGAAAGGCTGATGAACATTTGAACTTGCTTATGGAAGTTTCACTGAGTCAATATAATGGTTGGAAAGCAATACCTGGTTTTATAGTATAGAAGTGTAGCTATTTCTAGATCCTCATTATTATTCAGAATAAATGCATGATGCTTAAGTAAGACAAAAAATGATCCCTTAACTAGATAAAGGACTAAATGTTTATCTAAAATTACAATAACATTCATTATCTTCCCCCCTCCAATCTATTTTACTAGACAATTTTGAGGATTGTGGTCCTTGGCATATGGGATTACATTGAAAACAAAATAGAGGTAAGCACTCGTACTTTTTGTACCGTTTTCCAGGCAGACACAGTAAGAATATTAAGAACTGCTTTGGATGGCTTTGTTATAGACCTGATGCAATACAATATCTTTTAACTGACATAAATATGCACATTTTTCCCATTATATGCATGTATACGTAGCTGTATGTTGCAGTCCCTTTTTCTGAGGGAGACTCAGAAGAGTGCAATATTTGGAAATATTTTATTAAGGGAGGGATTGTGGCATTTTTGTGCTTTGTGTCTATTTATTTTATTGTTAGACCTGTGCTAGTCTTAACCGTTGATACTTTTACCCTGAGATATTGAGCAATATGAGTAAAAATTGTCATGTGACTTGTGTAACCCCATTCCTGTAATCAAGTTGAAATTAGAACTGGTTGAAAAATTGAGTGTAGTTTTCTGATAGAAAATACTGGTTTGGCAATCCCCCCAATTTTATTGTGAAATTATTTTTAACTAAACTGAATTGTGATAAACACTGTAATTTGTAGCACAAATTAAAAATTAGGTAGAATGTGCATACTGTTGCAGAGGCAGATAAGGAAATACATGTCTTATAAGTAACACACAATCACAATCTGAGCAGAAATCTGGAGATCAGGAAAATGAAAAGCTCTTTTTTGATACTGTCTGATAAACTAATACTGCACAGGAAGCACCAGAAAAAAATCTGGGTTTTCTTGGAGCTTAAGTGAGTCTAGAGGCTTGTAATAAAGTTGTAAACCTTTTAACTTGCTTTGCTAAAAACACTGAAGTGAAACTTAAATTATTGATTCAGAGATTCTTATTTTGCAGGCTAAATGCAGCAGTTTCTGATAATTCATTTTGGTAATTTGGAGTGGAGTGATATTGTTCACTGCCCATCAAAGGGTGGCAGTAAGAAGTGTTTCTTTTCAGTACACTGAATTGTTATGCACAATTCTGAATGTGTAGTGCTTATAAAAACTATGTCCTGGCTTCTTATGCAAACCATTAATCAATGATCTTTGGCAGCTGGGAAGGGTCTCAGTAGGAATGAGAACATGGTATTCTGTTCTACCCTGCTAGGCGAGTGTAGGACAGACACAACACTATTGCCAGTTTGCTCTGAAATGTATTTACTCACGCATTTCTGTGTAATATTTTGCACAATTGCCTTTTCTGATCTAATCCCAATGCAACCAATGTCATACAAATCATTCTGAATAGTCCCAGTTGTCAAAATCCTTGAAAACCTAGCTGCCCAATAAAGATGAGGGCAGGGAGTCTTTCTGTCTTGATGCACAGCCATTCCCACACACGTTGTGTAGTCAGGACGTGGCCAAGAGCCATCAAGTCTCTTTGCTCCATCTTTTTCTACTTGTCTTCTTGATCTCTTCATTTAGACAGCAAGATCTATGGGCAGGGACTGTATCCTTTTTTTGGGATGACATTATGCCAAGTAACAGGTAATAAATACCAATGATAATAAAACTCTTTGGCTGTAATAGCATTTAGGCTATCACTTCTGCTTGGGGATTTTGGCCAGTATTTCCAAATACCTTTCTCTCTCACTGCCCTCCCACCACAGTTTATCTCTCCTCACCTCATAAAATGCACTAAGGAATTCTGTTGTGCTACCTAAAAAGGATGCAGCCTTTCTGTGGCTTGGCCACCTCTCATATCCCTTTCAAAAATGTACCATAATTGCATTTCTTTTGGGCAAAGTGGGAGCCCTTCAAGACCCCAAGCAGGAATGGCAGGGTTATGATCTTTAGGAAGGGTTTGAAAAAACTGATTTCTCTCTAGGTGTTTGATGGTGCTGTCATAATCTTGTCGTTGGCACCAATGGTGGCCTCAACAGTGGCTAATGGCCCCAGCAGCCCATGGGATGCTATCAGCCTTATTATCACACTACGAATATGGAGAGTGAAGAGGATCATTGATGGTGAGTGGTGATTTAGTTTGTGACTCCAAGAATTACCTGGCAGGCTGGGAAAAAAAGAGATTTTAAAAATACAAAAAGATTGCTTGCCACCACTGTTTCTATCATTCTCCTTCTTACATTTTAGAAATATTGAACAGAAGAGAGTTATGACTCCCATGGTGGAGAGTAGGTCTCAAGTTCATGACTATATCTCCTGTTCCCTAGGAGCCTTTATAATTGATTGGTTTGTTTTTCTTTAGGCACCTTCACAACCCCTATCCTGTAAAGTAAATGCCCTGACCTGCTTTCTGTCTCTTGCCACCAGATGTCATTCCTGATTCTGCAAAATAATTTCTTCCAATCTGTTTTTCTGATATCTGCTACACCCTCCCGATTTCCATACAGCTATCTCTGTCTTGGGGCTTTCGTTTCCAAGTTCTTGTCTGTGATACAGTTTTTATGTCAGATTCCAGCAGCATTTTCTTACCATGGGGGTTCCATGCTGAAGGTGCTCTCTGCGACACTGGTGTGCTGTACAGCATAATAATGAAGCGTGTATTGGTATTGTTTTGCACAAGTCAAGGTTGCAGAGGGCAGAACTGGTAACTGTGCCTGGAAGCAAGGACTTCAGTGTAGGCGGTTCAGGTTACAGGGAAAAGAGGTGGAAAAGGAATAAATGAAGGGTTGCTTTGCTCATGTGTGAAAGATCAGAGTCAAGTTGTTATTTTGGGTTTAGATGCCCAGGAAACTATGTATTCAGAGTTGAGGAAGGGTCATAGCCCTCTGACTGAAGTGTACAAAAAAAGTTCAGGATCTTGTGTAGCTTCAGAAAACATCAAGAATTGCAGTATGTGTTGAACAGCTTTGCTGATCAGTCTGAGTTTGCCATAGTTATGACAGGAGCAAAATTTCCAGAGGCATTCAGAAGACCTATTGAAAACTAGGCTGTAGCGTGAAAAGCAATAGAATATAAATGCCTTTTTGTTTTTTAAAATATCCTTCTTAGTCTGCTACTTCCATTAAGGACTTAATTCCTAGACTTTGTGGTAAGAAATAAATGCTTAGGGCTCTGGAATAGCTTTTTTCCTAAGGGAACCATGTTGTTCAGGTTTAGAGGTGATGGGCCTAACTCTGAGCAGAAAATCCTCCTACCCAGCAGTTCAGCAAATCCATGGTAAACACTGGAAAAGATCTGTATTAGTGCAGCAGAAGCTGGAAGAGCATGCAGGATGCATTTCAGATCAGCCAGGGAAATGGAGACCTGACCAAACAAGATCTAGACCCTGCTGATGACCTGCATTTCACACGTTAGAAATTCTTCCCCAGAAGAAATACTCTAGTGCTATTTCTATAAGAAATACTCTAGTTCTCTAGATGCAAGTGAAAGGGGTGACATTCTTTGGCCTGTAAACATCTGTAAAGGTTTTCCCTCTGATAAAAAAACAAATCATAGCTGAGTTACTTTAAGTGCTTGTTTGTGTTTTCCAGCCTATGTCCTTCCAGTGAAAGTGGAGATGGAGATGATGATTCAGCAATATGAGAAGGCAAAGGTTATTCAAGATGAGCAGCTGGAAAGACTAACCCAGATCTGCCAAGAACAAGGGGTAAAGTTCAGTTATGTTTTTATTTACGCATAGCTTGTCAAGGCAAATCAAACAGTTCATGTACTTTGTTGCAAGCTAACATTTGTGAAGTATCACTAGGACTTCTGTTGTAAGGTGACAGGTCTCAGTGTTAAGGAACTATTAGCTTGCAGCCAGGATATGGTCAGCATGCTATTTGTCAAACAGCAGTTTTCTCCCTCAGCTGCTGTGGTTGTGTTTTTTTTTAAGGTTAGGAAAACAAATGTGAGGAATAGAAAAAGAATGCTTCCAGTATGTAATTTATTGAACGAGAACAGATAGCTTGACGTTATACTAAGAACATACAGAAGTCATTGCTGTTGTTGGAGACTGCAGCTATATTAAAGCTGTATTCCTAGGAAAAGTATGTGTAGTTGAAAGCTAATGAACCTCCCCGCTTTAAATGCAGAAGGCAGCTTCCCTGTAGGTCAGTCAGAGACTCTTTTGGCAGACTGAAAATGTTGCAATAGAAGCTTCTAGTTCCTGGAAGCAGTCAAGACTCTTCCCAGGCCCACAAACGTTCAGTGATTCAGTCTTAAGGTAAGGGGAGGTGAAACGTAAAATACCTCAAATGAATATATTTACATGAAAAAGGTGTAAAACCACTGTTTGGGCAATGAGCCAGGAGTTTTTGCAGTTTCTCTCAGGCAAATGAGTTCTTGAATAACCTGCATTAAAGTAAAAACCAGGGATGTATGTTGAAGCCCAGGCTAAGCGAGGCATTCAGGTGACCATCAAGCCACAACAGAATGATCCCCAAGTGACTTCTTGTTTCAGTTGTAAGGGTAACTATGAGGTATCCAAATAAATCCTGGAGATTTTTAGCGTCAGCTCCCGCTTCCCACTTGGGGTAGTTGCTTTCCAAATACAAATGAGGAGACCTGTAAGTCAGAATGGCTCAATCAGTCAAAAAGTTGAAGGGCCTGAGCAGACAGGAGGGGCAGCTTGTCCTAGAACAGACCAACTGCCCAAAAGGTGCATAATCTGAAGCAGGGATTTAGGTGCCCGTCTTTTACCAAGGAACCTAAAATACTTCTGAAACCATCAGTATTTAGGGCCCCAAATGGCTTTTTAGATTTAGTTCCAGGTGTCCTGGATCTCAGCCTAGGATTCTGCAATGAACTCTTGGTGGTGTTAGGTTGCCTTGTCTGTGTGATGAATTTGGAAGACCTGTTGACAGTGTGTGTCATTTCATAACACTGTTTTTGAGAGTCTCTCACATTAACCATAACAAATTTCTAAACCTTAGGCTTGACTTTTGCCAAATATTAGTTACTTCCAACTCTGCAAGTATCTTCAGTGGCAAAACTGCTGTCCTCTTCATGACAACTTTGCACAATGCTATTAAGTGATTCATGATTGTGAAATGAACAGGAAAATGGTATCTACCCCATTTTACAGGGGAGATACTACCCTTTGACCAAAGACACTAGGCAAATCAGCAATTTGTTGAGTCCCGTTGCAGTATTTTGTCTGTCAGACCATACTATTAGGCTAAAGGTCTTGACAATCCTAAATTTGAAAACATTCATTTTTAGGAAATGTATTATGCAGCCAGATAATACTCTCAATCTCTAAACAATTTTTGGTGGTGTTATTTCATAGTCTTTGAGTAAAGGTGGGCTTGTTATCCCAAGTGAGGTTCAGAAGCAGCTTTTGCAACTCTCCATTCTGATCCATGTACTTCTTCTCTGCATGGCTGGTTTACAAAATGTCTGAGTGTAGTAGCCCTAATCTGAGGTCTGATGGTTACAGCATAGCTGTATGTCAAGTACGAAGAAATACTGCATTGGTAGATGAGTAAATCTGTGAAAACAGAGCAGGTTGTCTCCTAGCTTTCAAGTGTCATCAGCTATGGAAAAATATGGACTATAGAAAAATGACAGCATACTAATCCCTCTTACTTTACTGTCCTGACTTCCTGCCAAACAAATGTCTCAACTGTATAATATGAGGTAAATGTACTGATTTGCTACAGTTAGCAACACAAGACATTGACACAAGTACTGCATCCTTGCTTTGTAAATTATTAGCTTCATAATTCAGTCAAGAACAAGTTGTCAGCATTATAATGTTCACATTAACATTGTGTACAGTATCTGGTGGGAAAAATGTCTCCTAATGGTGTTTAATGTCTAAAATCCTGCCAGGTTTTTGCTTTTTCATTGATAATCTTTCCTGACCTTTTCAAAGGATTGCTCGTTCATAGAGTTGAAGCGTGCATGTCTGTGTTTTTTCAGTGAAGGTTTGCCTACGGTAGTTTGGTTGTTCTCAAATCTGGAGCTCTGGCAGGGAGGGATTCCCATTTGCCTTGTCTGTGTGGTGCCACCTCTGGCATGGGCAGAGGGGGTAGCTGGGAGCTGCCTGCAGGGGCTTCAGCTGTTGCCTCAGATACATGCTGGGGCACACCAGTGCCAGCCCAAGTGGGAAGAATGGGCAAGCCTCCATGGTTGCCTACATCCCAGCAGTGAATGTAGATACTGAATCATCCTGAGGCTGCATCTTTGTGACCACACCAATGACTTGCATTTATTTAATAATCATAGACAGGGCTGAAAACGTTCCTGTTAGAAAGACTTCCCAGGACTTCCTTTTCTGAGATCCCATGTGCAGTTTCTTACTGCTTTGCCACTTGTCGGGCAGTTGGGATTGAAATTCTTAAGGTCTGGCATCTTCTGCAGATGAAATAATTTTGGACGTTTCAGACAAAATACTCATTATTTCTGAAGAGGAATTGGGGGAAAAAAAATTAGCTTGTTTTGTTTGGGGTTTAAAATGAAACTAATTGATGGCCAGTTGTCTGAGAAGTCCCGTGCCCTCATGTTTTGAAGCTGGTACTTAAGACCTGACAGGCAAAAACAGAGTTCCTGCTTAAAAATAAAAAGCAGGAAAGATGCAATCTTCCTTCATCTTACTTTTTGAATTCTGTTTCTTTTGCCAGTTGTATATTTTTTTGGCCAGTGATAGGGTATCACAACTATAAAGTACATTTCCATTCCTGAATTGATATTGGAGACATACTTTTGCAAACATGAAAACTCTTTCCAGATGCTGATTTTTGGCTAGCCATACATCTGAAAACCAGAATGTATTTTATAAATTATAGTTGCATGGACCACCGCTTTGTTCTCTGTAGTATCCCACTGAAACAGTTTGAATAGTTTGCTGTTTTATTTATTCTTCATTGGCCAAGAAAGAAGTCATTAAAAGGGAGCGGAGCATGAGGGCAGTCAAGACAGAAAATACTGAAAGGGCTGACATAGCTGTACAGGACTTCACAAAACATGAGAAACATTAACTATCACAGTAACAGGGCTTTCTAAAAATGGGTAAAGGTAAAAGGTAAAAAAGTCTCACTGCAATTACTACCAAAAATATGAACAGAGTATACTGCTGGTGGTATTGTTTTATCAGAATAACTTAACTTAAATTGCAAAACGAAGTTCCAAAGTTTCATTAACAATGCAAATTCCAGTCAGGGAAGATTGCTTTTTTCCTCTGGAATCACCTGTAAAGGAATTTCCATTTCTGATGATAGATCCACTTACATGATTTTTTTTCTGCTTAACTTTCATAAGAGTCATTCAGCTGAGTACAGTCCAGCCAAGACTATGTATACAGCCTTATCACAAGAGCTCCTTTTCTGTCAGCTCCCATGGAATTTGGTTTTTCATCATTCTCAAAGCTGCAACAACTATGGAAGCTATATTTTCTTTTTTATCTTGGAATATAATTTGTACAACAGCTGCTAGTTTAATGACAGGGCTATTTAGCTGGTAAAATTACCTATCGGAGAAATAACTTATGTTATCCTTTTGCAATAATTTTAATTTATTTCTAACTACCACTCATTTTCTTGGTGAATGGAAGGCAGCCAAGGTCATCTCATGTTTCATTCTGCCCGTAAATCATTAGTTTGCAACTGTCTCCTGATTTTTATTGTTACCAACAATGGCTAAACTAATGGAAATAAACATTGGATTGTATCCCAGTAGTAAATGAGTTTTAGGGGAGGGCATTCTGTACAGACAGCACTAATAGAATTGAGCAAAGTTATTGCTCCTGCATTAGGCACGAGTAAGCCTCTGGCTAAAATGTTCATTGATCTCTTTGAAACTACGTCAATCATACTCTGTTGCTAGACCATTGAAGGGAATTACTACACGATTCACTGCTAAGTCCATTTTTGAGTCTTACATGCATGTTGTAAATACCAGATAGGATGGGGTGGCACATTTTATAAAACCAGGCATATAAACTGAGATGTTATCTAGAGCTCTGGGTAAGTCTCTGTCATTTTATCTGCTTATAAATAATCACGTAATGCATTCTTTGAGTGAGGAAGTGCACAGGCATGCCCCATAGTTCTTTCTGGTTTGTTTCCTGCCAAAATATTGCTAAGTTTGTGCTACAAGAGGACATGTAACAAATTTTGAAAACACTAAGTAAGTTTAAATTTACTATCAATGAACTTTTTCTTCATGCCTGACAATCTAGTTACTCATTCTTATATGAGATGGTCTGTATCTCCCTTTTTCTTGGAAATAAGTGTATTTTCACATTAGCCACGTGTATTACACCTTTGTTGCTGTCTTAAACTCCCTCATGGGAGGGTGTAGCCAAGCTCTTCTCAGAGGTGCACAGTGACAGTATACAAGCTTGGCATGTGCAAAAATTCCTATTAAGAACAAACATTTTCACTAGGAGAATGGTCAGGCACTGGAGCAGATTGCAAGGGAGGCTGTGATATATTCAACCTTTGAGAGATTCAAAACTTGACAGGACAGCCTTTTAGCAACCTGAGCTAAATGGACTTTCTTTAAGCAGAGTGTTGGACTAGCTGACCCTCACAGGTCCATTTCAGCCTAGATTATGCTGTGATTCTATGAAATTTTCAAATGCATTTTTTCCATTGCAAAGTATGTTAGGAACTTATTGATAAAGGAACCCACCAGAAGTTACCAAAGTATATGTAATTAAAGCTAATGAATATTGTAGGTGTCCTCGTAAATAATGTCAGTAGCAGCCTCAAATGGACCAGTGCTCAGTTAGTAATTATGTTGAGTCAGGCGATGGTTTACCTTAGTCTCCTTAATCACAACAAGTTTTCTTCCACACAACAGCATTATTTGCCCACTGGCTCTCTGTGGGATTTACAAGGTTCTTAACATAGGGCTGATGCCTGTGAGTAAGCCTTAATTTAAACAAATCAAAGCATGTGTATAAGTTTATATGCACTTTTTTTTTGCTTTGTTTTTTTCCCCTCATGCTACGCGTCATTCCTTACAGGCTGAAGGAAGGATGGTCTACCTGAAAATATGGAGCATGGTTTTCTCAGTACAGTTTTCCTGCAGTACCCTGTATTAGAGAGGCTCAGGTCTACATTCAGATAGCTGCATCAGCTCCTACTGCAAATAGAAATTTCATGTGTTTAACTTGGCCCAGAATTTTTACTTTAAAAGACTGTTATATTTTATACCTTTTAATGATTTATTTAACCTGCCCTGGACTGCATGACATGCAGTCAGAGCAATCTCATTAGCTCTTTTACACATTAGAACTGCCCGAGGTCAGTGTTCAATATGATGTTCAATAGATATAAGCACCTACAACATAATTTGCTCATGCAGTCTCTCATTGAATTATGCCCGTAAGGAACACCCACTTCTCTTAGACTTAACCTTTATTAGTGGGTTGCTTTTAGTGGCAAAAACTGTATTCCAGCTTCTACAGTATCTTGGGATAATTTTGAAGTAATAATTGGAAACAATTAATATCGAGCTGATGTCCTGAGCAGATGCATGCCTTTTGTAAGCAAAAATCTCTGTTTGTGGTTTAACTTTTCCTAGATATTTTATTGAATGTCCTTTCATTTTCTTAAATCAATCCTTATGATAAATGGTGATTTTTCCATCCCACCCAGTCCCTTTTTGAACATGCTAGAGACTTAGAGAGTTTGGGTTTGCATTTGGAAGCGGTATATTGTGTAGGGTTTTGGCTCTGTCTTATGCTCTATGTCTGTAACAGTATTACGGTTCTGCGTGTCTGTGGAACACGTTGTATGGATCACTTTGCATATGTGGGGGTGAGACAAACACCATTATTACAATGAATACCCTCTTCTCTGTCAATAAAAAAATGACAGTTACACATACAACAGTATTTAATTCTAGCTTTCCACTGTTTCAATAACTACATAGACTTCAGGGCAAACATGAATGGGACCTTGAAGCTGACCATCTGAGGTAATGGAAAACTGGAAGGGAAAGCCTGTGTTAACCAGCTGCAGCTGTGTGGTTTTGTAGGCAACATCTGCTTTTCTTGTTATCTTTCTGAACATCTCTGTGTGCTATTATTCACCTTGCAAATGATGTTGAAGTCCAGAGCACTGTGCTGCTTTACTGTGCCTAGGAATTCAATCCTCACACCTGCTCTTGACAGTCTCATGTTCAGTTCTGGATTTTAGACCACCTGAACTAGCTCAGTGTTAAGAGCTGAATGTAAGACAAGCATGTGGATTGTGTTTGCAGCTAGCAATAAAAGAGTGTTCAAATATCACTTAAAAAGTTGCAAGTCTCGCATATGCTTCTCATCCTCAGGCAGTGGATGAGGGAAGCGTTGCATGAGCCAAGACATCAGGTCTAGGTTTCAGTTTATGCTAGAATGTGGCATTTGGTGCTTCCTCTGCTGATGTAGGCACAAGCATGTATTTCTGTCGTTCAAACGTAAGATGGCAGCAAAGCCCCTTCTGTTTTTGACATTACCAGAGGTACTAGCTGTTCACCTGAATAATTGTGGTAGTAATTTTCTCTGTGAATTCCAGTTTCGCATGCTGTCCGTGTGGTTGGGATTCAACCAAGATAGTAATTTTCCCCGTATAAATAGGTAATAAAGAATTGCTTGGACAAAGTGTAGTTGTCCAGCATGGTGATCCCAGCAATGGTTCCAGACTGCTACTTGGTCCAGCATACCAAGCTGAGTAGTTCGTAGCTTGTTGGCAGAGCTATATTAAACAATAAAGTTTATGAACTCATTTATTAAAAACTGGATGGTAAGTAGGCATGGAAATTTTAGAGATTGATAATAACCTGTGGATATCTGGAAACTCTTGCTTTATTGATTGAATCATGTAAGTGGGCATCAGAAAGTCTAGTCTCTTCCCCCATTTTTGCTGTAGGTTCACTGTAGCAGGAAAGATCACCTAATGTGCTTCCTTTTTCATATCTGTAAAATGCAGTGATTCTCTTCAAGCTTTTGATTGTTACAAGGTTCACCCTATCTTTGTAAATGCTTAAGCTCATTAAATTGTGTGATGTGGAAGTACAATTGTTGAGCTCTTAGGTAGTTTTATCTATTTGTGTTATAAAATACCTGCTGATTTTTTTTCTCTTCCATGAAAAAAGAAATCATATCCTACCTCTAGGCCAGAATTAAGCATTTTAGTGGCAATATTTCTTTTTCTGACACACAGGAATGTTTTTGAAGGATGAAATGTGAAATGGAGAAAAACAGTAATGATGCCAAATTCTTACTGCCTTTTAGTTTGAGCTAGGCAAGTAGATATGGTTAAGCAATAATTTTTTTTAAAAAATCTCCAGATTTATTTTTTGCCTATCATGTTTGAGTGCATTTCTTCCTTTAAACCAAGGGAGTATCTGAAAGGGTATCTTTCTCCCTTTAAAGGTGAAATGTAAGATATTTTGGTTTTTGTTTGGTTTTTTTTTTTTCCCCCACAAGTCAAGGATAAAACCTGAAATTCTCTCTGTTGCAAAATTGAACTCCAGACAGTCCTTTCACAGCTGAATGACATTCATAGTGGCACCTCTGGTATGGCATGGACACCTTAAGCCTCAGGAAGCTTAGGGCTGAGTGGGAAAAGAGTTAGCACTACTGTTCGCTACTTCTTCCTAGCTGATAGATCAACACAAAAACCACCATCTGGGATCTGCCATGGAGGTATCATTGAAGGAATCAAGGAGCAGGGCTGTATTTTGACATTTGCTGATACTACTTGACTCCTCTGACTGCCACTGCCAGCAGACTTTTGGTTAAGAGCAATGAGTGTTTCATGCAGCCAGCTGTCTGCAGCTGCCAAACCTCTGTCCACTGATTTCAAGACAGAAAAAGCTGTGTGCTTTGTTAGATCCCTATATTAGGTGGTTTGAATGCAATCTGGAAAACTTAAATTGCCCTTTTGCTCTCTAGATTTGAGTCTTGCAGAGGGCCTTCGAGTTATTGTAGTTCCTTCCCTTATGCTTTGGAAAGCAGATAGTCTCCCAATGTGGCAAACTGGAATCCCTTTTTCTTTCCTCTTTTTTCCTTTCTAAAATTTGTGGAAACTGTCTTGTTTCCCTGCCAGTTTCTTACACAGCTTGGAGGAACTGCTGGTGCTCTGCAGCATGCCTGGGATTTGCACCGTGTCTGATGTGGACTGCAGTGGAACCAACTAGGTCCACTGATGGATTCCAAAATCTGACAGCAAAGTAGATTTGAGTCAGCATCTGAGAGTTGAGAGCCAGAACCAGATTCATTTAGCCTACATGCTGTTACACACCAGTTTTCAAGCATCGAGGTGCTAATTTCATCTCTGTTGTAAATGTGGAGTGACAGGTGCAGTGTGGCTCACCATAGCATCGTGCTCTCTGATGGCTTTTCAGGCCTTGAACTATGGGAGGCCCAGCAAAGTTAAATTTTAAATGCTTTAGCCTATTACTCGCCTAATTTGCTTTTCCCTCTCAGGCTTTCTATAATTAGCCATGACTTGGTCACTGCTGTACTACTGATCTTAAAAAGAGTTTAAAAAAGAGAAACTCTACCATGCAGCCCAGTGGCTGTGCTGGATGGCAGAGGGGAAGGACAGTGGGATTTTGTAGTGCTTATATAAGGGTTTAAAGGGTCTCTGCAGCCTTTGCAGAAAAAATATTTTCTTCCTTGTATTGTGGAAGACCTGTGGCTGTCAAACACAAGAGCAATATGCTGTGTCCATCAATCACAATGTACCTGATAGCTTCTGTCTTTTTGTTAGGTGTCAGCTTTATAACACCAGTCATGAGGCAAATCCCTTCCTGATTGCAGTAAGTCATTAACTGCCATGGCTCATATATTTGAGGGGAGTGGCCAGAAAAGTGGCAACCTTCCTCAGGATTTTCTGCACACCGTTGAGTACAGAAGATTTCAAGCTGGAAGAGGACTGTGGTGTCCTTCCCCCTTGCCCAGTTAGTGGGGGAGGACCATTCTGGGTACTGCTTAGAGAACCTCCCTTCACAGAAATTCTCATTACAAAGTCTAGCAGGTTAGGGATGTTTGTCATGAACCTAAATCCCTAAATGCCTCTTAAGAGTGGTCTTCTATAAAGATTTCATTTGATTTGGCAGTTAGATCTGTTAAAAATTGTCCAAAATCATATCTTTAGGATGTAGACGTACAAAATAGAAGACAAGCATGAGGCAGTCATTATTTTAGATTATGTGAACAGTGGTGCAACACGGGCTCTGGGAGAGCATCAGCAGCTTGGACTCACATCCTAGCTCAACCGTATTGTGTATTTGCTGTCACCAGTCTGTAGCGTTTTAGTGATAAAATGAGTAATAGGTCCCCAACTGTAGAATATAGACTTCTCGCCACGCTTATATGACATCAGTATGTGGTGTTGTTTTTTCCTCTAGTTTGAAATCAGGCAGCTGAGGGCCCACCTTGCTCAGCAGGATTTGGACCTGGCTGCAGAGAGAGAAGCTGCGCTGCAGGTCCCACGTGTACTGAACAAACAGAGCAGCAACAGGTACAAGGTGGTAGCAACTGAAGATTCGGATGATGAAGCCACCGAGAACATCACTGAGTTGCGACCTCCACGAGGTGAGTGCTGCCTGTGTGCTGCTACCCGCTGGCACAGCTGATACCTTACATGGAGTTACTGAACCCACTAAATACTTTCAGTCTACTGGTGAATTGATTACTTGCTCTGGAGACTGCATTTTCCCATTTTTGCAAAGAGGCTGTGTCTGCTTTGAAGTGGCAGGAGCTGTTGCATTTGCGAACAGAGCCAATAAAATGACTTGGGAAGAAAATGACTGTGATGTACCTTCCCAGTGTTGTCATGATTACATCCATCAAACACTAAAGAAGCAGCAGCCAAATCGGAATTGGCAAGAGTATAAGCACTCAGAGGTAAAAGCAGGGAAATTGAGAAGAACATTGAAAAACAGTTTCTGTCTTTGGCCACTTGCATTTCTGTGGTATAGAGGGGACCCAGGCATCAGCTGTGAAGCTTGCCTTGCCTAGAGGCTATGGTCTTACCAGCTTGCTTAAAACTGCCAATGCTGGACAGCCCAGCTGTGCTTGGACAGGGCAGCTCTGGTGCCAGAAAAGGAGCGGTGCACTCTGTAGGCAGCTCTTGCTCGGATGTGCAAATGCCATGTGACTATGGTGAAGAGCAGTCCGTTGTCTGTGAGCTGTCTGTTGGGCAGGTCTGTGGTTCGGGGAAATAACAACAGTTATGTTTACTTGGATCCATTTTTATCACACAAGTGCTAGACCAGAAGTATTTTTGGAGAAGATATAGCTCTTTTTCCTGTGATCCCCCAACCCTTACAGTGGGGTGCAGGATGTGTCCTGATCTCAGTAACATTTAATGTAATATTCCAGAGGAGACAACACTTTCAACCTTAGTGATATGTTAGTCTACCTTGGACATCTTAGTTTGATTATTTTAGTAGATGAGCAGTATGTGAATATATCTGAATTAGAGGCTTGCATGGTATCCTTATTTTGGCCAAACTCCTTAGAATTCAAGGCACAGAAGTACTTTAATAAAAGGCTTAAGAGAAAAAGCTCACCAGCCATTTTCAAATGATAATCCTTTCCATTCTCTACACGGTAATGAAAGCGTGTAGAAATTGTTCTTGCTTTTTTCTCTTTATAATATCTAAGCGCTAACCACAGTTCAGCCATTAATTATTCCTGATTTGAAATTGTATTTAAAAGCAGACAGTTGAGCAGACTGCCCCCTAAAATGCATTCCCCCCTTTTTTGTAGTATTTCAGAGGTTTCCCCAGTGGATATGTTATAATTTATGCATGTGTTCCTTGAGGGTTACATTTGGAACTGGAGAGTGTTGTGCAGATTATAAGGAGGCTTGCTGAAATTTTAGTGCTGTGGAGATTCATCTAAAAATTTTTCTGTCCAAGGTATTCATTCCAACATCCAAGTTAACACAGTTACTCATCATTTGTGTCTCCCTGTAAAATGCTGGCCATGCATGCAACAAAGTAGACACACAGTCTTCAGATGGATTTCTACATTCAGTTAGGTTACGTGATTAGAGAGATTCATGCTTTTCACTGAAAAAAGGTGCTCAGCAAATAAGAAAACGTGTTATTTTACATATTGGGTAAGGTGCAGTTAAGTTATATGTAAACATTCATACTGAGTATAAAGAATTAAATTTTGATTCCCAGAAGTCATCTAAAAATACCAGAGGAAATATTTTTTGTGCATTGTATCATATATTACATACAAAGCCTTTGTGGATGCATTGAGTGCTTGTCTTCAGAAGCTAAATTTGGGTGACTATTTTAACAATTGTCCTTCCTGTTGAATGAGGCAGGAGTTGGACAGAAAAAAATTTCCTGTGATCTTATAGCAGGGGACACCCATCCGTGGTAGTCTGCCGACAAGGGGCCCAATTAAGATTGCATGAGAAACCACAAGCCCAGCAATAACGCTCAGTGCTTTAGTTCACAATCCAGGGAACAGTCAATTGAGGCAGAGGATTTTGCATTTGATTTCCTGGATTATTTTGCAAAGGAAAGTAGTAGTAAGCTACAAAGGCTTTGAATCCTGCACTAGCAATGCTGGCTTAGAGATTCCTTCTGTGTATCCTATACAGGACTTCAAAACCTCAACTAACAGCTTGAGAAGGCAGTTACCCCTTGGGAAGAAAGATCATGAGCCAGCCTTGCCTGGTTCTTCTCTCTCCCCGCTTCAACTGGGTCTTTCTTCAGCTCTCCCAGCACCAACTTGCACTCGCAGTAATATGCTGGCTGTTGCTGTAGCAGCTTTCACCATTATGTTTTCAGCATGCTGCCAGCATTTTCTTCATCTACACCATGGCCATTCTGACCTATATATATATATATATATCAGCAAAACCTGAATGCGGTATGTCGGAAGGAAGAAGAGCACATCTTCATCTGAAGGTGCCTCCATTTGCACAGGGTGGAAGGGGTATATCTAGTTTGTGTAGGATCTCCCATCTCCCCACCTGCTCAGGCACGTGAAAGTCTCCTGAGACATGGCTCTGCAGAGCATGGACGATTGAGGTGTTTCCTGGAGGTCATTTCTGTATCCTCCCGCTTCTCACATGCTGTGGTTACACTGGCTGTGCTATCTTGAGGGCTTTCCACACTACTTGTTCTGCCTGGAACTGTAAGCCACCGCTGGTTTAACTCCTGACTTTAGGGTCAAGGGTTATGTTTTGCAAGTTACCCTCTGTGTCAGACCGCTTTAAGAATTGCTTTGCATCCATTTTCTCTAAGCTGTGTCTTTCCTCCTTAAAGACTCCAGAGTGATGACTGCAGTTAATTGTTCTGTGTGCCACATGGCATTTGTGAGCTTTGAAAAAAATTTGCAGTTGCCTATTACACTGACTAGATGGAGGAGAAATAAGGGACCAGGTTGCTAATACTGGTAAAAGAAAAGCTACCGTTCAAAGCAACAATTCAGCTGTTAGGCAAAACAGGCTCTGATGTGCTGTTCTCTTATGCTCTGGCAGAATATTAGCCCTACATGTAACACCTGAGGGTAAGATATGGCATGGAATGCATGTATTTGTGCCAAACTTAACTTTGTCAGCCTTCAAAAAATCACCATCTTCAGAGACCCCTGAGTTCTGCCAAACCAGCAAGCTTGAATTGGCTAGGGAACATACTGCATGAGAAAATGAGATATTCTGTCTCAAGCTAATCTTATTTCCCCAGTCCATATTGAACAATGGAAACATTCAGTGCAGCATGCTTTACCACAAAGGGGTTATGGAATAAGAAAGCATTGAGACTTCTTACTCATTTCCCTACCTGGGAGTTTTATGGGACAGTGCATAAGTTAAAGCTCCTCAAGGACAGCTGTAGCTTGTACTCTGGTATTTACACTGCATTTTGTGCAACCATTTACTACAGCGTTCAGTAAAGTCAGGTATCCCCAGCATCACATGGTACACACAGCACCTCAGGGAATTTGTGTAGAGACACACATTGTGGCCTGCACCAGGAGAGTACTGGATGTGCTAGGTGATTTGGTAGCTTTCAGTACATGCTTTCACCCAGCTTTTCTTTCTGCAGTTCTCTTTCTCTTTGTATCTGAAGTGCCTTAATTGCTGATATAAGACTGGGAGAGGCAAGAGCTCTAGTCAGATGGTCAGTGGGCTCTGAAAGTGTGCCCATAACTCCCAGCTAATGTTTCATGCCTCTTCTTGAAGGACCACTTCTTGAGGCTGTACAGCTGTAAGCTGTTTGTGGCCTGGTCAGTCCTGTGCTAATACTCTGAATTAATGAGCTGATTGCTGCCTCACACACTTGTATGTCCCCAGAGCAGTTCACCAAGAGATCTCCTAATATAGTAGGAATAACTCGGTGGAAAATGTATGGATATATGGTATTTTTTAATTAATTTGGCTAAGAAGCAGGAAATTTTTCACCTTTAACTTGCTTTGAATGGAGGTTTTATTTGTCTTGCCAAAAAGTTGATCTCCAGAACGGACAAACGTGAAGGCTAAAATGCAGGCTTCAGCATGCAAGTCAAAGGGTAACATTATCAACACAGGAAAAACGATGGGACTCGAGAGAAGGGCACGACTCAAAGAGGTATAAACCTATAGCAAAACTGTGATATTTGCTGCACTGTGAGCACTTTACTTAGCTTCTCTGCCTCAGTTTGTAGAGAGCTTAGGGTGAAAGCTGTTGCATATGAATGCACAGCAGCATTACTAATGATTTTCAGGACCATTGTGGTCAGCCTTTCTCTAAGAGCAAGGGAAACGTCCTAAGTGCTGTAATCTCTTTTCTTCCCAGAGATTGTTACCATTTGACATAATGGCTAATATTATCCTATCTGTTCATCTCTAAATTATAGAGGAAGTCTTTTCTTTTGATGAGTTCTTACCTTGTACAGTATGTAACTGGTCATGGCCGGAATAACGTCTAATGTTTTCTGCTCCTCCACAAATCATTTTTAGTGTTTGGTACACAAAGTTCCAGGCTACAGGGGAATGCCAGGTTCACAGTGCCATTAATACTTCCTTCCAAAATTTATTATTCTTTAATCTCTCCCATAATATATGAATTAGAGTTCCTAGTGGAAATTCCTCATTTTCCTGCATATATCATTTCAGTTTTTGAAATTTTACAGTACTGCCATAGTTTAAGATTAATATGCCACCCTTCTATTCCTTTGAGCAAGAACCAGATCCTAGCTCTGTTACTTTGCATCGTGGAAAGCTTATTTTTAGTTATTCTGAGTCAAATTTCCATTTTTATAGGGTTAGTAGTAAGTCTTTTGCTTTGGGGGACTGCTGCAATTTATAATCATGCTTGGAGAAAAGTAAAGCTTGCTGTCGCCATAGGTACCCACCATTTTGTAAGTGAATAAAGTAGGATATTGGTAGGGGAATGTGAAAAATTCTGGAGCTTCAGAGGGTTTCCCTTATGATTATTCATAAGCTGTCTGAGAAGCCAAAGCAGGGTACTGGAAAGGATTTTGTCAGTTGTTCCTTGCAAGGCAGTCTGAGCTGGTTGAACACTTTTAAACTCTAAGCCAGTTCCTTTGGTGATCATCTGTTAGTGCTCTAAGAGAGCCCTGTTACTGCAGAACAATAGATAAAAAATAGTTTATGGTTATTTTCAAATGTTGAAATGTATCTACTTTGAAACCTACTCCTGGAAATGGTTATATCTGAAGTGCACCCTGCTTCCTGGTTAAACTCCATGTATCTGTGGAAGAGTGAGGATTTGGCTTCTCTGAAGGTGCCTCTTTCAGGCTTTGTGGTTCTCTGTGCACTGATCATCCAGGCGGGAATCAAAGGAATTAAACCTTAAGTAACACTTACATAAATGTGTGTATAGTTAGCGAAGTTAGGCTCTTGAATTTCATATTCACCAAATGGATGGGGTAGAAACTTTTCACTTCCAGAAGTGGTGAGCGTATGGTCATGCGTGTGAGGTTGAAGTTGTCTCCCATCATTAATGTGAGGAGGTGTAAAGACATTGCTGACAAGTGAAGGAACACAGAACCGGAACGTTTTCCACTGTCCAAGCATGCAGCCCCTTTCATAATAATCCCTTTCATAAACAGATAGTGTTCCATGTGACAGCAGTCATGTATTTTGCCCTCTGCCGCCATTATAACACTGTTCCAGCATCTCACTATTCTAAATTATTAGAAATCTTTTCCTAATTCCCAGTCTACATTTATTCATTGCCAGTTTATAACAATTTGTTCTTGAATCCTTTTGCTTAAATTATTCTTCTCTTTCCCTGATGTTTACCCAGCAAATTATTGTTTTGTTGGTAGCCATATTCTTTCTCAACCTTTGTTTTTTCTAGATGCAACGAATGTGGCTTCAGGCTGACTGTAACAAGCCTACTCAGATGTGGATCTGCTGATCCATATTCATAGAGAACAAGGTTGGAAAGACCATTGAGAGGTCCCCCAGGCTATCCTCTACCCAAACCTACCAGCCATGCTGACACACAGATGTCCTGCATCTCAGCCACGCTCAACTCAGCATACAGTGCTTTTGCAGCATGATCTGCTAAAGCGAGGCCCAAAGCCACCCAATTTGTTGTCGGTTAAGGATTTTGGTTTTCTGTCCTGATTTTTCTAGCCCAGTAGTATCTGCTGATAATGGAGCCTGTTCCATATCCCAGGATTTCCTTCCACACAATGACTTCCATCTCAGGTTCATTTCTTATTTAGAACCGGGCTGAATCTGTTGCTCTGTTTTCTGTGCAAGGTAACTTTCATAGTTCTTCTCAAGGTGGGCTATCCACATGCTCAGGCATCCATCCAACCTCTGCAGGGACTGGATATCTGTGTGAATGGAACAGTCGTGTGAGTACTGCGGCTTGCACTAACATGGCCATCTGCCTTCATACGAAAAAGCAGGGAAAGTCTCCTGGAAAGTGCCAGCTGGCTGTTCATGTTTCCCATTGGCACAAACTTTCCATGTTGCTCGAGGGAAAGAGAGAGAGACCTTCTAAGGCCAGCAAAGCAAAAGGGAAAAATCTCTGCTCAGGTCATCAAGACCAGAAAGGTGAACTAAACAGTACAGCACAGGCTAGGGAGCGTGCATATGCCTTAATAAATGAATTTACAAGTGAGCAGTGAGCTATACTTGGACTGCTGAGGAGAAGAGGAGGTTAGGTCTGGCTGAGAATTTGGTGATGGTGAAGTTCAGATGGCCAAGGTCACGCAGATCTGGAATGCCAGAAATTGCATGGCAATCTGCAGGGGAAAACTCCCTGGGAAGGTTACAGCTTCATAGGGGAATTTTCCCCTGTGGATTGCCAGTCTGCTCTCAGAAACACCTAGAGATGTCCTTTTTTATGTACATTCTGTCTTCCTTTCTTACTGCACTACAGTGTCATACTAAAGCTATTTTCTTTTTGGGCAAAGTCAGGCTGCAGCAGTGTTATTGGCTAGTGTCAGAGCAGCATAGCTGTCATCACTGTTCTTACTTCTAGAAGTGTTTAGGTGACAATAATTTGAACTTGTGCCTTGAAAAGCCTCCCTGCTCAGAGTGTTTATCTTAGTGGTTTTTATTGCAAAGTGTATGTTATGCTACTTTACTTTCCTAATGCTTGTAAGTGGTAGTGGTACTTTAAGGAGAAGATGCCAGTGTCAGATAGCAGTTATGGAGATGAAAGATCGCGTTCTTTAGAAACCTCCTAATAAAGATTGCTTTCTGGAGGAAAGTCGGGGTAAGACATTACTCTACCCTGAGGACTCGCATCCTCAGTGGGAGGCTACACAGCAGAAAAAAATAGCCTTCCAGTTCAGAAAATTCAGCTTGAAGAGACAGAAGGCAGTACAATCAATGGCAATAAAAAAAATGAAGTAAAATGCTTTAATAATGAAATATTTCAAAAGAAATCCCTTTTTTTAAGGCCTCTAATCTAAAAGATGTGCAAATGGTATTTATTGTATGCAGGGGGGTTGCTGACTCATTCACTAAAGTCATTGATGAAACAATTAAAGGTCACTGTTAAGGGATTACAGAACTAAGAGAGAGATCTGCCTTGGGTGGAATGTCATTTATGTGTTTCACCAAATTTATTAAGTTTTTATAGGGCCAGGAGAGAGAGATTACAACGTTGTCTCTTGGGTCAGATGAGATTATATGGAACTGTACTCTAAATAGTTTATTACTCCCTGAACCATTTTAGTGTGTGTTCTGAGTCTTGCAGGAAAAGAACAGGCAGATAATTTGAAAACCTTCATCAGACAAAATCCAGTAGCTGTCAGACAGATCCTGACCAAGAACCGCATGTTTTTTCAATAACAGAGATTTGGGTAACAGGCTAAGAGATGGGACTTATTTCACCTTCTTGATTTGACTTCACTGCACTTACAGCCTTGCAGAAGTGGTTGGTTACAGCGTCAGGGAAGGCTGTTGGGGTTTTATGCGAGAGAGGTAGGAGTCTGAGCAACCTTCCCAACCAGACGTTCCCTTCTGTCTGGTGAAAAGTCTTGATCATGTTGGAGTGAGCCCCTCTGTCTATTTGTGGTCCCACGTTCCTCTGCTGCCTCACCTCTTACAGTTACAGTTGTTGTGTTCCACTAGTAGGTGAAGCAGTTTCAGGTGTCTCATGTTGTCATGCTATTTTGGCAGTCATTCACACCCCATGCTGCTTGAGCAATTAATGCTCGTGGACCATAGAGAACACCCTGTTCCTGCTCGTTCCTTCTCCTGCCCAGCAAAACCTTCTCTCAGCTGAATTCCTCCACCATGCTGCTGCATATCTTACTGCTTCCCATCGCTCTCGCTTTCCAGGGAAGATTGTAGAACCATCCTTGTTCGCCACAACTTAGGATGGGTTTTCACATGGGGAAGAGCTGCCTCGCTCTTCCCATTCTACTCTCTCAACTCACAGCTGTTGGATCTTCATCACCAAATTTTTCACCAGATTTCCTGGGGGTAAAGGCTTTCATTCATTACGTGTAGACGTGGCATTTGGGGACATGGTTTAGTGGTGGACTTGATAGTGTTAGGTTTACAGTTGGACTCAATGATCTTAAAGGTCTTTTCCAACCTAAATGGTTCTATGATTCCTCCTGGTGCATCTAGCATCTAGCAAGAGGATCCCAATCATCATCCATAGACGTTTTCCTAAGGTTGCCATTTCCAGGAGCAATAAGAGGGAAATGCTTTTTTTTTCTACTTACTGCCAGTTCCATAATTTACTATAAATACCATTTGGGCATCATTATGGCTAAGGACTTTTAAATGGAAAGTTTCTCTTCCGGAAAAGGAAGTGCAGGTAACATTGCTGTGTATTTGAAGAGATGGGTTTATTTCTACGAAAGGAGAAAAATTTAAGTCTTCTGGATCCTGAAAATTCCAAGGTGGCAGAAGTAAGAAAAAAATGTATTAAAAACCCAGAGAAACTATGAAGAATGAAGTATTTCTTAAGACAACTCCCTTTCTGGAGCTGAAACTAAAATACACTGACAGCAGAAAACACTATGTAGAATTTAAATAATATAAGCAATCTGCCCCTTTTGTAAAAGCTGGTCTCCCCTTGCTCACATGAACTTCCTACATCCCACCAGCTGCAAAAGTAGTTGTACTCCTCATCCCATTTGACTGCACATACTGAACAGTAGGGACTTCATCTCATTGCAGATCACCGTAAAGTACTTAAGCAGTGTTCCATAGTAATGGGCAGTACTGTACTTTTTATATGTGTGTACATTTTGTATGCACAAATGGTTGCTTCCAGTTGTATATTTGTGGCATTTTTTTAAACTCCTTGCTTTCAGCAATGTAGAATATGAGAGAGAACTGGAATTGTTTATAGCCTTTTATGCCCAGAGCAGCTGAGACTCTCATATGAGTAAGATGAGTTTGTTAATTGTCATTTTGCTTTAATGTAATGATTCAGAAACTTAATCTGTTGTTGAAATATTTATTCTGCTGTTGTTATTCCATTACTCTTTATTGTTTTTTGTTCATAAGGAAGTATTCAGGTAAAAAAAAAAGGTATTTTATTTTATACATGCTCATGTATATATTTATACATATTTTATCTATAGATAAATAGATAAGCAATGTAAAACAATGACATTAATAAGGCCATCAGATAATAACATTAACGTAGGCAGCTCTCCCAATCTTGTGTGCAAGTAGTCACGTGCACAGCCAGGATAGTCAGTGATTTTCCTCACCACTCAGATCTGAGTCTGTCCATTACAGGATTTCCTTTTCAGGTGTTTGGCATTGGCCTTTGCTGGTAAAGAGTAGTCTATAATCTCTTTGCTAAATTGGTTTGAAAGCAACTGATCGGTTTGAAAATAGTGCCCTGGTGCATTCCATTAGTTGATAGACAGATTGCCAGGGCAGTAAATGTATGCAATCCTAAAGAAGACTTGATTTGAGCCGTGCCATAAGACACGAAAAGCAGATGAATAACTTTTCCAAGTTGTTTTCTGCCTTTGCAAAGGCAGGTGCAAAGCATCCTGGCATTTGGGGCAGACTTTAGAGAGTGCCAAAGGAAATGAGAGCACCGCAGTCCCCCATTCATTGCAGAGCGTGGCTGTGTGCTTTTGCCAGGTGATGAGGAGGGGCAACCCCCACGTGCAGAACATGCCCTTGTCCAGGCCAAACGGTAGTTCTGTTTTCCCCATTTCTCTGCCTAGAATTAGACTCTTAAGTTAAATATGCTGAAAGTGCATTACCTGAATACAGATAGGCAGGTATTTTCTGACTGTAGCTGAAGGTTCCATGCCTGAACAAGAACCTGTATCTATACGGGCTGGCAGGTTTGGTGGCATTTAGAGTATAAATTATGCATGATTGAAATGAAGGGTATTTTAGTAGCAGATAGCTGAAAAGCCTTGCAATGTACTCCTAATTCAGTGGCATTGCCTTGAGCTACTCTGAGGCCTCTTTTTTAAACTCAGACATTAGCACAAAGCACACCTCTGACTGCAGGCATTTAAAGATCAACAAGGGCCAAAAAAGCTTTTAAGATCCAATGAAACCAGGAAAACAACCATGTTGCCTTTCAGTGTCAGGTTAGATTGCCTTCTTATGAGTGCAGCTATTTCAGGTACAGAGTGCTTAGTGGTTTGGGTCTTGTTGTGTGGATAAAGTGTTCCCCAGAAAACATCTGTTTCTTTCACCTGCAAACCGCAATGTGCTGTGAAAAGGCAGGACTGTGTAGCCACAAAGACCCAGGGGGACGAAGGAAATCTGGCTCAAAGGGATGAGCATGGTTTTCTGAAACATGGTATCAAAAAGAGCACTTAAAAGGAGAGAATGCTTTTAGAGCACACGATACACCGCAAATTGGGCAGGTCAGGTTGCTTGTAAGCTTGAAAAATCTTCCTGGATTGCCAACACTGTTTTCTTAGCAGCAATATTTGCATTCTGCTCAGAACTGCAACAAGAGGAATTTATTTTCTTTTTCAGCAACTGTAAAATGTTCTGCTTTTCTGTAAGATAACACGTAATCCCACTGTCATCTCTAGCATCTAAATGTATGCAGCATCTAAATTGTATATGCAATATAGCTGCTGCTTTTCCCTTTTGTGGTCATGTCTTCATTTTTATCTTACCATTATTGAAGTTCAGGTGTAGCTCTCATGTACGTACTACAAGTGTAGTACTACACCCTTGACTTGTAAAAATCTTTGTAGCATATTTTAAGCCAACAGATAATGTAAATATTATGCTATATATTATATATGTAATATACAACAAAATAATTCTCTTTATTCATTCTGAATGAAAAAAAAAAGGACATTATTTTAGAAGTAGGGAGTTACACATTAAAACTACATGGATTTACAACTGCTAGAGAGCTGGCTTGTCTGGCTCTGTTTTTCCTTTCCCACAGCAGCGCTTGTGTTGAGCTGCAGAGGCATTTCTACTTGTTTTGGTAAACTCATTGTGTGGCTTTTATTGGCCATGTCATTCCAGGTAGAACAGGGGACGTTCTAGCCATTCTTCTGGAAACATACTGGATGTAGTTTCCTCTTTTTTTAAGCCAACTGTGTTTCACAGGAACAAGTTAAAAACACTAAAAGGAAAGAGAGAGTGCAGAAACACAGGGAAGCTGCTCAGGAGCAATGGTTACATCATTGCTGTTCAGTATGGCAACAGCATATGTCTCAGGAGGGGATTGCAAATGAAAATGAGGAGCAGTGTTGGGCCATGTGAAAAAAAATACTGAAAGAAAATAGAAGTATCCCTACAGGAGAAATAAAACCTGCCCACCAGTGCCCCTACATAGAGAACTCCTTGGCAGAATAAGGGGATGGCTGCAGACCGGTAGGGAGCAGGGTGCTTGGGCTTTCCCAGGAGTGCTGGGTCTCTCCAGGGAGACACCAACGTTAACGGGTGGGAGAAGGCAGCTCAGGTCACAAGCTGTACGCAGTGCCTCCCCTTCTGAAGAGTAACCACGTGGAAGGAGATAACTCGGTGGTGTAACAGTACAGCAGAAGTAGGTCTGTCTATGTTGGTGCCCTCGGTTCAGCCTGTTGGGATAAACACAAGCTTTATCCTTGTGCCGTATGTGGGAGGGGAGGGCCCTGCTGACCAGAAAAAGGCCAGCGTTCTCCTTGCTGCTTGTAAGGACAAGTGTATGGACCTAGGGAATGGGTCGGCCCTGCGTCAATCTCTGGAAATACGTTTTCTCTGGAACCTGGAATGCCTCATTCCCAGGCTGGTGCCATAAAGAACTGCAACAAATGATAATCCCTATTTTGGCTGTGGCCATGGGGTGGATGGAGCAGGGGGTGTGTAGTATGTTGCCAAATCACACCTGCTCTTCTGGCCTACAAATACACAAAAGGTGGTGCTCTGGGCATACAGGGCAGAGGAGAGCTTTTCACGAGGTGGAATTTCAGCTATTTAAATAAATGGTCTTCTAACGGCTGCCTTTTTGTTCTTGCAGAGGATGACATGAATAATTACATCAGACGATACTACAGTGAGCCTAGCAGTGGTAAGTTTTGCTTGAAAATGTAAACGTGAGCTGCATTTTTGCATTGCACTGTGTGCTATGAAGCAGGTGAGACTGAACAATGACGTAGATCTGTCCTGGAAATGAAACCCACCATGGCATCTCTTGGTTTGCTCCATGGAAATGTGTACCAAAACAGTAATTCCCTAAAGGTTGAAGGGCCCCAGGTTTGCTCCTGCTGAAGGCACTGGTAATAGTTTGGAGATCTGGGAGAGGTTAATTCCCCCTAGGTAGCTAGGCTGTCCAGTCTGCAGAGCGGTTCAAATGGACCCGGGAGTCAGCGGTGTGGACAAAAATGAAAAGAAGTGGGGCATTTAGCTTAGCCCAGCACCATGCTGGGAACCTTTTGGAAAGGTTGAACGGCATGGTAAGAAATCTCGGTGGCAGGCACAGTCTGTGACCTGAGGTCAGGCTTCAAATGGATGTCCCCTGGCAAGCATCGTGCCAGCACAGAAGGCTCTCGCCCCGCTCTGGGGGTCAGCTCGAGCCCGGGGCTGAGGGGCCTCACAGGGCTGGGGGCAGCTGGGCACAGGCTCCCTGGCACAGAGCTGCTGCCACTGGGAGGAGGTGGAACTGGCTCGCTCTGCAATGTCACCTCACGGCAAGCAAGGCTGGGCTTCCTTATGTGTATGACATTTCATATATAGGTGTGTATATATATATATTAAAAAAAAAAGTGTGTGTAGGTATAATGTATTATGTATGTATATCCCCATATATACATCCCATATGTACACGGGGATATTTATAAAAAGATGGGTTGTCTGCATATACACATACATACACAGAAGACACATATATATGTGTGTACACATATAAGTATAGTGTATTATATGCATTTATCCCATATATACATCCATATATATAGTATGTATACACACGGTGAAATAGACATATATAAAAAGATAGGTATATCTCTATAAGAATGTGTGTATATATATACATACATCTGTGTGTGTATATATACGTGTGCATATAAATCTATAATGTATTATATATGTATATCCCATACAATATATACACACAATATATATCCCATATTATATATGTATATCCCATACATATATACACACAAACCCAGATACACAAACATATATAAAAATACATAAGTAAAAATATATACGTTTGTGTGTACATGTATAATGTATCATGTATCTCCAAACGTGTACATCCCCATATATATATATGAGAAGACTTATATACATATAAAGGTATGTGTGTGACTGTATATACATATACAAAGATGTATGCATATGTCTTTACATACATATAAAGATATGTGAGAGAGGCTGTGTATATAGATAGATATTTTATCTAGATACATATATTAAATATATCAAAATATATGAAGATATGTAAAGGGATGGGGGTGTGAGAGGAGGAGAGATGGTCTCTATGTGTGTATATTATAGACATAAAAGATATATCTATGTATAATGTATTTTATATCCCCATATATACATAAACACACAGAGATACATACATACATAGATGTATATGTAACGTAAGAATAAATGAAAGTGTGTGTAAGTGTATGGTTGTAAATATATATGTGTATAATGTATTATATATGTATATCCCTGTAGATACATCCCTACATTGATATACGTGGGGACATATATATATGCTTATTAAAGATCTCTTGTTTTTTTCATATATATATGTATATAAAAAGATATGTGTGTGTGTGTACATACAAGTTTTGTATGTATTCTGTATTATACAAAATATGAATGTATGTGTATATATAGGTATAATGTCTGAGATATATCCCCATATATACCCCCATATGTATACATCAATATATATATATTTATGTAGTAAGATATGTATACATGTATGTGCATATGAATATATGTCTACATGTTTCTATATATGTAAAGATCTATAAAGGTGCATGTGATTGCATATATATGTATATATGTTATATGTATTATGAAATATAAATATGTGTGTGTTTGTAGATATGTATTATGTATCTATATCCATATACTTATACACGTATATAATTACATATAAAGATATATGTCTGTGTGTATACATATGTAAGCCTATATAAGTATACATAAAGGACGGTGTATGTGTGTATAACTGCATATACATAGATACGTTATATATAATATATATTAAAAGGGGTGTGTGTATGACAATATACTTGCAGATTTCATATGTATGCTATAGTTAAGTATAATGTATCTCTGTGTGTATACATATATAGGTATAATGTATTGTAGATGTCTACCCCATATATGTATGTGGGGATATACAAATACATATTTATATTCATAGATATATGTGTGAGAGAAACTGTGTATATACATATTTTATATTTCTTATGTAATATATGTAGAAAGTGTGTCAGTTGACTGTATATACATATATTTTTAATATGTATAATATGTATTACATGTAATATGGATATATCTGTGTCTGTATCATGTATAGATATAACATATTATGTATCTATATCCCTATATATAAATTCCCCATATATACAGAGAGAAAAAAGATTTAAAAGAGGGAGGGGGGTGAGTGTGTATTTTATTTAAAAATAGGTAATTATATATATTTTTAAAGGGTGTATGAGAGAGACACTGTGTCTGTATATAAATATCTTTTTAATCTGTATTATGTATATATTTTATATATAAACTATATGTGTTTGTGTGTACATACATATATAGGTATACGGTATCTTATAGGTATATCCCTATACATCCCCCTATATATAGGTATGTGTATATAAAGCTATTTATATGTGTGTGTAGCTACATAGGTATTTTATATATGTATAAATACATGTAAAGATACATATGTGTGGGTAGGTATGTGAGAGCCTGTGTATATACATATATAGTTTATATGTTATGTATTAGAAAATACATGAGTGTGTGTATATATATATACACACACACAGGTATGTATTATATATAATATATAAAATGTGTGTACCTATATAGGTATGTTATAAAGGGGGATACTTACATATACACATTTTCTCTATAAATACGGATAAATGTGTATATAAAGATATGTATGTGTGTATATAAAATCTGTGTATATGCATGTGAAAAACTATCTATACACACATAAATTATTATCTATAAAAAATGTATGCACACACACATATAGGTATACAGTATTATTTTTATTTGTGTATATTGCTCTCTATATATCCCCATTATATATATGACTATACATAAAGATGTATGAATCTATACTTAGGTGTATGTATGTTTAAAAAGATAAGTGAAAAGGAGGGGGAGGTGTGAGTGACCGAGTCTCTGTATATACGTATGATTTTATGTATATGTGTGTGTTCACATATAGGTATAATGTATTTTTCATATATATCCCTATATATACATTGCTCATGTATATACACACAGTGAGATAGATATACATATGTATATATAAAGGTAAGCATTATATATACATTATGTACTATATACACACACACATATACCCCCCCCCCATATCTATATGGATAAATCTATATAAAAAGATTATGTGTATATAAAATAGAGGTGTGTGAGAGAGTGTGTATATACCTATGTGTTATATGTAATATGAATGTGTGTATGCACATATACATACAGGTATGTGGTATTCTTTATAGGTGTACATCCCTCTAAATACATCCCCATAATATACATGGGAGATACATAAAAAGGTGTATCTGTGTGTGTGTATGTATACATATGATTTTATAATATATATATAATATGGATGTGTGTGTGTACCTAAGTATAGGTATGATGTATTATATATGTATATCCCTGTGTGTACATTCCCCATGTATGTACAGACACAGTGAGAAATATATATTTATATATAAAGGTAAGTATATGTGTGTGAGAGAGTGCATGCTATTTAAAGATAGATAATTATATGTATTTGAAGGGTGAACTATGTGTTACATAGTATCTGTATCAAATGTCTGTGTGTACATATGTCGGTGTAATGTATTATATGCAGGGTTCGTACCCCCCATCTATATGGATAATTCTATATATAAATATACATATATAAAATGAGACACTGTATATAGATACACATGTATATATTGCCTAGAATATATATATGTACACACATATATATAGGTATATGATATTATTTATAGATGTGTATTCCTCTATATACATCCCCATAATATACATGGAGATACAGAAAAAGGTGTTACCTGTGTGTATATATACATATAATTTTACATGTATAATGTGTAGTACATATAATATGGATATGTATGTGTGTTCACATATAGCTATAATGTATTATAGATGTATAATCCCTATATACACATTCCTGAAATCCATACACACAGTGAAAAAAAAAATTATTTATGTATAAAGGTAAGTATATGTGTGTGTGAGAGAGACTAAGAGTGTGTGGTCTATTTAAAGATAGATAATTACATGTATTTAAAGGGGGGGGAGACTATGTAGTAGATATATCAAATGTCTGTGTGTACATATGTAGGTATAATGTATTATATGCATGCAGTTCCTTATATATATACACACAACATGTAGATATGGGGAATATGTAAAGAATGTTGGTGCATGTATGTGAGTGACTGTGTATATATACCTACATAGTAATATAATTTGTGTGTGCATGCACACACATATATAGGTACACAGTATTATTTATAGCTGTGTATCCCTCTGTATACATTCCCATTATGCATAAAAGCAATATATAACTAAAGAAGGGGTGTTCATGTGTGAGTATAATGTATTAATTATGTATGTATATTCCTCCCTCTCTATTTATTCCCCATATATGCAAACATACACATATATACAGTTTTATATAGAAAAGAGGGTGTGTGAAAGTATTTGTGTGTGTGTTAGTCTATTCCATTTGACAATAGGTAATTATGTACCAGAGAGTGTGTGTGTGTATATATATATAGGTATAATGTATTATAGCTAGAGCTCCACATGTATAGATACAGGAAAATGTATATATAAAGATTATGTGTGAGAGTGTGTGTATATATACACACATTCATATATATAGATGTATGCAATACTATTTATATATTAATAGCCCTCTCTATACACCATTGTATATACATGGCTATATAAAAGCTATGTATATCTAGACACAGGGCTACAGAAATAAAGGGTTTGGGGGTATGTGGGAATGTATTCATGTATAGATATGTTTTCATAGAGGTACACCACTTCGTATACATTTTCTCTCCTTCCATACACACATGTACAGAACAATATACATATATTTCTATATAAAGGGGTGTGTTTGTGTGTAACATTAGACACTATGTAATTTTGACATGTCTCTATACACATATTTATGGAATACATACATCTGGAGGTATATGGTATTATTTATATATGTATGCCTGTTTTGTATCTGTGGTGATATATCTCCTTCTCCATCAAGAGGTGCACATCTCTACCTGTGTGTATAAATAAAGGAGGAGGGATGGTGTACATACATAGCTATTTTTAAATAGGTATGAACTGGATCTATACAAAGCTCGAGGGGCCAGAGGCGCAGTGGTTTTGGAAAGGTGACTGTTGCACTTTGACCAGCCCAGCTGCGGTGCGCTGGCTGGGCCCCCTTCACCTGCCTCTCTCTGCTCTCTTCCCTGCAGACAGCAGTGTCCCTCAAGCAGCCATCTGCGTTGTCACCACTGCTGCCATCGACGTCCATCGCCCCAACATCTCCTCCGACCTCTTCACCGTGGAGGTGCCGATGCGCCTGGGCAGCACCGGGACGTCTGCCAGCATCACCTCAGGCAGCGCCTCACGGTCAACTGTCAGCTCCGGCACCCAGGCCTGCAGTGAGAGCAGCCAGACGCTGGGCTCCTCCCCAGACTGCAGCACAGCCTGCAAAGATGCTGCGGAGGCCAGCGCAGGCCTGCGGGCTGACCTGGCGCCCACCCGGCAGCAGGTGGCCCATGCCATGGTGCAGGAGCTGCTGTCTTCCCTGTCAGAAGAGGCCTGCCTGGCACAGAAGGGGCTGGATCCTGTCAACCTGAAGCTGCCCAGCCCAGCAGGCTCCGTGGGGGCCAGCCCTGGCCTGGGCCACCGGCTTGGCATTTACAACCACAGGAACCAGGAGAGCCTCGATGTCTTCCAGCTCAAGCCACTCCTCGACTGCTCCCAGGGTGCCCCAACAATCGACGAGAAATATGGGGCGCTGGGGCCCCCAGAACCACAGCTGGGCAGAGTTCCTGAGGCATAGCAACAGCTTGGGGAAACAGGGACATCTGTGGGGACATGCTTGCTGCGCTGGGTCATGAGACTGCCACAGGCACAGGGGCAGTGCTGGAGACAACCCCTGCCATCTGCACTAACCACCAGCCTGGGACCGAGCCAGCATCAACTCTGCCCCGCCCGTGCCTGTGGCACATGGCAGACCTGCCCTGCCACCAGCTCTGGGCCAGCTGGGACCTACGGTGTCCTCTGGGGCACAGTGGACCTTCCAGCAGTCTTAGGCCAGCATGGACCTGCAGCACCTGGGGGGGGACAGACAGATGATGGACCTGTCCTGCTGCCAGCCCAGGGCCAGCCTGACAGTGCCTGGAAGCACCATGGACCTTGCAACCAGTCCAGGTCCAGCACAGACTCACAGTGCCTGGGGGCAGGACAGAGCTGCTGGACAGCTTGGCCCAAGCCTGGCCCCCCCAGCCCAACCCAGGGGCTGAGCACAGCTGGGAGGGGAGCGTGGATGGGAATAAACACTGACAAACAAACACATACTGCCTCCTGCCTCGTATCCCTCTTTCATTCCCTTCCTCCCTGCCTTCCCTTCCATCCCTGTCTTCCTTTCTTCCATCCCACCACCACTCTGCTGTGCCATCCCATTGCCCACAAAAAAAAAAAACCCAACACCACAGTGACCCCACCTCTTTCCAGGCCCATCCTTTATTTGCCCTTATTCCACACCCCAGGTGCAGTGCAGGGTCCATCACTCACTTCTTCTTCAGGAGCTCTGTCATCTCCGGCACCGCCTGCAAACAAACACCAGTGCCATGGTAGCACATGCTCTCCCTCTGACAGGCCCCCCCCACCCCCAAACTCTCCAAGTGCAGCACCCAACCCCCACAATTACACTCCCCACCCTCCCACCCCTCATGCCCAGCACACCACTCCAGGGGCTGTGGGTCACCCCAGCTCACAGCACTCCCCACTTCTCTCCTGCTGAATAAAGCCTCTTAATTATTTAAGAGCGCTACATTTCCATTAGGTGGAAATAATGCATTCGTACAAAATTTATTAAGGAAATTGTCTACATGGTGTTTCTTCAGAATGTGACTTAGTCTCTGGCTTACGAAAAGGCCCGTGCTTGCCGCTGAGGCAGCAGGCATTAGTTCAGGAATGGCATTAAGTGCTGGCAGTTTCTGCCCATGCCTCTCCACAGAGCCACTACAGGCTCCCCGCCAGTGACACATGCTGATGCGCGCGCAGGCAGCTCGCACATGTGAGCCATAGGCACTTACTTGGACATGGGCTAGCTCACAGTTCAGTTTTCCCAGAAAGAACTGCAAGTTCCTCATGGGCATCAGTAAGGCAGCAAGCCCAGGCAAAAATTAAGAACTCCTCCTGCCAACTCTGTACTTTCATACTTGATGAAGCTTAAAAATAAATGTAAGCACCTACGTGCAGTTATTTCTCAAAATGGTTCATATTCAGGAAGCTAGAATAGAGGCAGGCAACACACATGATACCTTCTACTGGCAGGGATTGAACTTTGAGCATGGAAGTAATGAAATCACAAAGCAAATTCTTTAACAAAACAACCAAAAGCAAACACCCTCACACAGACATCTTTAACATTTACTAGATTATATTATCTAAGCTAGCGTTAGATCTCTCTGAGTTATCCCACACACCTCCAAGTTTAGCCTCACCTGAAATAAGTCTGCCACCAGTCCATAGTCTGCCACTTGGAAAATTGGAGCTTCTGGATCCTTGTTAATAGCAACAATGGTCTGCAAGCAACAGTAAAGCACCATGAGAATATATGTATTGATTAACATCTACGGCTGGATTACAGTGACAGACCTTATCCAGGAACCATGGGCTAAATTCTCTCCAAGCCCCTAGAAGCCAAAGATACAGATCACAGCATTTAACAAACATTTCTCCTTTCCACCTCAAAAACAAACACCCCCCAACTCCCTCCCCTGCTCATATGGGGGCTATCCTTCCCTGTTGAAAAGAGTCTAGAAAAAAAGTCACTACAAAGGATTATCTACAAGATCTGAGACATACCATTACAGAAATAACTCAGAGGTAGCTTTTAAAACAAGTACAGTAAAGCCATGCCTAAAGGCCTCTGTACTTACTATGGGACATATCACTGAGTTTGTCACACAGTAGAAAAATGCACATTATCAAAATCCCAACACAACAATCCAGAAAACATCTTTCTTGGTTTAAACTCTGCCATACAGGTAAATCATTCTGCAAATGTCTGTGACAGCTTCCAGCAAAATAAGTGTGGGTGTCCACATCAAAATCTACAACAGGATGGGGAGCACTCCATAAAGGATGGGGGAAGGGGGGGAAATAGACAACAGCTCATAAAATGAGCATTACACCAAAGCAGGGGTCTAAACCACAGCACTCTGATACTGCCTTTCCACCTAAATGCTGCCAATGTAAACTCTGATTCAAGGCAACAAGACTCCTCAGGACAGCTCTATCCAACAGTTACTTGATACACTTACCTGCCATTCCCAGGTAGCCACAGTTTATGTGTCTCTGTTTTACTCCCTTCACTGAATGTACTTGTCCAACAAAATTAATGGCTTAGTAGCATACACCTAGTGGCAGTAACTCAAAGATAAGAGTTTGCAAATCCTGTATTTTTAGGCCCACAGAAATGTTTTTTCTTCACGGGTCATTTGTATCCTGTGACTCACTATAAAGGAGGACCACATCATATACGCAAGAAGGAAGTACCTACAGCAGAGCGCTGCTGCTGCCCTCTTGCCAGCTCCTAAGCAAAGACCTGCAAGTAGTCCAGTAATGCTTCCCCTGAAATATTTTTCCCAAAGTTTTATTGCTGAAATAAATTTCAGTTATCCCATTTGCAAATAGAAGCCTCCACTGACAATTTTAATAAAGACTTCAACTATACTCTGAGGCCCTACCATGCTTTGCAGACCCATTCACAGGGGCATGAGGCCACAGGGGCTAATGCTGAGGGCTGGCTAAGGCCAGCAGCTGGTGATACTTTGGCAGCTGCCAGCTCTGTCCTTATCGCAAAAATAATTAACACCAGTTGCTTGCAAAACTGTCTTAAGCTTCAGTTTGGCAGCCTAGTCCTTCCTCTGTCACCGTCAGCTGAAGTAACTTCTTAGTAAGATCTGGTTCTCTACCTCATCGCTAAATCAGACTTTCCATCGTAAGAAGCAAAAGCATCACCTTGCTTGCAACAGAACTTTGCAAGTTAAACCTCTTAGAAGGAAGAAATACTGTAACTACCTCATGAGGGAATTAAAAATAAGGAAAGAAAGCAACAACGATTCTCCAGGTGTCCTCAAAAGCTGCATTTTCTACCTTGCTGTAAAAGGACAAATAAATTATACATTTCGCTTGGTAGAAAGCATCTGACTACTTTGGACAACGTATCCTGAAGTGTAAAAGTTCACAATGGCAGATAATTCACAGTGCTGAGGGAAGATGGGGAACACTCCAGAGAGTTCCCAAGGCTGCATAATTCTTTATGTTTGTAAAAATCAGATCTTTTCAGTAACTACACCACCTATATGCTTTGGCTAAAAGGAAAGGAGAGCACATTTCAAACACAAATAAGTAAAACTGCGTTTTACAATACATACATTTGTTTACACTAGAAAAACTACAATATATGGAGAAATGAAACCATTAAGTATGCATCTTGTATCGACAAATTTAATCTGTCCTTATTCCCTATAAAAGAACATCTCAAAACACCAAACATGACACTGGAAAAGCCAAAAAAGCAGAGGTTTTGCTGTTACAGTACAGGACAATACTGCTGCTCAATATTTTTATATCAAAGGAAATTGTGGCACTTAAAAGTAATAGGTTCCCAGTATTGCTGGTAGTCTTAACTGAGATAAGGCAGGAGATAAATACAAACAGGGTCAGATCAAGTTTTAAGCAGCTTTAAATACACAGTTCTCAGTCAATGGCTGATACTAATCCCACCTGCCCATCTTCTTCCTCACCCAGAAGCACAGTTGGAGACTAAACGCCTTGAAACAAAGACACTCTTAATACTGTGGCCCATCAGCTGCTAGCAGAGTCCAGAGGGAGCCAAGGACGATGGTGGTAGTACTGCATCAGTGCTGCTCTTGCAGACTCTCCTGCTGCCTGACTGTCCCTGTTGTCTCCCTGTTGCTGCACTGCGAGTAGAAGAGACTACAGCAACTCTGTTCCACTAAGACCAGTGAGAATACACTGCTGCAGATACTATTATTCACGCTTCTCAATAGTAACCTTCGTCCCTGCCCATCATTCATCCTTAATTTCTAATTTTGGTTGACTTTTCTCCACTATGTCGACTAATGCTAACGCCATTAGAGCACTCGATTTTACAAAGACTGAGGCCCCAAAAAGGGTGCTGTATCCCCAATCCAGCTTACATGATTTCCCCCCTCTCCCCCCCAAATATTTAAATAACATATGCAAAAAGAACTAAATTGTAAGAAAGCACAGATCATCCTACCACACAGGGTGGCTTGTGAGGACAATTACCAGTCACATAAACTCCCTAGTCTGTCATTGGTTAAACACAAGGATCTGCCTGTAAAGTTTTGCAAACCTCTTCCTTGGTTTTATAAGCTATTCAAAGTGCTGGGTTTGGTTTCTGCCAAAAAGCCTAAGTTCATTCCCTGGAAATAGAAAAAAATATATATATCCTTCTTCTAAAATGACTTGCAGGGAAGCAGGACAACCTACAGGTTTTGATGTTTGGCATTGGATAGTATGATTCAGCAGGTAATTCTGCTCCTCTTTCCAAACACCGCACTGTGGACTACACTGACAATTCCAATTTTGGATTATTTGCTTTGGCAACTAATGAGTTAAACCTTTTAAAGTTTTACTGCCGTTTTATACTAGGTTTCCATTTGAATGGCTAAATGCAGGAGTGTCAGAGACATCTTTTACTTTATGGATAGTAAGTTCATAATTCAAATTGCACATTGTTATGCATGAATTAATATGTCATACTCTGAAATAAACGCAAATGAACTATTGTATAGAATTCAGGCATCTGTGTTTTTGGTTTGGTTTTTTTTTTGTGTTTTTTTTTTTTAATTAGCAAAGTCAATTAGCTGCTCCTACTTACCTCTTTGGGTGGTAGTGCAATTGTTTTTTTCTACTGTCTTAGATGTTTTGCCACAGTATCATTTTTGGCAAGGCTTAGAGGGCTAGCATGTTTTCAACAAGTAGACAAACCAGCAATTTTAACATTAAAAACAATTGGAAAACTGGTTAAAGTACTGATGTAAAAGCAAGGAAGTCAACTCATTTCCTCCCTCAAAAATCTCTTCTAACACATCTGTCTTTATATACCTTGCTGTCCTTCATTCCAGCCAAGTGTTGAATTGCTCCAGATATTCCCACGGCAATATAAAGTTCCTAGAAAATAACAAAAATGAGACATTTTTGGTACCCACGGCACAGTTTCAGTAAGCTCTCACAAACCTTACTCAATATCAATTACATGCAGTAGTTTTTACATTACAGTAATTTTCAATATTAAAGGCAGCTGATGATTGGTTCCCTTCCCCACTTGGGGATGCAATGGAACTGTAAAAGGAGAATCCCGAAGGAGCATCTGGCAAAGACAGATGAGAAGCTGGGGGGGGGGGGGGAACTAGCTCTGCATCAGATGTAAGACACTGCTCAGCCAGAGGACAGGGCAATCAGTGTTACCCATGACCCTGGAGATTCCCAACGCACTTATTAAGCAAGATAACCTACAAATGGATAATGCAGTTGCCTAAAGAGAAAACCTAAGCTTTTTTGTTTGAAGCTTCTAGGATCCTTTAAATAAGAAAGAATGCACAAAGCTGAAATTCAGGTGTTTAAACCTTTAAAAAGTCTCCTATATGGCAGGATAAAACATTTCAGATACTGAAGCGGGCTGGTGCACTATATGCTCATAGTGATAGTTTCTATTATATACCCCAACCTTCAACAGTCATATGCCCTAAAGCTTTTCTTCCCCCATTTACTATCACCTCCTACGTAGGATAAGTAAAGTGCTTCCCAGGTAAGCACCAACATGCAGTAGATCTTTACACTTTGGGGCTCCCAATCTAGCATCTCCAAAGAGACTTACATTCAAAATAGATGAAAATTTATAGGCAAGTAGATATATATCAACAGTTTTAATTCACAGCAGAAAAGTACTTTTTTCCCTCAGGCTGAAAGTCATCCAGGCTATAATCTATCCAAAACCAAGTATATTTTCAGCTCCATGGCAGTTTTCCCACCACCGCAAGTCCAAGCAGCAGTCAAACCTGTACTGTTTAGCTACCTAATTTTACAGAAGAAAAACCAAAAGAAAGCACTTTTCACCAACTCATTCGATAAGAGGAAACTGTAACGCACAAGACTAGTTAGGGGATTGTCTGACAAAACCGATTAAAAGGTGGTATTTATACATGCTTAGAAAGACACAACCTCAAATACTAACAGAATTTCTCTTTTAAAAATACCAAAGTTAGTCCATACTTAAGAACATACAAATCTAATTCAAGAAATTATTTTGGGGGCCAGGGAGGGTAAGAGGGTCAAAAAATCTTTTCCCTGTGCAACTGAAGATATGCATTACAGTTAAGTGGCTTTTAACATGACAGAACAAAGCACAGCTGTGGAGCAGGCACAGACCTACAGAAGAGGCTGGCAAATGAAGGTGTTCAAAGACAGAGGCCACGCAGACTGCTTTTTCCATACAGGCCTGATAGTCATTATATCAATTAAAGAAAAAAAGATGATTGCTTTCCGATATTTCTACAGCTACAGATTTCACCTATTACATGGGGTTTTAAATAGGAATAGATAAATAGAATTTATGAAGCTTTTCTACAAAAGCTATCTCCTGTAAAAATTGAAGGGGAGGGAAAACAGAGCAGGAACAAAGTATTTCCTATTAAAAAGGCTTGCTTTGAAAGTGAAACACAGAATGTAGTCTATGCATTCCCATAAAAACACACAGCTGTTGAAGACACTCAGAAATTTCTTTGCCTCAACAGCTTTTTACTGAGTAGATTACTATTGGAGGTCAATCCATTTTAACCACAGCTGCAATGTAATACAGTATGTCCATATAAGAACTCATGGTAAAAATGCAATATTTTAATTATACCAAATAAAAGAACAGATGTTAAAGGAGAAATTATTCTAACATCATATAGTCTTTAATACAATCTCTTTTTACAAACGCATTACTGTAATTTGATATTTTTTTTTAGAGCAATTCATTAAGTGCCAGTCATCTAGACTACCAGATACTCTTATCAGTCTGTTTAACATTGTCAAGTTCAGTCTTTGGAAAGAATCCAGCTAACCAGGAGCCAGATGCCTATGTATATATTCTATTAAAATATCTAGGAGACAAGGATGTTTCATTAAAAGGACATTTGTAAATCACCAGGCTTGTCTAAAAAGCCTTTATTATGCATCTAAGCCATGCCCTTCTAGGTTACGTGCTTTTGGCTCTCTGGCTACGATAACTGGTCCATTCAGCAGGCTGTAACACTTACAGTAGATCACCTCAGCAATGTTTCCATACAAAGAACACACAGGACAGCATGTTTCTTATTAATAGTTCCATACTGTAAAATAGATTTGACTGCTTATATCTTAGTTGAAATCTATTCTACAATTTAGTAGGAGGGACACAAAGGACCCACAAGGTCTGAATGATAAAGATTCAGGACTGTTCAGTGCTCTCCAAGGGAAGGATTCAACTGGTCATCCACAGAGATCATAAAAGACTCAGAAATTCAGATCTCTAAGTTATTTTCAGCATAATACCCTTGTTTTAATATTTTCCCTGAAATCATTAACTTCTGTCATGCCTTTTGCTAAGTCCTACCATTTCTACTGTGTTAGCGTTCAAAGTCCAAAGTCAGGACTGTAACCCCAAGCACTACAAAGTAAGTGAGGGAGGAAAACAGAAAGCAGCTCAGTACCACAGAGCAGCATTGCTTCCAATTGTGTTATGCGACATGCCTGCCATCGCAACAGAGAGCACATTAAGGTCTGGAAGGAGATCTAAGTTCTGCAGAGCTCATCTACGCAGGAGACCCACGCCAAGGCACAAAACGGCATAAATCAGAGTCTGGATCGCACCTCTCAGGTGCCAACAGAGATGGCTTTATGCCAACTTCAAGTTCCTGCTTTTTGGATCCCTGGAAGCTGCTCTAATTACTGCTGTCAGGTAGCTGATCCACAGCCTACAATTACAGGCACTTACGTCAAAGTCCAGGACATGGAGTGGCATTTATCAACTCCCTGGTGCTTGTGCACAGGCAGGTTTTCACTGAAGGGCTGCTGCCAGCGCTGTGCCACATGAGAACAGCGTAACAAAACAGCACACAGGTTCTGTACCAAGGGGCTCACTGCACTGCCTGATACAAATGAAGTCCCAAAAGCAATTAAAGTTAAGGAAAGTGAAAGTTTTGGTGGTATAAGGGCATGGCATCAGATTAGACAATTGTCTTGCCTCACAGTAACTTAATTTCACACAGGAAATAATTACTGAACGTATGTCACAGCCGTGCCACAAATCTTTCTTTTTTATGAAGTGAATAGCAGACATCAGCACAGGAGAAGGGACACCAGAGAAGAGAGCTGATGGTCAGAAAGAGCACAATGGAGGAAACAGGCACCACAGGAAGTTGAATGGGACGAATAGCCTAAGAGCATACGAAGAAGAGGGCAAGGAGGCACAATCAGGAAGTACTTAAATTAAATATGTGCTATTGCACAAAGGGCTTGGTATGTCAGTAATGGGAACATGTGAAGGTGGGAGCATAAGCACATAACATACCCATTAGGCTTCTCACAAGGGGTACAGCAGCAGCCAAAGCTGATTTGGCCAGCAAACTGGCACAAAGGTCAAGAGTGTTTTAATTTGTCCTGGCATACAATATCCCACAAGACTCCAGTGGGAGCCAGGACCCTGACAGAAACCTCAAAGTTTATAAGCACAGATCTGCATCACAACAACCCTAAAAAGAAACAAACAAGTCCCAAATTTGTAAGGCAAGATTCCAAGTCATGAATCCAACTTCTCATTTGCTATTTAAAGTATTAATATAGCCTTGTATTGTTTTTTCAACAAACATGACCATGGTATGTCTTATAGAGAGAGTCATTGTATGCTGATCATTAAAATGAAAAAATCCCCCTCAGCCATCCCCTAAACTCCTATTTCTGCTTTAAATGTACCCAACTTACATATTAGCATCTACAGCAAGTCCATGAGACTTCACATGCACAAATTTCCACAACTGGCTCCAGAATCCATATATCCAGTTACATGCTGTTTGCATAAACGTCACAAGAGTGCTATATGTGGATGATTATAATTACCAATATACCAATGCAGTTATTTTCCTGTGCATACTGACTCTTCCAATTATTTATAGACTAATTTGTGGCATATAACCTTACTTCATTTTCACTTATGAGAATATTTTAAAATGCCTTAGGCTGCCTTGGGGCAATTAAGATACATTTGCTTAAAGAGAACCACAAGAAGAGTTTTTAGTTGCAACTTACAGTGACTTTTTGAATGCTGCTGTAAGAGACTACTGTGCATCCACAGGTGCAACACAAGATGAGGTAGTTACTTTGCAAGCATGCCATCAGCTTCTATTGATTTTTATGCCAATTTTTGAATTACGCTGAAAACCTTCAGTGTACATCAATTTATCATCCTACCAGTGGCATGCTTTTAAACAGGCTAGTTTAATAAACCCCTTTGGCACGTCTACTCTTTTTAAAGGCAGCTCAGATATTTTATTTTATTTGCAAGAGTGAAAGGACAATGAAATTAGAAAGAAATCTTTGCAATGAAAATCACTTCATACAAGAGATTCTTTCCAATTACAAGCTATTAACCTAATAAAGTATTTTCTGGCTTGACACTAGTTCATATATATTACACTGTATATCAAACAATTACCCAGTATGTACTACTTTGATGCAGCTGACTATGTTCCATTCAAGAAGCACACATTACTAAACTATATCCCAACTACAGCTTCTTTTTCACTTTAAGAACCTTTGATCAGCCAAGCTATGTAATTACTCTTAAGCGTGGTTAGGGTGTCTGCTGGAGTGCAGGGCCATACAGCAATTTTTTCTTCTCTCTCTAGGGAAAAGCACATCAATTGCTTTCAGCTAAATGCACTCACATATGAATATTTTAGTACAATTTAATGTTCCTGCACCAACCCCAGAGGAGCAGAGCATCAATTTGTGAACATAGTTTTCTTGGAGTTAAAAGCTACACTGGATAATGCAGGATGAAAGGGGTTGTCAATCCTTAGCTTTTTAGCAAGTCAGAGAAAGGTAGTCTGTAAATTCAGTCCCAGCTGCCTACAAACGGCTCTCTAAAGTTTCCCACTATAAAGCTACTTTTCAACAATAGTGAATTATCAGAGGACATATTCCAAAAACAATTTCCCCAGCACTGTCAGTTTTCCCAACGCTGTTCCCATCTGCTAGCTACCTGCCTCAACGATCTATACAATGAAAAGTGCACCTGCTGGTCTATTAATAAAACCCACAAATGTAATGTACAAATAACGCATTCCTACAAAGCAGCTAGCTGAAGGTAGGGGAAATTCAGTAACGTACCATGTGTTTGAATAGAGAAACTTTAGTATCTCAATATTCTCCTTCTTGTATGTGTAACAAATTAGGAAGCAATGAGGATCTTATCATTGATAAGCAAGGAGTAGAACATTTTTTTAAGTGAGTACAATCAAGATGACAGGAGTGACACTTCTCACCAAGCTAAGGGAATTAATTAGTTCATTCTGTTGTTAGTAATTTTAGGTAAGAGCCAAAGAACAAAAAGGAACAGTAATATTGGGATAAAATATACCTTGTTTCACTTTTGCTACACTTCCCCACAAGGGAGTGAAGGGAAACAAAAACTTAACAGATAGATTAACCTGAGCAAGCAAATGATCCCTAAGAAAACGATGGGAAGTAACATTGAAGAAGAGTTAGTATCCACTTACTATGCAATGAAACCATGAGTCACTCGTGCATTTTAGAGAAAACAAAACCAAGGCTAGGGGAAGTATTTGATTCCTTCGCCACTGAATACGAAGTAGTACAAAATACAGGAATAATGTAAATAATGTGATACTGTCTTTCTCCCTTCCTGCTACTCCCAAAGCAAGCAGATGACTACTAAGTGCTAAAAAGCCACTCACTGCAGTGAAAGGGACTGCCTAGTAAAATACTGCGGCATATACAAGCTCAGAAAGTGTCCCATCCTCTTGTAAACGAGGTGGAGCAACAGGAATTCCACTGCTCTGTAGAGGACCATTCTGCACCTTCATGTATTTGTCTGCCAGGAAATGCTGCCTTGCCATCCAGCTTTCCTTTTCCTGCTTCTAGTTTCATCCCACTGCTACATTTTCCATGTCATAAAACACCTTAAGTTGTTCCTGTTCTTCCACAGCTTTGGTGCCTTTCAGGTGAACCAATATCTTACTCTTCAGCATGTCAATTGAAGCTGCACCTCTTTAATGTGCCTCTTTTTCCCTCATTATTACTGTTGATTCCTGACAGTTGTACATCTCTCTCCCTTTTGAAGTTCCTCCAATCCATTATATCCAGAGAGACCCTCTGGTATGAAACTGAAGCTTAAGCACTGAAGCTAAGCTGGTCAGCAAGTTTACTCCTGGTGATCATACCAGAACTACACTGAATTCCCATCTGCCTTCCCCAGCTGAGGTTTCTCAGCACATACAATGTCCAAATGCATCTGCCTTCTGTGCATTCATATCACGTTTCTAGCACAATCACCTAATCTCATGTCAATTATTACTACATCATGTACTTCCTAACTTCTGCGTTCCTGAGTTTTCCATCTCAGTTTCTTGTCACCTGTTAGTATTTTGTGCCCAACATTGAAAGTAACAAGACAGCAGCAACTGAATACCTGGAAAAAAAGGAGTTCAGCCTGGCTGCACTTTCCCTGCTGGATGGACCCTCTCTACTGTACCCTTCTCAAGAAGAAAACCTTGTAATAAAGTCTGAGATAGTGAAGGTGAGGCTTTCTAACTCTGGTCTACTGATGGCTAACCCCCAGATGGACACCTTGAGACCTACAGTTGTAAAATACTGGTCTGGCCACGTCTTCCCTATTGCCAGCTAGGAAAGCCTATTAAGAAAGCTAATGCAGTTATAGAACTGGACCCTGAAAGAACACAGACTTCAATAGAGGAAAAATAAAATAAACTTTAAAAGAGTGAAGTGAACACAAACTCTGAAGAGACTAAACTAGAAGGATGCCTTTCAGGCAGCAGCAGTTCCTTCACTAGGTCAGAGGATAAAATAAAACAGCCCAAAATGACATACACTTTCTGGAAAAAAAAAAAACAAACCAAAACAAAACCCCCCAAAAACCCAAAACAAAACTCACAGTCCCACTGAGGTTTTGTTTGTTTTCTGAGGGGAAGAAGTTGAGAGCAAGATAATCCCACTACAACCCCACCTTTCTTAAAAAGCTAAAGGGAGAATATAATTAGGACACAAGGGAAAACTTGGGAGACCATGAGAACAATTTGGGTGTCCAAACATAGGTGCCTAGTAGCATTGTAGACAGTGTAAGATTTCCCACCTGAATCATAGATGCTGCTTCAGAAGGAAGTCTCCAGGTCCCACACAGTAACTACCAGCCCTGTGAATGTACTTTTTATACCCCACATGGCTAAAATAACATTAGACACCTATTTGTAGGCATTCAATCATCCCCTATATGCCCGTTCCTCACAAATCTGTACTGCAAAGTTCACAGTTCAGAAACTAACAAGCTACTTAAGACTTACAGTAGTTGCTTTTCTTTTCTCACAAGTCAGACTTTTTTTGCTTAAATATTAGACAAATTATGCAAATTCATGAGAAAGATTAACATACTTCTTTGTATGTTAGAAATGTTGTTAATTATACCTAGGGTAAGGAAAGCTAATAAATGAAGCATTCATGTTCTATGTACAAAAGTTTTAAATAACTGAAAAACATTATTTACCTTCTTTCTTCTCATCCCCCCTTTTGCTCTTCTTTCTTTTTTTTTTTTTGATAAACAAAATAGAAAGAACTGGGAAGACTTTTACCGTGAAAACTAATGCCCCTGACTATTTGAAACATCTTATCTAAAAATAGCTGTTACTCTGGGGTGGTGGTAGGAGGCTTGATCAGTGCAGGGAATTTTGTATTTTCTAACTGGATATACTTAACTAATGCTTAACAGTAGGCACTCATGGGAAGAATATTTTTATCCGAAACCAACCAATTTGAACATTCTTATACGGGCTTTTTTCTTAAACAGAAACTATATACAGTGCCTAATCTGAGAACTGAATTTCATTTTTCTGCAGAACACCTGCATATAAGAAATAGGGGAAAATCGGCTTCTAATTTAAAAAAATACACTCCTAAAATGGTTGTCACTGATTAAAGACATTGAAGATACTAAATTACTTTTTTAATTAGGAAGGTAACATTTTATATTTTAATATATCCACTTATGCCTGAAAATTTCCTTCCTTCCATCTCATCAAGTAATATAAATCAGCCTTCTCTTTTATAAGACACAATGTCCAAACAGGAGCTGCAATCACCTGAAATCAACAGGTAAAAAAAGCTACTAACAGAAACAAAAATAATACATCAAACATTTTAACAACTGGAATAAAATTAGACAAAAGAAAAATTACCAGAGATCCAGTCAAAAAACAACAAAATGCATAAATTCCAACATGAACAAAAGCTCAAAGTTTAGAGATCCAAGGCTATTTTGGAAGTGTAGATGTACTGTTTAGAACTAATTCTCGAACAGAAAGAAGGTGAAATTTGTACTCCTTAATTAAGTGCATTCTTTCATGACTTAAACAAAACGAACTACAATTGTTTCTTGACTGGCAGTTTGTTCATGTATTAATACACCAGCATTTCAGGAAAGCTGCTGTGGCTGTGAGGTTCTCATGCCCTCTGATGCACTGTCTGGGCTGCACTCTTAAAAACCGAAGCCAGTCACAGAATTACTGAAGGACCAATGACCAAAATTACCCTTCCTTCACCAAATCCACAATCAAAGGCACAAGGGAAGAAAGAAGCAGATCTTTTAGATTATCACCTTCTTACCCAATGATAAGCACAGAAACACTCCCCAGCAGTCATACACAAAAAGCAGCAGCAGAAGCACCTCCTCTCTTCCTGAGCTTGTAACTAACTCATCTCCCTCTCTAGTCCCCCAAATGACCCAATTCCAGAGTCCTTTAAAAACAATGCATTCCAATCCTCCGCTGAGACTGGGCAAGCAACTATTAATAGAAGAGTAAGAGTATATGCTAAGATACTTTCCCATCAGAAACTAACAGCTGCACAGGAGAGAGCAAGTATGTCTCCAACTCCAACAGTTTCTTGTATCCACGATTCTTCCCCTGATTAAAACCCACATGCCCAGGAAAGCAGGCACCACATCAACTGGAGTTCAAAACTAAACACAAAACTCGGGTCTCAGCTAATATAACTAACCAATGTACAAAGCTGCTTTGCAATTTTCCAGATAAAATGTCATGAGCTCTCCCTGAACTAGTGATATCAAGCATACCTCATAGGAAGAGAAAGCAGTCATCTTCTAGAGGATTGTTAAAATAGTCAGTATAACCTTGATCTGATCAAGAAAGTTCAGTTCTACTCCTTCTTTAAGTGAACTTTATCTTCCATTGCACAGAATAATTTTCCAGCTAAAGTACCAAGACGACAGCAAAGTAGAATTAGGAATGTCAAGTTAAGAATTTGCAGCTTTAAACTGCCTCAGATTCAGGATACCTATCCAGCACATTGAAAAATTAATTCCTCTAGTCAGCAATTCTGAGGGCTTAGTATCAATTCAACTTGCACTTTCACTAGAATCAATATAAAATATTTTCTATACTTCTAAGCCACTGTATGCTGTCCTTGCTTGTATTTTAAGGTCCAGAAGAAATATTTGAACAGTTTGAAAGAAGGGGCATATTTTCAGTACTCTGCATAACTCACTACTTAATAAGTATCTGTTAAGAAGGGAGATGAGAGAGAAATCCACCAACCTGCTGACAAAAAGATGTAACACCATGCAATTGTGCCAGTTAGGATGGTTTATTAACACCATAGTTGAACATTCATTAGTCAGTCCTGACGGACTAATGGCTATTTTAACAATCGTCTAGAAGATGACAATGGTGACACTGATGTGATCGTATGATGTGGCTGTATGTTCTTATGACTTTCACATGTTGCTATGAGCCATCTGTGGCAAGTTGTAGCACTATAACTTCGTCAAAAACTACCCTTTTTTGTTTCAACATAATTGTTTATATGCCCTTGACTCTGGAAAGAATGGTCATTGTTGAGCCTCAAGACACACAAACCAGAGCTGAGCTGTCTTCAAATTAGCATTCTCCACATCATCAATGGATATCTGGGTAGTGAAGAACTAAGAATGGTCAGTCTCATCTCACACCCTTTTGATGTACGCAGTTAAATGACATTCAGCTTACTCCCTGGTTTTCAAAGGTTTGGGTACACAACAACCAACTAAAGATTGCCTCCTTATGACAACAAACTCCGCCTTCCTTGGAACCTGCAATTTCCATGTATGTTGCAGCTGCACTTCCTGAATTAGTGTTGATTAGCTTGCTGCAATACGGTGGACCTTATACCTACTGCATAAATCAAAAGAAAGTGCATTATATTTAAATACAAATGTTCCCTTAGCAAACAGGAAGTATTATGCTGGGGGCTATAGCTGTCCTGCACTACGGCCAAAAAAATAACAATTGCAGACTATGCACAAAAGAAAGACATCACCAGAAAGAAGAGTTAGGTTGCATTTATAATCTGTAAAGCCTCACAATTTCCTTGCATAGCAGAGGTTACTATCACTGCTATCAAGATTTTGGAAGGACACAATATGCAACCAGATGGACCTTAAGTCTTACCAATAGGTCTGTTTCTCAGAAGCTGTTTTTTGTATCAGTTGGTTATCATACAGATTTACAGGTTAAACATTAGTGTGCCTAGAAATAGCTCCACTTAGCCCTACACGGCTATCATCAGGCAGCCTCTGATGAGGCCTTAAAAAAAAAAAAAAAAAAAAAGCAGCAAATATCCCTATCCACATTTCAAGACAGAAGAACTCAGAAGCACAAAGTACCTTGTTCAAGAAAACCCACCAGGTAGAACTGACAACAGACTCCAGGAATCACAAGCCCTGTCTTTGATACCTTCAAGTACTGCTCTATCCTGCTCTATACTGCAAAAATAATGGCCATGGTTTGAGGTTCACGAATTTGCAACTCTTAATGGTACAAAGGCAAAACATTTCAGATCCTATCAAAGCTTTGGACATGTACAGCTTTTTGGTATTATTTAAATTATTGTGATTTGGTAAATGCAGGAGTTGAAATATGACAAGTTTCTCTAGGTCACTCTCCCCTCTGGTCTCATCAAACCCTTAACAAGTATAAAAGTTGCTCTTTGGTGCTTTCTGTTGCCATACACACTCAAAGAACTGCTTACTGAAAGGCTAAATGTTTACTTGATTATATAGCTCAAAGTGTACATCTGACAGATTGCCATACCTGGCCACGTTCTTAGTCACAATTCCCTACTCATGTTGACAATCATCATGTGCTAACGCACATTCTAGCCCACGCTGAGACAAGCTACATTTGTACCTTCTTATTTACAAATGCTCCAGTGTGCTTTATCTGTCTACCACTTTCCCCAATTTCCCCAGGTCATAAGGAACAACAAAAGTAGTCTCAGACTTCTACATGACAGGAAGGCCCCCCCCCCCCCAACCCAAAATGACACAGGGATAGAAATGAGTCCCCTGTGATACCAGGATGCATAGCAGAAAAGATATGCAGCAGGTTATTTCCCAACATTAAGCCACTCATTAGAGTATGCCCTTTCTGGTATTTCACTCTACTGCAGCCAACCTGTAGATTATTTATCACTTAAGTTTCTTGCACTTTCATCTCTTAAAAAAATTTTGCTTAGAACATAATGCAATAATACAGTTATGGTTACCAAAACTTAAAAAAAAAATTATTACCTGTTAAAAAAAAAAGCCAAAAACCAAAAAACACACTTCCCAGAGATCAAGCCACATATCAATATAATTTCAAGTTTATGTTGGCAATGACATCTTTTAGCATATCAATGATGGCTGTTAGAAAACTAAAAAAGGTTCAACACAGGCAACCATGAAAAAATCCAGCATGCAAAACCTCTGGCAAAACTATGTGCAGAACACTTCCAATTGACCCAAAGTCGAGATTTACATCACAGCTTGCTGCTGTAGTTTTGCAAACACATGGTCAAGTGACAATATCACAATGGGCACACTAAGCTTTTCCTGTTAGGCTCAGTATTAAGACTTAGCTCATTTCTAAGCACTTGCTTTGAAGGAAAATGCATGCTAGAAAACATCACAGCTCTTTTATGAAAGATATTTCCATACTTACTGGTGCTACTATTTTGCCCGTCTGTCCAACTTGCATGTCATTAGGAACAAAGCCAGCATCAACAGCTGCACGGGAAGCTCCAACTAGTTGAAAGAAAATATTTCCAGTGTTTTCTTTTAAAATATTAGTGAGCCAAATTTCTATCACCATAAAAGCACATGTATTTCACTGAAGAGTCCCACACTCTAAGGGCACATATTTAGAAACTTCCCTCTTAAAAGCTGTTATAGTAATCCCTCTCTATACCACCGGCTGAAACTTCCAAATACTAAGTGCTAATGCACTTCATAAGCAACAGGAAATCCTTACTCCCAGTACCAAAGGGCCATATACTTGAAACCGAGGATTTTGGTCTGGCATGTTTCCATTATTTTCTCTTGTCGCTTTGTCAAAAGAGGATTTTCCCATAAATGCCTTCCCATAATGCTCCTCCCAAGTTTAAACAGAACACATGTGCCATCTTATATTGCTGTGGAGCTAAAAAGTCAGGCATACGGAAGAAAAATATCAAAGTAAACTTGACAATGCCACATGGACATTTAGTTAGTGAAGCCACCAATTTAAAAACAAAGCCGTTCATGTAGAACTATAAATTTATTATTACATGTGAAATCTAAAACTAATGTAGTTAAAATATTAATGCAAACAGTTCGTCCTCCTCTCCCAACCTTTTCTTAAAATATTTTACTGAAACACTGTACACAGTCAGTTTTCTCCTTTTAATACAAAGCACAGCAAAAAGACAGAGCCACTCAAACTACAAGTATGAAAGGGATTCTGTAAAGGAGTAGTATATAAGGATGAATGAAGAAAATATCAGCACATCAAAGTGAGCTAAGACCATTTCTTAATTTATACAACTTCACTTTTTGTTTGTGAGCTTGTGATCTGGATATTTGAGGAGGACAGGGAATATTACAGTTTAGTATTTTGCTTCAGACACAGGCATTCAAATACACAGTTGACCACAAGAACAAGACAAAACTGTATCTACGACTAAACTAACAGGATTTTAAGAATTTGAGAGATGAAAATTAAAAACAATGTTCATCTTAAGTCTTTTATGTAACCTTTTAAAAATATAATAACCAGGGTTAAAAAAAAAGGAAGAAAACAAGTTTACCTGCAGCATGCAATTGATCCGCAAGATCATATAACAACTTAAAATTTTCACCGCTCTTCAAGCCTCTCCCTTAAAAGTTAAGAACAAAAAAAGATAAAGAAAGAAGAACATAATATGCTTTAAGATTTTTTTTTTTATTGTCTACATAAACTTTCTGTATGAGTATTTGAGTTTGCAAAGGCACAAATATGTGCTTGCATAGGGTATTTTTGGATATATTACTAAATAGTATTTAATATTTGGAGATTTAGCTTTTGTCTTGGTGATTAATATTATTATTTCATATGTATAAACCAACACCACTCTGTCTAGTTTACTTCCTGCACACAACATCATCAAGATCATTCTCCTAAATCAGGGAAACAGGATTTTTTTACTAATTTGTGCTCCCTCTGCTGGCTTCAGGTACAAAACTCTGTAGTGGGATAACTGCAGAATAATTTTTTAGCTGTAGGCATACAGTAAGAGTCACAGTCCATCACTTTATACCTGAAGAGCAGAATACAAACATAATGATTTTTAGAACCATTAAAGCCATTACATAATAATGTTTGGACTGCCTGTAACGATTAGCAATAATTTTAAACATGACAGATTTGGACCTAAAAGCACATCATATCGCTATAATTTTAAAGGGGCTCACCAAATACAACAATGTTCTTAAAAAGCCTACTAGCATATGTTAAAACATGTTTTGCCTCTTCACGAAAAATACATGTTGGGTGCATTCCCACTGGCCCGCTATGCTGTATTTCAGAACTACATCATAATTATTTTTTTTTTTAGTGTATCACATTATAGTGTTCTGCTACAGGTATTATTTAATCAGGATGTACCATTACTTAATTGCACATAACACAGTTTTAATATTATTGACTTACCACCCGATACAACCACTTTTGCACTAGTAAGCTCTGGTCGATCGCTTTTTGTCAACTTCTGCTCAATCCATTCAGAGATACCAACAGGAGGCGGAGGCGTTACTGCATTCATCAGATGAAGAAAAACATTCACAAGAAAAAGGATAAAGCGTGTATTTTCAACTGTTTAAATTTGAGCTTAAACTTAATGCAAAAGTTAATTCTATAACCAATTCTACCCCGAGCTTTTAACTATCAGTAATTGCTCTGTGGCTGAGTTACAAGCCTCTTTCATTAGTTGTGTTTAAGTAACCTATAGTACAAGCTGCACTAAAATGAAGGTCTATTGTATAAAGTAATACATTGATATCAACACAGCATAGTAAGTGTAGCTCTTAAGACAGGCAAACAAGCCAATTAAGTAGCGCAATGACAGTGCAATATGCTAATCTTAAGTATCAAGTAGCATTTGTTTCCTAACATCCCCAGACATTAGGAAATACAGGATGGTTCAGGGGCAGGTACTAAGCCACCCAGAAAAGTATGAGAACTGGGACACACACGCAGCATGTTACTAATGATTGCCTCTGCTGGATTTACAGCACAATCATGAAAAGGCCCACAGCAAAAAACCACAGAGGTGATGAAACGCTGGAACATGTTGCCCAGAGTGGCTGTGAAGTCTCCATCTGTGAAGATACTCAAAGCCTGATTGGACACAAACCTGGGCAACCCGCTCCAGTGGGCTGGACTACATCATCTCAAGAGGTCCCTTCCAACCTCAACTATTTTGTGATTCTGTGACTGGATTTCTCTATTATCAAAGCTACGCTGGCTTCATTAAAATAATAGTTTAACTGATTTAGTTAAAACTGATCTAAAACTACAAGTGGGTGTTCTCAAATCAATCTAAACTGCTACTAATTTAGCTAGACACTGTAATGACCTATCTCAATTAAAATACAACTGATGAAACCAAAACTGTGGATAGCCAGCCACTTCTATTTTTGCTCAATCTTGCTTTGAAAACCCATCTGGCTATTTGAACAGCTGTAACTTTAAATACGGAAATGTTTCAAGACTGTGGTGGCAGAGGTTTAAGCAGTAAGTGAAACAGGCACAGATTTCAGCACAGGTAATCTCCATTTCTGGTCAAAGAAAAAGTAGCAAGTGAGCATATAATCCATATCTTCCCTTCCCATCACTAAAAAAATGCAAGTTCCCATATTACAAGCATAACGCTCAGATTATGAAAACCAGTTTGCTTTGACAAACACTTCTGCAAAACATCACCGTGCAGTGAGCAAAACTAACTCTATTACATGAAATACCAGAACAAATACTCACACTTTTCTAAACTGGCACTACCACCACTTGTTGGTGCAGCCTCAAAAGAAGTTCCTCGTACAGTAAATACTTTAATCGCTTCATCACATTGCACAGTGCAAAGAATATTTCCTAAAAAAAAGGGGTCACATTACATTTTTAAAGAAGGTAATATCAGACATACTATGCTTTTTAAAAAAACAAATAAAATTAATATCAGAAACACATTAACAGTTCTACCAGAATAGGCAACATTCAGAAAGTTACTTCCCAAAACCTGCAGTTTTAGATGATGACTAAAGCTTGAAACCTAGGCACTTAAGAAATGTAGATTACAAATATTTTAATTCACTTTTTAGCTCCAGGTTTCTGAAGTATGATAACAAATCCTCTATTTTTAAAGGATACAGAGCATTCAAATAATTTCTTATGAATAAGCTCTTAAATTTGAGAAGGAGGAAAAAAAACCCCAACTTTGAAAGTTTCATTCTTAAAGAGTGTCTATAATTCAAAGTAGATCTTTTATCCGGTTGCATGAATTCATCAGAAGACAACGAGGCCTGCCCCAAGTATCTGTGGGATTGTATTTCTCTCAGTAATATATTATATAAGGTATTTACTTGACACTGGAGGCTGCAGGGAACACTAAAAGAGACAAATGCTGTAATACCAGCTATTCATAAACAAAGTCATCTTGAAACTGTGAATTACTGGGAAGCAACTTAAAAGTGCAACACAAACCCACATTCTGGTAATGTAACTTGAAATGTAATACCATATTGGTACACATGGTACAATCTTGTACAGTAAAATTAAGAAACACAAACTAATGAGCTCATATCTACATTAAAATGCAGTGTCAGACAAGCATTAGAGAAACAAGACTGAAAAAAGAATTGCAAATTAAGATAATTAAATATTTATTTATAATTAGTTCAATGTCTTCATAATTAGGAAAAATAACCCTGTGGTATCTTAAATCAGAACTAATGCTAGTCATATTAAATAAAGCTGGACAATTAACTTAATGTCTTACATTTTACTAAATCTGATCAGAAGAACATTAACAAAGAAATGCAGTATGTATAAAGGAGATTACCAAATTCTATTTGTTAAAGTGATAGACCTGGTTTCTAACTGCTAGTACCAAAGTTGTTGGGATTACTTGCTTTCTCATACATGGAGCATCACGTCCATCCCCAGGTTTCATTTCTATGACCCACAGCAATTCAGATTGTAAAGTGAAAATGCCTATCAAATTCCAAGGTTCTAACAACAGGATTATGTAAAAAAGTTATCAGTATTGGGTTCTTTATTGCACAAATACCACATACCTTTTGTGATTACCCACCTGCATAGATAGTTCTCACAAAAGTGTCTGGTGACTGAATTTCAATAATGTCAGAAACAGGGGCAACATCAAGTTTGCCAGCCACTCTGGGAATAAGATTCTAGCAGTTAAAGATGAAAAGTTAGCACAGTAAATGCTAAGTAAAATGCACACGGTCAGTAAAAGAATGCCTGCTGTCCTGATTTTAACTTCATATAATGCTGTGTGTATGTAAAAAGGCACATACAACTGTAAGGTTTTTGTAGGGTTACTCATGTAGCTTTAGCAGCCAAATAAAATCCCATTACTGTAATAACATTAGACATTTTATGAGACTTACCCTAAGTAAACCCTGAATTCAGTATCTGTGAGAGACTGAAAGAGTTAATGTCTCAAACATTGCGGTGGGGTAAGTTCTGCTTAAAGACAAACCCTGCAGAGCAAGGAACCCAGGTGAAAAGCCCATCAGCTCAGACATCAGCAACAGGAGGGGGAGGGCACTCTGGAGGGTGCGCAGCTCCCTGTTCTGATGAGCTGTTGGGATACAAAGATCAAACAATGGCCACATCTGCAGGGAAGAAGTAGTTACTCCACAAACAACCCCCAAGCCCAAAGGCTCACAAACTGCTTACTAACCTGACACTTCAGGTGCCCGCCCGAGAGAGGGGCAAGAATGATAAAAGGACACAAACTGAAGGCCCAGGTGCACAAGCCCACCAGGACTGGACCCCTCAGCTGACTGGACCAACGCTGGACCCAGGACCGGTGAAATCTTTCTCTCTTCCTTTTTCTCTCTCTGTCTTCTTCTCTCTTTCCTTTTCCACAATCCCTACACCTCATCCGTTTCAAGATATAAACCATTGACCAAGTCTGAGACTGAGAGTGGATCCAGCCGCCCCTAGACCCTTCTCTGAGGAGGAGTCTGGAAAGCAAGGGGGTCTGCTCTGAACGTCCCGACTCAACGGGAGGGATCTCCTTGCTCCCTGAATTGATGTATATGGTTACCCTGGGTTACACGGTTTACAGAAGTAGTCTTATGCCAGTTCCTGTTGTGAGAAACCCTGCCGCCTACTACCACGCCTCGCCAGTTCAGTTTGCTTCTGTCATGAATAAAATCTTTAACTGATCGTTTGGCATCACTTCACCTTAATTTAGCCCGAGGGAATTTCGAATTAAACATGACTCCCTGGTATGTCCAGTCTGGGTCGTGACAATATATTAAATTAGGAGGCTTATTTGCTTCAACAGTTTAAAACTGAATATAGATGCAATTTACTCAGGAAATTGACAATTATGGATTGCTGAGCTCTTAGCACTTCAAGGAAAAAAAAGCACTTTTGGAAGCTAGTTACCAGAGACAATAGGAACACGCCTCGCACCTTCTCCTCAAAAACCAAAAAATTATTATTTTAAAAATTAATATTAAAATATATATTCTCCTGCTTTGAAATTGACTCTAGAAAATAACTTAGCACCTTTAGGAATGGGAAGGAGGCTAAAAAGAGCAACATAAATCCTGAAGAAATTAATGATAGCAAGAGCTTTGCTTGTTTTTTGTCCCCCTCCTAAGCTGGTACAACACAAAGGGTCCAGTTCGTAAATCTTTACTCACATTAAGCGCTCAAAAATGGAAGTATAAGCTTTAAAGCAAAAGCTATTAACCTTTACTAAGACACTGCAGATCAAAAAAAAAGAGAAAAATAAAATAAATAAACCCTAAGACTTAAGGTATGTAAAGATTTCTCCTAGCAAAATTACAAGTATACAGATTGATATTGATTGGAAGTAAAAGTAGTCAGATGGAAGGCTGATGTCATTATTCATCCCACATCAGCAAGATTTCTGAAGTATCCTTTTTCTCTCATTTAGCTGCACCACAACGTTGACCAGATTGTTAGTACTGAGGCTCTCCGCATACTTAAACACACGCTCCTTAAAAAACAAGTTTTGAAAAATTGTATTTTCATTAAAAAACATCTTGGCTAGAACTTGGGTCTGTGTTATTTATATATATTTGCAGACATTTCAATTTACAGTATTTACATCACAGATGCCATTTCCCCCCTCCAAAAAAATTTGCTTCCAATAGGTCTGCACACTTTCATTTCAACATGCAAATCATACATTTTTCATCTCAATTTACTGTACTTTCCCTTACAATTTTCGTAATACTTTCAGATCACTTAACCTATTTTGTGTTATTGTACATTTTGCCTTGTGTACATAGAACTAGCTGGTTACCACTAAATATTTCTTCTACACTGTTCCTTTGTCCAAGTCAGCCCATAATAAAACTCAGACATGAATCGGTGTTTCTAACTAATGACCTCTTAAGCAAACTACTGTAACATTTTTTGAAAACTCAGAACTGTCCATGGCTGACCTCTCTCAGGCATTTGATTCATGCTTTTACATACAACAGTGTCTCTGTCTCTTTTCTACAAGAAATTTTGATGCACTTCGATCTACTTACCTTCCCAAAGGCAGATGCTCCAGCGCAAATGTGGGTGTAATTGAATTTTTTATGAGTTTCCAAAATCAAGGGAGTCAACTCCTCTGAGGATAAAAAAATATTGCCCCAAATTTACAACTATCTTATTTTCAATCACAAATATAAATACTATTTCTTTTGTCAATAGGTAAGAACAACTCTCACCTGCTAGAAATCCCTTGTATACATCATGCTGAGCCACTAGAACTTTTGCAACACCCTGCACTTTGCTGAGTTCTTGTGCTACCTATGATTACAAATAAATTATTATTAGTTTGTATCATAACAGGCACCACAAACAAATAACAATAGAGAGTCTCTGCTGCAAAGAGCTCACAACCTATACATTAGTTACAACTGGAACACAAAAGTATGTGAATTTCAAAATCAGAACGAACCTGATGGAACAAAATGCAGATCTTCTGACTCACAGCCTAGTGCCTTATAGGATAATGAGAATTGATTTTGTGAATAAAAAACTACAAATCAAACCAAACATAAGAAAGCTTGCCTCCTGCACGCAGGATTACGCAACGATCTTATGATGTATTACAACAGCGGATAACAATCATGCTTGAGGATTACTGCTCAGTATTCTGATACAATCACCAAGAAACCCATCCTACTTCTTCTAAAGGAGCAATCCTTTGTCTGCAGCTGATTTTTGCCTACTGGTGTGATGTGTATTTTAAATTCTGTATTTATGCATTTTTTCCTTTAAATTTGCAGAAGTAAAGTTTAAATGATAAAAGGGTTGTTGCAGATCAGAGAGAAGAGGACTGACAGCAGTGTCTGGAGACCACATGCATCGTCCCACAACAAGCATAGTTTTACTGAGTTTGCCGAGTATCGGTTAACCCTCAAAAATTAACAAGAGGAAATAAACAAAAATTCCATAATAGCTGCTACAGAATATCTGTTTGAGTAACTGGCTCTTTTGTCCTATCAATACAGATTCTTACAAAGAAACTTAAAAAAAACAACTCCAAACCTTCATTTTTTATAAAGTACTTTTTCCCAGCATGACATACATTGCCAAATAGACACCATATACTCAGTATTAAAAAACAGACAAACAAACCATTCCCAATTATTTTTCTACTATGCAAGTGCCAAAGAATAATGAAACTCACAGACAGACAGATGAGGCAAATTCCCCCCCCCCCGCCTTTTCTTGATCTGGATAAATACTTGCTTCCAGGTCACCACCTTGAACACCTGGGGCTCAGTTTAGAATAGCCACAGAGGTTTCTCCACCTATTTGTGAATTAGCTGAAGTATGCCTCATGCATGAGATATTACGTATTGCTTTCAGAATAACAATTCATAAACAATAGCCTAGTATGAAAAATATTAGGCATAATTATTTCTACTTTTACTGTTCACACAAGAGTACATCATGGTGGAATAGAAGTGTCACTAATATACTAACTATATTGTCTCTAGATTTTGCACATAAAACTTAGACTAACAATACAACAGCTAACATACAAGAAACTTTTTTTAGACGTGAGCTATACGATAAAGTCAAGAAGCACCAATTTCAGAATTTTAGGTTGCAAACACACTGTCACTATGCTACTAGTAGTTGACTAGTAAAAGCAAGATGCTCAGAAGCCCTATTTGTTACCATACTGTTTCATTTCTGCTGGTTTCCATTTGGACAAGTGCAAGCTTCTTTGCAAGTTTTTAGCACTGCAATATTTGTCTTTCAAACTTTACAGGGAAATATTGTTTTAAAAGTTAATTGTCCTTTAGTCCTATAAAAATTTGCTTGCTTAAGCTTATAACAACCGATACTGATATTCTCCCTTGTGAAATGAGATTTATACCCATATTTTCACTTCAGAAGAGAAGCAGTTCAAGTGCAGGACATTTCTGGCAGATTAGCAATTCCTGGCACAGTTCCTCTTTGCTACAGATTATTTTTCAGGCTAACCGAGACACTACCAAGTACTGTTTCACTGCATTCATTATTTCATTCATATGAAAATAGCATTTCCTACCTTGTCACAGCTGGTACCAGCTACTAAACAAGAAACTTCACCTCCAAGACGTTTTGCTGCAGTGATAGTATGTAGTGTAATGGGTGTAAAAGTCTCATTGTTGTGTTCTGCTATGACTAATGTACTCTGAAACCTCCGGAGCAGCAATGCCTTTAAAGAGAGACAGAGAGACAGAGAAAGGAGTTTGATACTTAGCATTTCAGTAAAAAACTGTTCCTAAGAGCATCCAATGCTTTACAGAAACTTATCAATTATACAAACTGTAAAATACCGCTGTCAAACAAATTAGGCTAAATCCAGGTAATTTTTATTAAGTAGGCAGAACACATAAGGTGTTAAAAAAAAAGGTATAAACTTGCTTGACTAGTTTAAACTAAAACCTCCACAGGAAAATACAGGAACAATATTAAGAAAAACATTTTAATACCTTACATTCAAGCTCAGTTGGTCAACTTAAAGTACCTTAAAGAGTGAAGATTAGACCAGCAAGACTAAGACACAAGGAAATCAAGGCTAGCAAATAAATATTTAGTTCTTGTTTTTTGGGGGTTGTTGGTTTGGGGTTTTTTTTACTATATGTTTTAGCCTAAATCTAGCTACAGAACACACTTTTTTAATTAGTTATGTATAAAGGCAAAATTGTATGCAGTGGGAGGATCACAATTAAGCAGCCTGAAAACACACTAACAGAACTATTGATAAGCATCAGGTTCGTTTTTTTCTATTTTCCTTTAAAACATTTGACACTTGACCACTTAGTCTACCACCACAATTTAATGGTCCTTAAATAATAATTTTGACCAATTCACCATCCACACTAACTTCTAAAGCAAAAATGAAAGAAAAGACAGACGAAAAAAAGGCAAAGAATTGCCACGAAACCAAACCAAAATATTCTAAGCTCTGAGACTGTCCTCTCTCATTTTCAGGTGAACCTGGAAAAAGCATTATTCGTCAAAGACTAATACCAGGGTAGGGAAAGAGTCTGGCATGGGAACAGGAATATTATCCTTCCAAGTTTTTCTCTATCCCACATAAAGCCTAAATCAAGACTTGAGTTATGATCAACGTAATATGGAACACATGGAAAACAAAATCTATTAATTAATATGACCAAGGCACAAATACTAACACAACACTAAAAACTGCGCAGCCAAATACTACTTTTTTAAACGTATATTCTGACCCCATCTCCTCTCATGACAAAGCCGCACTTACCCACTACTTAAACTAGAAAACAAAGCTTCAGAAATTCTGAGAGGCTAAAATTTGGATATGGACTTCAACCACACAAAGCCCACCAACATGCTAAACTTCATACAGAGAAAGCAAATCCCGAGGACTTCCCTGAAGCTAATCACAGTGTAAAAATATATATACAAAGATAAGGTTTTGCAGAATCAGGATCATAATTTGTCATTTTGATTAAAACAATAAGGATTCTTGTAAAGGTGCTCTGCATTTAATCTTTTATGCTTAAGGCTACTTGTTATGATTAAAGATTTTAAGATCGTTTGAAGCCAATTGCCAGTAACAAAATATTTATTGCCAATATAGATCAGACACCATATTTTTGATTATGTTTCATACATCATTTGCAATAAAAGTTATGAGATTTTAGTCACTGTTTGAAGACTAAATCCATGCTTTTGTGGCAAAAAGCCCACTTTTCCAATGATTTATAGTCATGTCACAGGGTAAAGTGGACCGTGCTCGTGAAAGATTCTTAAGTTTTCAAATTTCCAAAGGGAGCCACATGCATTTTAAACACACATTTAATTCTGACTATATTATGATCTTTTCCCTAAATAAGTACTGCACCACCACAGAAGCTCTATATCATTCCATCAAACAATTCTAGAATAAACTGAGAAATTTTTTAGCCAAAAAGAATAAGAGTAATGGATGTTGCTTGAGCAGACTGGATATTACAGCATTAACTAGGTGTTATTTCTAAATTGATAATCCCAAATTTTCTGTTTGTGGGAACTGCACACCGGAAGGTCACTTTATGCCTACATGCATGACATTTCTGAACACAAAGACAAGACCAGATTTAAAATAAAAGTCATGTTCTACATCTTGGGTAAAAATCCTGGATGACAAGTAAGATTCCTATGTGAGTCTGAATTTTAACATACTAACACAACTAAAATATTTTTTTAATAAACAAAACAAAAACAAATTGACTTTTGTTTGTTATAATGAAGATTCTGCAGTAAAACCAGAGGGTAATTCATCCCGTTACATATGATCCTGAAAACTTGAGAATCTGCAATGAGTCAATGAAGAGGACAGGTAGTTATTTTGATGAAGTAACTTGTCCAGCTGCACATGTGCAAGAACAGCCGATTATTTCACTGACATAATTTCTCCATCTGTACTTGGGCAGGAAGTCTAGTTTCAAGCCTAGATAAAATAGGAAGGTTGAGTATAAACCTAACCAGCTGACAGCAAGGATAAAAAAGCACAAGAAATAAGACACACATAACAACCAAACTATTGAAAACAATGCTTTGAGAGGGAACAGCACTCAGTGCTTGTGCCATAGAAGGTTTCTGGTGAAAACCAAGCTCTTGAAAAATCAGGCTATCCAAAGAAATCAGTTACAGTTAAACATCCTACAAACTTGGACAATCGAGTGGCTTCTCAAGCATACCAGAAGATTATGAACACATCTGCCAGCAACCAGTAGAACTGGAAATTTATTTCACCTAGGTTTAGATATAAATTGAAGCTAGGCACTTATGCTCCCTCTACAGCAAAAACATCTACATTTCTTCTCTGGTGGAAACTCCAGACAGTGATTCAGTTTATACTAAAATAAACATTCATGAAGGAAAACTGTCTGGATTTTCCAACACACACACACACACACTCCTGCCTCCCCAGCATTTATGGTAGAGCAAACCTGGCCTCTGACTTCCAGATGTCTAAAAGTTGGTAAGATTAACCTAGACATGCAGTATACATCAACTAACCCACTTGCAAAGTGCCAAAGCATTTGCTGAATCTATCATTTCACATTTCCCCAAAGCATCTTTTTGTTCCCCACCTGAGAAACCCAGCCATGTTTTCCAAGCAGAACGTGAAAAATTTGAGCATAGTATCTGAATTTCTAGACTACTCACTGCTACTGTCCCAGCCAAAGGTTAGAAATCTGGACACGCCCAGTACAGGTGCACAGATAAACCCACACAAGGCCAACACCCCATACATCCAAAGTACTCATTCATACGCACAGGTGATCTGTTCTTCACAGCAACACCAGCACAAACTGAACGGACGTTGGTCTTTCAGCACATAGACAGGTCACCTGAACAGCACACAAGCAGGCCCAGCATTTCTTAAATACAGATTTGCTGCTTATATGATACAAAACATAGGTATTAACACAGCTGGAAAATCCCAGACAAAAGTGTTGTAAACCTTTGCTTGCTGCTTGGCAAAACTGGTGAACACACTGGTATCAATGGCCTCTACAGTCAATAGCTAACTGCCTGCAGCCTGTTCCAAGGACACTCATTGTAATGCAGGAATTATGAAATCGGGTCTGTAAGAAAGACATGTGGCAGACAGGAACAAAAGGTGGGGTGGCCAAAAAGTCTTTCCAGGAAACATAAGAAATGCTCCAGCAGGTGTATTGCACGTGGGCCCATGCTTCAAATATGCAAGAGTATGAAACAGGCTGTTAGAAACTTCACCCAGGAAACTGAAGTTTGCCTCCCAACCTCTTCAGAGGAACCACTGCAACTTTCAGGAACTAAACCGAAATAGCAATTCTCAAGGCAAAAAGTACCTAACAACTGGACCCACAAAGGTATCTCTACAGCTGATTTTCTTAGCTGTAAAAGCAAAATGGCCAGAAATTAAAATTTTAAAACTCCCTAGTAAGAAGGATGTATCTCATAGAGACCCATTATCACTGGGCAAAATTCCCAAGACCTGACTCCACGAACTAGGAATTGAGGTATTACTAAAGATAATGGCTACTTTCCTATACAACAAAACAATGCCTAATTCTATTAATAGACAGTCTTGTAGCTGCAAAACTTAAAAAGAAACAAAACACATTTGGGAAGCTCAAGGAGAGGAGGAAGCTCTAGCAAAAAAGCTTATACTTCTCCTAGAACCTCTGTACAGATCTGGCTACAGAAGAGGTCTAAGAGACAGATATTTAACTCCAGGAAACGCTAACCAGAAAAACAACACTAAAGGCACTGAAAAGGAGCTATAACTCCAGCAAAGAACAGCAAAAGAAATAAAGAAAACACTTCTAAAAAGTATTTATTTAGGAATCACAATAAAGACTTAAAATTACAAAGGAACTGAAGCAGCAACAGAAAGCTGTAATACAACATAAACTTTTCCAGATATATCCCATGCAAACCACTAATAAAAAAATCAAAGCAACAAAGCTGTTCTGAAATACCGACAACACTACTGAAAGTAAACTCAAGATAAATGAATACATTTTAAAAGTTATTAGACTGAGCTTATCAATGACAACTGAAGGATAGATACAGAGCATTCCTTAAGACTACAAATGTAGCCCAGTACTTCCAGAGTAAGGTGTGTTTCAGGCTATTAAACCCATTTATCTGAATTCTCTCAGGCTAAAACAAAACAAAACAAAACAACAAAAAGAAACCCAGACATGCATTGTGAGATATATATGACTGAAATAAAATCCACCATTTTCAGAAACATCAGGAAATTGAAAGCTCTGAAATCAACAGGAACTCAAAGACTCAATAACTGTGAATACTGGGTCCCCCCAAAACACTGTAAAGATAAAATAAGAGTATCTGCTCAATATCACTAAAAATTATGCAAGTGACATTTCACTTTATTCAAAACCGATTATATAGTAAAATACTACACTACAAAGTGAGAAAGAAAACCTGACAGTTAAGACCACTTTCACCTGAAGATCTCCAACAGCTTCATAAGCACATGCCTATTTGTTTAAGCCAACTCTAAAGCATCTCTTGCACTCACTCCCCCCAATACTGCAGAAACAAATGCAACTTTTACTCTATCTGGACCTTTAAAACAACAGCAGAACCCTAAAATATTATACAAAGCAAAACCGTTTTCTTAAGAAACAGAGAGCGACAATGTCCTTCACTCTTTCACCCTGTTGCTGGGGGTTTTTTGAGGGAGTGTGGAGCTAGAAGTGAGGGAGACCAAGAGATTCATCTGTGACTTGAAACAGTCAAGACTAACGCTGCTTCCCCTTCATGAATATCCTTAGGATAAATTCTAACTTCAACACAGGTTGAATAACAACTGGATACAAAATTAAAGGCATGGTATTATACCCACCTACAATCAGCTTGGCCCCCGAACTGCTGTGTAATGTCATGTAAGAAGAAAAAAAGAAAAAAAACCCCAACACTGTGAATAGGCAAAAAGGCAGACACTTTCTTAACTGATAAAAATGATAAACAGAGAATGTTAAGGGAATACATTATCTGTTTGTTGTTTTATAAAGGTAGGAATGTGTGACCTCAAAATACCCCTTAACTAAGTCCGCAAGACAATCCTGATAATCACAATTTCCTATCATTACAAGTTTGGTAGGGACTTCAAGAGTTTATAGAAAGCTCTCCTCCATCAGATGCTAAGCCACCGTATCTCTTATTTCCAACATATCATCTAGCTTATTGTTGATGAAGACTCCTAGGCAAGCTATTCCAAAAACTTAATATCGTTTGAACTAGAAAGGATTTCTTAATGTCCACCTTAACTCTTTGTAGCTATCTTAAATAGCTGTCTTGCAATTTAAGCCAACTCGTATTATTTTATCATCCATGGACTGGTGAAATGGCTTATTCCCACCTCTGCACCAATTTTTTGTGTATTTGCAGTCCCGTATTCCTCCTCAGACCTCCCATCTTTAAGTTATGCAACTCCAACCTTTCCTCGCTGCTCATACTTTACAGGTCTCTCGCATCCTGTTTTTCTCTAGACTTTATTCATTCTTGAATTGCATGAGTGTCAGCAGTGCTGAACTGCAGTTTGCTGTGCCTCTTTTGCAGACTACATTGTTATCCACACACCGAAGATGCCCACAATGTTCTACTGGCTTTATTTCATAAATTTATGAGTTTAGATGCATATGGCTGAAAAACAAGGAGCTGACCGCATGTTTCCAGGACATGAAACTGACCTGTGCAGTGATCATGAAAGTATAATTTACATAGCTGTACCTTACGTTCTAGGAGTTCTAGAGATCAAGACCTTTGCTTTGCAAAGCCTACAGCCTAACAATAACTGAAAGACATCAATGATTACAACAGTTATAATTTTTAGATTAACTAAATCATGTACATCCTGGTCTACCTTTGCTCTTTTTTTAAGCCATTCTTCATACCTGAAACCGATTAATATGTCCATAATTCCTATTTTAGAGCTGTACAGAACTGCAATACCTGTAAAGCCTTGGAGAGCTCAAAAAGAAACTTGTGAGATTTAAAGCTCTTTTAGAAGGGCTACTTACACACAGTTCTAGTGGAGGGAATGTCTTGTAGTGCACGCTACGAGATCAAACAGATATTCAGGGACATTTCATGAATCATCTACTCCATTAACCTTGAGCTCACCTAGTCATTAAATTTGGTAATATAGTCACCATGACACATCAAGCAGCAAACAGCCTCCAAAAGCCCAGCAGTCCTCCCAGCTGCACAATATGAAGGTCAATACGGACAAGCAACAAGTGTTTCACATTAGCTTTGTCTGCAGGTTGTGACAGTTAAAGCAATCACAGTTCTGCACAGCTGTGTTCGTGTGATTGAGAAACACTGTATTAACCTCTCAAAACCCCAGAGAGCCCCTCCTTGAGCCACGTACGTCTTTCTAACGTTGTCAGAGTTTGCAATAACCAAATGCAAGAGTCTCTTCAGCCGTAAGGAAAGCACCCCCGTTCCTCACCCAGTCCTGTACGAGGGCGGATGAGAGCGAGCACTCCGAAAAATTTAAGACCTTCCTTACGGCTACGTTAGCTCTTCACAGAGGACAACAACCCTCAACTCTCGCCTCCACAGCGCACGGGGAAGGGCTTCTTGAACACCCGGCATCCACTCAGAAACTTCACTGTTAACAGCCACGCTGCGGGAGAGAAGCGGAGTCCACCGGAGGACTTCGGCCCCTGCTGCTCGCCCCCCTCCCCCAGACACCCCCATCGGCCACCACCGCCGGACGGGCCGACGGCGGAGCTGGGCCCCGCCCCACCTCTGCCCCACTGGGCACGGGCCCACACGGCCGGGGCGGAGGGAAGGCAACCGACCCCTCCGCACCCCGCGGCCGGTGGCCACGCCAGAGCACGCACACGCGCGCACACACACCCCGCCCCCCCGGCCGCGGCCGAAGGGGCGCCGCGCGCTTCCCGCCCGCCCCGCACTCACCGCCCGCCGCACGCGCTGCGCCGCGACCGCCCGCAACATGGTTCCACCACCCCGGCCCCGCGCCGCTCTCGCGAGAGCCGCGGCCCCCCCCCCCGCCCCGCCGCCTCATTGGCCGGAGAGACGGGCCAATGGGTAGCGGCAGAAAGCGCCCCCCCCCTCCCCCGTCCCTCCCTCGCGGCGGGAGGAGGGGGGGGCGGGTAGTAGTGGCGCGCGCGGTGGCGGTTGGAGCGGGGGGTGCGGGCCTGTTGGCGGGGCGCGCGCGAGCCTTCTCCCTTTTCCTCCCCCTCCCCCCCGCACTGTTTCCGCGAAGAGTTAAAGCCCTTTAAAAAGAAGAAAACAACAGGAAGTGGAGTTAGGCACGCAAACGCCTATGCTCCAGACCAGATCCTACCCCCAAGCCAATAAAAACGTGCCTTGCGAAGAAAAAGCAGGGAAAAGTCTTCATTTGCGGCTGTGGAACTAGCAGAAGTCTGGGAGGGCACGGGCAGGCTCCCAGCCCCAACCCTGGGGACATGTCCAGGACTGCCCACAAGTTGCCAGATCACCCCCCCAGCTCCCCACGGCAATAGACACGCAGCGAGAGCAAAGGAGGTAACGTGGGCAAGGAGCGTGTGGCGCACAGGAGAGGCCAGACATCACGGTGCTTCCCAAATGTCACAACCCACCAGTCTGACAGCTTCCCAGTCCAGTCAGGTAACACCAGCCCAGGGCGGCGTACGCTCACCAGGAAAGATTTACAGCTGCCTCATCCCTACCCCTGCGGTTAGCCCTGCAACGGCATTGGAGAATAGCTCATTTGCTCCACATATTTTATAGATTTTTTTATTATTATTCTGATGTCTCAGAACCAAGGCAAGACATTTTGTGCTTGCCCCTTCCACGGCACCAGGGTATGCCAAGGGCCAGGCTGGGACTCCCTGTTTTTTCCATGCCTCCAGATTTTTTTTCCAGGTGGCAAGGAGAGAAATTTAAAAATCAATGAAGCAAAGTTTCAGGCCAAATTCACTGTTAAAAATATGTGCTGTCACGCTCTGAAAACCTGGTGTCCTGGAGAAGCTGGCAGGAGCCACCACACTGGACTAACCTGTCTGCCAGCCCAGGAGCCCCAAGCACACGTGGATTTGGGATGTTCCCGACTGACTTCCCATTCCAGAAATCACTAAATAGTGAGCCACAAATGCAGTTTCTTCCTTCCCATCCTGAAGTGGTTTAGAGAGGAAAAAAAAAGAAAAAAACCAACCAACAACCAAACAAACCTTGAACAATTATGGCCACTGGACCATTCTTCCTAGAATAAGCAGTGATCTGCAGCACGTCAGTGATTCATTCTGCATTTCTGAGGTGCCCCATAGAAAAGCAAAAGGCAAATTTATCAAAAGGGCTCTTCAGCTTTGCCACAGCCTTGGCACAGGATCTCCTTTAAAATTTCTTCTGCCACATGATTTTCACATCAGACACCAAAAAGTACTACTGCTTTACAGCAAAAGCTAACCAGGTCCACCAATGCAAGCATCTGAAGGGAAAATTTACTTTGTCTCAAATGCTTCTATAATAGAAGAAAAGCAGCTGTACTGCACATTCCAGCTTTCTGGCCTCAAAGCACTACCTAAGCTCCCCAAGCCCCGAGGGACAGCTGCAGAGAGAAGAGCTGAAGGAGGTGGCAAACCTCCTTCAGGGCCTGTGACTGATTATATGCATTAAAGTAGCTCCAGGGCTGGTCTAACTTCTGCCCAGGCCTGGCTCCACCCTTCAGCCAGTCCCAAAAAATGAAGAGAACAGAATGAGTATTTAAGAGTCATAGAATCATAGTATCATTTAGGTTGGAAAAGACCTTCAAGATCATCAAGTCCAACCGTCATCCGTGCCCACTAAACCATGTTCTGGAGTACCTTGTCTATGCGCTTTTTGAATACCTCCAGGGATGGTGACTCAACCACTTCCCTGGGCAGCCTATTCCAATGTCTGACAACCCTCAGTAAAAAAATTTTTCCTAATATCCAACCTAAATCTCCCTTGCTGCAACTTGAGGCCATTTCCTCTCATCCTATCTCCAGCCACCTGACAGAAGAGACCAGCACCCACCTCACTACAACCCCCCTTCAGGTAGTTGTAGAGAGTGATAAGGTCTCCCCTCAGTCTCCTTTTCTCTGGGCTGAACAGCCCCAGTTCCCTCAGCCACTCCTTGTAAGGCTTGTGCTCCAGGCTCCTCACCAACTTGGCTGCCCTTCTCTGGACACGCTCCAGCACCTCAATGTCTTTCTTGTAGTGAGGGGCCCAAAACTGAACACAGTACTAGAGGTGCAGCCTCACCAGTGCTGAGTACAGGGGGACAATCACCTCCCTGCTCCTGCTGGCCACACTATTTCTGATACAGAGGCTGGCTGATATTTGGGGCTGCCTGTTGCATCTCCAGAATTGAGCAAATGACCAGATAAAAGAAAAAAAAAATTGTTTTCTTGAAGTTGAGGAGAAGGGGGATTTTGCTGAAGTCACAAGACCCTGAGATGAGTTTGAGAAGAGGATAAATAATTGATGCTGCTCTTTACCACCAGTTTGAGAGATGGTTAAGGTGCAGCATAACTCTTCAGAGATGTGAAGTTATATACAGTGTAGAAATCCCTATCTGCACCCTAGGTAATCCAACAGAAGGAACAACAAAAGCAAAATAAGGATACAAAATAAGAACATCCTGGGCATCCTTAATTTGGCCACTATATCTTGTTAATTAAGGTGTTTTACTCATTAAAAGCGTGGCACGCAATTTCATAATCCTATTTTAAGCTCCAAAACTGAGCTTCCAACATGCACATCTCATGGGGATAAAATCTTTATTAAAAAGAAACAACACATGTACACCTAAAAACCCCAAAGCCCCCAAACAGACAAACCCATCTCATCCAAGTTTGTTTTTTAATACCTCAGACCAAAACAAAAGTGAGCTACTACCAAAATTGACATAATTGCATCATAGCTCAGAATAAATTGATCTTTTCACTATGTATCTGGCTTAATAGCATACATTGTATTTTCATGAGCAAATGATATCACCACCCTTTAGGTCAGATTTCAAGGTGTAGTGTCGCCAATTCAGAGACATGACAGGCTTTTTATTATGTTCTCTGTTTATAATTTTGATTCAAAACCTCACTAACACTTCAGATGCACATAATCCTTATTGAAACTGGCTTGATGTGGATTACACCCTGAAGCACAAAGGAAGTCTTTATCACTTATGGCCAGTGTTTTAGGAGCTTATAACTGTAATTAGGTAGGAATTATATCAGCATGATCCATATTAGCTGAACTGTGGCAAAAAGCTTTCTTCTATTCGACCTTCCCACCTAGGGCATGACAATAATAAAAATGGTAAAACATGCAACAAACAGGTACCACTGACGGTAGAGTCACTGTCCACTGCAGGCAGACGATGGTACTCTGTGTTTTGAAAGAAAAATTAATCATTAATTAGTGGAAGCTGATCATTGTATGGTGCATTGTTATCCAGGATTATTTCATTAGGATCTGCTGACCCAATTTCTGCATTGGAAAGGGAATTACATTTTTTCACACTGTTGGGAGGGAGAGAGGGGGAAGAAAAAAAAAAATCATTAACACAGATTACGCAAACTTTTACAAATATGGTTGCAAGCAAGAGCAGGTACTTGTATTGGTTATTTCTACAAAAGCCAAATGAAATTAGAACCATTACAAATATGTAATCATGTCTCCACTAGAATCGGATTGGTTCTCTTAAAATACATAATTCCTAATTAAAACATATGGAATCCAGCTAATACAGCCTCATGACTAAGGGATTTAGTGGAGGACAGGAATTTTTTTATTACTGCTATGACGATCCCCTCTGTCACAGGTCATCCTTACTTACTACTCCTGCAATCACCCTGGGGATAGCTGACTCAGATAAATTAAAAGAGCTTCATTTGGGAAGCTTCCCCAACACACGAAAGGATTCGCCTCCTAATCTGTCAAAATCCAATAACGTTAAAGCAACTGCAACCTGCTTACGGCTCAACAGGGCTCTCCAAGCCAAAGGGCAGGACCCACGGCCCAGCACTGGATGGGCAGCAGCAAGGAAGGACGGGACAAAAACCTACCTCGGAAGCGGCAGCAGCAGAGATCTCTGCTGCTGAACTGTTTTGCGCCCAAGCGCTGCAAACTCGCATGAACCAAGTGGTTCAGCTGCCCTGGAACATTGCCCGTCCCCCAGCACTAACCCCTTCTCAGCAGCCACAAACATGGGAGCCTCTGCATGACATGGACCCCCATCTCCCCGAGGTCCTGCTCACCACTCCGCCTCCTCACTGGCACAAAAACACCTCTCAACATATCTGACATTTGAGTTCCTTTATAGTAAAGCACCACCACAGGTGTGCTTAATGCTCTGCCCAGATCATCTTACAACCACTCACCTGTGCGTCTCAGATCAGCAGCTAGTCTTTCATGAGGCCTTACAGCAGCCCTCTGGAAGGGGACAATGCCATGAGCCCCATTTCCAAAGTGGAGGACAGAGCTCCCCAAAACCACCCCGTAGCGGGGACAACCCTTCTACTGATACTGAGCCTACAAAACCACCACAGGCAGGTGTTTTTCCTCTCACTTGCTGATCATTTGCATGTGCTGATCAAGTAATGAGGGAGTCAGGGAGCAACAGGACATCACATTTGCTGCATGTTCCTAGAGAAAGAGATCACCAGGGGAGTTAAAAAAGCCCCTTCTGCTGAGGTCACAGGCAAAAAGGGACTTCCATAACCTCCTGGAAGCAAAGGCTCAGGTTACCTTAGAAGGCAGCTTGTCCTGTCCAGGAGTGGCAGTGGTTTGTGCGGACAAGGGAAGCGGGGAGAGCTCTGCTCCCCTCCCAGAGCAGACACCTGCGATGGGCGTTCGGCAACCTGCCGCCCTTCTCCAGCGCGCAGCTCGCCTTGTCGCTAATGGGAGATGCATGTAAAATTCTCTGCCGGGTTAACAGCAGCATTATTTTTTAAACAAGTAGCTGCTTTTTCTGCCCATTACGCTGCTGGAGAGGAATCCAGATGCCACTGTATTCCCGCTTGTGCCAGCCCAAGCCGTTCCTGCATAGGCAGGGACAGCCAGCGCGTGAAATCACCCCAGGGGAACAGCCCTTTCCATGCCTCCAAGCACTTCAGGGAAAGTTGCTTTTTCCTTTTTTCCTTCCGTTTCAGCTCAGTGAATAACACTTCAGTGCTAAGCGCAACAGCTGCAATAGGCCTCTGTTTTCAGCGGTTTGGGACCTGCTTCATTTTTGATACCTTTATTGCAAAGCCTGTGAGAGAGGAGCACCTTCTGGTGAAGTTACCTGCCGCTTATGCCAGCTGGTGATGAAGGCTAATGCACCTCCTACTTGCCCTGTCACGAAGTCTAAGATGCTACAACTTACCTGTTGCCTTTAATCCCACAGATAATGGCATAATGAGATCCAGTGCCTAGGGGTTGAACCTAAAATATACACTTAATTTGCCATTTCAGTGAAAGTAGTTAACAAGCAGGATGGCTTTGCAGGGAGTGGGGCAGCCTCTCCCACACTGGCAGGCTACATCAAGACCAGATGCATCTCTGGGAGACATGACTGAGGTCAACCATAAATTAACAGGCTGACTGCGAGGGGAAAAAATAATAATACTGGGTCCAGTTGCATGGTCTGGTATGAAGGAGACCAGATGAGATGGGCCAATGAGTCCTTTCTACGCCCATGAACTTTCTGAATCCTTCTTGTCCGGAGGGGGGAAAAATGGCAAGGGGTCCCTTTGCCATTTTACCATGGCTGATTCTTAATCAATAGCAGGGCTGGCAGTAGCTCTTGTGCAATACCACTTTCCCCAGAGCTGGGCCCTCTTCCCCTGCAATGCTCCTAACCCCTGCTGGTCTCAGAAGAATTGAGCCCAAAGCTCCACATAGCAATTCAAATGCATCACCAGACATTAGGCCACCGGGTTAACCACTGTTTAATTTCGTCACATTTGTTTGTGAGTTATGTACGTGCCTTTCTTTTGTCAACATCTCCTTTTAAAAAGGATATTGATTTTGTTTTCAAAGGCTCTCAAAAATAAAATGAATGACTACATTCTAAGGAAGAGTCATTTTCTCAACAGCTGTAAATAATTTATTGTTCGCAACCCACCCAGATCAAAAGATACTTCATCAACTGATGTGGCAAAATCTGGTGCAAGCTGCATTTCTATTATCTCAGATCCAATTAACCATTTGGAGCAGACTAAAACATAACTAGATCAATCCAGAATCAGATTAATATCCAATCCATAATCACATTAATCACAATCTGTCCATAATTAGCCATCAGATAATCCCATTGGACAGGAGGTGACATGCAGTATCCCATTATCTCATTAATTATCTATTTTCAGTATCAGACATTGTCCCAAAACACAAGGAAATGTTTTTTAAAGGAAAAATGGACAGGGACTTTTCTCCTTTTGCTACCAGCTCCCCATTGAAGCCCCCAGCGGTTTGATGTTGGAGTTTTACAACATTTCTTTATTTTCATATGTTCTGTTAGAACTAAGAGCTGTTTTTTTGAGAGATGTCATCTTTTTAAATAAAATATGATTATCTTAGGAAGATGGATAAATAAAACATTTGTTTCATGTGAACAAGTTTATGAAAGAAAAGAAAACCCTTCATCAAAGGTTTTAATGGTAACATGATAACAATAGCTTTGCAATGCTAAATCTTATTGCAGATGGTTCCTGTCCTTTTTGTAATGTAAGTGAAATTGTGTTCCATCTGTTTTAATTTTATAATGGACTTAATCCATGGCTGGCTCTGAAAGAATCAGCATTTACTGCCTTTGCAATCTGCTGCAAACAAAAAAACTGTTACCGTTTCCCTTTCTAGAGGGAACTTGTATTTCTATTTGGGAGCAAAAACCAAAGAGTTGCTCTGTAGAGAGCGGGAAGTGCTGTTAGCCAGCCTCACCCCGCGGCCAGGCAGCCCCCTGCCAGCTCTCGCACCAATCCCAACCGGAATTACCCCGAAAGCGATTGGAAACTGGACGCTGGGTGAAGGAGAGCAGGGAGTAATCGGCGTGTCAGGAGAGACTGCATTTGGTTTTGACTAGCAAATGCTTCCAGCAGTTCCAAGTGACCTGAAAGCGGTTTTTCCAGAGGTCGCTCCTGACCTGAATTATTCCATGGTTTTATGGTGTGCTTTCCCTTATGCCCACCTCAGATGAACCAACAATTAACCTGTTTGTAAAACGTGGTGATATCGGGCTGGTTTTATGCCTCTTGGCATTACCTGTTGTCATTTTAAAGTTTTTCATACATCATCCAAAGGAGGTTCAGGGCTTTTGGCATTTCCCTGGCAAGTCCTTTTTTGGGGTTTTCTACTAAGCTGCCCATCCCAGCACTGCCCACCCTGTTCCTACCTGCCCGGTCACAAACCCAGTCCAGTCCCACCATACCTGCCCGGTGTCAACACACTGCTCTGTACTCACACAGGTGTGCCTGCAGCACAGCATTGTGCTGGTTTGGAAAAGTTTGGCTGGCTCAGCTGTAACCTTTCCTATTCCTAAGCTGATGGGAGGTTTGGGAGAGCAGGGAGGACCCTGCCCTCAAGTGAGAGAAGGGTGATGCAACACAGAGCATCCCTGCCAAGCTGCTGTATTCTTAGACGTGTCTCATTCTCCTATCACTCTGACATTTTATTTTTGCATTTTATTGTTAACACATGCAGATACTGACTCACTCAGGACTCCGTGGATTCCGGCTCAGACTGAAGTCATCCTTCTGCACCCCCTTTCCTGCCAGGCATGGGCAGGACACCCTGCGCTGCCCCACGGCCATGGCAGTGCTGTGGAGGTTCCTGTCACCCGTCCCATGGGGTCACCCCACTTTGAAGAGCCAGCCAAACTTTTCCAATGCCCTTCGCATCGCTCACCTCCCAGCTCAGCTCTGCCGCTGGCAAATGAGCCACACTCATGGCAGGCAGCAGTCGGACCACAAACCCCGACAGGCGCCACGGCCACCCTGCCACTGCCACGCAGGCAGGGGACACAGGGGCTCGCCCTGCCCCAAGGACATCATTCCCACACCGCACCTCTGCACCATCGCACATGCAGGGGCGGGCAGGGATGCCAAAATCCCCTGGCGACACATGCCCCTGCTGAAGTGGGCACCCCAAATGCCATCCTGCTTCTCCCCTCGACTCTTGTGCAAATTTAAATGTTTGCTTTCGACATTTGGGGTCCTCAAAGGTGCAGCAGCTTCTGGGGTTTCGTACCTACAGGGTGCCCGACTCCTACAAAAAAACAAGTGCTTCAGCTGGAAAACCCATCCTGCCTCCCTCCTCCGAGCAAAGTGGGCACAGCCCACCCTTCCTGAGCCAAAATTTAAAGTCACCATGTCCTTCCCAAGCCGTACAGGTTGGTCTACGCCTGTCAAATTCCGTGTGTAAAATTAAGAAGGTGATTGCATGGAGGGGAGGGGCAGGACCGAAGCCCCACGACAGCAGCAATCTCAATTCCAGCACGTATAAGCTTCCACGGACCTTTTGAGCTACTCGTGCCGCTGTGCTGCAAAGTCTTTGGGAATTTAAAACCGAGTCAAAGGCTGCTGAAGCACTCTCCCTATTTTTCTGCTAATGCACAGGAAGCCCTTGGAGACTGGGGGGAAAGAGGGAGGAAAAATAAATAGAAGGGGCAAAAAAGCAACAGGAGAGGTTCAGCTGCAGGCGCAGCACGGGATCAGGTGCATGAAAACGCGGTAAAATACTATTTTTTCCTCTAATTTCGACTCATCACGCGGCTGGCTGCTGCCCGGGACGGCCGCCCCGACGATGCCGGCAGTCCCGCTCGGGTCCGTCGGGGCGGCCGTCCCGCGCACCGCCCCCCGCCCAGCGGGACACGGCTCCGCGGGCGCGCAGCTTCGAGCCGGCGTCCCCCGCGGAGCCCCCTTCCCGTCCGCCGCGGGGATGCGCCTCCGCGCAGCGCCGGCGACTGTCCCGCCGCATCCGTCCGCGGGCACCTGCCTGCGGCAAGCCGAAACGCAGGGAAAAGGGACAACGAAATAAAAAGCGAAGGAGAGGGGAAAGAACAGAAAAAAAGGGAAACAAAAGAAGGAGAAAATAAAAGGCGAAGTAAAAGTCAAGGGAAATAACAGGGAAAGGGGGGGTGGAAGCTAAAATGAATCTCCATCTCCTCGGGCTGCCGATGCCGCCGTCCCCTCCGCGTAGAGGGCCGCGGCGGCCGCCCAGGCGGTCGGAGGGTCCCGCGGGCGGCCGCGGCTGCCGGGTGGGTGCCGCGGCCTCCCGGGGCGCTAGGGCGCTGAGCCGCGCACCCACCGCCCCCGCGGAGGAGCTTCTACCCACGGCGCTCAGGGCGACCCGCCCCGTCCGTCCGAGCCGGCGTCGGGTCACGCCGAGCCGGGCTCCACGCGGGGCGGCGTGGGGAGTCCGCTCCGCGCCCCGCGCCCCGCTCCGCGCCCCGCCGCGCGCCCATTGTTCACCACGGCCAATCCGCGGGCGCCCTCCCCGCGGCCGCCAATCGCCTCTGGGGGCCGCGCAGTGAGGTCAGCACCGCCCCCCCCCCCCCGCCCCTCCGGCGGCCGGTGCGCGCTGACATCACGGCGCGGCCCGGCGGGGCGGGCCCGGGGGGGCGGGCGCGGCCCCCGCCCCGCGGGGCGCGGGTAGTGGTGGAGCGGCGGCGCCGCATCCCGCATCCCGCATCGCGGCCGGTGCGCAGGGGGGCCGCCCGCATGGTGGACATCCTCCTCCCGCGGCCGCTCCCGGGCGCCATGGGGGAGCCCTCCAAGAGTAAGTCAGCGCAGCGCAGGGCAGCGCAGCGCAACGCGGCGCCGGGGCGGGAGAGAGGGAGGGAGAGAGGGAGGGAGCGGCGGGACGCTGCGGGACGCCGCGGGACGCCGAGCTCCCCGCCGCCGACTGCCGTCGGGCGGGCTGGCGGCCGCCGTGCCGTGCCGTGCCGTGCCGCCCCGGACCCGCGGGCGCGGTGACAGCGCCGGCAAGGGCTGCGGCACCGCGGCGGGCGCGGGAGGCTGCGGACTCGGCCCGTGGCATCTCCGGCGCCGCTATTGCCGTTGGTGCCCGGCGCTCCCCGGCCCCGCCGGCTCCTTTTCTTACCGAATGCCTGTCCTTTCGGCTCTCCGCGCTGCCGAGCTCGTGTCTTTCTGCCGTTTCCATTTGTTTCTCTCCTTGCCTCTGCGTTTTCTTTCTTTCCTTCCCTCTTTCCCTGCCCGCGTTACCGTTTTTCTTTCTTTCTCTCCTCCCGTGTTTCGGTTTGTCTTCCTTTTTTTTAAAATTTCTCTTTCCGTTTTCATTTATTTCTATCTCTTTCTGTTCTTCTGTTTTTGTTTGGGTTTATTGCTCTTTCCGTCTCTCTGATTCCTTGTCTCTTGCTGTTTTCATTTGTCCGTGTTCCCGTTTTAACTGTGTCTTTCTGGGTTTTCGGGGGTTTTGTTTCTCTTTCCGTCATTCCGTTTTTATTTCTTTTTCTTCCTTTAACTTTTTCCTCAGCTTCTGTTTTAGTGTTTCTGTGTTTCTGCTTTTATTTCCTTTTTCAAAATTCTACTTTTATGTCTCGGTCTTTCTGCATTTATTTCCCTCTGTCAAGTTTCTGGGTTTTTGTGGTTTTGGTTGTTTTTTTTTTTAGTTTCTGGCTGTATTTATTTCTCTCCTTTCGTGTTTCCATCCTTTCCTTCTCTCCATGTTTCTGTCTTTATTTCTTCTTTCTTCCTATTTTGCAAAAAAAAAAAAAAGTAAAAAGGAAAAAAAGTTTTTTTTTTAAAAGTGGTTTTCCCTAATTCCTGGCGCTTCTGCTCTTGCACGTCGCTGCCCCTGACCGTGTCACACTCGCTCCCGGCAGGGCGGCCGGGGCTGGCCCTGTGCGCGGGCTGCGGGGGCCGCATCCAGGACCCCTTCCTGCTGCGGGTGTCGCCGGATCTGGAGTGGCACGTCGCCTGCCTCAAGTGCGCCGAGTGCGGGCAGCCCCTGGACGAGACCTGCACATGCTTCCTGCGCGACGGCAAGGCCTACTGCAAGCGGGATTACAGCAGGTGACCCCGAATGCGCCGACGCTCGTTAAAAAAAACCAACAAAACCAAAACCCAAATAACCAAACCCCGAAAAAGCACAAAAGCCCCTAAAACCCTCCCTCCCACCCCCCGAATTTTCCCCAAACGACGAGCTGACTCTCGGCCGCCGGAGCCGCCCCGACGGCGCGGCCGCCGACCCTGACGGCGCGTCGCCTCCCCTCCCCGCAGGCTCTTCGGCATCAAGTGCGCCCAGTGCCGGGCGGCCTTCAGCAGCAGCGACCTGGTGATGCGCGCCCGCGACCACGTCTACCACCTGGAGTGTTTCCGCTGCGCTGCCTGCGGCCGCCAGCTCCTGCCCGGCGACCAGTTCTGCCTGCGGGAGCGCGACCTGCTCTGCCGCGCCGACCACGGGCCGACCCCCGACGGCTCTGCCGCCGCCGCCCGCGGTCCGCGCAGCCCGGCGCTGCCACCGCCCGCCGCCCACCTGGCAGGTACCGGCTTCCCCCTCTCGGGGCGGGCGGCGGGGTGGTGGTGATGGGGGGGTGGGGGGGGTTGCTGTGGGCGGGCGGGTGGCGCTGACGGTGAGCGCCCTCCCCTCCTGCCGCAGAGCCGGTGCCCGGGCGGCCGCCCGCCCCGCGGCCGCCGGCGCACAAGGCGGCGGAGAAGACCACCCGCGTGAGGACGGTGCTGAACGAGAAGCAGCTGCACACACTGCGGACCTGCTACGCCGCCAACCCGCGCCCCGACGCCCTGATGAAGGAGCAGCTGGTGGAGATGACGGGGCTCAGCCCCCGCGTCATCCGCGTCTGGTTCCAGAACAAGCGCTGCAAGGACAAGAAGAAGTCCATCCTCATGAAGCAGCTCCAGCAGCAGCAGCACAGCGACAAGACGGTGAGCGCCCGCCTGCCCCGCCGGGGAGGGAGGTGGTGGTGGTGGTGGTGGTGGTGGTGGCGGGGGCTGGTGGGGTGGTCGGGCTCGGGCGGCAGCCGCGCTGAAGGCCCGTGTGCCCGCAGAGCCTGCAGGGCCTCACCGGGACGCCGCTGGTGGCCGGCAGCCCCATCCGCCACGAGAGTGCCGTGCAGGGCAGCGCCGTGGAGGTCCAGACCTACCAGCCGCCCTGGAAAGCGCTCAGCGAGTTCGCCCTGCAGAGCGATCTGGAGCAACCCGCCGCCTTCCAACAGCTGGTGAGCCGCCCCGCCCCGCGCCGGACCGGACCGGGACAGGCCGGGACGGGCCCGGCCCCCCCAGTCGGGTCGCGGGCAGCCCCTGGCGCTGCGGGAGGGGGACGGGGACGGGACGGGGCCCTCACCGCTGCCGCTCCCTCCCCTCCCCCCCAGGTCTCCTTCTCCGAGTCCGGCTCCTTGGGCACCTCCTCCGGCAGCGACGTGACTTCGCTGTCCTCCCAGCTCCCCGACACCCCCAACAGCATGGTGCCCAGCCCGGCCGAGACGTGAGGCGGCCCGGCCGGCCGCCCGCCGCCGCGGGACTTCCGCATGCCTGCGCTCCCTGCATGAGACACCCGGCCCCGGGCCGCTCCCAGAGCGCCGGACAAACGCCTTTGTTTTTTAATTATTCTTATTTAAAAACAAACAAAAAATATGTTATTGACGGCCAAAAAAGCACCGGGATCCTCGCCGCCTTCACCAGACCGGAGAGAGAGCCCCTGCCCTGGTTATTTCGTTGTTTTGGGTTTTTTTTCCCCTGCGGATTTCGATGTTTCTTTTCCCCAAAGAAACGCTGATTTGCCCGCTGGAGCCCGGCACGGTGACAGGCTGCCTTGCCCGCCGCTTGTGCCGGGGACGGCTTTTCTTCCCTTTTTGGAAGGGAAAAGGAAAAAAAAAACAACCAACAAAGAGAATACAAAAAAGGGGGAGAGACTCCCCCGGCGTACGCGCCTTCCCGCGGCCGCGGAGCCGGCCTGGCCCTCCCTCCGCCGAGCTGCGCCGTCCAGCCTCATCTCACGCCGATGCCTCTCCCGGGCCGCGGCGCCCGGCCCCGCACGATCGCTGGAAAAACGGGACACGGAAACGAGACTTTTTAACGGGAAAACCAGTACTAATAATGTTAAGTTATCAATGGACGGAGGACGGATTGTTTGAGCCTTTAACGAACAAAAGTAAGTTATTGTTATTTATTGTCAGAGTCAGCGGTTGAATAGTGCGATTAAATATTTTGGACTTAATAAAAAAAAGAGAAAAAAGAAAAGGCAAGGATTGAAACGAAAAAAAAGGGAGCAGTGGGGCGGCGGAAGGGCTTCCTGTGCGCGGAGCTGCGCTGCCGGCCGGGTCGGGTCGCGGAGCGGGTCGGGGCGGGGTGCGGGTCGGGACGGCCTCCCCCCGCACCGCGCTAATCGGCTTTCCCGACTGGGGCCGCTTATTTATAGCCGGGGAGGCGGAGCGCAGGTTTCCCTTTCGGAGCAGCCCCCGGGGCCCGGCCGGGTCGTGCCCGCACCTGCCGCGGTGCGGGGCCGCCTCCCCTCCTCCCCGGGGGCGGCGAGGCCAGCCGTCCCCTCGCGTGTATTCATCCCCGAGTCTAGACGAAGGCGGCGGCTCCTTATCTGCCTTTGGCATCACCTGGGAAGGAGCGCGGCGGGGGCCGCCCCGGCTCCCCGCTCCTTCCCCGTTACCCGTGCGGGAATGCGCTCAGGGCCGGCTCCCGGCGGCACCGCAGGCCCGGGCAGCCTTAAACCGTGGCGAACAGAGACACCCCCCCCCCCCAGCCACATGCCCGCGCAATCGCGCCCGCACCCTCGGGGAGCGGAGCGGGGCGGCGGGGCTGGGCCCTGCCCGAGCCTCCCGGGCCGCAAGGGGACAACGGGCAGCGCGGCGCCGGCTCCACCACCCCCGGAGGGGCTGAGGAGACGGGTGTGAGGGGACCGGGCCCCCCCGGGGGAGCTGGCCCGCGCGGCCGATCCGCAGTTGCCGTCGGGGCGCACGGAGCAGCCCGGGGTGACGCGCCGGCGGGAGGGGAGAAGGGGCCGCCTCAGCCAGGGGCTCCTCTGCTGCCGCCGGGCCGGGCGACCCCCCCGGCGGGCCGGGGACAGGTGGGAAGGAGGTCTGCCGCTCCGCCCCCCCCCCCCGCCGATACCTGGCTCCGGCCGGGTCGGCTTTCAGCTCCCCGCGCTCTCCCGGGCCTAGACTGAAGCAAGCCGTTTTCGTCACCCGGGAGCGGGGCCGCCCGGGCCCCTAAAATCGCCTCCGGTGTGTGTGTGGGGGCGGCCGGGGGACCCGCGTCACCCTCGCTCCCCCTCTCCTCAGGCCGCGGCGGGTCGGGATCGCCGCCGGCTCAGGTGGGGGCCGGGCCCGGCCTGGGCGCTGGGGCTGGCGAGGGGGCCGCGGAGAGAGGGGACAGTCCCAGTCCCGGTCCCCGCGGCCGTGAGCCGCCCGCGGCCCGGGATCGGCGCGGCCCCACCGGCGCCTTCCCTGAGGCAGCGGCGTCCCGCGCCCCCCCCCCCCCCCCCCCCCCCCCCCCCGCAGCCCCTCACGGCTGTGAGGAGCGCTCTCGGCGAGAGGCGCGGGAAATAAATCTTAAACCGAGACACGCTGCCGTTTTTCACCTTTTAATTTTGCTTCGTGGAACCGTCACCGTTCAGAGAACATCACGAGGTTTAAACAAGCATTATTAAAGTCTTATCGAAACGTTAAAAATGCGTGTGGTTTAAAAAGTCTGCATCACGTGATTTATGCCAAATCACCAAAAAATTGTAAGAGAACCTTCCTCAGAGCCAAAGGTGACAAATTCTTTAGACTTTTGATTAACTGGAAAGACATCACAGGAGTCTTTTTTTTCTCCAAGCCTTGCGTTGCTTATGGTAATTCAAGGACACCAACATTTGTAAACGCAGAAGTCACACTACAGACAGAATAAGTTATTTTATTACAAGATATATAGAACACATTTTCTCTGTTTGCAATCTTATTTCAGCAGTTCTGCAGTCCAAGTACCACCACATCACAGGGTAGAAAATACCCAAGTCATGACACAGGATATGTGAATGAAACAAACTGAAATTGTCAAAATTACAAAACAGAACCTGAAAGTATCTACAGTACTTATGATACAAATAGTGCAAATTATGTATCTACAACATAAGTATTTAGAGTATCAAAAACTTTTCGGAATAGCCTTTTAAAGAAGGTAGTCAGCAGGAACTGGTCAGCGTGACGATGCCAGGGATTTTAAAACCAAACACACCACTTATTTTTTCAAGAAGAACTGTCGAGCTTCTTCCCAGGACTGGCGGGGGAATCTGTTGGACAGCTCAAGATAATCTTGAGAATTGAAAAATTTTTCTGTTGAAAATAGAGCATAAAATTACCAAGTTATTCCCTCTGAAGATAAGATGGCAATAAAACAAGAATAATGAACATGCAGCCAATTCGAGATACTTCAAGTTATTCGCTCCCCTCCCCCTACCAAAAACTTCTCAAAGCATGGGATGACACTTCTGTGGAGCTCCAGCCATTGAGGTTTGGCTTTAAAAAAGGGAGTAGAAGACTCTGATGAGCCAAGGCTTAGATTTTTAAGCTTTTGGATGAGGCGCTCCCGCTTTATGCATCGGAACATTATACATCTTTACATGTTTTATGTTCTTGGACCCACCGGGGAGCAGTTCAGCCTCGTTCAAGTTTGGGCAGCCTCAATGGCGTGCTCTCTGCTCAGCAGCTTCTTTTTCCACAACAGACTGCGGAGGAGTTTTGCTCTCTGACTCCCCAAAGCTCACACCACGATTACAAACACAGCTTTTACTCCTGCGAGTACTGCTGGTGACGTGAACAGGACTACACATCCGTGCACAGGTTTGCAGGGTCCAACCCTTCGAGCAGCGTGTTGCAGCACAGCACCCAACGATGAAGTTTGCGCTTTCAAGTTCTATTCCCAGCAGCGTTATTGTTCCCATTTGTTTTTTTTGGGGACACCATCCTTCACATTCAAGAGATATAATGGATAAAAATAATCCTGCTTATACGATTATTAATTCAGTTTTTTTGCAACTAGGGAATGTTTAGAAATTACACTCACATGTCACCACATAGTCATCTTTGTTTAAAAGTTCATCCAGTTTGAATAGTGGAAATAAAAAGCAGTTTTCCACTTGAATTTTAGATGTTTCTCGAGCAGATTCTCATGCAAACACAATCCTGGAAAGTTTGTGCTGCAGACACTGCACGAGGCTGCTTCAGACTAAGAGGTATAATGTTGACCATAAAAATCTCCATAAACTTATGTTAATTTTATAATTTATTTTTAAACACAAAGCTTATGTTTTAGACCTAGAACTGCTTGTCTTCTGCCAAACTTTCAGCAAAATGGTGGTGGATTTCTGCTTGCTATTAGAGAGAAATGACTGGCCGAGCGATGTACTTTAAGCAAAATATGGGTGACTCGACCAGATTCCCACCGAACACTTGAATTTCAGATGTGTTTAACAAGTAATAGCCATCTTAGCTAAGAATCTTCCAAATGTTTAGCCTAAAGAGGTTAACTGTATTTTACATTATATTTACAACAACTGAGGGGAAAAAAAAAAAATCGCAGCTCTTCTGTAAACTGAGAAACTTTACAGAATCATTACAGGACAGTATTTTTCTGATTTTTGGCATCCTGGGTGTATTGGCATGGCTGCATGGCTTCTGCAACCTAAAACTTTTGAAGGTAGCCTTTGTGACAGCTAATTAAATATGTGCACGTACAGTATCACATTTTAAGACATGATACCACATAACATTTAATAAAGATTAACACTCTGAATTCCTGATATGATGTTTCAGAACATAAGCTAGGGAGCCCCTCCCCAAATTGTAAAATCAGGTTGCAATTTACTGTATTTCTTTCATCGTAATACAAATTAAAAAAATTAAATCACAGTAAAATATAATATCAACACATTTTGTGACCCAATTGCTACTCTGTTACATTTCACTGGAGACATACCCCTCTGCTGAGATAACTGATTATCCATTTGGCTTGAACTCTGTGCAAAATCCTACAGTGGGAAAGAAAAAAAAAAGGCATCAGATTTTCAGATCTTACATCTGAGGAATTAAACCAATATTTTGAAGTCTTCACGGTCACTCAAAAATACCAGTATTTTATGCAATCTGTAAATTAACAAACTCTGGCTTGTTTGCTACATATCATAACAGAATACTGCCAGCACTTGAATTCTATAATATATACTGGATTTTGATACATTCATTTATACTTTTTTTTTAAAAAAAACCAAACCAAAACAAAACAAAAAAAACTTTTAATACACAACAGAAAAAACAAGGTTTTCGTGTCTTCTTAGGAAATAGTTATTGTCATGACTTCTAATTTAAGGGAACTATACTATAGCTGTGTTTCTTTAAAACAAATGGAGTTTAGATTTACACTCCTGACTCTGAATACGCTCTTACAAAATCCTTGAATTATCCCAATTTCTCCGGCTGTGACCCAGGAGCCTGAGGTCCTGATCTCCCGAAAGTAAGTGAAGTTCTTCCAGAGAGGTGATTAACTCTGGCCAATGCTGCAGCCAGCTGTGTAACCAGCTGAGGTGCAGTTAATCTCAGTGCCCAGCGCAATGTGCGATCCCTGCTGCTGTCGGACAGGATGCTGCATCCTCCGGAGTCAGGAAGGGCACCGAGTTTGCTCCGAACAACGTACGAGTACGCAAGTCAGCTGCCCCAGTATGAGGAGGGCTTTTAGACCCTATCTTTTGTTCAAGTACTCACTGAGCAGAGACGGTATTACTTGACATAAGAGATAGAATTTAGCAAATCATGGATACTCCTAAATGTTTTTTAATTACTCAGCACATCTAAACAGAACTAACAAAAATAAAAAGGATGATGCAATCTTCAGATGATGGAAATAAATATGTTGGTAGGGAGGTATAACGTGGGTCATTGTAAAATCTAGCAATCATTTTCCTTTGATTTATGCTGCACACATTTAACACACTGTATTTAAGTGTTATATTCGTACACACCACCAAACTTTTACGTAAATGGGACTTCTTTTTGCATTCCCTGGCACAGGAAGAATCTCATTTTCTAGTCACAGGGAAATATTTTACAGTCTTTCCCAAACCTTCCACTGAAGCAAATGAGAGACTTGCTTGACAAGCAGCGAGCTGAAATGAAAGTGGAGAGGCAAGTCTCTTCTGTGTGTGTGGGTATCCAAGCATTCCTCGCTTCCTCGCTTCCTTTCAGTATCGTGTGTGTGCGCGCAGCATTTAGGATTAGATTTTAAAATGGGTAAAATGCTAAAGTACCAGTGAAGTCAGCAAAGACACGACACTTTACAGCACATAAGGATCTTACATATTTTAATATAACACCTTTTTTAAAAGCCTGCAAGAATAGTATGTGGACTTGGCATCTGAGATATACCTCTAATTGGAAATCAAATTAATAATGTTGACCCTTGTAGATATAATTAAGCTTTGGTGTAGCTACTGGGGATTTAAATGCCATTGTCTCTCTTATAGCACAGAAATCAAGGTAAATAACCGTAATTATTCATATAGAGAACACTCTCCTCCACTCTTATGTTTTTTGGCTGAAAAAAACAAACTAAACTTGCTGCACTTACTTGTAATGCTTAAGTTATTTTTTGCCACTGCAACTTCTACACTGAAATCTGTAGTTTCACTATGCGAAAGTCAAAGATTAATTATAGCTTTGTATTTAACCAGAAGTTCATTACTACACAGCAAATTCTTTAATACTAAGTTCCAAACTTTTTTTTTAAAACTGCTATGCAATTATTTTAGTATTAAAAGGATAAACAGTAGTCGCACTCAGAAGTTTGATGTTATGCGAAGACTTTTAGTAAATATTTAGTTCTTGTGCTTTCTCTCCCAAATCCGTGTGGCCTACCCTTGGACTAGCTGTAAAGCATTAGGAAAAAGAGTTCGACTAACATTTCTGTATCAACAACAGTAACTTTCAGGTGACTGATACAGAGTTCCCAGACTCCTAAAAGCACATTACTTTTTAATACTAGAGTGTTTATGAAAACTACATTTATTCATTGGAAACAGTCAATAAAATGTATGGAAAACATGAGGATGTATAAAATCTGATACATAAAGCACAGCATATAAATTTAGACAAAGGGAACAAAAATGCTGTAAATCCTTATTCAAAACAGTATTTGTAATGACCTCAGTGGCTTACTGTCAAAAACACAGATTGCAAGATTAGGCGGGTAACATGTGTTCTGTGTATTTTCTGCATAAAATATATACATTTCAGTTCTCTCTGTAAATCTATTGTATGCAGTATACAGCTGTACATTTGTATGTAAACACATTAATATACCGATTTCAGATATGCTGTATATGCAGTAGTGTTTTAAAAATTAAGTATTTTAAGAATTGTCTTGATATAGCAGGATCTACATGAACTCTTCCTAGCACGTCCAATAACTTTAATGAAAACAGGTTTCTGCATGTGATAGCGAGAACCTGAACTACTTGGTAACCTTTTAGTGCGATAAGATGCCTCAAGTACAGGCATAATCTGTGGTTTGAAAAGAGCTGCAGAGAATCTTAAAGTACTTCAATGCTGTTTACTTGTTTTACTTCAGTCAAATGATCTCCATATACACAGCAAAGGCAAGAAAAACTGTTGCAGTTATCTTGCACACCACTGTTACGTTACTGCAATAGCTACCTGAATGAATGTGGCGAGTAAAACACAACTCATCTCCTGCTCCAGGATGATTTTGTTCTGAGGGTTATTGTAACAAGCAGCTATTAGTGAAGGGAAGAGCACTTTGATTAAACGAGGATCACTGAAATACTGGAAAGGCAACTGGCACAGTTTTTGCAGCACTGTGGGGTGACGGCCAGATTGTACAATGATCTGAAAATACAAACATAACAAAATTAAAACACGTGATCTATCTGTTCTTCTCTTCCTGTTAACCACCAAGGGTGCTGAAGTCATGCTAAAAAAATGAGCACAGCTGAGGAGTAAATACTAAAAATAAAGCTTATAACATTTAGTCCAAATAAGTTCTGTTTCAGTGTGCAAGTATTATTTTTATTGCAGAGGAACACAAAGAATATAAGGCTGTGAAACTTCTTTTTTTCCTCTATCACCCAAAAAGACAGTAAGTAAATGAGAAGGGGATTAATCTGCAGATTACAATAATATAGATAATTTAATACCTTCATTCAAAAGACAAAGAATTATAGTGAAGGGACTATTGTAAGTTAGAGCTATGAAACAAAAAACCACAACCCCTGCCATTTACACACAGTAAGCATGTTTTTTGGGGGGGGGGGTCAAGAAAGAGATCACCAGGACTGTAAAAACCCTCCTGAAGCTCGATCATCTTTTACTAGAGTGCTCTCTGGCAATTAGAGAGGACTGTTTCATGGTAGATGTCTGCCACGCATTCTCAGGCACCAAAAAGAAAAGGTGATTGTAAGCTGCACAGCAAGGAGTTTCAGTAAGTAGAGACTCAGAAAGATCCTCCCATATGTATTTCTTATCTCAGTTTCTATCAGTGCCATTGACTCTAAAAGGAGAATTGTTTAGATAAATGGGACTGTTGTCATGAAGCAGGCTAAGTTTACAACTGTGTACATCTGAAGAAAAAAGGCAATGCTATTACTGGTCTCCTGCAAAGGAACCTTTCCAATTTACTTGATATTCTTATAAAATCTTTGTGATAAACTAAAAAATGCCAAAATCAGATCTGTTCCAAGTAACCTTGATTAGACAATTATAATATGAAAGAGCTGTTTGACCCAAAGTTGGCTTTTCGGTATAGGAGGAAGCTCCTATAGGGTTAGAACACTGTAAAACTTAGGGTCACGACTGTAAATTGTACTTGGAAAAACACAATTTTACAGGTACACACCCAGACAAGACTGCATTCAAATTAAAACCAGAAGGACAGAAAGAAGCAGTTGAGACCACAGGAACATAAATTACAGGGATTTACAAGTTTTCAAAGCACTTTTAACAATACCTTCAGAGCACACTCTCAGTTGATAATGCAGCTCAGTTTAAAAACAAGATCAACAAAGTAATAGTTTGCATTTTTTTCAGTTCACCAGTAAAGACGACATTGAAAACCTTTCAAAATACTGGCAGAAACGTCTTAATGCCCTTAAAGACAGGAGGAATTTTTAAAAGTCAGCCAAATATGTGACAATTAAGCATACATTCAGACATTGTTTTGAGGAAAATATCACTGAAGCATTTGGATGATTCTAAACTTAACTACCAGCTACAAGCCTGTAAGCAAGAGGGTGCCTTTTGAGTTTGTGATTACTGTTTGAATTTTAAATTAACTGGAGTGGTTATTATATAAATCTATGTTTTTCTACCGTAAATTCTACAATCAGAGAAGTACTTAAAATAAATCGTAACTGTACTAAAATAACGACAATTGGTATTTCTGATCCAGGGCAGAACAACAGAACTCTTGATTTCTTTTTAATGGCCACTGTACAGTTGCATGAACAGGCAGAGGAAAAGAAGTTTTTGGGACTTCTCATTTTTCATTTTACACTTTGCTTCCTTTACCAGTTCTAAAAACACCAAGGATAATTAGTGAACTCTTGCCAAACTACCAGTGCAGATACTCAAATAGCTTCCATGGAATTATTATTTCATTACCTTTTCAACATTTTACTACTATGATGTTATCAACATTAAAGATAGGAAGGTATATACAAGGGGTGCTGATTGTTTTAATCTGGTATTTATCACATGTGGAGTCAATTTAATGATTTCAGCTCATTGTACTAATGCAGCTACTAAACCTGATACACTATATTATGTACTCTGGAGAAAAAAAAAATCATGAGCCACCCCTTACTAGAAAAAAAACCCCAAACAAACCTCTAGCAGAGCACTTATTCCTTGTTTCACTGTCAACTGGTAGAGAAAGTGAAGTCCAGCACTTGACTTAGCAGATGAACAATGAAGAAAACAAATTAAAACCTTGCCCATGACTTCTTTACGGTGGAAAAAGACTTCTCTTGACTGAACAGTCACTTGGCTTAATGATCCCAGGGAGTTTTGCAGGCCTGGAATACTCATCTTACAAAATGCTCTAATATGAGATAGAAACTCCTTACTTAAATCCAGTGCAGAAAGCTTGCTTTTCCTCCCACCACATACTGGAATCCAGACATATTTACTTAGAGTTAGCTTTTCTTGTTGCTCTCTCTCTCTAGCTTGAAAGTCAGATATGCCTGTCAAATGTAACCAGATCCTAATTAAATCATCGCATTTCTGTATAGCCAAGCATTTAAGCACCTGCTTAACTTCAGATATGTGCCTAGGTTCCATTAATATTTGCTTGTGGTTTTCTTTTTCTGAATTGAGACCTATCAAATTCATATAAGCCATATTTTTTATTTTTTTTTTTTTTCCAGAGCAGGTAACTCACATTAATGTTTTCTATATTTAATTAAAAAATTTTGCTTACTCTCAAAAGTTATAGATATTCATACAAATTTATTGATTTTGCCTGTACTTAGCTTAAATAAATTCCAAAGATGCACCCACTTAGCTTAGCTTATTTTTGGCCCTACACGGTAAACATGAGAATACCCTCTGAAGACTGAAACTATACACAGGTAAGAGACACAGCAAATATGTTTCTGAAATGCTATTTCATGATGAATTAATGAAGTTGGTTTTTGTGCTACCAGCCAAATTCAAGACCCTGATACATTTCAGAGGTAGAGCCCCTGTTACGGAGCATGGTGACACGATTCAGGGTTAGCATGCCAGAAAGCACTGGCCATTGGTACCGTCTGCTCTTGACGTAAAAGCCTGCTGAAAATGAGAGGCTAGAGCTTCTTAAACCCTTTCCTCTGCTGAACTGAAGCAACCTATATACCATATAAGCTGATGGTTAGCAAGGCTGCACAATACATGCCACTCTAATATCCGATTTTGTTTACGTTTAACCTTTGCTAAAAGTCACCTTTAAGAACACTATTTTCCCTGCTTGGTCTCTGTCTGAATTTCCAGCTTTTCCTATGCCACATACGCTGCGCCTACTGCATCCACACTAGCTGCCTACCCAGCACAGGGACTAATGTGATGACCTGTGGGAACTTTTTACTGAGCTACACCTTTCAAGGTTGCCAATCAGTTATCTTCTGTGACTCCCACCAGTTTACAGCCTTCTGCAGGTCCCGCTAATTTGCTTAATCTCCAATAGCCAGAGGGTCAGGCACTCTCTTCTGCCCTACCAGGCAATCCATGCTCCCACATGACTCTTTGGAAAGTGCACTCTGCACTCACAAGTGCAATAACCAGCCTGATCAACTGTACTGGTATTTCTGAAGTTTAACGCTTTAGGAAAGCATGATTCATGATTTCTAAAGTCTCTAGACGGAAGCCATTTTTTCCTCAAGTTTACTGGGGCCAATATTCACTACATAGTATATTGCTTGGCTATTTGCTGCTATTCTTCTAGCTGTGAAAGTCTGAAGCAGTATAAAAGTCAGTCTTTCAAAACAGACTACAATGACAAAAGCCAGCAATATGCCACACAGCACTTGAGCAATAAAAAAGGACAATCAATCAAAAAAAATTAAAAGCTCCTTGTGGTATGGAACAGTAATAAAGTTGGGAGGGGAACTCATCATTTTGCTGGGAGATAAGGCTTCCCTTGTCACTTAGGTAGGGAGTCTGGCTACAGACCCGAGGTGATTGCTGGAAGGATATTCCATCCTGGATTCTGCAGTTCTTCCTTGCATTCCCCCCAGGACAGCTCCAGCAGCCTTCCTCTCCTGCCGCTGCTTCCTGGCACCTTGCGAAGGAGATCTTCCCTGGACTGAAGGCCTTTCCTAGGGAACTAACAAACCACATGGACCCAAATAACTTGGGTACAATTCTCCTCTGGGTAGCAAAGGGAATGTTGCAGCTCATTTCATTTTTCTGTGAAGCTCCAAGGGCCCCAAAATAACTTTCTGATGATCCTGCAGGCACGAGAATCATCAAAGTGCGACTCCTTTCCTTGCTTGCAAGGGCAGCGAGATAACTGCTGGCATAGAGAGGCAACCTTTGCCTGAGAACTAGCAAGGGAAAGATGTTTTGGTGAACACCACCTAATTCTATTTACATACTGTATATACGTATATTTGTCTTTCACTTCACCTTTCCTATATCACTTTTATTGTGAATGAAAACTACAATTAGTTTTAAATGCATATGTATGAATTTTTGTCAAAGCAGGGTAATAAAATCTTCATCACTAATAAGATACAGATCTTCTGAATGATACAGCAATGACACAGAACGTATCAGCAGTTACATGTCAAATCAGAAGTAAAATCTTACCAAGTCAATGGTTAATTTTACAAGAAAATTAAAGTAAGAATCTTCTAGCCTTTGAAACTTTATCTTCACAAGCAGGTAACTGAATTTATAAGCACCTTGTAAGTAATAAACAGCATTTTCACTGAGAAAACTAAAGTGTCAGCCAGAAAGTTAAAGAATGACTGTATATAAAATATTGAACAAATACTACCCAAATTGAAGTGAACTGGTAATTCCTATATTAATGTCATTCATATATTCATACTTCCTAATTAGACATATAATGTAGATACATGCTACTAATTTTTCAAGAACTACTAGTTCAGTCAAGCTGCCTTGTGAAGACTTACATATTTTTAATTACGGAGTAGCATTTTTGGTGATAATCTAGATTTCTGTTTCCAAGTTGTAACTGCACACATTTTACATATGTAAAGCATTTAAAAAAAGCAAAACTAATTGAATGTAAAACTTTGCCTGCAACCTTCCAGAGATTTAAGGAAGATTATGATCACAGATTGGTTTTCAGTGATTCTATGCATGTATGTTTAATATTGTCAGATATTTTATTACAAGTAATAAAAAAAAAAAAAAAAGTTCAGTCCCAGACCAAGAGCGTTTTCACTCCTTGTGTACTACACAAGGTTAGTCCAGGATTACTGCAGAGTGGAAATGCTGATTTTTTTAGAGCAATATTTAGTCTAGTTCTACTGATGGATTTAGGTTTTCTTGTTTCACTTGGACATTTGGAGCTCTGGAAAGGCATCACTCATGTTTCTGTCCATATACACCATAAACCCACTGGAATTATCTTTCAAAGAGGCTAATTAATTTTCTGGTCAGGAAGAACAGAAAGCCAGCAGCATGCTTTCTGTCTATGCAAAGGCAAAAAAAAAAAAAGAACTGAGAAGTGAGTATTCAACTGATTCAGAAAGACAGGTTCTCAGTGAACTAAACTGTGCTAGACCAGAGAATCATAATATTATGAATTGATTATTAACATTTACTGAAGATTATCCATACACTTAGAAAGCTACAAGACATTCATCATGTGTCTAAAATGATAATAATATTTACCATTCTATTCAATTATTTCCTCAAAGGTTGCTTTCCCCCCCAATAACAATTATAAAAAATCTCATCACAGTATTCCAGGTTAAAAATGAATTGGTTTAAGTCTGGTGAGAAGCTGTTCTCCTCTGAATTGTTCGACAGTGGTCTGGTTGTCAAGTCCAAGCCTAAGCCCAAAACAGGGTACGATTTTCATTGGTTAAAGCAGCTTCCCTAGCTATCAAAGGGAGTCACTAAACAAGATGGTGCATTTGCTAGGAGACATTCGCCACATCCATTTCGGTGTGGCAAGCAACGCTGCCAACGATAATCCATTGTTCCAGGGTCCTTTAAGTCCAGGGCTGGGGGACACAGCCAGTGCTGGCTCTTGGAGACCTATGGGGTATACATGAGAGCCCTCAGGCCCAGGCTAACTCAGGAACACAGACGTGCACTTCCATCATTTTTGTTTCATTTTTGGGAGACTTGCTGAAGACTTTTCACAAACATAACTGGAAGACACGATTTAAGTGTTCTCAAATAGAAACACCATATGTGGGTACTTTTCAGAGCAGATCCTGTAACTTGAGCTCTAGTTTTCATTCTGTTATGTTGCCCCATGATTTCCTTTACCACAAATTTCCCATTACCATTCGGGCAATGATTTTGCAAAAGCTGACATTTTACTGAAGTCACCAGTAATGCTTTTGTACACAAAGGTGTACAGATGTGTTTTCCACATGACAAATAACAGACAAGCTCACTGCAGCCTGGATACTCTCCTGAATCTCTCCTAGTAGCCACTTGGCTACTCTGCCTGCCAGCTCACATGGCCTTCCAGAAATCAACTACACAGAAATAACAGAAGATTTAAAAAAAATGAGTGTCTTTAGATGTTAACTTCATCACATTGTTTGCTTATTATTTCTATTCCTTCTGCTATATCTTTGCGTCACATCATGGTTTATGCTGTTAAAAAATATGCAACATAAAAATGCAGAAACTTTGAGAGCAAATCCGTTGCTGGCATCAATGGCACTGCTAGGGCACCATAAATTAGAGCTACAGGGGTAGGGGGATGTCCAGCTAAGAAAGTAGAGACAATGTCCAGCAACTCCCCGCTGCCACCTGAGCACCTGGAACTGCACACATGCTGCCAGGTCTCCCCAGCAGCAGAGGGATGCTTGCTTGGCAACACTGCAGCAGGAAGGTAATGGGACTTAGGGGTGCTTTCTGTAGCCTACCAGTTTCTTTCATCCACAGAAGAAAGGAAAAATTGCTTCTTGCTGCTTTAAGAAAGCAAAAAAAGGAGAAAGATTGCCAAGGAGAGAAACTGAAATCTGTAGCCACAAAAAAACCAAATGTCAACATTTTGAACAAAACCTTACAAGTCATTTAAGTGCACAACTCTTGTGTGACCAACTCTGCACGACAATGTTGTGTTCTTCGTACTCTATAGTCAGGCTGGCGTTTTTTAGTAATTTTGACCAAGTATTAGAAGTTGTATGTAGCTCTTTTATCAAATGAGAAGTGAGATAAAGTTATACCAACATCAAGTGGATACAGGAAAATGGAGCTGAATCATAACTTTGTAAAGTTTAAAGCTTCCTGAAGCAAAACCTTCCTCAGCTCTTGGAGAGAAAAAACTGCTCATGAAATGGTGTATTCCATAGGTTCTTAGAAACAAACACAGTGATTATCACTGCGAGGTGAACTAACTTTCTAGAAAAAATCCTTCTCAATAGAATTTCCTTTTATTTTTATGAAATGAAGCATTAATGTGTGCTCTTCTACTTGACTGTGCTCTTCTGCTATAATGTATTTCATGTTCAGATGCAATTTTCTTAGAACAAATCAGACTAAAAAGCTAATGGTTCTCTAAGGGGCACTCCTTGCCTTTTCCACTATCTCGTATGACCTACAGTTCCAAACTTGAACATGGCCATTATAAACATTTGGATCTTAAAATTGTACTGTTGGTATGGGAACTATTAATGTTTCTTTTCTATTTATTTGTCATTTATATAAATGTCAGTTCTAATTTGTACAAACAACTAATAACTTCATTGAACAGGAACTGTGCATCTAATCTCTGCAACTACAGTATTCCATCAAACAGTTAAATCCTTTTGTTTGATGTCAGGTTATTTATAACTTTGTAGAAGAAATAAGTCTTTATATTAGTAGTCCAGAGTTTCTCTTCAAAGTTAGATCTGCATTATTTCTTTGCTTCTATATAAACAGATCTCATACTGCTAGTATTTAATCACCAGAATATGTCACCACTTAGGCTCTTCTTCTGTTTTAAGGTCAAGCTCTTTTCTTTCCATTTTGCAAACTCCACTACTGGCAAGGCTCAGAGCAAAGAACGTTCTAAATTCCTCCTAACATCTATCAGGAATCAGAGTGCCGTTTCCATGCAAAAACAATGTTCCAGAATGCTACATTAAAAATTAAAAATAAGAATTTTGTCTATTTGAAAAATTCCAGTGTTTATTTTCTTAATATCACATGTAAGCTTTCAGAGAAAATATAACAGAGTTCAGAAATAACATTACTTTTCCTATAAACCACATTATGAGCATTGTCCTTTTAGAGCTAGCTCTATGGTTTAAGCATACAGATTCAGTGGTGCTCTGTGTATACACAACAAAGAAAAAAATTGTCCGAGTAGTTTTTGTATAAACATCCTAAGCCATTTGAGCATTTCGGATAGGACAATGGCAAATACAAGCACAGTGATGCAGTAAAGATGTAAAAATGTTTATCGAAAGTGATGCTAGTGGGAAATCTAGATAAAGAAGTTCTTTATACAAAGCTCTTGAAAAAATGTCACCCAAAATGATAACTAATAAGTCACCTTAGTTATAAGATAAAAAATGAAGTATATATAGATTAAATTCAGCAATAAATAATATTAAACAGATATTGTAAAAGATAAGCTCATTACAATGTGATGAAAGGAGAATGGAACCAATTCTAATATGCATTGAGGCTATGTGTCAATTTAACACATGCCCAGGCTACAGAATAAAAAAAGTAATCTAATGCCTGAACTAGAAAAGGTATTAAGGAAAAGCCTAACTTTAAAAATTGTAGCACTTTAGCATTTTACATATTAACATAAAAATAAATGTTTAAGCATGTGAGGTTGCTTTCATGCTTAACGTTAATCATATATTTAAATACCCTGTTAAATTTAAGGGTATCATTGCTTTCTAGAAAATGGTAAGCTTCATAGTTTCCAAAATAACGTAACAGGAGATTTATATGTTTAAGTGTTGGCCTAATAATTTTTAATCAGAGGAGAGTATTATTATTTATCAAATGCATTGAGAAATACATGTATTTTGTAAGGTCAAATAAAAACCCCCATCATGCCATGTCTCAAATCCCTAGGTATTATTCTGAACACTGAAAAGATTAGAATTAGCCCTTGTAGGCCTGCATTATTTCTGAAGAATTGCCTTCACACTTAGATAAGCTCTTCAACTTTGATGATGTACCACTTGTAAATTTAAGCTGCTGCTTTGGGCATGATTCTCTACTCATTTACACAGATGAAGCTCAACTGATCTGAATGAAGAATTCTTGACTTAAAGGCTAGAGAAGAAACAGGACCTTAGTCAACAGAAGTTCAAAGATACTATTGGCAGAGGTTTCTGCCATCATCCTTGAAAACACAGCTAGTTTGGGTCAAAATCCCCAGAAGGTGTGAATAATTAAAATATTGCAGTCTAAAACACACAAAATCTTTTAGTGTGTCTCAGAGCATTTTCTCTCTTCAAAAGCAAGCATTTTCCATCACTCTCCAAAACCCTACTCGCAAGTAAGCTACGTGGTCTTAGAATTTTTATTACTAGTACATTTTGTCTTCTGGCTTCCACAATGAACATAAAGGGTTTGTGAAAATATCTGATCATCAACTAAAAAGACTGTGAAACATTGAGCCATTGGACATGTTACAGAGCTGGCTGAGGAAAAGTTTCAAACAGAGAACAAGAAAATGTACTTTTCTGCCATGAAAAATGTGCTACAATTTACCCATTACTAAGGGGAGAGGAAGACGAGCAAGATTTTCCATAGTACTCACTTTGCAAGATTTAATGCATTTTGTTTTTTCTTTATGTTTCAGTATCACTTCAATCCAGTGTTACTTGAGCTGAATATGACGAAATGGGTTTGGGAGACTTCTCTGGGCCTCTTGCAGGCTCCCACCCTTAGAGCAGCATCCAAGCGCTCGGAACAACTGTCAACCGCCTGAGCCCAAAGCTGTGAACACAGAGCAGGCTGGCGTCCTCTCTGCATGGGGCCACCGACGGTGGGGACAGTCACTGTGGGTCTGCAGAGACGTGGAAACTTAGTTTATGGGAGAAGTACAGGGAGTTCCCTCACACATGAGGCAAGACAGACAATAGCTCACAAGGCCTGATTAAATATTTGCAGGCTTTAGACTTTGTTTTAAATTTCTATGTGAAATTTAATTCTCATGAAAAGGAGACTGACAGGCTGGGTGGGAAGGAGGCAGAGCGACGGCAGGCATTGTGCAAGCTTCTGCGTCCATCTCCGCCAGCGGATCTCCACTGGCCAAACCCATAAATGTTTCAGGCTCAGGTCTTAGCTGAGAAGAAACTGCTTATTAAGCAGGATTATGCCAAACTCTGTGGTGTTTGTTCAATGTGGACAAAGGTCCACTGGGGATTAAGCTGAGACTACCAAACCCTTTTTCTTCCTGACCCAGGAATAAGATTAGAACATCACTCTCTGGAGGCGGCATTAGCCGATTGCTCGCTCTCTTCATCTCTAAGCTTTAGTGACGGACCATATTCTAAGGTTGTTGAAAGTACTGGCTTTTTTTATGACAGTGGGAGCTAAATTTACCCCGTGCTTACAGTTTGAGAATAAGACAATAAGATAAATCCAAGTGCATTAATTTCTCGTATTAACTCCTAAACACTCTCTCTTCCCCTCCTACAGGAATCAGCCAGCCATCATGAACTGAAGCTAAATACACTTGATTTCATGTGACGTCTTTGCTCCTATTAAATTACCTTCCCCACACCCTCTCAAACCTTTTTTTGAAAGGTTTAAAGAACTAAACCCACAACCTCAACATGAAATCCATACTCCTAAAAATCCCTCCTCTGGAAAGAAACTAACAAAATCAGAATTAAGTAATTTCAGATCCTATTTACTTACAAATATGGACATTAGCTATACAGTAACTACCAATTCCTGCATCTTTAATTGTGTTGTATTTTCAAAAACTCCACCTACCCCATCAAAATTGTTCCAATAACTCCATAGCCCGAAAAGCAACATAAATAATTGAAGTTTAATGATGGCCTCTAGTAAACAACCCATGTGGAAACTCTACATAATACTTTTATAACCACTCTTCCAAGTTTTCCTGTCAACTTCTGATTTTCACAATTTTTCCATTTTAAAACTATTTTTCTTTCTTCGCACTAACACTAGAGGAAACTGGCCATGTAGCTAAACTCGATATGCACTAACACTGTCAAAAGCAGTTAAAAATAAGTTCCCTACAGAAGATAACTTTTAATCTAAAGTCACTTTGTAAGTGTCCCTTACAACCTAGCCATACTTGTAACCATAGTTAGGATATATGTCACATACACACTTACTGTAGGATAAAGTGTACTGTTGTTTTATGACAGAAGTAAGACTTGCCACATGAAAAAAATGGTAAAAAGTAAGAAAATATAACTATAAGCCTATCATTGAACAAAAAAAGGGAAAAGACAATCTCAGGATGAAGACTTTCTTAGGGACTATCTACCATGCTTTCTTTGTGCTGGGCATGAAACTAAATGTGTCATAAATTTCATGATCCATTCAGAACTGTAACTGCCATATAATATTTTAACTTCTTTGAACATCTTATACCTGTGATACTGCTGTGTGACATTTTATATTTTTTGACAGGTGAAATTCCTCTCCCAAAATATCCTGTAATCTTACTGTTCCTTATTTCTTTAACTGGAGCTAGCTGGTATGCCTGAAACATGTTTTGTGATTTCCCACATCTATATAGCAAGGATAAATTTGTAATAAGTGAATGATACTATTAAATCTAATTCTGTGTGCTTCTATTTTCAACATATGGATTATTAGACATTAACATTTTCATTGTTTATAAGTTTACAATAAGAATAATGTACTGTTCTTATGGACACAAGTGTCTAGGGATAAAAGGTTTGGAGTGACAGAGAAATAAGTTAGACTCATCCAACTGGAAGACAAACTTTTGGGGATGAAATCCCTTCTTCACAGACACATGGTTTACATATCCAAATTTTTCCAATTGCATTTGCTATTCTAAGAGAAGTTTTTCCTTCTATCTACACACCATAATTTTATAATTAAGTTTTTAAAAGCTGCATACACTTTTCCCTAGCTCTTTGACAGATTTTGTTTTGCGATCTAGTAATAATGTTTTAGTTCGGCAATTTAGAAGTATACAGTTCCAGATCCTATATATCCCAAAAGTTAGTGAGATTCTTCTAGAGGACTCTAAATACAGTGTGTGTCAAAACCTGAAAGAACAAAAGCTATTTTTATTTAAATAAATGCATAGCAATACAAATAAACAATACAACTTCTTTTGGAGCCTGTCAGGCAAGATCCTGAGTCTGAGGATCTGATTTGTGATGACTTTTCATATGAAAAATATTCAGTAATTGCAATGACTATGGAAAGATTTTTATTCCCAATACAGCAATGTGAAAGAAGCCAAATTGTCTGTCATTCATGTTAATTTAATTACAGGACCACATTCAATTATCCAATATAATATGCAAATGAAGTGAGTTGACAGCACATGCTAATTATATTCATTATAATAATTAAATCTAACAATGAAAGGGAATAAAAATGTAATGAAATAGAAGGATATTTTTAATTAACAAGAACATTTTAATTAGAAACTGTAATCCTATAGCCTGATATAGTATGGTTGGCTTATTAAAATATTGGACATTATTTTTATTACGCAGTTTAGTTTTACATGTCTATCCTTAGTACCATGGGACCTGTTTTCGTATGTTAGTAGATTAAATGGTGGCTAAAACAAGAAAATCAGTTTCCTTGATCATACTTCATGCGAAGCAGATGCCTAATAAAGCCGAGCTCCACTGCAACATGATTACAGAATCCCGTCTCGTGAAACACAGGCTGTCTAACTCTGTAGTAAACAAAAGTTCACGTGCCGATACAAAACAGACAGTGCAGTTTAGGCTTGACTAATGATGTTAAAGCATTTAAAAAATTGAAGAAACACTCCTTGCTTTTTGAAATTTTCAGTTTCACAACTGATTTATTTCTTCAGTGACAGCAGCTGCCCTGAAAAAGCTTTTGTTTTATTTTTATTAAAACAAAATACAAAAAAAGGAAAGGAATATTACTAATATATTATATGTGGGCAGAGTCAGCAAAATCATAGTCTTTTTAAAATAAACAGAGCAAGCACTATCAAAACACGTAGGAATGCGTTCCTTAGGAATCCATTGTCCTCATTGCTCCTTGACAGAATCACTTGGGCCTGGACCAAAAGCCAGCTGTGGTGAAAATGCTAACTGGAACCCCAGCTACTCTCTCTGCATGTATGTAGGACCCACCGTGAGGCCCCCCCTTATTTGGGGCTCCTGGAAACTGCAGTGAAATATGAATCTCAAAGCTATATGAGAGAAAATAAGTTTCCTTTTTAATTTGCCACTCAACTAAATATAGAGACTTTTACAGATAGTGTAATAAAACCAGACAAACCTATATTACATTAAATGATTGGCGTATGATGCTCTTGGAAGATTTTCTTCTATGAATGTGAAATATTTAGGAAATTGCCCTTTTATTATTTTGACTGCATAGTGGTAATAATTCACTTACTTAAATCACAGTACTACTACAGAAGGTCAATGTTGAGGTTGACAGGCTGTAAAATTTCCTTTTTAGAAATCTATCTATTCTCCAAACTAGGAAACTGCAATTTTTTTGAATAATTAATGCCTTTTTTCCTTATTCCAGTATGCCACTTTGGATATTTATCTCTTGATGTGGGCAGACAAAGGAATCACAAAAAGGCACACTGAAAACTCCAAACAACTATTTGTTCTTTTTTTTTTTTAATTTGAGAGTTGAAAGGAATTAAAACATACAAAGGTTTGTAATAAGGAATACAAATTTAGAGACGAAAAGACTTATTTAAACTACAAACATTTCAAAGCAAATGTACATTTGACTGCAAGAATAATGTGAATCTGCTTTGAAATACATCAGTTATTGACTCCTTTAAAGTTTGTTCAAATACTAAATAAAAAAAGCTACCAGGCTCTATGGAAATTTCTTTTCGTAGCTCAAGTCTGGTGTATCTATTTTTATTATGCTGTTCTTTCCAGGAGTTCAAGCCTACTATTTGAAAGCTTTCACTGCGAGACAAATTTTTTATTTTTAGTAGGACTCTGCAGATGATCAACAATGAAAGAAAAAATTGGAAGCTCATAACATACTAAAAAATTAAACCATAACTGAATGACTAGAAAGCACTTCCCTTTTCATGAAAGGCATTGTATCTTTATTGGAAATCACAACACTAACAGCACCTGAAAATAACGACCGTAAGCAAGTTGTACTGCTTTGCCTAGTAGTAAAAGGAAAAATACTTCCTTTTACTAAAAAACCTTCCCTGCATTTTGCAAGTACCTGAGTGAGGAACGCTTCAGTTTGTCAAAATGTTTTTTTTTTTAACCAAAAAAACCCAAACCAGAATGCCACCTCCTCAGTTAAACACTTGGGAATATCAGAAATTACATAAAAAGTTAAGCATGTCATGACGTCTCTTGAGATAGTACTACCAAAGCAAACAACCACAGAAGACTGCTTTCAGTGTATGAAAAGTACTAATGTACCGCAGTTGTTTAACCAAAGACCTAAACTTGACTCTCAGAGCTGCAAAAGCTACCTTTTAATCTTGAAAATTAACTCAGTCCGGGGGTACATTAGTGATGGTACATGACCTCAACCCCCAGTGCACATGCTGAAGACTCCGAGACACTGAAAAATCACCAGCTGGGAAGCATGCCCACAGACAAACGCATTTTGCACATACTTAGTCTCTTGACTGCCTGCCGGCAGCCACCATAGCCAGCTGCTGCCGTGGCAGGGTGCCTGCTTGCCATAGTCAGACCTTCGCCCCAGGGCATGAGCGCTAAACAGTGACAGGCACTAGACTACTCTAACTGACATCGCTGGTAGGAAATCCCTCTTCTGCGCTATTCCTGGCACGTTTATAGTTTCAAGTCCTCCATGCAATGAATCACATCTGTTTGTACTTGTGTGCCAGAAAAGAAATTTTTAAACGGCAGAGAAAATACAACATTGTTTGCTGGCACTTCTGGATGCCAGCACGACCCGTTGTGTACCAGTGGGAATCAGAAAATGGCAGCAATATCACATGGATTTTCAAAAGGACCATATTAAAAAGTGTTGCCCACAGTCAGCTCCAGATCCTGTGTGGGATTTGGTTGCACAGGGTAGGAAGGCTGCAGGATCCTCCCTCCAGCTGTGGCCAAAGCCACAGAAACATTACTATATAATTACATTATATAATTATATAATACTTCTCACAGCATCATCAGCTTTAAGATATTATAATGTTCCAATTATAGTCAAAACTGTAAGAACGTTATCGGACGGCTTTTCTCTAAACCGTTGCTGACAAGTTGCAACACTTCTTTCTTCTGCTCGTCAGCTTAACTGAGGGCACTAAGCTCCTCATCCTGAACTCCTACCCCAAAAGTGGAACAAAAACAGGAACCAGGTGTTACAAATATGGAGAGAGTAACTTCACAAAATACAGCATTCAACTGAATCATACCACAGATGTAGGCACCATGACGCAGGTTCTATGTACCCAGAGTCTGGTTCACATACTCAAAAATAAAGAGCTAGTGCCAACTTCTGCCCTGCCCAATACATCCTGAGATGCTACATATAAGCTGAGGAAACTCAGAGATTTTTAAGGCTAAAATACTTGAAATATTTTTGAAGTGGACAACAATCAAGGAAGCTAAATGGGAATCTTCACTGTTTGTTCAACAGAGTATTTGGTTTACTACTAAAAAGATTCAAGGAAAAGGATGGCTTATACTTAAATGAGTGCTCTGGTTACCAGGGAGATGGCTACATTGGCATCTGAGGACATGTCTTCATGGCAGACTAGCTTAGTTGGCTTTAAAAGGGTTTAACTTGGGTACCACAGCCATCTGATCAAATAGACATGAAGTTAACTTGGAATTAAGAATAACAGTTGCTAAGTGTATCTTGGCAGCGAGTAAGGCTACTTAAAAATCAGTGCAATGTCAGCATCATTGTCTGCATAACAACATGGAGTTTGCTTATGGCTGCATAAAATTAACATTTTTGTGTTAAGATGCAACTTCAGCTTCTCTTTTGCAAATGCATATGTTTGCGCTCACAGGAATTCCAAGCGCTTCAGCAACACTGTTGAGGGGATTAGTTTTCTTGAGGGATCCATGACTAAATGTGCCGTTGATAACTTCTGATCCCATTTTCCATTTGCCTTACCTGATTATCTGTGTTGTTTACAGTAAAATAGCCCACACAAATAATGACTTCATGTAGCAATCCTTCACAGGTATGCTGGGAACAGTACCACAGCAGAGAGCTGATAATATGCCGGAATGCAAGGGACAGTCCTTCAGCACCCACAATAGACTGAAAAAAAGGCCAAGAAACAGAAATTACAGTCTAGCAGCATGTTACAGAAATTGTGTGAGTTACATACACATCAGTTGCACCCTTTTATTTTTTCTGCAAAGCATAGGGTATGTTCTTTGTTGCGATGACTTTGGAGGACAGAATCAGCTCTCTTCTTTCAGTAACTTATTGTTTACAACTGGACTATAACATTAAAAGCCACAAAAACAAGAATAAATTCCAATTTTAAAGGGACACTGCAAAAATTGGATTCTGCTTAGTTGACATTCAGTGTAGCATTAGGTTGACCACTTCATTTGACATACATTACATGTTCCAGGAAAACTTAATGCTAATAATATTTCTTAGTAATAAGCAAAAGAAACCAAACCATCTTCATTTCTGCAGAAAAGCAAAATGCATTTCTCATTAATAACCACGCTCTGAATTGAATACAAAGATTAATAACAAATAATGACTTTTCAAACATTAAAAGAAGTTAGAAACATCCAAACGGAGAGAATACTCAGCTGCAAAGCTTCTTGGGATGTTTTTTAAAAGTAGGCAAATTGCTGTAACATGGAGATTCAGAATTAGATTTTATCTGTGCAGCCTACAGCCTCTATTTAATAAACATGTCAAACAGACAGAACGACACAAGGTCAAAGGGGAAAACTAAAGCACAAGGAATGAGCATGACAGTCTACTAACTCTAATGAAACAGCAGTGCAGGCCTGTGAGAAAATCTCTTTCATTTGAGAGTTTTCTTCATTTTATACCTTGTAGCCTGTGTTAAGTACATACACGTAAATCCCAGTCTGTAGTATAGTTTAGTTTTAGCATACTCCAAATCTACCCAGCAAAAGTAGAATGCTTGACAATTAAAACAGACTCAGCTGTGGATATTTTCTATCTTGAACCTCAAGCATTCTGGTAAGTTAGTGTATTTTCAAAATTTAACGCACAATACAGCCACCATTTACTGCTTTACATCATGTAAATGCCATGTTCTTAGGTCCACCCTTATTTAATTAGTGCTATCCACATATGCTGTGACCTAGCACTCTGGGTTTAACCTTCCCTGATAACAACAGGGCAAAGGGCACCTGAGTTTGTGTATAAAAGTTAAACTAATTTTTCAAGGAAACTACGCTTCCTTTTTAGCCAGAATTAATATCAGCTCAGGATCCTGCGTCATTTCTCACTACCATCTTTCCATTGTTTAGACTGTCAAATTAAATGAAATATATACCCATAAGCCATCTGTGCTAATACAAACTCTAGAATACCAGACCTCTTCTGTTAATCAAAAAACCCTATTCTATAGTCCTACTATTATGTGGTAAAACTATTCCTTAGAGATAATTATCAGAGAGTACATAAACTACACTTTTTCTCTCTGCTGTTTGCTAGCCTGCTATAGACCCAAGGTCAGAATGGACAGCAAACTGCCTCAGATGTATGTTGATTTTTTTAACATTACAGAAACAAATCACATTAATACATTGAAAGGGATAGCTGCTGAGATTACACAAGTGTATCTGTCCATCACAAACAATACTATGCCTACAGTTCAGTAAGACAGCTAAGTTGATACTTCCCGAGCCAAGCCCTGCATCGAGGAATTGAATTAAATAATTCACACTGGTTAGTTTTCTACCACCCTTTAGGCAATAATTACTATCTTGCGCCATTTTATGTAGAATAAACTAACGCAGATAGTGGGATTTGGGAATTAATGCTCATGGTTTGTTATAAATGCTCAGATACAATGGTAGTTGGTAGAGGGGTAAATACAGACAGTGTAAGTAGAAGCCTGCATTTTAAAAATTAATAGCGGTTTCTTGAGATAGCAGGGAGCAGCCCTTCAGCCAGTGTGATTCGCTACAGCTCCCCTACAAGCTGTAACTGTCCCAATTCAGGTCTTACTCTCTGGTATATACCTGTAATACTACAGCAACAAATAAACATCCAGTCTCAAACCAAGAGGTACTGAACAACCTGTAGAACTACTTTGATACACCTTGATTTACAGAAAGAAAAGGGAGTTAATGGTGTGTCTAAGAGTTGTGTTACATGAAACTCCAATAAATACACTGTTTCTTTGCCCTATAAAAAAAACCTCTGACTGGACTGGATCCTGGAACTGCATCTATACAAATCAATGTTGCCACATGCAAATTGCTTGTTGCTGTTATTAGAGATGCTAAACGTACTAAATATCAAAGTCAAGAAATAGGAACTGAAGGAGACTTATACCCTTACACTAAATTCTTTACTCATGCAAAGCTTGTGCTGAGTTTAATGTATTTCAGATGGAGTGTGTGGTACAACTTACATACAAATTACATATTAAATGCAACAGAAACCTGTTCTGCTGAATTGTGTAAGATTGATGCTGCTAAAGGTGTTTTGCAAAGCAATGCTTTTTGACAGGTGTTTTATATTAACATAACAGCTTTGCCAATTTATCTGAGAAATACACTAGTATTTGTATTTTCTTTGTATGGAAAATGATTCATTTACACTAGAAACCTGTTCACAGAAGAAGGTTAAGAAAAGACCTTCTCAAGACTCAAAAAGTGATCTTTTTGGATTTTTTTGTGAACAAGAATTATTAAAAGTTAAATTTCCAATTTTTGGTCAATAATATTTTATTTGGATTAAAAAAATTAATATCAAGTGATTTTCAGTTTCAGTTGTACAATCTTAAAGCAAGTAGCCACTGAAAGCACTGACGATGTAAATTGTGGTTATAATATAAGCAAGTCCTTTCACATAGGAAAAACTGTTGTTTCATGCTTTTGACCAAGATTTTTTTTACATTTTTGGGGCTTATTAAATATAAAAAGTACTATGTTAAAACTGATGCTTTTTGAATAGATAAGTCATGGATTGGATTCAGCATTTCATGTATTCTAAATTTTCACTTTTTGATTAAATTCATGAGCCATAGCTATATGGTGGAAACAACAACAGTTATCAATTTTATGTGTGAAGAAAACCTAAACATTTAATCATGAAAGTCCCTTCAATAACTCAGATCTTAAAGACAAAACTTAGTCCAAAAGTATATACAATAATTAACATTTTCACACTAAGCAAAAGTTTCAAAACATCTGTTACCTGAAAGGCAGGCAGATCAAGAACAGCAAAACTATTGAAGAAACGTAAACTCTGAATGGCAACCTGGATTGTGTTTGCTGCATAGCTGTCTTTAGGACTTGCTGTGTTTGGATCTGAAATTGTCCCGTGGAAAAGAACACAGTACAGCATATGCAAGACTCCAACCAGATCCGTAGACTGAAGAACTGCTGTTAGTCCTGTGGGGTCCTGGAGTGTATTGTCAAATATGTTCCAAGATCTGTCAAAGAAACATTAAGCTGTCTGAGGAGGAGACCAGCACTCAGCTAGAACACTTGCCCAGGATGCAGTATTTCTAATAAGCCAAAAATTAGAAAAACGGTAAGCTGTTAAAAAGGAAAAAACCTGATGTCTAATGTGTCAAGAAACCACAACATTTCCAGAAAATACTTTCAATAATCCGGGCACTGTCTCATGCTCTCTTTTAATTGCAGTGCAGCTGTATCTTTAAATATATTTCTCCACATACGGGTGTCTTTACTCCCAAAATGGGTTCACGACACCAGCATGAGACCGTGCAGAAAATTCGACAGCTTTAAAGTTAGAAGCCTGGAGGCACTTGAGGGGCTCCATGCAAGCTCTGTCTCAGGTCAGTAGCCTACACCCACCTTTCTTCCTTGCAACAGCAGCCAGCAGAGGTGGGAGAACTCCCTGGAGCCTCTCACTGCCTCAGTGACGGGCTGCAGGCAACTGGAACAAACTGCCTACCTAAGTAGCAAACTAAGTTACTAGGACCAGATGATCTTAATCAAATAGTTCTGCAGGAATTTAAGAATGAAGTGGTTGAGCAGTTAACAAAACACACTACTACTAATTTCAGTCAGATGTTATTATGGGAGACTGTACGGTAGCAAACACAAACAAGTAAGAAATGCTCGAGACAAACCAGCGCAGCTTGTACGAATGTAAACTAGGTTTCTTTGTTATCTTTTGGGTAGGCATATAAAATAACGGAGAAGGTTTTTGGCTATCTAGGATATCAGAACAAGCAGGCAAATAACTCGGGATGCCCTTTCCATTCTCACATCCAAACTTTCAAAAGCACTTAACATAATCCCTCCATGATTTGTACTGTTCATGTTCTTTCACGTTATTAATAATCCAGAAGATGATGCAGGACAGTCCCTACTAAGGAAGATTAAGATTATTTAACTTCCAGAGCAGTGACAATGTGTGGAAGGCAGGTAAACATAAAATAAAGCACAAAAATAATTCGACACGTTTTATATACTCTGAGTTCTAATTCAAACCCATCATGTAAATCACCTGAACTTCATTACAGAAATACATTTAGTCTATATTGGCAATCAAAGGAAACACTAAAATACTAAGATACAGTGAACAGTAACACTGAAAATATGTTACATCAAAATCTGGTCTTTACCTCATCTACCATGTTTCCATCTTAAGAAAAAAAAAAAAGAACAAAGAAAAAAAGAAATAAGTGCCAATATCAAAGATTGAGTCTATATGTTACTCTTTTTTATAATTAAAGGAAGATATGACAGGTGATATGAGAAGATGTTTTAAAAGGGCAAATTAGATGAGGGCATCTTTCCCCTTTTATAACAAGTAAAACCAAAGGAAATGGGAAAGTAGTGGAGACAAGAACCACTTCCTAAAACAATCCACAACTCTGAAGACCTCATTTTAACACAGAACAGACTGGACACTCAGAGGGCTGAGAATATTCCTGTTGACCAGAATCAGTAAGGAGCTTTTCCTTGACTAGAACGGCTCTAAATGATCTTTTCAGTATCTGCATTAGAAGCACCCTGCACCACCTCTTACACACATTGTTCCACTCCAGTGAAGTTTCCAACACAGAGCCTAGGTAGGCTGACTAATCCTGCTTTTTATGATACAGACACTTGTCTTCAATGGAGCAACTAAACCACGAGTTCAGCAACTACCAAGTTTTGGCAATCATCATCATTATCTTCTGTCATTTTCACTTTTTCTAGTGAAGCAAAAAGACCAGGTAAGAAAGCACCACCTCACACAAACCCAATGTCTATCAATGAGAATTTCTATCGGTAACAGCACACCATTGTTTCCTTGGACCAAAGTAAAAGAGAGAGAAACAGGCAGAGCAGGATAACAAACCTGTGTTCTCCATGTCCCAAAGGAAGCCCTGATACTGGGCTAACGTCAAATATACCTTAAATATTTTAAGAGAAGAAGGAACAACTGTTACATGAAACACCATCTTTCCAGTTATAATAGCAAACCTGAAAGCTAGTATCTATGCATTTTGTCATGGACACAATTCTTCTGTAAGGTAGCATGAGTGGGCACTAAAAACATGAGCAACACCTGGTTGCTTCAGACAGCAAGGCTGATAACCAGGTCTTTCAAACTCCCGTCGTGCCCCTGAGCAGGGACCGCTTAGCAGCTGGGTGGAGACAGTGTGCACAGCTACTGCAAGGAGGCTGAAATGCTGCAGGTGAAGGAGGGACCATTTAGGAGGCACAGGATGGTTATTTTAGCACCCAAGCTATGAAGTATCTCTGCACAGCCTCTGAGGGGTCTTCTCGCAGCCTGGAGCCCAGATGAATACGATAGGACAGTATTTGGGTTGTACGCAACTCACTCTACTAGCACCCATCTGCTTCCATCACTGTCCGCTCACATCTTTACATTTAGAAAGCAGTTGCTCAGATGACTCACTTCTGCTTTTTATCAGTTAGCTCACATGTGTAAGGAATGATCTTATCTGAAATTAACATTTATGGGTACCACTTCTTTCCAAGTTATTTCTATTTATAGTCCATGAGTGTTCAAAGCTACTGAAAAAGCTTTTAAGTACAGCATCCTCTGCTGCTACCTCAAGGATTAATGTTTCAGTCCTATTTCAGCAATACCTATTGTCCTGGTTTCAGCTGGGATAGTTAATTGTCTTCCTAGTAGCTGGTACAAGTGCTGTGTTTTGAGTTCAGTATGAGAAGAATGTTGATAACACTGATATTTTCAGTTGTTGCTAAGTAATGTTTAGTCTCAAGTCAAGGATTTTTCAGCTTCTGATGCCCAGCCAGCGAGAAAGCTGGAGGGACACAAGAAGTTGGCACAGGACACAGCCAGGGCAGCTGACCCAAACTGGCCAAGGGGGTATTCCATACCGTGTGACGTCACATCTAGTATAGGAACTGGGGGGAGTGGGGACGGGGGGATTGCCGCTCAGGGACTAACTGGGCATCGATTGGTGGGTGGTGAGCTATTGCACTGTGCATCATTTGTATATTCCAATCCTTTTATCATTACTGCTGTCACTTTATTAGTGTTATCATTATTAGTCTCTTCTTTTTATATTCTATTAAACTGTTCTTATCTCAACCCATGAGTTTTATTTTTCCCAATTTTCTGCCCCATCCCATAGGGTGGAGGGGGAGTGAGTGAGCGGCTGCGTGGTGCTTAGTTGCTGGCTGGGGTTAAACCACGACACCTATGCTGCACAAAAAACCACACAAGATTGCATAACTACTTCACAAATCTTTGAAAGAAGCAATCAGATCTTTAGGTGAGACACAGTAAGAACAAAAGCAACATAGCTGTGCCTATTTTCCAGTACCTGTGTTGTTACACAAGTGACTCCATTACCACCAGTCACCACCAGACCTCCACTACAACTCTGCAAGTTAGCAGAGAGTCAGAGTAAAGAGTCAGCTGGAGACAAACGTGTCTGACTTTATTGTACAGGTTCCAAAACCAGCGTGTTCGTTTAATACTGTGGTAGCCAACTGAACACCTAACAACACTGAACCTAAAGAAAATGTGCCACAAAACCAGCTGTGACAGTGCTTCAGAAGGCCACTGGCGTAGGATTCTCTCAAAATACATGTAATAACATTCCAAAGACAAGCTGAAGTACATTAAAAAGATGATTAAAATTATGATTTGATGCCACTTACCTGCTGTAAAAGAAGAACCACAAACATTCAGCTGGTGATTTGTAACACTCATAACGACCCTAACATTTACTCCGTAAAGAATAAAAAAAGTGGGAAAAATACTAGAGCTCGAAATGTGTTTTGGGTGGGGCTACATGGCACAACAATTTATGGCATTACTTTCGTTTTCCTACACCTGGAATCCGTGCCCAAAATCTTGATCTTGAAGCTCTGTGGTCTTTAAGTGAGTGTGTTTGAATGGAGTCAGCAGAGACACTTCCTGAACCATCACATGGCCTTGCCAGCTGTGCCTTTACTCAGATTCCTGCTGCATAGTTTCAAGTCCTGTTGGCACGTGAATCTGGCTGCGAGGAACGAATGTGGATGGCTGGAAAAGGAGGGTGAGCTAACAGCTCTGGGACCACCATTTTTATAACTTTGCTTTACGTGTCTGTGGACTCCTTAGTGTCCCTCACTTTAAAATAACTCCTGATGTCCAATTATTTCTTTTGCAGTATGCAGTAGCCAAAATGTGTTAACTGTCACTTAACTATACTCAGGTAACTAGAATGTTTATTTCCACAGTATCACATGAAAGCACAGCTCCTTTTGCCAACCAGTATTTCTTAATTTCAATCTTAGCTTTTTCAACAGGACAAAACAGAAAAAAAACCACTCATGGTCAAATGATAACCCCAAATTAATTACTCTGTATGGTATCTCACAGAATTTTTTGCAACTATATACAATGAGAAGATTGACCAATTTTACCAAAGGTTAAAGTTAGCTTGCTTTCAACTCTCACTCCATCATTATTTTTAAACAATTCCATATGAAAAAGCTTACATTGCTGGATGCAATCCTTTTACCATTTTGTGCTGCTCTGAAGCAGTGAATGAATCAAAATATACATAAAAAAGTCAATTGTAAAATAAATCAAAATGCACGCATTATTTTTTTCACAGAAAAGACCAGGAATTTTGAAGTTATACCACAGGACAAAACTGTTAAAAAAAATCTCACTGTTAGAAATGTTTATTTTTGATGTTGCCTGTATTACAGTTAATGTGTATATGAACAGGCCACTGGCTCCTGTTGGTTTTAACTGTCAGTTATAATCACTTTAAGCCTAAATGTTTACAATAAAAAGGTAAAAGACGTTATTCATACTGGTTGTGGGCTTTTAAGTAGAAAAAATGTATATGGGAAGTTGGAAAATAAAGCATGAACCTTTGCGTATACTGCATTGAGTGATTTTGCTCAAGCCTGTACAACAGTGGATTTCATACATTTAGCAAATTTTTAGTCCACCTCATAGGTAAGCCCAGTGAAAATCCAGTGCTAACTGTCAGGATACAGACTGAAGTAAAAGCCCATAAAAACCCTAATAGCATAAGATGACAACGTCATACAAGAAACCTAGGTTTTATGTAACTGAAGAGAGGAGATTCCTATAGATGTACCTCCTTTTAACTCTCCTATTTAAAGAAGCTTACTGTGTCCGTAGCAGCTGCCAAAGTAAAATAATCAGTATTGGACAAAACCCCTTCAATTAATCACTGAAGGGAAGTGAGACTTACCAGATTTTTTACATTGGCTTATATAGCTGGGAAAACTGATTGGCTTTCAAATTTTACCATGTCTCTATATTTAACACAGAAAAACAGGCAAATATTTATATTACAGTCAAACAACCTGCAGGATCTTAAAGAGAAAAGTTTAATGAAATGCAGGGAATTTTCATTACAGGTTGCCATTACGATTTTCAGCTTCTGCCATCAAGGAGTCTCAGGAACTGGTACAGGGTTTATGACTAAAAAAAAGGTTAAGAATTTTAAAATGTGGATATATCCATCACAGGAAAGAAAGATACTAAACAGTGGTACTTCATTGCTTAAAATATACCACTATTTATTAAAAACAGGAATTCAATACAGCTTGATGAGAAACAGCATACTTTGTGGAACAAGTATAAAACTACAATTCTCCAAGCTTCAATATAAGCAAACTGTTTATATCTGAAAATATATTGTTTTAAAAACTGAGCTAACAAGCAGACAAGCCTCTCTTAAGGGTATACATTATAATGTTTGTATATTTGAAATATATACTCCTGATTAAAAACATGGAGCCAAATGGAAACATGAGTTTTCAAAAGGCTTAGAGTATAATCTGGGGTTTTTTGTTGGTTTTGGGTTTTTTTATTATTAGGATTTAAGAACTATCATGTGTACTTTTTGCTTCTAAATTATTTTATTTAGAAAGAGATGTCAAAATGAAGAGGCAAAATAATAATAAAAGAAGTATAAAGAAGTATTTAGCACCCATCAGACCTTGTTATAATTCACACTGTCAAGCTAGGAATCACAGTACTGTGTAAAAGCAATGATTTGAAACTTTTTAGTAATTTCAAGAACAAGTTTTAGTTAGTTTACAGTACTTGCTGGATCTGCTGTCCCTTGGAAGTGGGAGAAGCACAACCAGCGTTCAGGCAGACTTGCATCTGATTCGCCATCCAACAGTTGAAATAGACGTTATCTTAATTACTGTAATAAAACTGAAAACAAACCAGCCTACTTCCTTGCGTATCTGTGACAAGACAGTCACTATTTTCCTGGATCAAACCCTATATATCTGCAGCTTTCTGCCACTGCAGCTTGTAATCTACAACTTCATTAGCTGTTGACACAGATTTATATGTATTCCACCGCTGTTTTGAGATAACATATAACAGTAACAATTTACTGTTCTGCTATGACATTCTATTTTCCTAGATTAATGAGGGAGCTCGCAGACATTTCCTGTATCAAGAAAATAGCAAAATTTTGAAAAAGTTGATGTCCCAAGAAGCTATGTAATTTGAGGGACTATCATTTGCAATATTCTCCTTATGCAAAACTCACTTACCTCCTTGTGTCTGTGTTACTGCTAGTCCACTGTACTGCTCTTACGGAGAACATTCTTCCTTAGTGATTAACCTTTACAGTACACTACTCCTGATAGTTTCCTCCTGCTGTTTGCATTAACTCTGTAGTTAGTATGAATTTCTTCATTCATACTAATGGGCAAAAGCAAAATAAGGCATTAACAGTAGTCCTCCACGGAGTAACAACTAAACTTCTTGGACAGAAATCTTAGTTCCAAAGACTTATAGGGAAAAAAAGGATACAGATTTGATGACCACTGGGCAGTACAGGAAAAGATCCTTGCTATACTGATGAAGGACTTGCTGTAGATTTTTCTTACTTAAGTCTTCACTCCTGCTTTTAGGGAAGACCGAGTTGGGGCAGCATGGCCAAATTTTTATTAATGCTCCTTGCATTCCATGCCTGCTCACTGTTTTCTGTCTTGTGTTTACAAGCCAAGCATACTCTATATGTGTATTCAGGACTCAAGGGCTCAAAATAGGCCTTCTATCTCTCATAGTTACAATAATAAACTCTTGAAAACAAGGCTATCATCCTGAACATTGCTACTGGACATCTGGAATTGGACACAAAATGCAAGAGAGATTTATAGGGCTATATAAACCACTGTTATTCTGTATAAAGTCTATTTAATATTTTGCTTTATTTCAGGTTAATAAAAATGTCTCTGTTTTCAATTCTGGCTACTGCTACTCTTAATGGTGAGCGAAAAACAGTTAAGCATTATCATAGCCACAACTTTCAAGCCTAAGTATCAAACAACAGGTTCATCTTTTGCTCAGCAAACAGAGATAGCTCAATATTCAGACATGCTGCATTTTATGATTTCTCACTACATACAATAAGGGACAATACCCTATCTTCAGCTCTTATACACCTTTTTTTTGTTTTTTTTTAAACTCATCAGGGAGAAAGGAGCTTTCACCTCCATTGCTAGCAATGGATGCAACACAGCATGAGAAAAATGGGACTTCCACTTGGAGGTCTCAAGTCACCCTCACATATTCTCACTATGTAACAGATGAGGGTATAAAAATTATCAAAACAAGGTTCACATAGGGTTACAAGTTATTAATGTTTTCAACAAATGATCTTTCATACACGTTACACACTGTTTGGAAAATGTACTATTACATCCACAGCAAAACTTCAATTAGAAGAATCAATCTAGCATTTATTAGCCAGTACCAAAAATGATCATTTGAGAAGATCAATATAAAAGTTAAATCTTTTTAAAGACCCAGACCATTAATGAAAAGAAAATCCCTCTCTCCTACTAAGATATGTTTATAACACATGTTCAGAATGGATTCCCTCATTTCAATAACTTTTTATGATTTTAAAATTGAGAATCCTCCAATTTATGTTTCTACATTAGCAAGACTTTCCTTTATTGTATCTAACTCCATGATTCTTGACTTTTTTTTCCAAGTCTACCACAGGAATAAAAAAGTATCTTAGTTTATGTCTTAAAATTTTATCATCTACATTATATCAACCACAGACCTCATTTAATACTTAATGCTGAGATACTTATATGATACAATTTGAGGCCATTCTCTAATAATCACTACTGTTGTGACATCATGCCTGATGTAGAGGTACGTGCAGGGAGGTACTTAACTGAGAACTCTTCCCTGCCTATAAAATTGTTTTCCATGAAGTAACTGCCCAATTAAACAGTGGGTATCAATTCAGAGCTTGGATTAGAAACATTCCGCTAAGTTTGTGAGTTTTATGAAACGTTCTTCTGAGGAAGACAGGAAAGTCTAGATTGACAGCTCTTCCTACATCAGAGCTCCAGAAATGGCCTAACATACTTTGTACCCACAGGACAGAATCTCTTAATAGTTTAAAACTTAAAGAGCGTTTAACTTCTGGCCCTCTGGGAAAATCGCAGATTACAGTTGCAGTAAAGTTCGTAACAGCCTGGTGGTATCTGAAAGCAAAGGAGGAGGGTCACGCAGCACTTGGCCGTTTCTGGCTCATAAAGGATTTCATTGTTGCAGGCACTGTGGATGGTTGGAGAGCCCTGAGGTGGTCCCCGGTGTGTTAGCCACGCAGTGTCTACTGTCCTATCAGCTTCCCACTATGCCACTCAGTGGCGCACCATGCAAAGATCTGCACACAGCTTAAAGAGCACTGCATAAAAATACTCTAAAGCATTTAATATGGAATGACAACTTTTTACATGACAAATAACAGCCTGAAATAGTTCTATCAGAAAAAACAATTTTGCGCCCCCCGCTGTCACTAATTGAGGAGCATAAATTAGTTCCCAACCTGGAAACATTCTATATAGGAGGTTATATCAAAAGAACAATTCAAAATTGCTCTTGCAACAATGGTGAAAGCCTGATATTATTTTGGCAAAACTTCTTTTCATGCTACAGTGTCAGAGTGCTGGTAGTACTCGATAGACTTTTTTTCCTCTCAGTAATAACTTCAAAAGTTTTATGATCAGAATGGTTAGTCACTCTGATGTACAGAGAAGTGTAATATGGCATGTTTGTTTGGTGCTCAAACATGTATCAACAGAGATGGAGAATGAGAAATGCTGGATTCTGACTGAATAGGCTGCACTGCCTCCTACTATTATTTACCACGAATGAAAGAGGCATCTGTATTTCTCACAAAGAGAGGCCGCCTTTTGTGCTGCAGTTCATGTATCACACAACATGTATTACTGTATCGTGACATATTTAAGAATTCAATAAATCTGAGCTGCTTCTGCCACCTTAATCTGTGTCTGGCAATACCTTGTTCCATTTAAATCACCTTGAATACTAAGGACTTCTGTAACATGACAGAATTACACTCTGCATTCACTTCTTACATGAGAGTGGGCTCAGGTGATGAAAGACATTTAATTTAAACTGCCCTTCTAATCAGTTACACCAAAGCTTTTGATCTAGAAGTGAAAGACAACAGTTTTGAAATCTCCAAGTTCACTCCTCTCATTTCTTTTCATGCTCAAATGAACAATTCAACCTGGGAATCAAGAACAATCAGCACCTTTGGATAAAACCCAATGTGTTGCTATTATATGCAGGTAGTAAGATCAGATACTTCTTGGTGTAACTGTGAAGAAAATGCTCAAACCTCTAAAATTGTTCTTCTGCTACAAAGGACAGATGTTCTTGAAGGAAGTACTTGCACAGTGCTGTATGATTTTGGGGTGCAAAGATCTCTATTATGCGAGTGAAACATAAGCCTGCTTCAGAAATTGTAAATATTATATTACTCACTCTTGTAGCTAGAACTATTATTTCACTAAGAGAAGGGTGATTTTTATTGGGTTTTTTTAGTATGCATTTGACTTTTGGCAGCGCTGTCCTGGAATGTAAATGCCAAGTTGGCAGCTTTCAGAAAGGGAAATGTCAGTAAGTTGGGATGGTCTCTTTGGGCTCATATTTCTTGCAGTTCTTTTTCCATGGGCCTGTGTCCCTAGGTTACCAGCAACAGCTCTTAGCTACAGCTTTGTTTCTTATTTTATGTTTTACTAACTCTGGTTTTTCTGCCCCAGCATCATTTTACCCTTCAGGAATTCACTGTAAAGTTCTGTCAGCCTTGTCTTTTGCTGAAATGTATAACAGTCTAATGGTGGTAGGTTCTAGTATGTGCACCCCAAAGCTCTGAAATTTTGACTCTCACAGTGTCAGGCTGTCCTAAGCTGTAGATTATAGAAGTCCAGATTTGCTGGCAGACACATACCTCATTCTTACTCCTCACAACTCTGGTTAGGTTACGATAACAAACATTTTCCATCAGAAAATTCCCTGACAAATCTAGTAATACTTTTATTTATAAAAAATGTAATTCCCTTACTGACAGTGGTATTTTAAAGAACAGGAGCTGAATTAGGCTGCTCTAGAGACAAATCAATTAAGAGTTGATTTTAGCTGATAATAAAATACCTCTTGAAGTCCTTCAGACTGGACACTTAAAATTAGCGGTGATAAAACCCTCTCTGTAATGATGACTGAAGGAGATAAAGTTTGCAATTCTGATAAATGACTTATAAGAATTAAGACTCAGTGCAGGTAACTAATTACAGTTCAATGGGAAAAAGGGTGAGCAGACTGAATCTCCTGCACTGTTTCTTTACTGGTTATTACTGTGTGACTAAGAACAGTTCTAACAGCCTCATCAGAACGCTTGCTTCCATGAACACAGTGTTGGCACAGAGTTACAAAGGCTGCTGCTTGATGAACATATTAAAGATGACAGACCAAGTGCACCTACCTTCCATTGACAGCAAAACACAGTTGACATATTCCATGCAACACTGCTGTGGCATTTTGTAGAAAAGTTGCTATTTTGGGATTCTCCTCAACCGGGCCTTGAACGGAGAGGAAACAGCAACACAGCTTGTCTATCAATCCTATGTTCACCACATAACTAGAAACAGAGGGAAAACTGTATTAAAAAAATAGACTTATGCCAGTTTTAGTAACTTCGCAGTGGAAGTAATTTCTGCTTCTCTACTATCAAACCATACAAAATGCAGGTTTGTGATTACTTAAAATACTCTTTCTGAAAGGGTTCAATAAAACAATTCAAATTACAATGACTTCAGATCTGGGTCTCTGCAACTATCAGTAGTTTTTGTTAAGAGATCTGTCTATTGTAGGTTAATTTGTATTATACTGTACAAGAAAGATGAGTGTAAATGTTTATTTTACCATACTCCTAGAAGGACAATGGAATTTTGCGATAGTTAAAAGATTTATAATAATCTTGATGGCTCTGCAACAGCACGATTTCTTTTTAGCATGAAGAGATAAACTTTGTAGAACACACTAACTCAAGACGACAATGATGTTACCCAGATAATGTTTTATTGCAATACGTGTAGGATAACAACTACTGCCCAGCTGTCGGCTTGTTTGGTTTTTTTTCCTTTTTAAAATATATGCAACAGTTAAGAGACTAATAGAACAAGCAGATAACAACCTTCTACCATCAGTACAGAAGGATCAGGACCAGAAAGCCTCTTCAGGAGCTCAACCAAAACTCAATGCAGAGAAAACCATGCTAGTGACTTTTTTTTTCTTTTAAACTGAAAACTCCTCTTTCGTTATCAGAGTAGATCAGATCATCAGATCACTACTGCTGAAATTTCTTCTTTGAGCTTGGAAACTGACACCAAAAAATTTGCTGTTCGTCCTCGTACCAAGATCTCTCCGTCCACACCAGGTTCTCTCATACTTTGATCAGTATCAACTCCACTTAAACTGCGCACACAGATTTTTTTTTTTCCACGTCACTTTGCTGATATGGCCTAACTTCATGCACTTTCCTTTTTCTACCACAAACATTCAGCTTCTCAGACTTTACTCCGTCTCAACTGTTTGTTCTGCTGACTTATGCGAGATCAACTTCCTTTGTGGAGACAAATATCCCACTGCAATCACCTCCTTCTCTTTCTCCTCTAATTTTCTTTGTATTTTCCTCCACTCTTATCGAGTGCGAGAAACTGCTTGTGAAAATCAGAAGAACTGCTGTTATATCCTGTGCCTCCACCTGACTTAAAAGACATGGGGAACCAATTACTTTCAGACACCATCAACTGATTCACTGTTTTTACACTGGTAGTCTACACTAAACCATCCTGCTACTAATACTACTCCATCCTACCAGCTGTTCTGTCCACTTGCTCGTCAAGTCCATTTGTTAGAGAGTGCCTCTTAGAGCACAGGGTCCTTGAGATGTGTACAGCACTGGCTGTGTATTTCCATAATGTCAAGACCACCCTGACTTGACTAAGTATGGAACATTATTAAATAATATTGATTCTACTAAATAAGTAATACTGATTAGATAATGCTTGTCACAGGAGCTGTAGAAGCATTTATTAAAAATAACTATCCCTCACATGTCTTACAGTCTGATTTTGAAAAAACAGGGATTTTTTTAAGATTAGTGTATAAAAGCTCTACACTTTTCAGACAGTATTGTTGCTCAATGACTAATCTCTCTTCAGGGCTAGAAGCTAGACTTTCTGCCAAAGTTGACCCTGCTGACACAAAGCTTTTGGAAGCAAAGAAAGTAATTAAGAAAAAAAATACACTGGATATAAAGCAAGAAGTCTAACTGCAGTATGAAAGATTTTTAAAGCTGCTGAAGTATAGCAGTTAAAAACACAAAGATGCACAAAGGTTTTTAATTGCACACTCATTGCTCAGGTAAGTTTGTTCTATTTAGCAACATGAAAGGTTACCAGCATTAGGTTTCTTGCAGATTTTGATCTAAGCAATCCACCTCATCATACAGGTGTTAAGTGAGCTCTCCTGTATTAGCAGAATAATTTCAGGAACAGAGCTGGATGTTAGATACATCACAGTCACAGAGAAATGCTGAGTGCTAGAAATCTCTCTGTGAAATAGAAGGGGAGAAGAAAAACTAAATAAAATAGAGCTAATACTGAGAGATTACTACTCACAAAAAAGGCACAACCATTCTCATCAATATTCTCCTCCTTTTTCCCTAGGAACATCTCTACAGTCCGACTGACACCTGCAAAACATGTTCATTGTTCCCCTTCCTTTACACCCACACCTGGACACAAAGCGGCTGCTCTTTTGGCAGAGAAGAAATGGATGAGAGTTTTCAGTCTACTGGGACTATTCTTTAATGGCATCTGGAGACAATGAGAAGACACATGAAACACTCCCTTCCTTGAAGAATTGAGCATACAGACAAGTGGAATGTCAAAGCTCTCTAATCTATTGCCTCCATCTCCCAGTCTTTTTACCCATGGTAGCATAGTTCAAATAATTTAGCTACCCTTTTGATACCCAGACAGTGTGTAGATAATTGTTGTTTATGCATCAGGTCTAGTAGCCCCATTGGGGGGGGGGGGGGGGGGGGGGGGATAAAAAAATTTCAACTTTCCTCTTTCTTCCCCCATCTTCCTAAAACTCTCATTTAATTAACTCCCCAAGGACATACGATACAACAACCTGGAGGTGAAAGATTCTCATTAATAACAGAATTTGTCTGTTTTTGACTAGTTTAAAATGCCCTCTCTCTTTTTTTCCTAATTGTGCTATTACCTTGTCATCGTGCCTTTCATTCTCCATTTATAACCAGATCCCCTAAAGTGCCTCAGGTGAGGGACCTAGTTGGATTCTCATGTATCTTCTTATCTTAAGAGTATGCCTGTGCTTGGCCCAGTCAGTGTCAGATGTCTGTTCAGCACAAATATCAATAAGCAGACCTCCCACCCTCCCATTCATAAATGGGGAGAATACAACATCCTGAAATTTCACACTCTTTCTAAACCTGTTTGGGGAGAAGGCGAGTTACATGAGAACAATAAAGTTTTAGAGGTCACTGGTATCTGTGACAACTATTTGTTTTGCTTTCTTCCTCCAGCTGTCTTTTTTGTACCCACCAGTATCATACCAGACTTTGAAAAGTCTGAAGATGGTCAGTATGACACATTTTCAGTAGCATATCTCAGAATTTTATTTCTTCAGAGGGCTGAAGATGTATTGATGACTATTTATATAATTTACTAGTGAAACTATACACTTTTAGCAAGTCTAATATATTGTTGGATCTATATTAGTTTTATATCTATATATCAAATATACATTAATTATATATATATATTCATATATTCAGGTTCAAGTATTTTTACCAAAAGAATTAGAAAGTTTCAAGTAAAAATGAGCAAAACAACGTATTCTCTTTTATTTGACTGTTACAACTCACTGAGTTATTTTGATTGAAATTTTGCTCAAGAAATATACTTAGAAAATTGCTGTTAAAATACAGCTACATTATAAAAGTTGAAATCAGATTATAAGAATTATTGGGTAATCTTTATAATAGAAAGTATATATTTTATGGTAAGCTTATGTGAATGCATGTACGATATGCAGGACCACACCGGCAACGGGCATACACAGTTGGCATAGGGAATTGAGAGAAAACAATGATAATATGGAAGCTGACTCCTAGGTAATTAGGAGATGAAGCGGACGGAAAGGACACAAAAAACCAAGCCCCAAATTAAAAGACTTGGTTTTCTGTATTTCTGTGTCTGCAGCTTTTTGAAGAACATTTTTGTTTGAGAATATTTCAATAGTCTTCTTGACTACATACACAAACTGCTCTTGCTAAATTAAGAGTTAAAGCAGCTTGTTCCTTTCTTAAATCATTGCAATTTTCTTTCTTTGTAGTAAAGAAGTTTTAGAGAAGTTTCTTAATTTTTTTAACCTGATTAGATCTTGGACTCTGCTGTTGAAGGCTTCCACTTGCGAGGATTTACTTTTCACATCTTGTAATATCTTCAGTGCAGTAGAGTGGTTGTTTCCATCTGGGAAGCTGGAGATTAGACATCTGAAAATCACAGCAGTTATCCTCAGAAGTCCTGTTGTTAAACCTTCAAATACTTGCTTATTTGCACTTCTGCCTGAAGTAATATTATGGTCATCGGGAACACTAACCTAAGTAAAGAGAAAAAAAAGAAAAAAATAACCAGAATTCAGTAAAAAGAGTCAAGGTTTGTAGATAAACACTTAGAAAGTTGCACATGAGTACACCAAAAATAATAATAAAGTAACATATTCTAGAGTGCTGATGGACATTAAAACATTTCAGATACAGGAAAAGGTCTATACCCCTTATGCAGATAATAAAGCCAAAACAGAATAAATCAAGTCAAAACAGTGTTTAGTGTATGAGAACTGAAGGAAGCCTTATAGCAGCACAGTACTTCATTAGTACGATTGTCGTGTTCTTATGCACACACAGGATTTTTGATGAGTCACTAGCAAAAAAAAAAGATTTTTTTTTTTTTAAACTTGACTGCAAATAAACAAACTACTGAGACGGTTCATTTTGACTACTACATTGTGTTACCACAAAGACATATTAAATGTCTAGGATACACAAAGCATTCAGTAACATAGAAGAAAGATAGCTATTTTCTGTGGAAGAAATAGCATTAACTGTTGTATGGTAATCCCCTACCTGACTTAGGAAAAACACAATGTGCCATCAGAAGGCTACTCAACAGTCATAAACAAACACCCCTAAAAAAGTGAGTATTTTGAAAGGCTAGAGTTCTTGTAACACAGCAGATACAGTTGTGGCTCTTCACAGAAAAAGACAATACACTTTGCCAGCAACAGGAATGATCTTTGCAGTGAGGACTTGCTCCATCATAGCAAAAAACCAAACAAAAATATCCTGAAGTAAGTGTCATTCCAAAGTATTTTATGTGGAATTTTAATGTTAGAAAAATTACATAATTTTTTACCACAAAAAGTGAGACTGATTATGATAAAACTCAGACCACAACTAAGAAAAAAAAAATAAAAAAATGTATCTGGAACAGTACTAGTTTGCCCTTAGGAAACAACATACTGAAACAGCATCTGAGCAGTAGGTTTAGACAACCCACAGGAAAGCCACAGGAGGTGCCATCTGGTAACAGTGGCAAAGGACGCTGGGGAATACAAAATTTTTCCAATCTACGAGGAGGTATTCAGTTGTGCTGCTGAGCTTCTGCATAACTGAATTCAGAACAAAATAGATGACTTGCAGAGGTACACAAAGAGGGTAGTATACAGCTGTTTTAAGGCAGTGAAAGAAGGCAACCTTCACTGAATTGAGACAGATGATTTACAGATGTTCCCCTTCACACCTGAAAAAGCCTGCGAGAGAATTACCTTTTCCTAGTTAAGTGTCAGAATTTCGCAGTCGAGCAGTTTACTACTAAAGCTAACCCAAAGCAGCTAAGTATTTCAAAGAGCTAAGTACTCCTCAAAGGCAAGAATACTCTGAAGGGAAGGCTCCATGGTTTTTTTTGATTCACATTTCTCTTATCCATCTTTTTTACAAAAAGAAAGAGAACTGCTAAAACTTCTGAAGTCTACAAAAATGAAGAGAGTCCCTATTTTGTAAAAAATGAAAGGCTGTTGAAGTAGAAATTTCTCCCAGGGAGGGAGGCATATTAAAAAAAAACCCTATGCTGACCAAATCTGATGAGAAGAATCAAACACCTCTCCCTCCTCCCCGCCAAAAAACCCCAACCAACTGAACACAAAAAACAAGTAAGGAATTATCTGAGAAGACAGAAAAGTTGCACAAATTCTGGGGCACAACCTGACATACTGGAACATCATAAAGGATGACATGAATAATATGGTTCTAGAAGATGCAATGGGAAATGCTTTTCACCCACAAATCTCAAATTAGGCATGGAGAAAGTCTGAGCACTTTATGGATACCTTCATATTTTAACTATTAAGGACAGCAGGAAAAACATGTCCCATGAATAAGACCTGAACATCTCAATATAAAACATCACCTGATGACCACTGCACTGGTCCATCAGATGTGCTTCTGACATGATTTACAAGCGACTGACAACATGCAATTCTGTCTGAACAGACCTCAGAGGAACAGAATCCAATTTTTCTAAATCATTAAATTAGAGCCCACTCCTAAAAAAGGCAGTGAAGTTGAGATGTACAACACGCAAACCCGAAGACAAATCTATATGCAGGACAGATCTGGAAGGAAATCTTCCTGAAGAGTATAATTTTTTTTTAAGTATTTTATTTTTTCATTTCTGCAGTCCAAGATAATTTAACCAGCTGAAATTCTGCCCTATTATGATCAAACAGTAAGTGAAGTGTGTGTGGAAGTCCTGCAGTTTTACAGGCAGAATATTGGCAGCACAGACACATCAATCAAGACATGAGGCTCCGAGGTACGTTCACTGTGCTTAATGCTGCTGGACTCCACGTACCAATAGACCTCTGTGGAGGCACTTTTATGAGACAGTTTGAGGCTTTCAACACTGTAATTAGTGATCAATATTGGCTGAAATTTTATTTTCATTCCAGGTTAAAATCATTTACACTTGGTATATGCAAGTGAGGTCACAGAAAATCGTTCCTCCCTGTATAGGTATCAGGAGGGATTTGGTAACACTCAGTGACAAAGAACAACATGCACATTTCTTTATTATTCATTAGCTCTGAGCCTTGTGTTGGTACTTAAAACTCATTGTAATAGCCTGTTTCTGGTGATGAGCCAAGTGAGCAAGTGAGAAGTCTTTAGCTGCTTATTCAAGTTCAATAGGAAAAATAGTATTATATCGCTCCAGTAACTTCTGTTGACTAAAATAATTCATACCTAATGATTCCAATTGCCTACTGGAACGGATGGATTAAGCTTTGCAATGTATAAATCAATTTAAATGTGGTGACTTTGCACTAAGAACACCAAGTTTTAAAATTTGCTAACAAATGCTACTCACTGCTTTTTCACTCAAGAGAAAAACTTATATATAACTTATTTCTTAAAAGAATTAATAATATTTTGTAGTAGAGCCTTCCATTTGCTGTAATGAACAGTACTATAAACAGATAATGTCTATTTTTGTCTTCTAATTGAATGTACATACGAACTGTATTTTCTAAGTATATAGCCCTTAGCTACACAAGTTCATGCTTTAATATAAAACTGTTCTTCCTTATTTGTAAAATAAATAGATCCAGCAGTCTTAATACAATCATTTATTGCAGAGCTGATTTTTCACATTTGATTTTTGCAGCAAGTATGTGTGTGTATTAATACAAAGCAAGACCAAATGTGTTTTTATACTGTGTATGTCAAAGAGGAGATAGAAGGAAATACTGTTTTACAGAAAATGGGTAAATTTGAACTTAATTCCTACCTTTAAAATTTTCCATTTATACGAACTCAAATGCGTGACAAAAGATCAGCTCTTTTACCGAAGAAGTAATTAATGGCATAGTGTGAAAATATGTTGAGATTTATGTTCAAAATTAACTGGGGTGCTTGCAAAAGTGATGTATTACTTCGCTTGTTGATAATTCTATCAAGCAAGGGGGGAGGAAATCTTAAAATTTAACAGTGTAATTATGAAAGCTTTCAAGCTCTGGTTTCTTTGTGTTGATTACACAAGGAGTTAATGATATTCAGAGAAACTGTGTTTACTGAACATGGGCTTCAGATAAGTAAATGTTAAAACATACCACGTTTTTATTTCTGAGGTTTAACAGTTTAACTGACACAAATCTACAGGTACAATTACACACTTAAACTGACTTGTCAAATAATTGGTATAAAACATTTTTAAATCACAAAGGAAAATCAGGAAAAATGTAACTATTGTTCAATTACTTGACACATCCAACATCTCAACGCTATTTTAGCATTTATGGTGACTGCCTATGCTGGGCCTAATCAAGACTCCTACTTTCTTTAAATCAGTTCTTGAACCAGAACGCTCTGATGACCAGATTCTCAGCTCCAGTACAGTCTCCATGAAACTGTTAAGCCGTTCAGCAGAGAATTCCCCTTGTGTAGGGATTCCCTTGCTTCTGAAGAACTGCTGTAAGCTCTTCAGCTCTGCCCAACATCTAGGACTTAATCCTGCAAGATGCTGAACAATATGGCCCCAATCCAGTAAAGCACTTAGGCAAACATTTAATATAGCTCAAAATGTTACTCCACTCTGACTCATGTCACCAAAAGTACCTCTGCATATCAGAGCACATTTTTTTTCTGTGCTAACAAAAAAAACCCCAAAACAAACCCAAACAGTTTCCAGTTAGCAACGTGGAGCTCTGTCACTGAAAACTCATTTATGTTTTTGTCTTGTAAAAAGCATAATCCTTCACAGCCATCAAGAATTTTAAATATAGAGCTGCTAAACCTAAACGGAAAGCCTTCAAACTTTTTGAAGCACCCCATCTCTGCTCATTTGGTCACTTATGTTGTATTCTTCTCCCATTAACAGTGGTGATTTTGTGCGTTTTGCATGTGTAAGTCATTGGGCTTGCCTCAAAAACACGCTGGAAAACACATACTTTCAAAACAGTATCTATAGGATGTCAGACTTTCTATGTAGTAACTAGCAAACTAAAGAAATGGAAACGGCCCAAGAAGTCTATGGGCTTAAGACGGCGCAGATGAAGGTTCCACTTTTGAAACTCCCTACCCCTAAATACTTTAATATGTTATTATGTCTCCTATCCCAGCCCTATTTTCAAGATTTACTACAGGATTAACACACTGGCTTCCTGTGTATTCCTGTGCAAATAAACAAAACATAAGGTTTTGGTCCTTTAAAAGTTACATTATTAAAAAGAGAGAAAAAGACATGAAGTTTCTGTGCTTTTTTACATTGCCAACACTGACTGAATTGCATTGGAAATGACCTAATCCACAGAGCTGACACCTAACTGAGGTACTTTTTGGCCAACCTGAATACTTCTAGGTGCTGGTCTTCAGGTCTCCAACTAGTCCCGAAACTGGAGGGAGAGCAGGTTTTTTAGATCTCTTAGTGACCTGGAGGGTAGAAACTCCCCACACGGCCTCATTGCTAGGGGCTAGGAGTACTGTCAGTGCCACAACGGCTGAACACCGTTTCAAAATGGACCAGAACAGCTAAAAAGCATATATTGCCTTTGATTTTACAATTCTTGCCATAATCAGCACAAACAAACATGAAGCTGCCTTACTTGTTGCAGTACAGAAGATTAAAAAACTGACCACAAAAGGTTAGAAACTAGCAGTGGGGATCAGATGTATACTGTCATTTGGAAGCACGCAAATTAAACGGCAGCACATTCTAGTGAAGAAACGGTGGAGAAAAATCACTTCACTGTGACTAGATAGCCAGATTAACTTAAATCATAGTGACCCAGTTTGAAATTTTCAAAATTTCAACGAGAGCTATAAATGGCAACCAACTCTGGCAAGTCAGACTGCTGGAGAGAGACTGGCAAGACTTTTCTTTTTTTGCTTTTCAATTCTGAAATCAAGCCTGTATGTTGCAAGTTTACATAAAATTATCTACTTAAAGGAATAAAAATAATCTGATTCTAGCCTTTAGCAATTAATCTTAAAACAGAAAGAAAAACAGTCTAAAAATTTTATTGCACGTGCAGGATATTAGCAATAATGCACATGAATAAATGAAGTGCATAGTGGTGACTACCCCAAGCTAGTCATTTGCAATTCTATGTAGTATCCAATTCAAAAATGAAACAAGAAAGAATCCATGTAATTTTGCATATTTATGTGAACAAAGAAATATAACAACAAAAATGTCTCAATTTCTAATTCTTAATTAGTACTGATATGCATTATGCTTTAACTGGTAAAAGCAGGTATGCTATGATGGGAAAGATGTGACTGAATGAACAAAATCCTTCTAAGAATTTTTACTGGACAAGGTGGTCTTGTCCAACTTGTTATTCTCAAAAGCTTTCTGAAATTTCCCTTTGATCTATCTGAGAACATATAGCAGAAAACAAGCTGTCATGCTTTTCTTATTGTGAAATCATAAAAGGACAGACATCCAAAAAAACCGCCCCAAACCCCCATCTATTTACAAAACATAAAATTATTTACAAATGCAGGCACAGATATGTATGGTTTATATATATGTACAGCTTTTTCAGATATCTTCATGGAAGAGTATATGACAGTTGTCACTTGACTAGAACCACCCCCCCCCAAATAAAAAACTATCCTTAGATGCTCCACGTAATTAATTGCTTCTCTCAGTGTGAAACCTTCCAAAATATACAATTAGAAAAGTTCTCAAAGCAGAGCAGAGATAGCAGTCTGTAGATAAATGAAGTTACAACTCTAGCACAAGACTTCTGTGAGTGTAGGTGGAAAGGTTTGATCCATTAACCATTAAAATCAGGAAACACACTACTACTAACCTCAACAGACACCAAATTAGGCATTACCTGAGCTAAGGAGACTAAGAAAGGTAAAATGGTAAGTAAAATCTACAGAAGGTTTCCTACCACTCTGTTTAGGTATGAGATAAAAGAAGGTCTAAACAGCACACTTTTAACAATTAACTTGGGCAGGCTGGATGTCACCAAAAAAAAAAAAAAAAAAAAAACAGTCTATTTGTTATTCTACCATTTCCCACTGGTACCCAAGCTTTCATTGGAAAAAAAAATTATTTTTTTTTTAATAATTCTTCAAGTAATATTTTGAAGAGAAAAATGTTACACCAGTGTAAACAAAAATGAACATTTTGTCACCAGTGAGAAGTGATTGTTTTAAATTTTATTCTTTAAAATGTATAGCTTTGAGTTTTAGCAAAAGTGAAGCACACATTGCATTCGATTGATGAATAAAAACAAAAATAAACCCACATTAAATTGGTTGGAAATAAGGTTCATACTGGCTGTATTCAAGAATATATTTAAAGGTTTCTCAAAACTGGATTATTTCTGCTTCTGCATTCAGCAAATATTGCCACACTTGTTTAATAATTTGGTAACACCTTGCAAATATATGTTCTCATTTATTACTCCTGGTATTACTTGGGGTTTATTTTCCAACAGCAAGTGGAAATACACACAACACTGGCAAAGGCAGCATCATACAGCTCACCAAACTAGAATACTGGAGGCGGTTAAATTCTTTGGAGGGGTGTCTTAATATTTTGGTATTCAGAGCTTGTTCAAATTAAAAAAGTGCTCTCCATTTGTCCATTTCTTTTTCGTAAAAAAGAGAAATTAAAACTTGATCTGATTTATTATATTTCCGAGAGGGAAAAATCAGCGTTAGAAAAGCAGTACTGTATTTATTTTTTTGTACTTAAATATGTACTTCACGGACCTACGAAGATATCCTAGTTTAAGGGCCAATTTTGCCTGAAGAGAACATAAGAGACTTTATGCATAGGAAAGAAAAGTCCACTGTGGATCATGGGAAATATTAAGCTTTAATTACAGTTTTGCTGCAATTCAAGGCTAGTATTTGGCAACAGACTGAAAACAGCTCTAAGCGTAGTAAATTTTTCTTATGTAGTATCTCCGATCTGTAGGTGGCCAACATTTCCTAAGAAATACCCTCTGTATTTCTTCAGGAAAAGTGCAGGTTGTTCACACAGCGCTGCACTGAGAAAAGGGAAGGTGTTTGGCATCAGAATGGATCTTGTCACTTGTGAAGTGCTGAAGGATTTCATCTCTTGTGTAATTACCCATGGAGCCTGTGCGCTGGCTTGCTCTGCGGAGAGCCAGCAATGTTGTGACTGGGCCAGCACAATACATGCACCTTTCACTAAGTATATTTGAAATCTAATACCTGGAATCCTCTTGGAAAGATTTGGTGAAGAACAATGAGCTGGCAGCTACTTAGCAGAGAATGCACAAGTTGCATTCAGGTTTTTTTTGTGTCAAGGACCTTCGGACTATCTTTTTAAAGTGTTCATCAACAGTCCTATGGCTTGTTGATTCTAACAGTGTCATTTAAATTATTTAAAGTATGTACATAACTTTTCAATTAACAAACTGCTTGGCTCATGAAAATACATACACACATTTATAAGTAGAAAACCAAGACTAAATATCTTATGATGAGCAGGTCACTATGAATTAAAAATGAGTTTTCAAATAAAATATTTAATGACATTTCAAATTAAATGCAACATTGGAAAATTAAAACTTTCATAGTTAAAGAGTCCTGCTATTTAAGCACTTCAGCAAATCAAAGTACAGCGACGTATTGACCTGACTTATATTCCTGATACCAAAACATGTTAGAATCACACATAATATTCTATACTTTAAACATTACTACAGGGTGAATTAAAGACAACAACCTCAGAAAACATTAAAGATAGAACATTGTCCACTCCCGAGAGTTCCTGGTATGCATGCTTTTGCAGAATTTATTAGCAGAAGCAAGTATACCCATTTATATGGAAGTATAGTAGATACAGTTACCAAATACATACAACAAAAGAATCTTACTCTTTTGAGCCTTTATAGTCTCATGTATCTCCTGGTGTTCTTATACTCTAAATACTCTAATATGTTTGTGAAGCACACAAACATTTCTAAATTAAAATAGCTATTTTACATACCGTAAACTGGTGTATCAACAGGTCCATTAGAAAAGTGATCTTATTACTAAAAAGAACGTAGGTGCAGTTTTCTGCACAATTACTGCAGGTGAGGCTGTAAGCATTTACTGTACTGCAGAGGGACCTAAAAAATCAGAAGGAAAGAAAAATAAAAATAAGAATTTTACTTCTTTCTTCACTAAATCAAAAGCAAATAAATGGAAGCACATCAAAAAACAACCTTTCAGCAATACACATTCGTTCTCTTGAACTTGGGATTCCAAACAGAACTAAAAATTTACATGAAATCAATTAAATAATCAGTAACTTCAAAACAGTAAAGCCATACTTATCAGAAGTCATGCACTGTATGGCTACTGGACTCTTCCATATTCAAAACTCATAACAGAACTTACACAGACTACCAGCTAATTTCGTAATTTGGATATGTAATATTCTTTTCTTGTGGCTTATAGTTATATCACACAAGTAATTTGGGTATAAGGTCCGCTTCCTAGCACAACCTTCAAGAAAAAAAAACCTGTATGAAGTAATTCACAGTATACTGGGACCAGCTTCAGCAAGAGGCTATTGCGTAGCGCCTGTGAACTAATCAAGGAATGGAGAGGATCAAGTAATTTGCACTGAGCAAGCAAAACTGCACAGGTGAAATTCCTGTCCAAAAACTTCTTCTGACATATTGTGAACCACTACTGTATAGAGCCTTTAAGCGTTAGCGTATAACTACAATAGCATCAACTGACCTACACCTATGGCTGGCAGGAAGAGGTTACAAGTTTGCAACAGTAAGAACAGAAAATCATAAGCACAATGAGTCACAGAAAGCTCCAGATGTACAAAACATGCCCAATTATTCTTTGCATCATGTGCAGTAATTTCCATCTGCTCCCATTATAGTGCTCTTCTCAAAACAGGATTTGCAGGGAAGCTGGGACCAGTCCTATAGAATATACTCTCGGAGAAGATAAATCTCATCATGGATAATACTATTTCAGAATAAACACAAAATTAATTTCTTGAACTTTGCTTACTACAAAAGCTATCACTGTTACTATACAAATACGCACATAGACACACAACACAAATGAATCAAATATATACAGTAATAAAGATGGCTAGAAATTCAAGTTGTCTAAAGTAAACCAAAAGGAAAAGAACTTTTACTTTGTTGTTGTTTTTTTTTAACGTGAAAAAATGTGACTAAGTTCAAATAAGCTCCACAGAAGAAAATAAATTGTAAGCACTGTCAAAAGGTCATACAAAAGTGGGATTGCAACAAACAAGTTATCATACAGAAATCATCAAAGCTGGTATTTAACATAACAAGCTGCAGACTAATTCAACATACTTACAAAGAGAGACTTGAGTTTTATGCTTTATTTTTCTCCCAAAATATTTTTTGAAACAACAAAGTTATTTACATAATAAGGGAGGCTGCTTTACTGATTGCTGTGGCATCTGATTACTTAGCACAGCTCCCAGGAGTTGAAATCGAAGCGTCTTATATACATCCATTGTATTCTCAAGCCAAGAAAAGCTGGAAATGCTCAGACGCCAGAATATTTAGAGTAAATTTTTTTTCATTTGTATTTCTGGATTGTCTTTTCTTCAGCTGGAGAAAGAATTTTGAATTTTAAAAAGTAAAATTACCTTGCTTGGTTTGATCTGTAAAAAAATAAAGAACATTCATACCTTTCCTTCATTAATATTCTGAGCATCACCATATTACCAGTTATATTAATTTTACTGTACTGGTAATTAATTTTACTCTACTGCCTAATTAAATCAGTTTCAATCTGCAGTTCACATGACATGAAAACAATATTAAAATATTATTTGTTGATCAAAGGCAGGTTCATTTTCACCTATTTCATCTAATTTTTACCCTACAAGGACAACACCTACACGTAATTCAAGTAGCATGCTTCACATGCATTTTTTAAAACCTCCCTTGCAACAGGATTCTCTCCTCCTATCCTGACTGTATAAAGGTATTTATTTCACTTTCCTCAGTAATGCTGAAAAAAATTTTCATTAGGCACCTACTTCTACGTTTCATGGAAGATTACTCCCCGGTGTAGGTGTGTTTACGGGGAGAGAGATATTGGTAGTTTCTATTTTCAGTTGCGAAGATGCTTTAAATCAGCATCTGCCATTTTAACAGCTATTCTAAAATAAAGATTAATTCTATTTAAATATAAACATTATAATTTATCCAAAGTGTCAAATATGAACTTGGTGGGTTAACTTATTATTTTGACAGCATTTCAGAGTTTCTGAGGTGATTAAGTTAATTCATGCAATAATGTTTTTTGATACATGGGATTCCTAACTCCCAAGAGGATCATTTATTTTACATTTGAAAACACAAAACCTTTCCACTTTATATATAGAACAAATTCCATGGTAATAATGCATCATGTTTTTGTATTTCCCAACTGAATCTCATGTCAGAAAGAGTACTTGCATTTTCAGAGACTCAAATAATGCATTTGAAAAGGTGGTGTATGCAAATGGATGTCAAATTAATTTTTCACAAGAATAAAGAGGGTTCTTTTAATTGATAACATACGCTTGCTAACTATGGTTCATCTAAATACATTCTAATTACAGCACACTCTGAACTATGATTCAGTTCCACAATTTTTTTTTTAATTCAAAATTGGAAGTGTCAAGCACAGAAGCCATCCCCAGGTGGTTCGCGGTGTTAAATGGCAGATTAAAGACAGCACGACTAATTTCTTTACTTTAATCTTATTAAGGGAACAACAGCTGTCAACTGTCACCATTTCTGCACAAGGCCTCTGAGACAAGCAGAGTGCTGCGAATGTCAAGCCAGAACTTACTTTAACCACCAGTTAAACTCTGTGGGATGAAAAACTTAATAAATTTCTTACCATGTTTTCCCCTGTCGGAAGCTCTAACTGCTCTTAATTCCAAAACTTTTATCTCAAGAGATATCAAAATCAGTTGAAATAGTAATGTATGAGCCTCATGTAAAGCAGCTGTTTATTGATTACTGATGTTCCTCTAAACTTTGTATCACACCCGCAAATCAGCTTTAAAGCTATGTTAGACAGCATTTATACTCAAACCACACAGTAAGTGCCCTCTGATGTAAGGCTTTCCTCTAAAGTAAATCCAATTATAAAAACACTCATTATGGTACACAAACGTTGATCCAAAAAAGAAATGGGTCTTTAAACTAGACAAAAATATGCATCTGTGTGTGATATTTATTTTACGTGAGTACAAAGAAATAGGAAGAGGATTCATTTTAATCAACGTTTTCAAGCTAGATTTCAACAGTTTGTATGTATGTAATTTTCTTTTATGCTAGCATATCTTCACTCTCCTCAATTTGCTTGATATAAACAAGTTCACAAACTTTTATTCAAAATACTGAGGCAGCAACAGTATCCAACCATGGAAAACTAATCCACCATAGTGCACCAGGATATGTAGGTGAGAACTCACAACTGCTGCTTTATAAAAATCAGGACATGATCAACATAAAACAATTAGCCTGTTTCAAGCGTAAAGCTTTTTCACATTACTTTCAACTTCTGAAGATTATAAATGAACGTACTTTGATTATCAATGAAGAAAATAACCCAAATAGCTCAATTTGGCAGCGAAATAATACAAAACTAAACATTATCAAATTTAGGATGTGTTGATTCAGTATAAACTGCTCATTTTTAACCAGTTTGAATATTATGCAGCACTCTGATGGGGAAAGAAAGTGATCAGTATTGGTATTTAAAAGCTGAGTTGAGAAGAAGCGGGAGGTGAGCTATTACTGAAAACGGTGCACAGAATGGCTGTAGAGTGGAATGGTTGAAGAAGCACCAAGGTAAGAATATGGATTGAAACAACAACAACAACAAAAAATTGATGTTAAGGTAAAAATACCAATTTTAACTCTTGAAGACTATACAGACCCTTATACTTCACTCATGGGGCCTATTACACAAGCAGGAACCCTCCAAGATTCATAATCAATTACTCTTTTGTCTGTGTTTTACATTATTTAAGGATATCCAATTAAAAAATGGACTCCAGCTGAAGTCTAGTCTCAATTAATAGAGAGAAGACAACTCAGCAACAATTCTCTTTCAAGATCAGAGTTTCATTCTGAAATGTTACTGTACTTATGAATAAACTCTTGAATAACAACTGATGATCAAACAATTAATTTACCCCAACATTTACAGGTGTGATAGAATTTGAAAATCTTCTACAGAAATACTCCAATCCCTGGCTTATCAATTGTTTCATTGCGAGATCTGGCTCTCAATCCAAAAGTTTCGTAACGTTTCACAGAGCTCCTTTTGACAATAAAACTAGTTCCTGTATCACACAGGAGGGCAAGTTTACTTTATTCTTGGGCTCTGAGAGCTTGAAATCCAGCTCTGAGACACACAGCAAGAATACATCATGGAAAGAGACAGATGCTGCAGGCTTCAGATGTTGAACTTGCACAGTGCTCATTCTCTTTAGGGTATCTTTATGTCCTTGCACCAACTGCTAGTTTTCAATGAATGTCTCTCTAGAGGGAATAACCTTACAAGAAAATAAGAAAGCTTGTTTTGTACTTTCTGTAAAAAAAATTGTGGACAATCCTATAGAACTGCATGAACAGTAACAGCGCAGCTTAAGAAATGTATGCTCATAAAACCAAATAAATATTACAAACAACAAGCTATAAAACCAGTTCTCAGCTCAAAATAGCTCTTACTGAAAAAAGAAATTTGTATCAACCCCATCCATAATATTATGCAGGCACTATTTTCTGCTTTTTATGTATATAGTTATGGTTTGGGCTTTTTTCACCCTGATAATATTTGCTTTAAATAAATGATACAAGAAATTGTATGAATAGAGAAGACACATCATAATAAACCAGACTTTAGTCATGTCTTAACTTGTAACAAAAGTCCTCCTTTGTTCCTCATACGACTGCTGCTTATTTCTATATAAAACGCTGGTCACCTAAGGAAGTCAAAGTATTTCACAAATGTTAATTAAACAAACCCTACAAACCTCATTTGTCAGCAGACTAGTTACAGTTTTCAAGGCCAGTAACATGTCATGGCACAAAGGGGCTAAATGAGTTGCTCATAGCACATATGCAAGGCAACACAGGGGATGAGACTCATCTTCTGGTCTTGATCTTAAGTCATTCAATTGTTTGCTGTGCAGCTCCCATTTGCTTTTTAGTAGAAGTGTAAGAAAAATACCATAAGACTCTGAAACCTCTTGAAATTCTGCTGAATAGGTCTTATTTTGTGGAGAACTGAACAAATCCAGGAAAATTACAAAATGCTACTTCAAGAAATAATGCGGCTGGATACTAATTTGTATGTTAACACCAATAATAAAACTTACTATAATCCACTGCTTTCTCTTTTCCTTTTTCAGTGATTTATTTGAAGGGGAGAAAAATTGCCCCAACACCAAATCTATCATCTGTCTCATAAATGTCACATCTTATTCACAGTATTTGCCGTTCTGCTGCTCTAACTACCAATCTGGACAGTAGTACAAAACAACAGGCATATTGTTAAATCTTCTGATAATAAAGCTTTATCTTGTAGACATGGGATTAAAGTTCTGAGCTGCACCATACTGCCAGGATTTTGGAGAAAGAGAGATGTAGATAATAGCCCTTCTAATCTCCTCACCTACTTGTAAATAGCTTATCCTCATCACAAAACAACAGACAAATTCCCAATTTAAGATGAGTACAAATGGTTAAACATTGCAAGAGCACACAAACAATCTTAAGTACAGTAGTGTCCTGTAGCAAAGCATATTTGGTGAGGGGAAGACGGGAGGGCAATTAATGAAAGGTCTTAATTCAACTTCTTTCCACAGGATTTTGTTTTGTCTTTAAACAGAGAAAACTGCTGATTTGCTAGATTCAAAGTTTAAGAAGTCAGGATGCAAATTACATTTGCACAGAAGAAAGAAAAATAATTTCAAACTCATTTCAAAAATTAAATGAGGAGAAATGCGATATAAATTTTCTTCCTCATTTTAAGAACTGAATACATTCTATCATTATCCTTTGGTTTTGAAACTCTCTCAAACATTCTATATTTACAGCAACACATTTGAAGAATTTCTTAAATATTTTCAGTGAGACCATACTAATATGCATTAACATGGCTTCTCTAAACCAGCCACATTTGTGCCTGTTTCAAACTGCTCACGGAAAGTCCCACCCTCTGGAACTACTGCTTGCTCTTGACAGCCGCGCTGCGGATTCTGCACAAAATATGTTCTTCTCTATCAGAAAGAATAGAGGAGGCTCTGCATCACACGCAGCAACATCAAGTTCCCTGCTACATTTCTAGCAGACTCTAGACCCTGTAAGTTAGACTCAAGCAGTTAGACTCCTGCAGAAAAAAAACATGCAAGAGCAGTTAGCTTTAGAAAGGAGGATCCTGTGTTAACTTACGTGCAACCTGATGTATAACTACCAAACTACAATACTTTCAGATGCCTATAAACTGGAGACTGCAGTTTGCTGTAAAGTTGAATGAAATGCTGTTATTTCAGTAGTGGAGCTAAGTTCTTCAGTAGATTTTTTTAACATACAAAGCTGTCAGAATAGTTTATATTAATCTCTTTTCTGCCTTGATATTTCTTTTGGAAATACAGAGAGTTGAAAATTTGTGTTAATAAAAGAACATCTAAAGAATTTTTTAAAGGTTTAAAAATTCTGTTTATAATTCAGTCATGAATAGGCTCAGGAATCTGAGAAACCAGTTCTACTGGTCTGAAATAGGTATGAGACAGAGAGTAACTGTCATAGAGAGGAGAACCTCTGATAAATCTCCTTGGATGTTCTTTCTGTTACACAAATGCAGCTGACGGGGCTTTATTTACCAGCAGACAAGTTCCTTTGAGAACTAATACATCCTCATACTGTCTAACAGACTTCAAACAAAATGTTTTCAGTAACGTAAACACAATATTCTCACACCTTCTCAACAAAGGTTGACAAAGTGAGACTATTCCTAAAATGAAAGAAGAAAAATCAAGGATGTATAGAAGATGCACGTTCTAAGAATTTAAAGCTAAATTTAAGCTAAGCTTTATGTGGTCGCACAGTGCAGCCCCTTCTCTTGCAAAGTTTATCCCACATCGATGAGAGTAACTCAAAATTATAGCCTCTGCAAATTAACAATTCCAAAGGCTGCTGCTGAGCTGCTCACCATAGGACCAATTCAGGATTGCTCATCAGTTAGAGCTGGCTGGACTTGCAGCGAGTGCATTCTGCATGACTTACTGGGAAAGTAGGAATTTTATTCTCTTTGAAGAGTAAAGGTAGTATCTTAAACCCACTTTTTTTCCTTGGTGTTCTTTCCTAGCACTTTACACCTGTCCCGTAACATATTAATGAACAGTTTTAATGCAAACCCTCACAATGTAGCACTTACATTCCAATTATTACAATATTAAAATACATCTACAAACAAATGATGACAATGGTACACAACAGGGTATCTTGGGCTTGGTTCCTCTTGTGCTAAAACCATGCCTAGCTGGGCTCTGAAAGCACATATGTGCTTTTGCATGGATAAAAATTACAGTTAGAGATTAGGGGAAAATGCATGCTTTTGAGTTATCAGTTTTTGCAGGCATTCTGTTTAGTCACCACCTATTTTTTAGGGATTAGACATTTAAACCCTTCTATTCTTATGTGCTATAAAGAGGAATTCCTCTAATCGACAAGAATTTTGATTTACCTGTTTGTAGAAGCCCTTTCAGCTAGCAGTATCTTACAACTGATTTCATTTTAAAAGCAGACTCCAATGAATTGCAATCCTTTAAAAAATTCCTCCACTTCCCACTGGAGATCTCTACAGACTAACTTCAAAAGATATGCACCTCCTCTTTGTTTAACACAGTTTTCTCTTTTCTCATTTTATACAATTAGGGACGCCACTGCTCAAATATATCACAGCTAGAAATAAAATCACCAGGTTAGAAACCAGAGGTTGAGTGGAAAAGTCTTTCACCTTCCATGGCAGTGTACAGTACAGCACAGTTCGAAGTTCAACACTCGACTATGAGGAGAAGCAGCAGCAAAGCAGCAGATGTGAAATAAATATTCTAGTGATTCTAAGTGGCAAATGAAGGACCAATCATACTTACTTAAAAGGAATCCGTGAAACCGCATTCAGATTGGTGGGAGAAGTCACTGCTTGAAGAACATTTTCAAGGGCAGTCAGTCCTCCTGCAGCCCGAAATGCTATTTGATCTGCTGTGTTCTAGATAAACACAAACACAGAAGAGATCCAACAGAAATTAAAGAAATTCCTACATAAAAGATATGCCTGATAGACAATTGTCCTGAGTTTCATCAATGCAGCAAATCCTTAACCCATTTATTTATCATGTTGAACACCTTTGAAAAAAGCATTTCACTGCCAGTGCACAGGGAATAGTATTCTTTAGAGCAGGAGTTCAAATTCTCAGGTGCTATTTTTCTCAAAGATCATATATACATATCAAATACTATATAGGTAATACAGTTGAATACCATATTTCCTGTAATGACATACTGCTACAGGGATTTTAATAAATTTAATCTTTATCTGTTGCCGTTATCTTTGTAGCTATACTTTATTGCTTTGTATACGATTTAAAGAATATAGACAATCTCTAGATGGGTACTTCCTCTTTTTTACAAACTTTTCCAAAAGGAAACAATCTCCAGGTTTGTTCCCTGATTTGTTCATTGTATGCATAAAATAGCTTAGGCAGATCACTTTAAAATGCTGAGAACCATCATTACGTTGATGATACCTGGTTACATATTTCATGGCACCTGGACCCATCAGTTAAGTTGCTGATCTGGAAGAAAGCCTGACAGTGTCACCAGTCAGATGTTTTATTTTATCCTCAATCTTGGGAAGACAGAAATGTTGCCTGACAGATGCTGTTGAGGATACAAGTTGGTTAGCTGTTCTGTCTTCTCAAATTAATTGCCTGGAGTTTAAGAATCATGTTAAAAATCTGGATGTGATTTTTGGTAGTGCTTCAGTTACGGGAAACTACAGAGGTAAAGTTTGAAAATGTCACCTAGATGATTAGTGTAGTTTATCTCTTTGGCAACTCCAACTTACTACCCACCCAGGTCCTTTGTCTAATACACTGCTTGCAGCTTATTCAAAATGTAGCAGAATGAATGAATATTTTTAGCTCTGAGGTGCGACATTCACATCCAGCTTGTTTTGCATTCATTATGCTATGTTATTGGTTACAAATGGAAAGATTCAATTTAAATTAGTCTTGTATTTGTTCCCAGCTTTCTAGATTAACTTTTATTTATTCTAGGTGTCCTCTTTGAACTTCCACTTCGCTGAATTTTACACTTAAATACCTTCCTACCATTATTCTTACAGTTTGCAAATGACTGAGTTTTTGCTGGAGCAGGTCCAGTATTTTAGAATTTACTCACGCCCTTTTCCTTTCCTGCAAAATTGGTTTTATCTCCTACTGCTTAAAATAGAGCAAGTAAGACCTTTTTCTTCACTACTTTTAAGTTGCTGATTTTGTGTAACTTTATTGGCAGTTTGTATTTAATCATCTTGATTTTGTCAATGATGAGGATATTCTAGTTAATACAAAATCATTTCTTTCCCCCCCCCAGTGCTGCAAGCACTTGGCATGTGGGGAAAAAAAATGGGAAGTGCTCTATAAATACAATCATTATTAGTCCGTAAAGAATGTATTATACTATAACAAACTAACAGAAAAAACTGCTAGTGACTCTGGCCATAAAATCTTTCTTTGAACAATCAGAAATATAATTGAGCAAGACAGAGTATGATTTAGAAGGGAAACATTTTTCCCTATGAGAATGAGACATTAATATGTAAACACAAAAGTATACATTTTTTTTTCAATCATGCAACTTTCTCTCCATAAGTTTCTTTCAAGCAAACATCTATATTCTATTTAAGTTCCAAGCTCCAGAAAAACTGTTCAGAGAAGTCAGATATTCAAAAAGAAAGCATGTTCCACAATTAATATGAACTGCATGTAGATTTTTAGACAGCCAAAAGATTTACCTTCAAAGGAATAACTAGCCTCAAATGAATGGAAATCTGTGTGCCAACTCACCAAGCAGTTGAGATAATTAACCACTGATTTCCTACAGGCTAACTGATAAAAAATAATTTCTAGCAGTCAATTTTAGTCCAGTTAGCCCAGTAAGTATGCCTTAACTAAAGAGTTATTTTTGAGTTTCACTCATATATTCCTCCTTTACTTCCTCTCCCTCCCTTCCAACTCAGAAAAACTCCAAGCAACAACAAAAAAAGCCTCCTTAAAGCACTCCCCAGTCGGGGACCTCTGATACAACACAACACAGCAACTGCGCGTCCAGTGTGCAGTGTGACTGCGATCAATCTGCAGTAAGCACTGCCTCCCCTGCAATGCTTTCCCACCAGCCTCCTGATAGAGCCATAACGAAGAGACAGCCAAACAGCGAAGAAATAGTCTTGCCACAAATCAGACAGTATTATTTGAGCACCTTGGCTTACGGCCGCAGTTCTCAAACCTTCTCCTCTTCCTCCCCTGCTCCACCAGTGCTGCAGAGTGGTTCAGCACCCCCCTGCCAAAGCCTGGGGCCTTTCTAACTTATCAATTTTCACTTCAGCTTAAAACTTCACAAGTCTAAGGAGAGATTCTCTTATTTCAAGCGTGCATGTTCCTTGGTAATCAACACACACACACAACCAGTGTAGACAAATGTGCAGGAGGATTTCTGCATAAGCTTGGCATGCCAGCATCGCAGCACACAAATGAGAAAGACATTTATGTGACACTGCTGATTTATTTGCTACAGCATATTTGTTAGTGCTACTTCAGTTTTAAATGTGCCAAGCACTTCCCATTTCTCACTTTCCCTATTTCTCATGGGAGATTATGCCACAACCTATTAGCTCTCGTGGCGAAGAAGTCTTTCCCGTCATTTAGACCAAATATGCCCTTTCTCTCTTTCATCCCATTACTCTGAGTTATATCCCGTTTTATTGCACTCGTTTTGTTTCTCCCCTTAGTAATTACTCCATTCTTGAAATCGTACACTGTTACATTTTCCTACTTGGCTTGTTTCTCAACTCTACATATTCACTGATGCTAAACCCACCCTTTTCTTTTATTTTTTTTCATGTAAATTTTTCTTATTTGTGATTTTTTTCCAGAACTTCTCTTTTCTCCATAAATACCTAGTAATGAAGTGTCCAGAAAGGAACCTCCCCCCACAGCCAATCACCAGAGCTACACTGAAAGAAGCTATAATGTCTCCCTATTCTGAGGGGAGATCTCCATGTGTCTGCTTAAAAAGAGTATTAATCTTTTGAAGCTGTTTGATTTCCTACATGCTCTCCTTCCACTTCAGTCTGGAGCATCACTTCTTTTCAGCATCACTTCTCTTATAGACAGACTTTTCTTCAGAGTGCCTGTTTCACTTTTGCCTAATGTTTTATTAAAGACAAGTATATTTTGCAAAATACAAATTTACATTTTAAAGAACTTCTTTTACTACTACATTTTTCTATCAAGAAGAAGCGAGTTTGTAATTTCTCCCAGTTTTATACAATTTAGCTTTATGTCCTATTATTCTCCTCTCTAGATTACTCATAAAAATTAATCAGCATTTTGATGCTTAGCCATCAGGGAAATAAATCCCTAACTATGTGCATGGAAGAGAGAGGGGAAAAAACTTAAATGAAAGGAAGAACCAAATCAGCAGCAAAGTTGGGAAAGATACATGAGCACTGTAATTGTTCACCACGCTTACAAAGGTCTATAAAACTGCCACTTAGGCATTAGGAATACACTACTTTTGGCACGATATTTAATATATTTATCTCCAAGGATTCTTTTAAGATGGAAAACTCCAAGAGTTTTTAACCAATTTACTGAAAGGCAAGGTTGATTACCAAAGTAACTGCTGGTATACAGTGCTTGTGAACGACCTTGGTCACCACACAAGCGCCCTGCTATCAGGAATCCCAGGTTCAGGCACAACTCCTTGAGCTTGGCCTTGGGTCAGTAGGGGTCACGGGAACTGAAGAGAAAACATGCCCTATCCACAAAGGAGCAGAAGAGTCACTTGAATATTGCATTACTGATGTTTTCAGAGTGAATACTGTGACTGTGGTACTGGAGGAAACCGTGGAAAAAGGAATCATGCACAGGCAATTTCCTCAGCTATCCACAATACGAGACGTCAGGTAAGGAGATGAACTGTGTATAAAGAACAAACAGTATTAAATCTCTCCAATGTTGAAAAATATTGTCATTCCATCTCTGAAGTATAGCAGCCAAATAATACCAAAATACTTGAAAATATGTCTGAATTAATTCCTACTTGAGGTGAGTTTCAAATTTTGAAGTATTTAAATAGTCATCTGAAGAAATCTTTCTTAAAGTATAAACACAGGGGAGCAGGCTATCTTATCCAATTTGGGTTTTTTCCAAAATTAACCTATATCCTTCAAAATATGATCCAAACTCACTTAATGTTCTATAGTGCTTTAGCTTTACATTAGCTGATACATATTAAAACATAATAAAAATTCAAAAGAAGTAGACTGAGGCATGTGAGTTATTCAAAGCCCTTACTCACACAATGTTCTTATTTAAATTGGTCCTCATTTGAATCTGTGTCAGAATGAAAGACCCATTCAGGTAACTATGACTTACTCTGGTAGCACCAAGGCACTCAGTAGATCAGGTACCATGAGAGCATGAAAAATAACAGATCCTGTAGGGAGTAAGTATTAAATCCCTATTTGGAAGGAGTATAAACCCGTATGGCATGTTTTTGCTGCTTGAAAGAATCCTCCAGACTTCTAACTTAGTCTCCCAAATTACTTAGCTAGATGTTTATGAAACCCATTTCATAATTTCACTATAGAAACAGTTCTTTGAGTGGCTGCATATTTAGATTTGGAAGGTTATTCAGCAAAGGCTATCAATATAATGGGATTCATGTTTGTTGAACAGAAGAAAATATACATACATCTGGTTTTCAAACAGTGTGTGAAAATTTGACTTGCTCATACGTATTTTCAGAAATTCACAACTACTTCAAATAACATTGTTAAACAATTTGATTTCTACGTACAAAAGGATTTCAAAGCTCTGAAGTTACCTGGTCATGCAGGAGAGCAAGGACAAATGAACATGTAGGCAAAAATTATTATTACTGTCATCTGTGCGTTTCTTAACAGAGAGAAGAAGAGGCAGAAAAACCTTGGGGATGCCACCTAGATATGTCTTAACCATTACAAAAACAGTAACAGAGACACATTCTTCAGAACAGCAGATGTAGCGCTCAAAATCGATACAAGAAAAAAAACTCATTTTTCTTTATCCCTCTCAAGTCTGTATCATTGTGAAATACAGTGGTCTTGTTTGCACAGGAGGAAAGCCAAACAGCTGATGTGATATTTATTCTTAATCTTTGGACCATTATAAATTTGTCATTTAGAGCACACAGCAACTAATTTCAGCAGAACTGTGCATGAACCAAGTAACTTTAGCAAAAAGTGTATGTACACTAATGTATGTGCAGCAAAGTAAACACAAATAACAATAAATGAATCAAGTAACCATTTTATGGATTAATTATGAACTAAACATTTTAAGAGATTTAAAATTAATCCTTTTTTTTTTCAGTTATGACAAACAATCAAGAAAGCTCCCTGCACACTGGGCTAGCGTGGCTGACTTACTTACCTACCTGTTACAACACCTTAATGGATTTGAATTCCCCTTCTCTCCTCTCCTATGACTTGAGTGACAACTGACTAATAGGATTACAGGCTCCGTTCCAATAATATGGCTCAGCTACATGCCAGCAAAAAATGACAGCCTAAACCTGAATTACATGGCCTGGGAATCCATCCAATTATTAACTAAAGTAACTGTTATTACCTAACCTAATCAAAGGAGAAGCAGCTGTTAATCTTTGGTGGCCTTCAGTGTAGTAGCGGTCAGACTGGATGAACTGTCTTTGTACTTGACTCCTCTACAGACAATAATTATGTCCTTTGTGATCAAGAAGGAAGGGCTTCATAACCTTTCAGACAGAGGCAGCAGATGGGGAACAACTGTTTGTATGTTCATTAACAAGATAGGGTGGATTTTATCAGAGATTGGCATCTGTGGCACCTTCAGAAGCTCCACTTACCCAATGATACAAGTATGTTTGGCAAACTCGAAAATTAGCAGACTAAATAGAAAGTTCAAAGTAATGTTTCCATCTCATTATCTGACATTTGGTACAGGAAAATACACACAGCTAAAAAAAAAAAAGTCATTTACACATAAATCTCTCATCATACATAACATGGTCAGCAAAGAAATACTTGAAAAGGCCAATTGACCTGTGCTGTTACTTTGCTAGGTCTTTTTTAACTCATTAAAGTAGTCAGATAATATAGAATGTATTCTTCTGAAATAAAACCAACTTAGGGGAAAAACCTCTGATTTATTTTAAAAAGTCATTGGGTAATACAAAGTAACACAGAGTGAAATAAAGTGAGCGTCAATTAGTAACAGCGTTTGGCTTCTGCATACAACACTCCAGGACAGAACCCAGACCAAAACCACTGTCCTGCAGTGCCGCTCCCCTTTACACAAGGCATTTGGCAAACTGGAAGATTTGTAAATCAAGATACAAGGTCAGAGAAACCTGTCTCACCATGAGACACTACAGAAGTACAATTTAGTTTATGCTAGAAAAAGTAAAAATATGATGGAATCACAGTGTGGAAGTACCTGAATGGGAAGAAGATTTCTGATAATGCACAGTAACAGCTAATATTTGGAAGCTGAAACTAGATGAGTTCAGGTAAGAATAAAATGATTTTTTTCAATGCCAAGAGTAATTAATGATGAGCATAATATACTTAGGATATAGTCGACTCTCAATCATTTTAAGTTTTTAAATCAAACCTGATTATCTCCTAGAAAAATATGATCCTAGTTAAATCATAATTTATTAATTTGGTGCAAGAGTTATTGGGTGAAATCCAATGTCCTGGACCAAAGTACTCACTTCCATACATTTCTCCTGTTAAAGTATTATTATTAGTTAATAAGTAGAGCAGAATCAGAAATAATGCAGAGCTTTAACAGCTGAAATGATTTAATGACAGCTTTACCATCTCTGTTCTATGCAACTTTAGCACCTCACATATTGACTACTTGAAATCTTTTTAAACTAACTTAAACGGTCCGGTGTAAACCCTCCCTCCAAGACAAACCTCCACAATCAATATCTTTACGTAGATTAAAAAAGAGTATTTTCCTTCATCAGCCAAAGAAACACCTTCTGCTCATCCTGCCTACTATGTCCAAATAAGAAGCTGATCTGGAAAGCCTGTTTGAACAGACCTCAAGAACTAAAACTGGTCAGAAAAAAAGTATTTCTGAATGAATCCCACATACTTTGAAACATTCTGACTTCTGTTTCTGAAAGAACACACTGAACTTATGCAACTCTATTCTACACTTGTTAAACTGTTCACTGAAGGAAGAAATAGTAACTAATTAGTAAAATATAGTTGAAATCCATCTTAAGAATTTTCTTCTTTCCTTTTATCTAGTGTTTGAAGATTCTATCTAAAATGCCAGGGGCTAAGAAATGCAGTTCAAAGCTGCCTTAGAAAAACAAACCAGACAACCCTGGGCTGGCTCCTCCCTCTCCCCCCCCCCCTTTAAATAAATACACAAGTATCTCTACATGCACATAACAAAACCACAGATGCGTTTGTGACTGTAGAAAATCTACACTCTGATTAGTCCTCCAGACATAAAACTTTACACAGTAAAAATCACTGTAGACTATACCAAAAGAGTATTTTCTATTAAAATAGACAATTTTGTTCCCTGTAATACCTCTCCCTAGTGAAAACAGTATTATAGTAATACCCCGTTCCATCTGAAAATCTCAAACTGGTATACAAACATGAGTGACTTCACCCACAATAGAATTTCAAGCACTGAACATCAATGGGAAACTAGTTTAGGATTAAAACGTGAGCCAGAATCGGCTCAGTAGCCTTTGCACACCATTGAGGGGAGGTATTAATTCACATTAAGGACGTACCTATCAGTATCAGTTAGACAAGTGTACTCTTCACTGGGTAAAAAACTGGCTGGCTGGACGAGCCTAGAGGGCTGTGGTGGAGTTAAATCCAGTTGGCGGCTGGTCACAAGTGGTGTTCCACAGGGCTTAGTATTGGGGCCAGTTCTGTTTAATATCTTTATTAGTGATATGGACGAGGGGATCGAGTGCACCCTCAGTAAGTTTGCGGATGACACCAAGCTGGGAGGGAATGTTGATCTGCTCGAGGGTAGGAAGGCTCTACAGAGGGATCTGGACAGGCTGGATCAATGGTCCAAGGCCAATTGTATGAGGTTCAACAAGGCCAAGTGCCGGGTCCTGCACTTGGGTCACAACAACCCCATGCAGCGCTACAGGCTTGGGGAAGAGGGGCTGGAAAGCTGCCCCGTGGAAAAGGACCTGGGGGTGCTGGTCGACAGCCACCTGAATATGAGCCAGCAGTGTGCCCAGGTGGCCAAGAAGGCCAACAGCATCCTGGCCTGTATCGGAAATAGCGTGGCCAGCAGGAGCAGGGAGGTGATTGTCCCCCTGTACTCGGCAGTGGTGAGGCCGCACCTCGAGTACTCTGTTCAGTTTTGGGCCCCTCACTGCAGGAAAGACACTGAGGTGCTGGAGAGTGTCCAGAGAAGGGCAACCAAGTTGGTGAGGAGCCTGGAGCACAAGCCTTACAAGGAGCGGCTGAGGGAACTGGGGCTGTTCAGCCCAGAGAAAAGGAGGCTGAGGGGAGACCTTATCACTCTCTACAACTACCTGAAGGGGGGTTGTAGTGAGGTGGGTGCTGGTCTCTTCTGTCAGGTGGCTGGAGATAGGATGAGAGGAAATGGCCTCAAGTTGCAGCAAGGGAGATTTAGGTTGGATATTAGGAAAAATTTTTTTACTGAGGGTTGTCAGACATTGGAATAGGCTGCCCAGGGAAGTGGTTGAGTCACCATCCCTGGAGGTATTCAAAAAGCGCATAGACAAGGTACTCCAGAACATGGTTTAATGGGCATGGATGATGGTTGGACTCGATGATCTTGAAGGTCTTTTCCAACCTAAATGATTCTGTGACTCTAAATACTCATTCTGTTCTCTTCATTTTTTGGGACTGGCTGAAGGGTGAAGCCAGGCCTGGGCAGAAGTTAGACCAGCCCTGGAGCTACTTTAATGCATATAATCAGTCACAGGCCCTGAAGGAGGTTTGCCACCTCCTTCAGCTCTTCTCTCTGCAGCTGTCCCTCGGGGCTTGGGGAGCTTAGGTAGTGCTTTGAGGCCAGAAAGCTGGAATGTGCAGTACAGCTGCTTTTCTTCTATTATAAAAGCATGATGATCTTGAAGGTCTTTTCCAGCCTAAATGATTCTATGATGTATTTCTATCAACTCCTCCGTCGTGCATTGCTTATGTGTTAGAGCACCCAAGTTCTTTAGATAATGCTTTGCAAGGCAACAGAAAGGAGGGCTTGAGAAATGCTCCTTCACACCTTATCCCGCAAAGTGCAAATTCTGAGGCCTTAAAGCTGATTCTGAAGCCTTCAAGATAAGGCAGTTCCTCTGATTTCTGTGTTTACACTCCACACAGACTAATCTCCATGGCTTCATCGAGGAGAGGATGGTTACCCAGCATCTGAGATGGTAGGTAGGTAAATGGGCCTTATCTTGCAGAAGCGGTTTCACTCCCTGCATGATGTTCAGTACTTGCGCACTCCCCTGTAGAGCTCAGCCTCTAACATCTAAGCCATTTGGATAATATTGTTTTTTCACTTTAATAGCTAAGGTATACTAACTGCAACCTCACGTATATTTACCATAAAGGAAGACAAATATCTAAGTACAACAAAAAGAAAGGATGAAAAAGAAAGCAGTTGATACATGACGCAAATGGAACAATGAAAATTAGGCTTACTTAATTTTTTAATTAAATGAAAAATAAAAAAAGAAGAGGCATTTACTATTATACTCTCTGAAAGTACATTATTGACGAGCGACTTAAAATTGGTCCAGGCCTAGGGACAATACCACTGCTAAGAAATTTGATTCTTAAGCCTGTCCTGTAAACAGTAAATGTCACGTGCTCACAAATGTAACTTCTGTCCATGCACATCATATACTTTATTCATTCTTCTGTTTTCAAACTTCTGCCCATATTGTAAGATAAACCATATTAGATAGGGCCCTTACTGAATCACTGTATTACCTTACTGAATAAGATGAACCTTATTTACACGATCTCCTTCCAAGTTCTGCAGTATCTTTTCAGTTCAATAGCAAAATCAGAGAGGCACTCTATTAACACTTCTGTTGACAAGGACAGGACCTTCACAATCCTGTTTGTGAAGTTTCAAGAGTCAGTGAAAGCCATATGGGAAAGACAGGTAAAGGTAAACTAGTGAATTACATGTTATCTGTTTAGCTGCTTTCACTCTTGCTAAGTAGCATAACAAGAAACAGCCAACATTGCTTGGAAAAATAAGAATTGTCCTTATAGATATTGCAAAAGACAACACTGAGCATTGCAACACTTGTGCTTATTAAAAATAAATGTTTAGTCTATTTATAAATAACAGGGCATCTAGTAAGTGCATCAATTAAAGGAGGAAAGCAAGGATAAAGGCTTAAGTCTCTAATACCAAGAAGAACTGCTCCTAGATTCTCCATACATCGCTCCATTAGCTAAGACCAATTCGACTTTTTCTGAATAATCTTATAAACAGAAGTTCCCAAACAAGTATATAAAAAGCACAGTTACAGGATCTTGTCGCTTCTCTCAGCAGTTTATTGGACAAGAAACTGTCCACTAAGTAGGAAAGTTGCAGATCTCTTGCAACACTGAATCTTAAATCCCTATGGTTGATATTATAATGTTGAAAGCTTTCAGCCACTAGAAAGCAGCACTGATTTCAGCTGAACTTAAACTATGAAAACCAGTGCAATCAAGCAAAACTAAAGATATTAAAATTATGTTGGAGAAGACATATAGGGACAGAACAATGGTTGTTTAAAGACCTGTAGTGCAGTCAAGAGCACTTGAATTCTAAACACAGCTTTCACACTGATTGCCTTAGGTACTCTCTTGTAACCTCTTGGACTATTTGCCCATTACCCATCCACAGGACAGCAACAAAGGACTGCAGGGCAGATTAATAATGTGGGTTTGTGAAGCACTGCAAACATGAGAACAGACAACAAAGACTTCTAGGTGCTATGTTCTTAAGTCAGAAGGGATTGTCTCAAATCAGATATAGTATTTAAAAAATACCTTCAAGAAAATATACGTATAGATATACCATCAGACTAAATGAACTAAAAACTTCACTTTTTTAGAAGCTATAATAACCATTACTTTATCACGATCTCTAAACTGGCTTCTGCTTACTAGCAGAAACATGACTGCGTAGGCCATTTTCTCATCATAGAGAAATCAGTGCCTGTACTTTAATGATATTAAAACATATCTCATCTTGTAAATGCTTAGTGAATAAACTGTGCATACCTTGAAATGTATATATAGCAATTATATCCATTCTGATATGATGTAATAGTTCTAAACTGATGTAGAAGGGAAAAAAACCCTTATCTGGCAGCAAAAGGCCATAAATAGTACAGCATAAGGGCATTGGAAATTAATATTTAATTGCATCCCACAGAACCAGAAATCAACACAGCGGTTTTCAACTACACCCATTGTGCACATTAAATAATCTTGGAGTAAGTTCACTGCAGCGGTTCTCTGTGAACTGAACTTGCCTCTTAATACCATTTCCAGCAAACAAGTTAAAAAATATTCTGTGGCTGACCTCTAGTAAGAAGTTCCTATTTATATGTTCATCTTGAGAAAAAGGTTAATCCACAGATGATAGAAACTCTGGGCAAACGAATTACTGATAATATAAAGCTGCCTTGTCCAACCTGCAACACACAACACACACCTGACCTATTGACTTCTTCCTGGCAGTGACAGGGAAAGGCTGTGTGGGTAGAAAATGCTGTCCAAAGAGCTCCTCCTGTGTTTGCACATAGCCTGCTCTTTGAAGTCACAGTCAGTGTGCTATTAGTGTCAAATCCACTGCCAGAGTTGATCAGATCAGGTGATGTTTCTACTACTAGTAGCTTGGACCATATGCAGTTAAGCTGGTAGATACAGTACAAAACCCCATACTCCAGCTTTGAACACTGCTGAACCTTCTTCAAACCATGTTTTAGTGGCACTGTGCATTATTGGCGCTCAGTGCTGAACATGTATACATTAAAAATCCCTAATCTCCCAGTTAAAGGCTTTGAAGTTAATTGATTTCGAGGAGGGTTACTTACACCTCAGATTTTCCTTCAATTATATCTGCTTTATCAGTTCCTGAGTTCATGCTCTGAACTCAGGTTCTGTACTTTTGTAAGAACAGGTAAGACTTGATTAACACTTCCAACAAAGGAAGCATAAATACAGAATTCCCTATGTTACCTTCTGTGTTAGCAAATTCATTAGATTTTTGGTGGTAAAATACAGAGTTCCAAGGGCCTGAATTCTAGTTTTAGCTGGCAAAACAGACTTATTTTTAACTTTTGCAATTCAACACACTTCATAAAGTTTGGATTTTGACTTTCAATCGTTTTTACACTATTATAATTCAGCTTTACGTTTAATTACTGACTTCGCTTCGTGTGACATCACGGTAGCTCTGGAACTGGCTACTGCAGGAGTATCCAAAGTTGAAAAATTAATGGATGGATAAAAAAATTAATCCATTCTTTGTATAGAAATACATCATATGTCTAGCTAAAATGAACCTTAAAGTTGTAACTTCTGATTATCTATAAAAAATAAAGAGTAGCAATTACTCTCAAAAAGAACAAAAAACCATGAAGATGAAAGCACAGTTAAGATAGTGTGTGAGAGTTTATTTTATTTTTTTAACACTTTGGCCACAAAATGCCCACTGCCCAGTACAGGAGGCAGCTTTTTGGTGTAAACCAGCGCAATATATATCAAAATCTTCACATGGCTAAGAGCCAAAAGTCACATATCACATATATAAGAGAAAGGCAGTAGGTTACAACATGACAGTACCAATGACTCTGCAGGGACCCACTGCACCATTGCAAGGGTGAAGGTGGAAAGGGCGCAGGACTGATGTGGGGCTTGGGGGCCTTTGCCATGAATTTGCCTTGCCAGCTGCTGCCAGAGGTCAGCCCTGCTGCTGGCCCCGTGACACTCCTGCCACCACAGCCAAGCTGAACTGCTGCTCAAGCACTAGAGAGCAGCCACCCCGATCTGCACTGCAGATTAGTATAAAATGTAAATAGCACAAACAACAGTGGCTCATAAATATGCCTATTTAACTGCGGGCATGTGGTGCTTTTTTTTTTTTTTCAATTAATACTGTGCATGTGTGTACTTCTATTTTTTCCTATATGACACTGTATGATTGCACATTTAAGTAATGTTAATTATCCTTGACAGGATACCAATTACCTACTTAAATATCCTAACACACCAAAACCAGGAGACATACTGCTGTACGAAGCTCAGTAGGAAAAAAAAGCTGTGTAATTTCTAAACACATTGGCACGTGAAGTGCCAAAGACCTGGCTGAACCTGATGTCAGAAAGACGAAGGCATACTCCAGTAGAAGAATTCAAATTGAATAAAACTGGGGCCAGTTTGTCCAATACAAAAATCAACAATATTTCAAAGCCTGTTCTGAAAATAGCCATAACTAAACACAGAACTTTGAGAATTAACATGCAAATTAGTTTAGCAGGTAATACCTTTGGCCTTAGGAGTCATATCAGTATTAACCAAATTTAAATCTTATATAAGTGTTTTTCTTCCAAAACCAAAATTTGACTTCTAAATAGATTTATTATTTCTAAGGATTAAAAGGACATGCTATTGTTTCTGCCAGTAGTGTCCTCTAGTGGAGAAATGGGAGATATTAAGTAAACAAGAAAACAGAAGTGGGCTGCATCACAGAAATCACCCTTTGAAAATACAAACACCTGTCAATCACAAAAGTGCCTATAAAAGTTTGGCATCTTGACCAAGCTTTTCATTACCATAATATTGCTTAAATATAAATGTTAAATAACTTTTTAAAGCTTCAGACTGAGAAATCAATTATTTGTGAGGCTATTTAAAATAATTGGTTGAGTGTGTTAAATAATATACAGATAATACGTGTATACATGCATACACACATAGGCACAAGATCATAAAATACAGACAATGTGGCTCTAATTTGGGTAAAGCCACTAGTCTATGACTTAGGTAAATTCACTAAAACAGTAATTTTCTCCTTTTTTCATACTAAACCAGAAAAAGCATCATAGGGCATTATGTAAGAGGGTGACAGATAAACTGACACCTCCTGTGATTTCCCCAGCTCTCAATGAATTCATGTATCAGACTTTATGCTGGGTTTTTCTTCTAGAAGTGTAGCTATACTTAACACTTTAACTAGTGACTGTAGCTTGCCTACAGAAATGCTTTGCTACTGTAATGAGGAATCTATTTGATTCACAATTCCCAAACTTATCCATTGTTGTCTTCCTCTCTCCATCTCTTCCTTTTCCTACATAAAAGCCAACCAAAATAATTTTTTTTTTTTTGGGGGGGGGGGGGGGGTGGGGAATCATCACAGGTTTTTTTAGGACCACAGATTTTTGCCACCGTCTTATTCTCAGCTGACCCTTCAATGCTTGAAACACAAAAATTATTAATTTTTAAAAGATTACTGTATCACTGCTCTGCCTGTGAACATTCCTGCTTTCCTCAGAGATACTGATCAACCTTACCTCTAAGGAGTCTAGCTGATTAACAGAAGTTAAACTTGGATCGATTGCTTTTAGCCAAAATTTAGGTTTAAAATTTGCTGCCTCTAATTCACACTTGACCGTTTTCTTCAGTTATGAAATAGAAGCCACAAACCTCAAGCTATGGCCAGTGTGCTTTAAAGCTAGTCTGACTTTTCCAGTGACATCATCTAGCATAAAATACACTGCCTATTTATGTCACTCTTGCTTAGCTTACAAATGCAAACTTTCTTCAAGAGTTTGATATCAAATTACAGTATCTTGTCTAATACTCATTCAAAACAACTATGCAGAGTAGTAACGCCATATCCAGTTCAAATATAATCAATAGCAAGACAAGGAAAGCTTAAAGATAGATACACTATACCAGCCTTTCAGCTGGTCCAGAATTCTGACCTTCTGAAAAATAAAGTCCAGCCATTAAATTCAGTGCCTTTCAATCCTCTCTTTTTCATGGCTACACTACTTCGCTGCACTAGAAATATGCAGCTACCTTGGATGCTCAAGCCAGCTTCAAAAATTTTTGCAGCACCAGAATCAAATGTGTAAGAGTTTGTGAATCACAAATCCCACTGTATTCTTAAATATACTTAAATAAGTAAGAATGCTGAGTATTTATAGCAGGGTATTTGATTCTAAAATCTATTTTGTCTGTATATACATGTCATATATATATTTATATACACATACACACACAGATATATACACACACAGGGCAATTTTAAATCTCTAGAGACTTCTGAAGAAATTTATCATGAACAGGACAAAAGTTTACACATGTTCCATTTTACATGGCATTTGTTACATACCTCAGATCTTGGGCAGTTTTTAATTTGTTTCGAATTCTGATGATTCAGAGTTTGTGTTATCAGAGAAAAAAAAGAAAAATCAGGCATAGATAGCCATGCAATTCAGTGTGCCTTCCAAAAACTGGCCTATTAATCTTCACACTGGCTATGGTCACCATAGCCAATGGGCCTGACAGTTTAGAGAATAAAACATAAATACCAGGCCTGACTGTGTTAAAGCCAACTATTTCTGACAGTCTTTACAATGGGATAAACACTGTCTGTCTAAAGTCCCCATGTATTTGAAAGCTACAACAAACACTTTACTGAAATGTAAATAGCTGACATTACAACTGCTGAAGCAGGACGCTGAAAAATCTATCTAAAAATCACAAAACCAAAACCATTGCCTGACACAAAACAAACCATTAATGGCCACTGAGAGAGCACATTTTAGAGGTCATAAGCATTGAGATCCTTTTTTTAAAAAAGTATTAAAATACTGCAATCAATTAATAGCTCGGATTCACACATTTTTCAGTTACAAAATTACACCTAAGGAAGAATATTTTTTCCCCTGAAATCTGTTTACAGTAAGGATACTATTCTGAATTAGTAATAAAAATAAATATCTTGAAACTTAGCCTTATAAAAAGCAGCTACTTTTAGATTTGTATGAGGTAAGCTGGTAAGCAACTACAAGCGTCATGGCCCAATTTATTAAAAGCCTCCTCTTCTATTCTTCTGGTTCCATTTTACTTCCACACTTTAACTACTTAATTTGCACTCACTATTATTTACTGAGATTTTTACAGCACCTAGAGAGTCTGAAGGAGATTAGGGACACAGCTATCTTCAAAACTGTACAAAATCATAGTAAGTGTTACGAACATCAGAACCAGTGAACTCTTGTTTGTTAGTGCTTTGTGCCTTGTGATGGACATGTGAGCTTCAGCTGTAATATTTGCTTAGGCTGGCACATTTATAAAACCTCTATCCTTCCCCTGTGGCTGCAGCCCTCTCCTCAGGAGCACATCTGTAAGATCTTCTGTCAAATCACTTAGTTAAAGGAATCTTATACGTTGTGTTGTGATGAAGAACTTTTTCAAACTAGTGGTCTGATAAGAAACATCATATAAAAATAATGCCAGTTAAGTAGATTACCTGCTGCATTTAGATTCCAAAAATCATGAGGTTCCCTCATGATCATACTGAGCCTCTATGTCATACTCCCAGTCAGAAGAATGGGAGACACATTAAGAGCTTGTCTAGATGTCACATGTAAGTCTTGTACAAATTTAACTGAAGTGATTTAACTGCAGTGTTTTAGCTGCAGCTGAGGCAGGTGAAAAGGCTACTGCCCTCAGCTGCGTGTCACCGTCCTCCTTATTGAAGGTAGCATCCTGTCACATTCCTCAGAATAACGGTGTCTGTCATCTCTGTCTAGCCCAGACCTAGCAAAAATCACCCAGAATACTTTAAACATTTAGAAGTAGGACTTTTAAAACCTGGACCCCCCAAAAAACCCTAAAAACAAATTTAAGGAAGAACTTTAGGGAAGTGATGTTCTGTCAGCAAGTCTAGGGATGACCATATGAGAGGCAGTAACCTCTGACCCAGGTCAGGTTCACAGCCTTAGAAACACATGTACTTCAGTCAGCATAATCTCTGAAGTCTATATGCAGTAGACAACGGTCTTGTTTTTTTTTAATCGGTAAACCTCACCTCTATACATTGAGGGAAATACATGATATAAGCATAAGCAACTTAAAACTGTATCTGTAGTCACACTAATAGGATATACAGCTTTAAATATACTGGTTTCTGAAAGTGTTCCCTATACAGGACATTTCTGTATAAGTGCTCAAGTCAAACTTGAGCAGTCAGTCCAGGATTCCTTGCACATCTGAAACATACTGCTGCCCTTGGTAATGGATGTGTAAAATTAGGCCCATCAAAGAATGAACATGTATAAAATCAAAAGAACTGTGGCAGAAAAACTGCTTTCGCCCTGCAGTTTTAAACATCAGCTCTGCTTTCTTTGAGAGGGGACACGAGTTTTAGCATCAAAAGCCCATTCACAGGAGATCTTCGTCTGAGTGTTATCAGATCTTACTAAGAGCTTGAAGAGTCCCATATGACAATCTGTCAACATCAGGCCAGGGCTTTTTGGTAATGTTTGCATGCATTTTGCTGTTGTGTGTGTTTGTTTTTTTAATACACTTTAAAACAAAGTGGAGATGAAAGTGAATACAACTTCCTTCCAGGATTTCTGCCAGAAAGGATGGCAGACTATGCACAAAACCCAAGGACTACCTTCCAATAATCTAGAGCACACCCAAACCAGCACCCTGGCAGTACATGTTGTAGATACACCTTGGGGACAGCACACCAGGTGTATACAACACCATCTGGATTTGTGCCTCCTGCTTGACATTACTAGCAGAAGCAAGGACACATGACCTGAGGCATACAAATCTACTTAGAACCGGAATGACATTGTGGTTCATGACTTTATAGCACCTTTTATGTTTATTTAATTAAAATACATGTGACCCACCGGCTGTAAGCATTAATGGCCATACTCCTTGTCAGATCCTCAAAACCTACACTTCAACTTGCTTATTTACAAATACTTTTCTGGCATAGGGTGCAATACTTCTAGCGATTGTAGAGCTTCATCCAAGTAAGCCAATGTTAACCTATCAAGAACTGTCTGGAGATCTAACCACCACTTGAAGAAAAGCAAAGCAACTCCTGTTTAATTTATTAGCACTCAAATCATGCGCTGGATTCAAAGTGAAAGTTGTAGATTTTGCTGTGTTGCATGTGGAACAGGCAGCAGCCTATGAATTCTGTATTAATGAGAAGCAGGTAATGTGCTACAATAAGCAGACAGGACTCCAAAACATGCAGTGGTTAAGATGTATCTTTGCCTGAGAGACAGATTTCTCAAATTTGAGTAGCTAGAGGATATGCCAATATAAAAACCTTTTAGTTTACATTAAACAAACTCTTCTTGCTGTACTGGTGAAATCACTTGGCCCCAAGTGCAGAATCCGTTTATGGCCAGCAGACCAGGAAGGCATGCAAAACAAAAGAGAGTATGACTACAATAATCATGCAGGCATGCCTCATCCTAGAATGTTCTCACATCTTAAAAGCAGCTCAGAAGTGAGAAAAAGCCTTATTCATCACTATGAAACATAACAGATGAAGACTAAGTCCAAAAAGGAATTGTTAGTCTGATTCCATTCTACCTGAAGGCAAAACCCAGTGAGACAGGGCTGCCAATCTTTCATACGTGGCTTTTTTTGTGATTCAATTTTGCATAAATAATACAATCCTGCTCTTTAATGCTGTTTTAGTACAGTCACAGAGTTTCTGATGAGCTGAACAACCCTTCTGTTGAGAAATTTAATTGTATTTATTTTTCTTATTTACTGTTACCAACAGCAGCTCCGCATTTTATTTCATTGTTTGCAAAACAAATCTTTATTTCCCTGGTGAGACTGTATAAATACATTTTTCATTCAGTGTAAACTATTAACAAAAGAAAAATCCAATGTTTCACAGTATGACTGAAAAGAGGTTTTTTTGGATCATGAGGTTTTTATTTTATGATTTTATTTTGTAATACTTTTGCATGACTACTACTGAGCCTGAAGAATTTCTAGTAAGTGGCAAGGATCTATTGTAGTGAACTCTGTCCTCCCTCAGGGCAATTCTTTATTCAACCCAGGCCATTAGCAAGGGTAAATCAATGTTATCAGCTCACACACACTGACAGCTTGTGTGGTTCCCACTCCCTCATTCCTCCCCCCACATTATGGTATATTTTTATGCTCTCCAGGGAAATTCAATTAACAGTGTCAGTCTCCTCCTCTTAGTCGATGACTGACACCATCAAGATTCTTTTCACCGCCCATTGACATGCAAGATGTGTCTGCTGATTTCTTGACTCGCAAGTTAACAAGAGAATTACTATCCACTTCTATAAATGACTATGTATGATCTGTGCCATAAACACAGTGACAGCTATTGAAATCAATCTTTCTTGACCTTATTGATTAGGACACTTGGATATAGTAATACTTCTCCAGTGGTAGTGTTTTGGGGGTAAAACCCCAAATCAACAACAAAATAATGCATGTCTATTAATACTATCAAATTTATCTTTTCATTTCCCCCTGCAGACTCAACAAGCAGAAAATGTTGCGAACAATTAATGATTAACATTTAGCTGCAATTCACGTCTCATTTAAAAAAAAAAAAAACAAACTCAGAAAACATGAGGGTGGATACACCACCACTTTCCAAAACCAGTTTCCAATAATTATTTAGATAAATTTCAAAATAGATACATCTTTTTATAGTCTTCATGCAACATGATTTCTGTATTTTGAAATAAATAGCAAATTATTTTTTCAATAATTAATGCAAACACTGCAAAATTTGAAAATGTCACAACTCTTTCAAAAACACTATTAAACTTGGTCAGCAGCTCAAAGTAACTATGAGAATACACATCAGAACCTTATGCATCCCAGGCAGCTTTTGGTATTTAAAAACATACGCTCTCAGCAATTGTGTTCCACATTGACTAAGCCGTGAAAAGCATCAAGCAGAGCTCTCATCTTTACAGACACCAACTCTGAACCACAATTATGCAACCCTCCTCAGATTTCATTAATTTGATTTCTCTCAGAACTAATTTTCATGATTTCTTGATATGAAAGACAAGTATTTTCTAATGGTTAGAGAGAACAGAACACAGTGTTCCAGCTGAAAACTCAAACACCGTGGTCCTAATAGAGCAAAAATAATGCATTACAAGACACAAAGCACTGTGGCAGCAGACTGGATATGATGCAACAGTAAGAAAGATGCAAATGCTATGCTATAAATTAAAAAAATCCAACATTTACCATAAACCAAAACATGCTCTAGAAACATAGCACTTCGAAAAAATTCAAAACATAGAAATATCCCGTATTTATGCACATTATACCTTTCTCCTCCACCAAAGACCCACTGGCTTTGTTGTACTCTAGGAAAACGCAACAGATTTGTGCTCCTTCAAAACTCAGCCATAACACCACGATCTGGTGGCTGTGACAGCAAAGCTGGCTCCAATTCTTTCCTGTTCTCTGCTAATTGTTTTGGCCCCTTATTGTAAAAGTTGTTTGTAGGTATGCACTATAAACTAGGTGACTGAAATGGCCCAGGTTAAAAACAATCCCAAGGAAAATACAGTGCAAGTACAGCTTGTCATTATCCAGATGATCTAATATCAGTCAAGCGTGTTTTCAGCACTTCTGCAAAACTGCCTATATAAAACCTGATGTCTAAATAAAAGCATCCACTGCTGCAACCACCACAGGAAAGTGTAATAGCAGACACTGCTTGTTACACAGAAGTCACGTATTCATCGACACGTTTGAAACATTCCCAAATCCAAACTAATGACATTTGAGGGCAACACAGTTTATAGGTTAATCATAAGTTTCATAGGAACAGTCACAATACCTCTTTTTCCAGAATACGAGAGATCTCTCCCAAAGTCCTGTCCAGAGCAGAAACCTTGTTGTTCCCCAGCAAACAGCTATCCTGCATTTGGAGGTGCTTTAAAAGGTCTTTTGCTAATCGCTGTAACCTTCAACATTAAACAGAAAACAAAGAGCAGTTAAAGCAAAAACTCTCCTGATCACGTAAACTTCCATCTTTGTAATGAAAGTCTGCTAACTGAATTTCAATAAAGCAATCACGAAAATCTGTGTAAAAGTATTATCATCATCTATACTGAACAGCGTGTAAAATATGCAATACAGCAAGGAGATATAGTCAGCTTAGAGTGTCTATGACATTTCACAATCTACTTTTTCAGGGAAATGGCATAGAAATAGTGCGAACAGTACAGCCCTAAAGGTACTTCTTTATTAGCTACATGTTTGTTTCTGTTGTTAAATAGTGTCAATTTCCCTATTCTCCCTCCACAATTTATCCTGCTAGTTTTTGCAATCTTCATTTTCAACATAGTTTCATCCTACTTTTCTTCCAACATTCAATCCTTTCTGCCCACTTAGCCAAGTAGTTCACTCTTGAGACGAGTAACGGAAACAGAACAGCAGACTACTTGTCTAATTTCTTATAGGCATCATAAAAGAAATAGCTCTTTAGGTTTATTTGAATAAGTGAAAAGTAGTGACTTTGCAGACTACCTCAGGAAGGGCATTTTATTAATGAGGGTCAGTAATGAAGCCAAAATGTAGCACTGGGAGAGATGTAGACACACATGGATTAGGATTCATTTCCATTTTACACATCTACATCTGGGCCATTCACCTGTGCTCTCCTGCTAGGCAGCGAGGAGAAATATGCAGTTCCAAGACACCATTCATCTCATCCTAAGGTCTAAAACAAAGCAGTCAAAACACACTCATGGTTTATCCTTCTTTGCCTTGAATGGGAAGTCAGCAATTAGCTCAGATGTTGACTTCTACATCTGTAGACGCATTAAGGCAGATGATACAAATGCTAAACAGAGTCCCTTAACTGGAGACTGACGAAGTAGGGAGGAAGTATCATTCAGTACTTGCTAGGTATTTGTCAACCGTTGCCTTAATATCTGCTACTGGCTGCTCTTAATGACAGGCTCAGCTTTTGGTGAACCTTTGGTTTGATCTACTGAGCAATTTGTACCAGAAGTGGGACAAAGCTGGTAATTGAGCAGGATGCATGGGAGAAATACTGTTGCAACTAGTAACAAACCTAGCTCTACAGGAAGGAAAAGAGAGGGGAAGGGTATCAATGCTTATCATAAAATCGCAGATCATCAGTGTAAAAGGGACAGAAAGCATTCACAAAGTGACCACAGAGTAATGGCAAAGAGAAAATTACATTAACTAGTCTCCGAGAGATGAGAAATGAAATGGAATGGCTGGGGAACGTACCACAGTAGTCACATGTATTAAAAAAAAAAAAAAAAAATCAGAACATTTATTTGGGGCAAGAATAAAGAGTTTCCACTTAATCAATAGGAAACAGGTATTCTGTAACTTTTCTTTTAAAAAAATTAAGAGCTTTGTTAAAAACTTTCAAGAGACTCTGAAAATACACATATTTTTTGAAGTACAAATAAAAACAACCTGCAGAATTTTGAGTCTTGGACTTCTTATCATCTGGTCAGCTGAATACACTAATATTCAGCCAAGATTTTTCTATCACAAGAAAAATAAAGGGAGTTTATGTCCCGATGAGATTTTCTGCACTGCTATTTCCTCTGTGGAAAATGAGGTTGGAGGAAACTTCAGTCTAACTCAGTAAGCCATGAGCTAAAACGGGAAAAAAAATTAAAAGCCAAAACACAAATAACTGCAGAAATTGGACAGTAAATCAGATGACCACTAACTGCTGAGCATAAGGAGTGGATTGCAGCACCAGTAAAAAGTTGAATTGCTGCAGTCCAGAAAGATGATCTAAAAGCAGAGTATTTCAGGTATTCTCATAGAATGTGATGTAGAATGGCTGTTGACTTGGCAATATCCTAGCACTTTAAGCAAAAATAAAATAGAGCATTTTCTCCCTCTGAAACATCTACCCAAATTCCATGATTAAAGCATATATAAAGCACTGAAGAAAACCACCACACTATATTGTAACTTCATGACAGAAGAGAGGAAGACGGGTTTCCATTTGCTTCATTTAACATCAGAGGAATGGAATTCAACCAGGATTAACCACAGAAGCTAAAGAAAAGGACTTTCCTAATCTACATCAGGCATCAGCATACAAAATGTGTAAGGTTTATCAAAACACTACTCACAAGGACTCAAATAGAAAATAATCATATTACATTGTTATTTTTGTTGACAAATTCCCTTTCTTTATCTTCAGTCTACCAAGATGCTATGTAAGTTAAACATCACACTGAGTTTCTGTCAGTAAAAAAAAAAAAAAAAAAAAAAAGCGCTGTACAATCCATTAAATCTCAAGGAAAGTCTTCCAACTTTCCATTTCTTCTAAAAGTCCTTCTGGACAGTTTTAGCAAAATTCCAACCTTCTAAGTGTGTGTTCAGCACCATACAGTAAGAAACATGAAGAATAAATTTTTGGTTCTGCCACATTAAAGAGTTACCTCTTACATCCTCATATCCTACTGTATGTTGGTCTTCTGCCAAAAACAGGTAACGTATGCTATGTGATCACATGGGTAAGAGAAAGGAAATAAACCCTCCTCCCACCAAGTCAACCTCAGAAAAATTATTTTAATTTAATATCCTTTATACTGACTTCTTGGCAGGATCAGAGAAATAAGAATAATTTTAGGACTGTTTCAAAGGACTAGAAATCTATGCAAGATGACTTGTACTTGGATATACAATTTATCATTACTATGAATAGATTTGGAAAGGGAGACCTCTTTGTACATATTGTACTCCTTGTGCACTCTTTATATGCACTGTAGATTAACAGAGCATGGTATCAACACCTGATCCAGTGACTACGTGGAAATACAGCTGAGTCCAAATCAAAAAATTTCAAGACAATTATTTAATCTTCCTTCTGTCCCCCAATTTGCATTCCTCCAATGCTTCCTATTCTGTACAGGGAATGATAAATAACTGAAAATTTACTGGGCTAAATAAAAGGGAAAGTTAAAGTTAATGTCTTTTTATCTAAAGTTATTTACATCTCACTAATTAAGATTTTAGTATTGCCCACAAACAGATAATTCAGAATGCCGAAGAGATATCAGAAAGGACATAAGGCACTGATTGGTCTTGGAATGTTACCATAATGTAAACTTTAATAAATAGTATTTTCAGCAAATACAAATACTTTATCTGATCTTTTTGCACTGCAAATGGGAAAATGAGGGATATTGATATTAAAGGTTTATATAGCAAATATATAAACAAAATTAAAAGTATTGTATGAATTAAGGGTTTCTTTTTAGTGTGGGCTAAATATTTTTAGCACATTTAATATATTTGGTAAGTTAAAGGAAAAAGATCTCGGTTAATATTTATAGGCCACCTTTCATCTCTAGAAAAAAAGCCTTGAAATAGCAACATCAATGTGTTTCAGCACTTCCACATTTAAATCCATCATTTCTTGGCTGTACACTGAATGTATGCAAGGAAGGATTAGCACGACTCGGCAGAGCACTGGATTCTGCGCAGTTCCTGTATGGAAGGAGTGGTTACTCCTCCCATACATTCCCGCCGAGGGCGGCCAGATGCCAGCCGGACACACAGCCCCAATTCTTCCCAATGCAGCCTGTGCCTGGAGAGAACTGAGAAAGTCTGTGACAGTTCCTGCCCAGCCCAAAACAGAGTTATGCTGTATCCTCTTAAAGCAACGTACAGCCCCTGCACTATTCTGTACCACCTGCAGTTTGACCCCCTGCAGTAAAATTATTATACACGGTGGCACATGTGGCACACTCCGATCGCTCTAGGTACGCAATGGAAAACACCATTCTACATCTTGACATAGTCCCAAATACTGCTAGACAGTTTCACACACCTTCTGTAGTTTTTGAAATGGAAGCTATCTGAAGAACGATGAAAAATTCCTATGAAGATCATTCTCTGAATTTATTTATTTGAATTCCTATAAATGCTCTAACAGTTCTCTGAAGATGAAATCTACCATCCATCCAATCATAAAGCAGGTATTTATCTTTTTTTAAAGTTTAACTGAATTTTATTTTATTTACACTTCGGCTCTTCTATAGTTCACACAGCTGTTTGGAAAATAAATTTTGCACAAATACTTCCAGCTTCAGAGATTATCGGATTTTTTTTACCAGTAATCAGTACTTTGGTATAGTATCTTATAACTGGCCTAACTGGACCCTAGCCTATTACACGAAGAAAACCTACAAGGTAAGTTTATCTTGTGAATGCACTGATATACCATAATGAAAATAAGAAACAACTGTATTGTTAAAGGCATTTAGCTTTGGGCCTCTGCAAGAACAAACTTCACACTATGTTCCCATTTTTTCTCCAGCAGACTCTTACAGGAAATAATTTTTCATTTCCTAACTCTCCTCTTTTTGTGCTGCAGTCCTTTTTCAGGAAAATAGTGGTTCCCATTTCCATACTATTTGAAGTGTCCCTTTACATAGTTTAAAAAAAAAGGGTAAGTAAAAAAAAAAAAAAGTTAAAAACCCCAATTCCTTCTGGCATGAGGAAAGACTGGCTAAAGTATTAGATTAGGGGGCTAAATTTTTTTCCCTGCAATCCTGCTAACTCCCTTTAGGCATGTGACAATCTTTTATTACCTTAGTTTCCCTGCTTGTATTAAAGGATCACAATTACACTGTACTACCTGCAGATTGCCTCAACACTGAAATATACAGCCTTTGGATTAGAAGATACTAAATAGATGTAAATAACACACTAACACTGTAAAAGCATTTTCCTTCCCTTTTACCAATGTGCTCTGATGGACACCTGAGAATGCTGCAAACAGAAAGAGCCATCACCAACACATCTTTTGACAGGTTAACTTAACAGACTAGACACTAAATAATTACATTCAGATCAGTTCCCAGAGAATATGAATTAATACTACAAATCCATCAAGAGTCCATCAGCATTTATAAAATTATTTAAGTGCCACCAGTGACCAAACAGTTAATGCATAGTAGAGAGAGAGGTCAGGAGCAACTGACTGGGTGCTCCCAGGTGAGAATATCCATAGTCCTTTTCCTTGAAAGTCCCTCTTGCCACATTAAATAGTTCAGAGAGCAAAATACCTACTAAATAAGGCAGTATTTGGAATTATCCCCTCCATCCCTCATTAAGGGACACAACTTTTTTAATAGAGCCTAAAAAGAAAAAAAAAATAAAAAATCTGTTCCAGACATCTTCTAAAATGCTTGTTTCTAAAAAAGAACTACTTACTAGTGTTTACAATCTCACTAAGGAATCAGATTCAGTACTCAAACTGAAAAAGGTATACATACCATGTCTATCAAAGCAGGATAAACTCTGTCTGCTTATTGATATTAGTGTGTTACCAATGTGAAGCTTCAAAAGCACTTGGATCAGTGCTTCCTTAGGGTAAAACATTTTATAAATCTGCAAACCTTAAACTAATAAGAACTACTGAAAAAGTCTATCAGCTGCAGCAGGAAATCAGTGGACTTATAATATTATAAGGTGGCTTAATCTTAAAGGTGATCTAAAAAGGCTTTTTACCTGCCAAAGACTAATTCTGGGTTCTGTCTTTCTTCTACAACAACTGACAACATGACTAAGAACTAAAATCAGATAAGAAATTGCATTCCATAAATGGTTTTAGTTGTCTGCAAAGACACAATCAATTTGGGGGGCGAGAAGTGAGTAAAGAAATGTGGTATAAGCAAGGAAGCATAAAAGAAAGTTATATTTAATCATTTCATTCTAAAACACATTTGGTTCGGTTAAGCAAATAAACACACCTACCAATTGTGTCACATTTTAAATGGAATTTAAAAAGAAAACTTTCTCATTTTTAAATTCCACAGCCCACTAAGTTAAAAAGTATTTTCTGTTCATTAGTATACTTCCACTCCAATTTGAACACATCAAACCTTCCTCTGAGATAAACAAAAAGTACTGGCATTTGTTTTGACACAAAGAACACATTTAGCACACTCAGTTTTTACCCCCTTCATTCTGTGATATGACTTTTCTCAACAAATCTCCTGAAAGCTGTTAAGACTCCTAGTGTTGGCAAGAGTTTGCTCTCCCCCAGCCAGGTACAGTAGCAGTTAATATTAGCTCATAGTACAGTACACTGTGTTCTGGCTAAAAAGTCAATAGTCCAACTATTTTCATAGCTTGTTAATATAATAATGTTTCAGTGGAGACCTACTACTGTTTGTTTCTTTCAGCCGATTCTTCTTCCTACTGTTCTTGATTAAGTAGGATCCTATACTTAGTTCTGTTAAAAAAGGTGTTTTCCTATTAATTTTTCCTATAGTAAGAGTATGTTTCTCTATGTAAACAGATATGGTTTGGGCTAAAACTCTTGCCTTATGAAATTTCTTGCCCTCTCATCACTTCCCTTGCAGAAAGGGATAAAACTACCCTTCCCTATCCTTCTTCCATTTTGTATTATGTATTGTGTAAAGTAAACAAATTTTAATAGAAATAAATGGGCTTCAGGTTGACTCACAGACAGCCTTCTCCTTAAAAAGTCAGTTCAGACTTGAGCTCCCATTGTTACCCCCTTGATTTCAAAGAAGCTCGCAAACATTTGAACCCTCATGGTAGGTAAAAATTGTGTAATTTTGGAAATGACAATACCTATGATGCCTGAAAGAGTTTTAAAAATTTAGATGTAAGCATCTGCCAGATCACTAGGTTTCTACATGAAGACTGCAAAAGAAAACTCCCAGAAGATCTGCGATGAAAGTGAGCTACACAGCGGCCATCACACTAGTTCACATCTAAAAGGGCACAGCCCTAACAGAGGCAATAAAGGAGGAAAATATGAAAGCAGTTGGAACAGAAAATTCTGCCTGAAAGCACACTAGCATTTCAGTAAGTAGAGAGAAATGGAAACTGTAAATTCAGGATCAGTCAAGAGATTATTAAAAAAAAAAAAATAAAAAATCTGAGTTTCTGTTGCACTGCAGTTGAGACGCAACTGACCAAAGTACATCACTGATAATCAGAAGTCAGAAAGAAACTAAAGTGGAAGGACTACAGCTTATCAGTATTTTCAGTCACTCGAACGCATGCATTTCTACGTTCTGACAATGAGACCCTGATTTTTTATTTTCTGATAGCAAAGAAAAGCAAAGCACAGAAGCTACAAATCTGGAAGTCTTGATCTGCCATGAAATTAATCTTGAAAATTGAAGTGCTGATTATTAAGAAATGAAGCCAACAGAACCTTCTTCCCCAATGAGTTTATGCAGGTGTGCCATCTGGTGGAGATGTTTCATTTCCTTATGTCAAACCTCAGCGATGGATTTTTATAATTTTAAAATACACATCACGATTCAGCAGCAGGTTTTCAAACTATTGAAAAGACTATGTAAAAGATACTGCATACAGGCTAGTTGTATATACAACCAAGGAAGCCTAACAGCAAGGATCTGAACATCTTAATCAACAGTAACTTCTAAAAAATGCTACCTTCAAGTGTAACAGCAATTTATGAGTGATGGAAGCAACCACAAAACATACAGGATCTGGTACAGGTTATTACCTCAGTCTGAAGTCAAATATCCCCAATCTGGAAAGTCGTCGTAATTTTAGGATGAAGGTTTTTGAATCCAACTGTTGAGACACCACAGCCTCGTGACTAACCTGCTACAGACTTCATGAGCACAACTCTAAGAAAGGCATACCATCTGCCCACTATCCTGTTTAACAGCAAACTGTAAATGGATGTCTCAGAACAGGGCAAGCATGCATAATCCTCTTCACTAATCTGTTTCTTTCCTCATTTTCAGCTTAGGAGTTTCTTGGGCTGGATGTAGTTTGCTAGAACTGCAGTAATGCAGGTAAACTGTTAGCATCTGTGTGGGTTTTGCCAATGAGTGCCATACATTGAATTGCACACTACAACCATTGTCTTTGGTTTCTTTTGAAGCTGGCTCCATCTTCATTCTATGCTCCCTCATTCTGGTACCAGGAAGAACAGCAAACAATCAACATCCATTTTTTCCATGCCATTTATGACCTTACAGATCTCTGTAACATAGCCCCATTAAAAATTCTTCCTATTACCACATTTTTCTCCAGAATGAGAAGTACTAGTTTACTTAATCCCCAATACAGAAGTTATACCAGAAATTATTACTGATTTCCTTTCCTGCCTTCTCTGAACCTTTAACAATTCTACCATATAGTTTCTGAGATGAAGAACCAGAACTGCACATAGTATTCAAAAGATGTAGATGATCCAGGCATTTGTACATAATGACATTCTTTGTTCTGTTTTTGTTCCTTTCTAAATAATTTTAACAAAGGATTTCCTTTAACTGCTAAGAGTACTGAGCTGGTATTTTCTTGGAACCACCTACCACTTCTGTAAGTTCAGAGCCCACACTTTGTATGTGAAGATATAATTAAGTTCTGCCTTCCCCCTCCATTTTGTAGCACTTAATATACACTGAATTTCACCTGCCTGCCATTTTACTGCTGAGTCACTCACTCACTCTCTTCAAAATTATCATTCGGTATCAGCTCTTGTCCCTACTATCCTGAATATCTTTGCATCATCATTACCATCACCAAACTGTGTTACCTCACTGCTTGCCCTCTTTTTCCAAGTCACTTGTGAATATGTTGAACATCGTAGGACTGCAGAACTCCACTGGTAACCTCCTTGTTCTGCAAGGACTGATCATATACTCCACTTCTTTTCAATTTTTTAACTTATTTCCACTTATGCTACAGCTATATAGTTTCTTTTAAAATCTTTGGTGACAGATCTCATCAAAAGCGTTTTGGAAATCCAAATATTCTGCACCTTTTGCCAACCAGTTTCAATGGAATCTGAAAGCAAAAGCTGAGCAATTTTCAGTTTCAAACTAAGGATGAGGAATATGTCAGTGAAAATAGGTCTTGTTTTAATTGTACCATCCAACTGTTTTTCATGTGTGCCTTATCCTAGAAAATAAAAAGGTCTATTCTTTAGAAAGCTCAATGCCAGATTAAGACATCTGTGCATTAAAATATCTGTGCTTTCACTATAGGAACCTTTGTTCCTGACCAAATGGAAGCCAAACATAGCATTTTCAGTCCCAGAATTCCAGTGCTGATTTTTCATCACCAGTCTTGGAAGTAAAAAGCAGGAACCTTCTTGCTTCCAGGTAAGAAAAGGATGAGCATGTGTTCTCTTTGCTATTTCATCTTACATGGCTTAAAATATACAGTGCCTTCCAAAAAATTGCATTTGTAAGGCCTGATCTTTTGTATTAGAAACCCATCTGTAATTCAAGATGGCAATATGCCCCATATTGAGTGGGAATCTTACCACACCTGTTCCACTGGAAGTTTCAGAAGCAATTCTGCCACAGACAGGGGCGGGGGGGGGAAAGTGTATGTCTAAAATATATAAAGTTAAATGCTTACTTGGCTTTAAATGGGGAATCAGAGACAGCATTTTTTGCTTCCATCAAACTCTCATATTCCTTTGCCCTGGAGGAGAAAATATTAATTATTATTGACTATTGTCTTAAGTGTACAGTATGTAATACCAGTGAGATAATTCTAACCTTTGGGTTTTTTCTATTTCATAGTAACACACAGCATTTCCATCAATTCTGCCCTGTCATAATCCATACTGATGTGTGCTGGTTTTGGCTGGGATAGAGTTAGTTCTCTTCATAGTAGCTGGTATGGGACTATGTTTTGTATTTATGCTGGAAACAGTGTTGATAATTCAGGCATGTTTTATTTATTGCTGAGTGGTGCTTACACAGAGTCAAGGCCTTTTCTGCTTCTCATACCGCCCCACCAGTGAGTAGGCATAAGTTGGGAGGGGACACAGCTGGGACAGCTGGCCCCAACTGACCAAAGGAATATTCCATATCATATGACATCATGCTCAGCATATAAAGCTGGGGGAAGGAGGAAGGGGGGGGACATTCGGAGTTATGGCCTTTATCTTCCCAAGTAACCATTACACGTGATGGAGCCCTGCTTTCTTGGAGACGGCTGAACACATGCCTGCCAATGGGAAGTAGCGAATGAATTCCTTGTTTTGCTTTGTTTGTGAGTGTGGCTTTTGCTTTACCTATTAAACTGTCTTTATCTCAACCCATGAGTTTTCTCATTTTACCCTTCCGATTCTCCCCCCACTTCCCACTGGGGGGGAATGAGCAAGCAGCTGTATGGGGCTTAGTTGCCAGCTGGGGTTAAACCATGACATGATGCTTAACTATTGGCCATTAACAATTTATGATTAATATTACTACTTTAGAATAACATCAGTACACAAATGGTGTATTTAAGTTGACTCTCCAAATGGTAGAAGATGGTACAAGTTGTATACACAACAACTACAGTAACCTACTGCTTATTATAAAATTATGACATTCATTTAATGAAAATATTAGTAATTTAGACATGTAATACAGATCAGAAGATCACTACATCACAGAGATTATAATTAACATATAAATAATTTTTATATTTTCAGGTACAGGAGTATTTTTTGTGTAACTAATGGCTGTATTGTAACATAATGAACCTTGTTAGGCATACAGCATAGAAGTAAATACCTCCATGAATGGCTGTTTTACTGCTGGAAACAGAAACACAAACCTCTTTAGTCCCTTAAAAGTATTATTTATGCTGGCCATATGCCAAAAAGTAGGAAGAGGGAGACAACTTTTTTCCATTGCTTGTTTTGACTCCAGCCAGCCTGTGCCAACAGGTGAAAATCATGACCAACTCACCAACCAAAACAGGATTCACAGTAGTAATCCTGTAACCTTTTTTATCAACATACATACACAAAGTAAAACTAATCCAGACACTACAGTGATGCAGAAAAATTAAATTCTCAGAGAGAGCACCCTGTGATGAAGAAACATCCAGCAGGCAGTAAAAGCATTTAGCCCTTAAAAACTTGATCCATTAAAATTGCTCTTTCAATTATTATTCTGCAATGAAGATTTCACAGATGCAACATGGATCTCTAGGGACTTCAGGGAGATCCACTGTTCAAGCCTCTTGAGGTTGTGTTCTCAGATGAACAAGGGACATCATCATTCATGGCTTGGAAAATTCTTCAAAAAAACCTCTACACACACCTGAAGGAAACTTAACTGACACCTGGGACTAAATGTGTGATTAGATATGTGATCCATCTGTCTCTACCAAGCACACCCATAATAAGCCCCAGAGGAAAGTGCCAAAAGCCCCTCAGGACAGAAAAGTAGATAAAAAAAAATCTGCCTCAGGGCAACTTCCACCCATAAAAACAGTGTTTGCTATTAATTTTCAAGGTATTCTAAATATTAACTGCTATCCATTGACATTCTTGCCAACGTTACAAATGTCCAATTATTCTTTTCAAATCTAAGATTTTGACAACGGCTTCCAATGGGAAATGTGTTTCATTGCTGCACTGCAAAAAAAAGTATTTAGTAAAGATTTAATTCCTATTATTTCTCTCAGATACATATAATAAACTTTTCTTTATATCTTCTGTTCACCCAAGTGGATCAAGTTTTCCAAAGCTACTCAAGTTTTCCCTTGGCTTGCTTAATGTATACAGCTTACGCTACATGCAAATACTGTTACATTACCGCTAAATCTGATTTGTGGATCATTAATAAAGCTATTAATCACAACTGAATTTAGTGTTAAACATGAAGGTGAGATTCCTTTATTAACCTTTTGCCTTCTTTCCTGCCTCTTAGCCAGAAACAACACATTTCAGCTTTGAGTTTTGTACAGACAAGTCAGTCAAACATGAGTAATCACCTAAAATATCTGTTACTAAATGAACATGACTGGAGTGCTTTAAATACATTGCAAAACGCATCTCAACTGTATATACTTCCTAGCTTGTAACTACACCTCTATTGCTTGAGGTTACCTTTCATCAGGCTTTCTTTTGCCATGCAGGTACCGAAGTATTCTTCTGCTAGCAGCACGTACATTTTAACCTGAGATAATTTACTTAGCTAGGTATCAGTTGTTACTACAGCACCAGTTTAATGGCTTAGGGTTATAATTAATAAGACTAACAAAACTTCTCAACATATCTGATAACCTGTTGATCACAATTTGTCCCCTCATTCACCTTTGCCCTTCATTGCTTTGGTATTGTAATAGTGATTTAAGATCTATAAACTCAGGAGAGCAATGGGAATCTATTTGGATGCAGTTACTTTTTTTTTTTCCAAGTTTAAAATATCACAGCTTTCTAGAAACTGAAATGAATGTATAATTTCAAGTTTTGAGTTATAAGGAGGTTTGTTATAACTACTTCTTTTTCTAGAGAAAAGGAATAGTTGCAAATATGTACTAAAACATGGTTTGTAGATAATCTAACACCTGTGAAACTATGTGAATTATTGACATCAAATACTCTTCACCTTCAAACGATCCTCAATAAATTAACTATTAAGTACTTTAACTATATATTCCCCCTAAATCTGCAGTTATTTTAAGCAGTAAACTCCCAGCCATCTGGTGGTAGTACTGTCCAGATTGTTGGGCAGAAACTTATTAGACATTACCTAAATTATTTAATTTAGTATTTCATTTTGTAATTCAGAGGTTATTGCTTTAATTACTTTAGCCACATAAGATAATCCTCTTCCATTTTCGGAACATGGAAAACCTCCTCACCTCACCAGTAATAAGCTTACATGCAGGAACATCCAGGCAGTATTTGTCATTACTATGCCTGTTACTATTACTCAAGTGTCAATTACAGTAACTGTAGAAAACTGGCAAGACTTTCACGGCTAAAATTAATTTCCCAAATGGATTTTTTTTTCCTCATCAATTTTTTGTTTGAAATTCCATGGAACAACCTTTACTTCATATTGCTACTGGACATTTTTATTAGTAAGTCTTTTGTGTTAACATTAGACAACTCATGGTGAAATCTTCAATTTAACTCTCAGTTATCTTCAAGGACAGTATCCCATTGAAAAGTTTAGTCACCCTTTAGAACCAAAAACAAGGGTAATGAACATTAATTTCATGTCTGCGAATATAACTCCTCTTAGATTTTGAAACTTTCACTGTATTTTTCAACAGTATATCACTTTTGTAAAATGATGCCCCTTTATTACTGTTTTAATTATAATTTTTGATGATGAATATGCTGACTCACCCAGCAGTCTGACATGTAAGAATTCGAAATGTTCTGAAAAAGTTTTTCAACTATCAGTGCCAATAACAAATTATTATTAGAGCTTGTATTCCTAGGTCTGACAAATCTTTGACTAAATTCAGCAGAAGCAGCTCTTGAGAAAGAATTAAAATTGGACCCAATAACTGCATTAGATCAACAGGTAACATGAATAATTGCACCTTGAGCAATCAGAAACCTGGAAGAATACGTTATCCAGTTTCAACAGTGTGTTCCAATGTGGTATTCACATAGTGGATTTGCTCATCCAAAAAAGATAACAATCCGAAACAGTAATACATTGTAAAAGTATTGTGTTTTTGAAGCCTAATGTGCAATTATTAGCACTAATGAGTTAATGCAACATCTCATTTTTACTGTAGCTCTAAAAATCCATTCAGGTGTTTTCCCATAATTTGTAAAACTTCTTGCTTAAAAACAAGGCAGAGAAAATACGTAACCTTCCGAGAAGTATTTTTAGAGATAAATGCAAATATATGTTACAATCTTCAGTTAAGTATTAACCTTAGCTGGGGACTATTCAGCTATAAAGACTGACACTGCCAGTTCATGATATAATGATGTCCTGCATATCACACTGATTTGCAGATGTCACTTTTTAGACTAATAACAAATTGCAGGTCTGACAACTCACTTTCCATTTAAAGATATTTTTAACTTTCTTTTTGTTGTGACAGGCAACAAAAAATGATTAAATTTAGTCATGGGATTTGACACTACAGCAGGCTGACTTCTATTTGTTGATTACTATTGATTTTCTTTGATACTTCATTTAAAAATCAATAGCTAGAAAGAAAAATAGGCATGGTTTACACAAATTTAAACAAGCTATTGTATGCTAGAAGAGGCTACAGTTTTGGCAGGGCACTGGCATCCAATTATGAGAAAAGCTCTTAACAGGTGAAACCAAGGGCTCCAGATCGATACTCAGTTTTCTTTCTCAATCAGAGAAAGTGGCCATAAATTAGGCTCATCAGTATTATTTTCAAGACACTCCCAAAGCAAATAATTTAAAATTTTTTTTCAGCCTTCCACTGCACTCATATTAAAGGACAAAAGGTAAAGTTTAGAACAAAACTTAAAGAAAATAATTAAGAAGAAATTTGTACTACCTGGAGTTCATCCGTGCCTTTAGCTTTTTGGCTTTCTTTTTAGTTTTTTGTTTCTCCTCTCCATCTTTTAATGGTTCCACAGGAACAGAACTCTCAATCACAATATCCACAATGTACTTCTTTAATGACAGGTGCTCCTACAGAAAATATTGAAATAATACTTAATCTTACAGCATGTGATGGAGATTATAGATTATCCTCCCAGGAGACAACAGTGGTAAATATTTAACAAAAGGTTAAGAAAATTAAGAAAAAAATTTAAAATAAATTTTGGGAAAGAGATTATTTCACACTGGAGAGAACACATGATGGGTATTTTGTAATAAGGGAGAATAATTATTGAGAAGTAAAGGAGAATAAATGTTGTCCCTAATTTTCAAGAAACTGTTACTTAACAAATATGAACTCCAAGCTGACATCCTCTCTCTTCTCCAAGCTGCCTTTTACAGCCATATGAAACCAATACCCTGCCCTACCAATATAACTCATTATAATAAATGAACTAATTCCAGTTTATGTATTTAAGTCTTCACGAAAATCTAAACTTGTCTTAACTTTTGTTAAAATACATCGAATCTATTCACTACTTAAAATGCTACCATTTATTGATGGGAATATTACTTCTCCTCTCACATTAACAAAATTTGCACTTAAGTAAAATACTGGTAAAAACTCAGTTGCTCACAGATGAAACACTTTACGAAATAGTACAGTTTTTCTATAATGGCATGCAAAAAAAGGTAATGGGATTACAACGTGATTTTAAATAAATGCTTTTTAAAGATTTTTTTTTTAAATGTTACAGAAAATTTCCTGTTTCCTCAGAGGTACTTTCAGTGAAAGTATAGACTACTACAATACAGTTCAAGGTCTACATTTAAAATAAATATTTATCATTTAGAGATGAATAACCAAAGCTATTCCTCTAAAGCTGTTCTCAATTTTGATTGACCTATGCTATCCATGAATGGACATGTAGGTGCTTGTAACAATTCCCATGACCAACAGACTATCCAGAAACTATATACATGCACACACACCCCCCGCCAGAAAAACAGAACCAAACTCTCCCAACCCTCCCCAGCTGCCAAACTGTTGACTAGCTTGTTTTTCCCGAGTTCCTCAAGTTAGAAATTTACTCAAAGTACTCTATGCAGCAAGTTAGATTTCAACAACCAAGGATTTCTACCCGCATGTCCCTTCTAAACTTACTTTTCAATTTAAATGTGCATTACTGAATTTAACCTCTTCTGAACTATCAATGTACTTCAGACCCTTGTCAGTGCAAGAAACTTAAGTTTAATCAACACAATTTTAAAAGCGACCCACTTAAACCACTACAATGCCCACAATTAGTCTACTTTGGTTAAAAAATGTGTAACCTGATGTTCTGCATGATACTGCAACGTCCTTCTACAACAATAAAAGACGAACAGACACATTCACACTATCGAAATCTCTCACACAAATACCTCAGTGCAACAAGTGGACACCGTATGTCCATACTGCGTTATGACTGCTTGTACTACTGGGCTACAGCAGCCAATTGTTCATTTTTACAAATAACAACAAACAACCAGTTCAATGCCATTTATTAGAATATATTTACCCCATTTTTAATATACTGAGGCTTATATTTGTATTCTTACAGAATACAGAACACATTATTAAGTATAGGTCACCATTGCTTATTAGGATAATTTATCTTTGAAAATGATTAGTGCCGCAATCAGATGTGGTTATTCCTTCCTTGGTAAGTATCCTCAAAATTCAAAGTAAAAGGTGAAGAGTTAAAAAAATTTTTAGATAGTATTTTCCAGAAAACAACCTATATTTTCTTTCACTGATTCAGGAAAATCTTATGCCTGTTGAAAACAAAATAAATCACTGTGAAATTTCCTGGAAAAAGACCATTTAGTTTTTGTAAAGCACTGCTGCATGATATAACCTAGCAATATATATTTGGTCAAAATAGTAATTGAAATTTCTATCTTAAATCATATGAATGCGAAATGAATACTGATTTAATATCAGACATAAGAAATCAAGCATAATAATCTAAGCAAATTGTAAAAGTAACACTAACTTTGCTACACCGCCTACCCTGCGTAATTCCCAGTACACCTGAACATTTTTTCCTTGATGTATTGTCCAAGTTGTTTAAACCATAGATATTGCCACAACCATATGTAACACAACTTTAACAACTTTTGTAAGTACTTCCCCCCGCCCCCCCCTTAATATTATCCATTTAATTTTAACAAGAAGCGCGTAAAAGAAAACTTCCTTAAGGTATCTCAAAAGGCTGTCCCCTTTGAGTATGATTCAGTAGTACAAGACTAGCAAAATATTCCAGTTTTTGATGAGTTAGTTCTTAACCAATCTGCAGTAGCACAGAACATAAACCACCCCAGTGCGGGTTATGACACCCCAGTTCATTTTTGTCTCCTCAGAGAGATGTATCCCTCAACACCCACTTAAAAATAGCTTTTCCCTTAAACTTGCTTTTAATAAACAGAAACCTGATCATAAGGCTGAATGAAACTTCACAGGAAACTGATGGGTTTGATTTTTTTCAGTGTTAAGAAAAGAAAGGACTTCCTCAGAACAGACTATGACATTACTCCTGCTTTGCTACCAAGTTTCAGGGTAATTAACCTATCACATTTTGTGGATGCTCAGTTATTAAAAAAAGACAAAAAATTATTTCAGTGGGATTTGATATGTACATCCCTGCTTTCTAAACTGAACTAGTACACCCTAGCAGTGTAATCTACCATTAGTTTACCTCTTTACCTCTCGTCTCATGAGTGAGATGAAGCACTAGTAATACACAAAACTAACAAGGACTGTTACTATAGTTCTGTATCTTTGTTCAACAGTGAAACTGTTTTTTTGGTTCATCAGATCTCCAAACTACTTACTATATCCTTCAAAGTGACAGCAGAGCAAAATGAAGTTAATGCTGCACTTTGAAATGGACACCACCTTACAAAAGGGGCAGAACATCTCCAGCCAGATACAGTCAGCCCGCTGCCTTCCTGCTGCATGACGGCCACTGCAAACACGGTATCACAACTTCGGCTAGGCAGAAATGAGAGAGACAAAGCCTTGTATCCCCTTAGCAGACACTCATCTCTTTTTCCTAATCTTACCTGTGGCTTAGCAGATGACTTAAAGAGAACTACAGGGTTCAACAAGTACATTCATTTATCAGCCTGTGAGGGTTAAAAAAGGTCTTGCTGTCAATAGCACACAGGATGGTTACAAACCATTTTGTTCATATGAACTCAAGCACCTTCGCGAACGATGTTTCTCAGAGTTCTCAGCTTTCACATGTGGCAGTTTGAATTAATATCAGACTTCATACATACAGCTCATTAAAGTAAGACTAGAATAGTAATACTTCGTGTCACAATCACTTTTTGAAGGTACAGATCAAAGCGTAGGATTATCACGGTAGGCAGATCTACACCATTCAGGTGTGAAACAAGTATAACTAATAGCTTGGTGTTGAATGACAACTCACATCTGAAGATAGGTGCTGCTGTATTATGCTTCAGAGCAGTGTAAAAATATTTATTCCCATGTTTTATTAAGCTCCTACCAGTTATCTCAAAAAATAAAGGTTTTTGAATCCACTGAGTTGCATTGAAGTACAGTACGTCCAATCCTTTAACTAAATTAATGAGTAATTTTACCTGCACAACCATTAGTTGGGCAGGTTAACATACCATAAAAGTAACTGCCATAAGTGTATGAAAGTGAGTGAAGCCAGTGCAGTGTTTAGAAAGCAAACTTTTGCCATCCTCTGAATGCTTTTATTTAAGCAATAAGGAAGCTATTCAATTTCAAGGGTTTTTTATTTCTAAGAAAGGTAATGCAGAATGACTGGGTAATCTAGTCACTTCCTCCTGAAAGCCTTTTACTTTTTTTAATTATTATTTTTATATAAGTAAATGCTAAATGCAGAAGGAATTTCTGAGACTAATTTACCCCCTCCATAAAGGCTTTCTGGGTTTGTTTTCATGACAATGTGAAGGAACATTACTGGCCTGATTCTGCGCTATGTTAAGGACATTCTGACACCAAACTCTCAGATATTAGTGAACCACCACATCTTTGGAGAATTTAGGCCATTATAAATGCAAAGCATTATTAAGTAAAGGCTCTTTTCTAATGCAAGCTTCTGTTACTAAGATCTGTACTCACACCTACCACAAATGTTCATTGCTGTTTCAGTTTCTACACCAGCAACATCAGTTTTAGCTGCACAATTTCTCTAAAATGTTGTTTTAAAGATTTATGTATAACTTAGTAATTTTGCTGGTTTTGTCCTAACAGATTACTTTTTATCTCAGGGTTAAAATAGAACCAGCTATGATGGTCATTACATATCAGATTTCTGCCATCATTTTTCATACTTGATAACTCACGCTCTAAGTTGCACAGCTGAGATCAACTATGTCACAAAATAAGGTATCAACTTTCATGAAGATGGCAGAATCTGTGCCACAAAAAGCAGTTAGTCTGTAATATATTGTGATGCACAGCTGCAAAATATGGAAACAAGAATTGAATGCTGATATATTTCCTCATGATCATCTGTATATATTCCTCTACATGTACTCATATGGTGATGGATCAGTGATGCATATGCATTAGAGTAGAAATACTCCTATTTCTCTCCAGTGTTATTTACATGCATTCACCAAAACTAAAGGTTATTTTTAAAAATCACAAGGTATACTGTACCTGTTTCTCAGAGGGAGACTGTCTCTAGCTGAAAAAGCTTATGAGACATAAAAGTAACCTGGTAAATATATAAAATTTGATATTTGATGGCATTCTGTATAGACACGTTGGTTATCTGATATAGCTATATAGACCTCTAATAATTTTTAAATAACACTAAAGTAATTTTTAAAACAATCAAAATAAATTTCCTGTAAAAGTTTCAATACTTCTATTTACAAGCAATGTGATAAAAACTAACATTAAATGCACATGTAAAACTGTAGCCACCACAAAGCAGACAAGATAGAAATTAGATTATTTACAAAAAATGTCTTTGTTTTTCTTCTCTCCTCCCTCCATCCTCAACTGTTCTTTTAGTCACTGAGAATCCTGAAACTTTCCAAATGCAACACGAGCCTCATCTACAAACTACATGAGGAATCAAGTTGCCTAAACCATTATAGCTAAAACTAATAAGGTCACCCATGAAGTCACATTCTTGTTGGTTATTGCCTAGTCCCATACAACTGCCTGAAACAGAAAAACTACCCAGTTCATTTTATACTTTGAAGTTGATAATTTTAGTTGACTATGTACTTATAACCAAGTTTTTCTCCATACAATGAATTACACCCCTTTTCTTATATGACACATTTATATTACAAGGATTACAGCATTACTATCAATACTCTCTGAAATAAAGTAAAACTTTCAGACTCCAGAACAAACATAATTGCAAAATTTTTCCCTCAAAAGTGTAGCAAATACTACAAAATACTGAAATGCTATACAGTTGAGTACAGTCCACTTGAGTTTGGAGGAGGAAAACCATACCATAAATGGGATTCTGAACCTTGGTAATCTCTATAAAATATAACAGCTGGAGAATAAATTTCCTAATGGACACCCTCTTCACACAATACCCATTCACAAGACCAATACTCTTGACTAGCTCTCCCCACTTAATGTCCTGATTACACCAACAACATTGACGTATCTGAGCTTGACAGATGAAACATTGGATATGTAGGTATTTATCAAACCAGAACACAATGGCAAAATTATTTTCTTACCCAATCTCTTTGACTGTGACACTTTTGGCTCTCTGTATTACATATTAGCTACTATTCATTTCACTACTCAGCAAATATTTATAGTAACATTATTAAATCGTGATGTAAAGTGTGCCAAACAGAATTCTTCCTAACTAAATTTCCTCATTCTAAAATTAGGAGTGAGCTTAACACAAATACTTATTTCCCTTTCCTCTCTTTTTAAGTAAGCGTTGCCTTTTTATAAATTCTGCTGGGGCAAGATTGCACAGGTAGGACAATATTGCAGTAAAGCATCTGTATTTGCTCAAGCTGAGAAGAAAATCACAGCCTGGCATTTGTTGCTGTAGGGCAGTCATAACTTAAGATCCTCTGTTCTCTTGTGTGCACGTTGCTCCTTGCTGGCTCTCGTGAAGCACAATATTCCTCCTAATATGTAGTGGTAACAGCCTGGGAAGGAAAGCTCTGAAAATCCTCCAGTCTGAAGCCAGTCAGTCGCTGGCAGGAGTGGCCAGGATCATCACCTAGTATATCATGTATTTTCTGCTGTTTCTATAAGCTCTGGAGGGTCCTGTGCTACCACAAAGCAGCACTGGAGTGAAATCCTACTGTCTAAGCAAAAGGCATGTAAAGGCCTGACCTTTCCAATGTATAGTCTGTTTTATACAGAGTGTGACACAGTGCTTAATTAGCTGTGTTTCCATTATGTATAAACTAACCAATTCATATAAGTGGAAAACCCTTCCGGCTATTGGACTTTCACCCAAAAAACTGAGCCAAAATGACCTTCTTGGAATCTGAAAAGTTTATAGGGTTTTTTTTCTCTATTATTTTTCATTTTCATTCCTTTCTGTATTTTTGGATTCTGGCCAGAACTGAAGCAGAAGTGCCAGAATACCGTAAGACTGGTTATTCCTATTATTTTTGTATTCTTTCCAACATTGAATCCCCAAGTTTGGAAAGAAAAGGCATTCTTATAAGTCTTCTAACCCAATTCTGCAGACCAAGGCAACTTGAAAAATAACTGACTCTAGCTATTTGTCTAAATTCGATCTTCAGAACTTCCAAACACTTGTTTTTACTTGCCCTCTCGTATCTGCATTAAAATAATAAACATGAGGAAGATTATAAAGAAATACTTGTAGTAACTTATATCACATCATAATTGCTGTTATTCATTTACCATTTTAATTAAAAAAAAAATCAACAGCAATCTGAGTATTTTGTATAAACATAAGGTACATAAGGAATATATTCTAGCAAATCAATAGGCAACTATTCTGAAGCTTACATATATCTTTTGGATTAACATCTTTACCTGTTTCAAAATAAACAGTATCCTGTAACTGCAGAAAATAATTTTAAAATGTTTTCGGTATTTATTACCAATGTCAGGAATAACGGTTTCTTACTTGTATATAATCACTTAAAGAATGTATTTGCCAAATTTTGAAGAAGTTTTTAAGGTTCAATTCTAAATCATCTTACCACAGAAGTATTTGTTCATGATTTTTACATGTTTCAACAAAATTCCTCAGTATTTTATTTTTTTCCTCATAGTCCAGGACAATATTTAATATGGAAAACAGATGCTGAAGCAGACTTAGTCAAATGCAAAACTCAATATTCAACATTATAACCAATCACAGCTTGAAACAAATGGTCATTAATGCTTAATCATAAAGACATCAAATGTTTGTGATCAAATATGATTATAATACCGCAAGTGATGATCCACTCCGAAATATAGTGAAGATTCAAAATAAGGAAGGTATTTACCTGTTACCATTAATAAGAGTTACTATAAGTGCTTCTTATGAGAAGAAACAGGTTATAAAAATAAAGTAATGGATATTCAAATATTATTTTCTCAAAATCAAGGTTTTAATTATTCACATTTCTATGCTAGAATGTACTTTAGAAGATGAATGTAGAGCATTAAAAACCTTTTATTATTCATTTAAAACTGAAGACTGACCTTTCATTGTAAAAGTAGTTTTTCCCTCACTACTTCTATTTAATTAAGATTAATTTTTTTAAATGAGGGACTAATACTGCATTTTAGCATGTCCAAACTAAATACTATTTTTACTGCTAATACCAACTGCACTTTTAGTCACCTTGCTTGTCCATAAATTCAATGATACAACAGCCTGACACTAAGATAAATAGCAAATAATATTCTTAATAGTAGGTTCATATATTTCTTGGGATTTTTAATATCATTCCCTTTCCCACTTGTCACTCCAAAATGTGGGAACAGAAGGCAAAGTAAAGCTGTTTCTTCCACAAGAATGAGAATTCTGCATACTGGACATGGAAAGCATCACTCTGCAGATTAGGAAAGAAAGTTGGACAGCACTGACATTATCATGTGGATGCAAGGGCAAGCAAGAGAAAGAGGGAAATGAGAGTGCAGTTGCCCCTGCCAGCAGCAGTTTTTCTTACTGGCTGTGAACATTCAAGATATCTTAGCCAAAAGGAGGAAGGGTGCACCTGTTGGCAATGATCTATCACAATTAAAAACACAGCCAATAAACAATTAATCATGTACATTTTTGCCAAGAAAAACAACACTTTATAATATATTAAAGGTTAGAAGCTACTGCTGCACAAAGTACAAAAAACTAGAATTGATGTATAGAGTACCGAGAGACCTTCTGCAAACTGCATCATGGATTAAACTTTATAATTACATGATTGTTCATGACAGCTTCTTCTAGGACAAATGTATTCACAGCAGAATTACAAAGCCAGAGCTCCTGTGCTGAAAGGACCACAGGTATCCAACAGGTATGAAACATCCATAAACAAAAATGGACCACAGATGCTTGGCCAAATTCCATTCTTCCAGCAACACACAGCCCCTCTCTAAAAAAATCCTCCCTTCCTCAGGGAAAAAAAAAAAAAAAAAAAAAAAAAAAAAAAAAAAAAAAAAAAAAAAAAGAGTAAAGCAAACTCAACCGGAACCTGAGGCTTTATTGGGATAGGGAGCTCTTGTCTGCAGGTGATTTACACATTGTTTCCACTGAGCAAGAGAAGAAAAATGGGCTACTGCTGGAAAACTATAATCAGACACACACACACACACAAAAAAATAAAATTTACAATTAAGTCTATATTCTGTAACTCTGTGGATAAAGAAACAGGAATATTGTTCAACATATGACCAAACCATATGCACCACTGTTTTACCCAGAAATTACTTATGTATTGTATACCACCAGAGCTGAGTCAAGATCATCTCCTTGTACTGTAATGGTCATAACTAATCATTCAAATGTTCAAAAGAGACTGGAGTGCAAACATACACCAGAATAAGACCAAGGCTGCAAACATTAGGCACACAGAGTTCATAGTCGAAAAAAAAAAATCAGAATAACATGAAAGACTTAGTCCAGAGCCTTGAATAGTCAAACACAAGAGAGCTTAAAACTGAATGCTAAGGACTTTCATTACTTAGTGTGAACCTCAAAATAAATAAAGATGGCTAAAACCACAGTTGTCAACACAATACCCTGGACTTCAGGAGAGCAGACTTTGGCCTCTTCAGGCATCTGCTTGGTAGAGTACCATGGGATAAAGCTCTGGAGGGAAGAGGGGCCCAAGAAAGCTGGTTAATATTCAAGCATCACCTCCTCCAAGCTCAGGAGGGATGCATCCCAACAAAGAGGAAGTCAGGCAAAAATGCCAGGAGGCCTGCATGGAGGAACAAGTTGCTCCTGGACAAACTCAAACACAAAAAGGAAGCCTGCAGAAGGTGGAAGCAAGGACAGGTAGTCTGGGAGGAATACAGAGAAATTGTCTGAGCAGCCAGGGATCAGGGTAGGAAAGCCAAAGCCCTGATAGAACTAAATCTGGCCAGGGACGTCAAGGGCAACAAGAAAAGCTTCTACAAGTATGTCGGTGATAAAAGGAAAACTAGGGAAAGTGGGGGCCCTCTCTGGAAGGAAACGGGAGACCTGGTTACCTGGGACATGCAGAAGGGTGAGGTACTCAACGACTTTTTTGCCTCAGTCTTCACCGGCAAGTGGTCCAGCCACACTGCCCAAGATGCAGAAGGCAACGACAGGGACTGGGAGAATGAAGAACTGCTGGTCATAGTGGAAGATCAGGTTTGAGACCACCTAGGGAATCTGAAGGCATGCAAGTCCATGGGACCTGATGAGGTGCATCCGCGGGTCCTGAGGGAACTGGTGGATGAAGTGGCTAAGCCACTATCCATCGTATTTGAGAAGTCGTGGCAGTCCGGGGAAGTTCCCACTAACTGGAAAAGGGGAAACAACACTCATTTTTAAGAAGGGGGGGAAAGGAAGACCTGGAGAACTACAGGCCAGTCAGTCTCACCTCTGTGCCTGGCAAGATCAAGGAGCGGATCCTCCTGGAAACTCTGCTGAGACACATGGAAAACAAGGAGATGATTGGCAACAGCCTACATGGGTTCACTAAGGGCGAATCCTGCCTGACAAATCTGGTGGCCTTCTATGACGGGGTTACAGTGTTGGTGGATTAGGGAAGAGCAACTGATGTCATCTACCTGGACTTGTGCAAAGCATTTGACACCGTCCTGCACAACATCCTTGTCTCTAAATTGGAGAGACATGGACTGGACAGATGGACCACTCGGTGGATAAGGAATTGTCTGGATGGTTGCACTCAAAGCGTTGCGGTCAACAGCTCACTGTTTGAGTGGAGACCAGTGACGAGTGGCATTCTTCAGGGGTCAGTATTGGGACCGGCGCTGTTTAACATCTTTGTCGGTGACATGGACAGTGGGATTGAGCGCACCCTCAGCAAGTTCGCTGATGACACCAAGCTGTGTGGTGCAGTTGATACACAGGAGGGAAGGGATGCCATCCAGAGGGACCTCGACAGGCTTGAGAGGTGGGCCTGTACAAACCTCATGAAGTTCAGCAAGGCCAAGTGCAAGGTCCTGCACATTGGTTGGAGCGATCCCAAGCACAAAGTTATATGTAATTTAATCTTAATGAAAATTAAAATTCAGTGAATTAAAAAAATAATAATTAGCAAAGTCCAGGCATCACCACATCTCTAGACAAGAAAGCTCCTTGTAAATACAGAAGAAAAAGAGCAAAGGCCAGGCATGAAAACATTCCCACATCTATTTCCCTCAGTAATTTCCTCTGAAAGAAATAATGGAAGCAACACACAACTTTGAGAAAACAGCTCGATTTCTTAAAGAAAAACAACCTCTCGCCCCTAAAAAGCTTTTAGAAATTCAAACTCATACGAACATCAACTTTGCTTGTGTGTTGTGCTAGCTATAAACCTTACATGGCTGGAACAGAACTTGTACCAGCACAACTCTGCTTTCTCAGGCAGCCTTTCACCACATCCTGGCAAAAGCACAATCCTGCCAGTGGAGTGTCTGTACCAGGGGAACTTGCCAGCACAATTACGCACACTGTAAATCAGACCCTGCTACAATCTAGACAGACCTATGCCAGAAAAGGCTTGAACTGCAACCCCAGCCAACCTGACAACCCACACCACAGAGTAAGCTTTAGTCACCAACTACCTGTTTTTTTTTTTTAAAAAGGAATGTGGGTGGGCTCAACCAACCATGTCTTTCTATAAATCCTCACATTTTAATGCTGTCAATCTTCAGGCAACAACAATCCCTTTGCTACATCATGGGATTATATTTTCATTTGATCTAAATATACCTCCAAGAAGTTCTTTGTTTCATTTATATCATGACAACAGAGTCAGTTTTCTTCCCTGATAAAAAATGCACATCTTTCACATATGCAAACAAAGGTTCATTAATATTCCTCCATCCTGCTTTGGAATACATAAAATTCTAGCATGCACCTTAGAGAAATTAACCAAACCCCTGCCAAATTATCTATTTCATATTTTTTTTAGAAGTACTTTTCACTTATTAGAAACATTCATAGACTGCACAGAATTACACGATTTATACTCTAAAAGTGCCTTTAAACCATGGTATTTAAATGACAGGAGATACAGACAAGAGATAGGACAATGGTTCAAAGGAAACAAGCTGTAAGGATTACTGATGCTATGTGTATTTCTCAAAGCAAACTAGGATAGACAAGAAAGGCAAAGAAAAAAGGGAAAGCAGAGGGGCATAAAAATGAATAAATAATCTAGGAGCTACAGGTGGGAACAAATGCCTACAAGGTCCTTGCAGAAACTCCTCAGTCTGATGAAATCACTGTGTGCTGTCCTATGGCTTTCAGCAGGCCCCTTTTCAGTGATGGCCTTTATGTCAAAAGCCCTTTGTGTCACACAGGTTTTGATTCAGCAAAACAGTTAGTCAGTCATACCTTCAAACATACTAATTGAGTCCAGTTAAGTCAATGAAACCAAACTGCATATATTGTTTACATCTTTTGCTGAACTGAAAGTAATATGAATATTAAGGGAGGGGACAGGAAATCAATAGCTTAGAAATAGCAATGTAAAAAGAAGGTAAAGCTGTAAGTTTGATGGAAGAAGACACACCAGAGAGAAAATGTAGACAGAACATTGTTACTGTGCTGTGAAAGATGTGAAACGATGTGGGACAGTGATAGCATTCCAAGTTTCAGAAATATAATGAAGGAAAGATGACACTTAGTCTGATGCCTACCCTGCTGAAAGAGTTTTGCCATCTACATGAATTAATGTATTTATAAGAGACAGGACAAAAGAAAAGTTGACCACTGTTTCAAAATCAATAGATTTTTGCTTTAAGAGAAATCTACGTCCTTTTCAGCTGGAGACTAATAAACACCCAAATGAAGAAAACCCAAAAAGCTGAGATGAAATGAAGTTGTCATACAATCTTAGAAATAACTTCATGCTTTTTCATTTTTAGTAGCTTCATTCATAACAAAACTATTTTCTTTGTGAGTTTCACCAAATATATCGCATCTACAAGTGAATTAATCTTATTGATGATCTAATACTAGCTGTCAGCTCTTGCACAATAGATGCTGGAATTAAGCACAATATATGCTTAATTCCAGAACAATGGAAAACTGCTCCAACATGAAATCTACTTTTATCTCTGAAAATGTTTGTAAACTACAAAACCTATAGATTCTATAGCAAAGGCAAAAAACCTAGAATATAATAGTTTCTTTTTATACCTGGCAAGAACAACTACTAGCATCCACCTGGCCCAGAGAAATTAGTGCCAATGATCATTCAGTACAGCTTTTACCTTTTTGCTTACAGTCAAATCAACCAACAAAAATCCTTACTGTATGAAAACAAATTATATAATCACTTACTTAAACCAGTTTCCAAAGTCTTAAGGAGATACTTAAATTTTACCTTCTGTGATAACAATACAGCCAAAATAAACATATTTCAAGTCTTTCTGTGATTTCTCAAGTAATAAAGAAATTCTATGGCTGGATTACAATTTAAAAAAAGCTTTCTTTCTAGGCAGCTACCTATTATACTTAACAGGCTCAACACAAAATGAGTCAAAGATCAAGAGTAAGTTATTTGAAGTGTCAAGTGCATAAGGTTAAAGGTGAAATTTTATTAGGTCAAAGGTGATATAAGTAAAATCTTTTATGTCAAAGAAGAAGGGTCACAGACAAGATGTACATAATCTAAAGACATCACAGATGACAAGTAATAACTTTAAGTAGTACAAGTGTGTTCTCACTACAGATACCTTCACTGACTAAAAATTTGAAAACAGTGATGAATTAAGTAACTATGATTATTATAATGCTTCCCTTGAATATGGTTTTACTTCTATATAATACTTCCGGAACTTCTTCTCAAGTATTTCAAAAGTTAATTAAAGTTACTGAATGCTTTAGGTGTGAGGGAGGCAAAGTTTGGCATTAACTATGCATGCTGAATAAAGAGGTACACGAAGCAGATTTCTCTGATAAATAGAATTGCTTTTCTACTTTACAGTGACCTATCTCTAGCATGTATATCTTATTACTGCTCTTTGGAAAAAAACCCATACCAAACAGAGAGGGCCCCAGGTGAAGGAAATTTCAGATTACAATAGTGCAGTTCAGAATTGTATACTCAGACTAATTAAAATATAGTTATAAATAATATATTAAACATCTAACAGTGGAAGCATCCATATGTTGCCAGTATGCCAAATACTGTGCACCACCTTGATTAAGGATATTTAAATCTGCTATTGTAATCATCAAGCTGTTCATCCAGTTAAAACTGTTCTCTCCTTTTGCTCCTGCACCAGGTATGCATTCAAGAGATCCCATACATTTAACCTTAATCTTGGTTTTAAGTTCACATCAAAATGTTTTGCTGAAAAACACTGGATTTAAGCATATGATGTTGGACACCACAAAAATCAAGATATCTGTGCCCTCTAGTGGAACTTCTTTTTCATCAAATGGGCACAAATGCAGCTGTTATAACATGACCCCTTTTTCTGGAAGCTGGAATTGTTAAAGCTATCAAATTAGATGCTGTGAATAGTGTGTAACACCCAGTCAGAAAAAAAATCTAGTTCACTGTTTTCTCCATATTCATCTGAGACAGGTGCCCAGCAACAACCACAGTTCAATTATCAGTGGCTAGACAGATAGAAGCAAAGGCTGGATAGATACAAGAAAATTTCAATATTATAGATTGCCCCCACTTTGGTACATGTAGCAACATGAAAGATTCTGGGAAATCTCACAGCTTGTATTTCCAGGAAAATGGATGCAGTATGAAGCCTTATCCCATATATCCAATTCGGTAAACCTGGCATCTAAAATCAAATCCAAAACCACACAACTCCCACTAACCACTGTAAAAGAGGAAAAAAAAAAAAAAAACTGAAAGGATAGTTTATGTACTTTCATTACAGTTAGGAAGGGATAGGCATACTGCAACTCAGCAAAAATTTATTCCTCCAGACTACCGTATCTCTCCAATTTTCTTTTTTCTGTTTTTCCAGTGATAACCACCCCTGTGAATTTCAATACCTCAGAGACTTAACTCTCCCAAGCTTTTTAAAAAAAGAAGAGAAAATGTGTTACTACTGGATATAAGAAGCTGTAAACAAAGATAAGATTTCAACAAATAAAAATAGTAACAAGAACTGTGAAGGAAAGAAGGAGACAGCCAAAAATTAGAAGTTCTGAGCAGTGTCATTTGAATCAGCTTGGCTGGGAACAGATTTCCGAACACAATGAAGTTAAATCTGAATCAACTCTGGAGAATTGGCTTGTACAGTATTTCTTTGTAACATCTGACAGGTATAATACATGGGCATTCACAGATTTTTTGGATAAGACAGAACTCAAAGTCTGACTGTTATAATTTGTCTCATAGAAGAGGCCTTGACTTAATACTGTAGTTCAATTCAGGCACCAGCAATAAGAAATTAAATGAGACAATGATTCAGAAGTCTTTTCTTCAAAACAGCATAATTTCTTGATTTAGTATGAAATGTCCTCAATGCTTCCTAAAAAAACACCGTAAATGCCAATTCTTCTAAAGAAGCTACCGAAAAACGAATTATTGTTCTTTCTAGCAATGCTAATACTTGTAAAGCGTTTCCAATCTTACATTTTAAAGTAATGTAGCACTACAGTTTTCAGTATTATTGACCTTGATGCATAGGATAGCACATCTCATAACCTAAAAGAGGAGTAAGATATTTTAAGCAACAGAAAGGAACAAAAAAAAGGTAAGGCAAAATGCAGACACCTGCAACACATCAGATTTTTATGATGAAAAGATGAATACAGTGAAATGAAAAACACCTTTGGATTAATAGAAAAGCAATTAGCCATATTTTATACACAATCTATTTCAAATGGCAATTGCCTGAACTAGGTGAACCCACTGTTTCTTTTGTTCCCCTTCATTGGTAGTCTATGTTCAAAAAGGCACTATTATTCCCATGCTAACACAAATATTCTTGTTCAATTCCTTTACAAGTATTTTCAAGACTTTCTTAGGCTACTCAGCTGGATGGCAGTTAAAACTGGAAGTAATATAGGAAAAAATATCACAAAACTTACCACTTCTTCATCTGAAAGCTCTCGTCCTTGTATACTACTGTTTTCTCTCACAGCTTGTTGGTGTTTCTTCCCTTTAATGTGGCTAAAAAGGTATACTTCTGACGAAATCTGTAATGACAATGACTTGTAACATCTTAACAGTAATTTTTTTCCTCAATAATTCCATAATCTATAAATAACAGTATTTTAAATATAATATATGCCGATTTGTCAGGAGTATGTTCAGAATTTTAAGCACAGTACTTTATTCCTCAACCTAATTTACATTAACATCTTTCATGCAGGACTTAAGAGTAAATTACACAATGATTTGCTAGCCAGCAGTACAGCAAGAGATTTAAAAAAAAAAATCTTGGCTTGTCATCTCATTTTCATTTAACTTCATATATTGGACTTTCATTCTGAAATTCGTGATCAGTGAATATACAAGACTGCAGTCTGCGGAACCTGAGTTTCTGTTCCAGCACTGCTCGAAGTGATCCCGTGCAATCTTGTTTAATTCAGCAATCAAAGAGAAATAATGCTTAGCAGGATATAAGGCTTTATTCAATAATGCACAGTCTTTGCAAATCAGTAAAACCAGTTATCAGCAAGAACAGGTCTCCCTGCTTCCTACTCAGTGACTGTATGGCTACCTCTTCTCCACCATTCCTCAGACATATGGAATGGCAGACACAAGAAGAGATACCCTGTTGAGATCTGAGGTCTGCCTAGCAAAGCACTTGGCTTCCAACAGTGACCAAAAATAAGATACCTAAGGAAAAGTAAAAGAAGAGACAAAGCGAACGCTGATTCTCCCCTTCAACACTTCTAAGCCTCCAACCAAACTCAGTTCAAGAACTTCGAGCTTGATGTGGTTTCTCTGTACCTAGTAACCTTCAGTGAATTTCAATCCAATGCAATTTGTCCAATCATTCCATGAACTCACATTAAATTCAAATATCTACAGAATTTGATAACTAAGTATTCACAGATCAGCTACCTGCTATATTAAGAACCACATTCTTTACTTTGCTTTAAATCTAGCTTTTAAATACCTTCATTTGATGCTGCCTCATGAATTCTTGCTTTTCTTAGAAGAGACAGCTAATAACTGAGTACTGTCCACACTCTCTATTCACTCTCTATTCTACCTACAACTGTACAGTTCTATCAAATCTTCTCTCAACCACCTGATTTATAGACAGAAGAATCCAAAATACTTTGGATACTTTACAAGAGTAGAGCAGGGGCACAGTAGATGTGCAGTACTCTCCCCTGTGAATGAAGCATAATTTGTAGCTTCGAGGCTTAGGTTGGCCTTGCAATTCTGACAGTATTCCCTCTATCCAACTTACCATTACATTGCATAATGAGCACTGTTTTTTTCGTTCGTATGGTGTAAGTTTTGGTGCATAATCAGTATTGGCATGTCTTCCACTACTTAATTCAGCTGCTTTCTCTTTTCTTTGTTCAATTTGTTCCATGTGCCTTCTAATACTTTCATCGTGCTGAATGGAAAATAATCAAAGTGACAGCAAAGAAATATTGGAAAATACCAAATATTGTACAGTTAGGATGAAATTCTGTTAAATTGAAACAATTTTTTATTTCTGAAAGGCATTAAAAGTCACCACACATCATAGACACTATAAAATTATACTATGATGAAAAAAAAATCAGCACTATTTTTGGCTTATAGGTGATTATCAATTAATAATCTGTTGCAAATCCTTCTGTAAATCTTGTTACATTTAACATCTCAGTTCTGGTTTTGTTCTTCACTAACAGATATGAAATCATAAAGTACAAATTAAAGTAAAATAAATTACTTGTTATTTATCTGCAGTAGCAGGCACAGTTCACTGGATTCTTTCAGAGGGTTTTCATACCTAACCCTCATGAGAATGGAACAAACTCTCAACTATTACTTAATATCAGAGGCTGGGGTATGAACGTGTAGTTAATAACAAAACTGCATTTTACAGTACAAGTAAATGTAGCTATGGTGCTTCAGACTGGGATCAGAGCAAAGAATTATAATGAAATGAAAAATTATTTGTACATATACGTAAACCATCCTAGAATAAAAATTTGCATAATTTATCATTAATTGAAACTTTAATACATAGCTCTACCTCAGAACCTTAAAATTGTAATTTATCATTTTAGAAGTCTTTAAATGTCTTGAAAAATAGTGGGTATCTCTTCAAAACTTCTGATACCTTGGTTCTCTACTGGACGGTCAATTCAGCTGAACAGGTGAACTACAAGGGACTCAATCCTTATGCCTATTTTATGAAATAACTGGAGTCCATGAAACAAAAGGAAGTAGCATGCCACACTTGATGGCATCAATTTCAATACCTTTAGATAGCAAATTGTGTGACTATTTGGTGAAATGTCTTTACTAAACAGTGTGAGTTTTTATATATTGATTTTCTTCACAACTGAATTCAAAATTAGTTTGACTTCTCTTGGGAAGTACAGCTTTACTTGTTCTCATGTTCAAAGCTTTGAAATTAATGAATTCCACAGAGCTCAGTCCTGATCTTTCCAAACTACATAGTGTATGTTATACAGCAAGGTCCTTCTCTTAATGCAAAAGTCTAAATAAAAATCTCTTGTAAAGTTATGTAATTCAGGACACTGCACAGTGCACTGTAACATCTTCACCAAATAAAACATACATACAGAAAATAATTTTGCAGAAATTCTATACTTTTGATGTGTTACTTTAGTTACAAAATACTTTATACCTTCAGTTGAATTTTCTTCTGTAGCTCTTCCATGGCTTCTTGTTGAGCTGCAGTAAGAGCTGCCAACCTCTCTTCTCGATCTCTAACCAAAACATAATAAACATAGGGAAAGCTTGTTATAATGTAAAGCATGCATAATATTGACTAATTTATGTTTGAAATGGAGAACAAGCACCCCAAAAAACAAAGCTGAAGATGGCTCAGTAGAAAAGACAGACAACAAAAAGCAACTTAGTTAACAGAGAATACAGATGCTTTAATTTCAATAATTTAATAAAGGCAGACACTTGAACCTTTGTAGCAGAGCCTGGATTAAACCTCAGTCCAAACCAGAGCAACGATAGTCAACATGATGCTATAAAATAGTGATGAATGTGATACCCTGCCACCATGAGCATTCTTCAGCCAATGGCTATGGTCAGTGAACCAAAGGGGAGAAGTACAATGGCAGATCGAAGAAAAACCATACAGCAACAAGGGTAGTGCCTTTTATAAAAATGATGATTAGTGGAAGTTTGAATATATAAACCTATAGATAAAACTCTGACCAACATCAAATGATACAGTTATGAGTGATAAATTGATGCTCTAGAATACTGCAATTCTAAATGTTCAAGATACCAATGGTTAGCAAAAGATTAGGTATTTATCTTACTGTCACCTTCTGTAGATAACTGCAGTCAGGACTTATTTTGCTCACTGAACCTGTCTTCCCTACATGCCTCTTCCAAAAACTGAATCATGCCTCAAACTTCAGTTGTCCTCTTCACTTTTAGGAACGTTCCTTCTCCTCCCCAGCAAAGTGCCAAAGCACAGCTGTCATGCATATGGATGTCAGCAAGAGCCTCTGAATCCCCTAAGCATCATGGTATTAAGATTTTTTTTTTTTTTTCTGTCTGAGGAAAGAACAAGAAGTGTAACTTGATCTGTTACAGTAACCGTTAAGCAGAAACCTGTGGGTAACAGTTTCATCAAGAACAACTCACTAATGACCAGTAAGCCAAGGGAGCTATTAAAGCCTAAAAAAGAAGAAAGTCACCTACTCATGCTGTTAGTACAAAAAGAATTGGGATGGGAGAGAAACACTTCTAGAAGTCTGGCAGCTGTGAAAGGCCAAAAGAAGTAACGAAAGCTTTCAGTAAAACTGAGCAATGAAGAAGTCATTCAAAACCATTAGCCATCTTTTAAAAAGGCATTCTAAAATTAAAGTAGTTTGAATGACAAAACTAGAAAGGCTAACATAAAAAATATTATTCAAACTGCAGTGGTTTTTGTTTTGTGTGGATTTCCATTTGTTTGGTTTTTTTTAAACAGAAAACTCGTAGAAAAAACAAGGTCATTTCAGTAAAAGTAGCAGGCTCAGACAAAGTAACGTTTTAAAACAAAAAGCCACAGAAAATATAAAAGCAGATAGGAAAGAACATGGGGGAGGAAGCAAGTCTAACGATAAACACTACACACAATTGTTCTTTCAGAAAGTATAAGTGAACTCTTCCAATCACCATGGGCGTGGAAGGGGGGTGAGGAAGAGATGATGGATGAGAAGCATTAGGTAGTTTATGTGCTATCTCCCTTGAGGTATATAAAGAAAGACTGAACTACAGTCTTTGTTTTAAAGAGCTCCTGACTCACACCATGAGCTGAAACAAATCACAGCTAACACATAACCCAAACCCAAAGCTTATTTTAGCACTTTCTTTCAGTATGTGCTTTTAAGCATTTGTTTAATGCTACAAACTATGACAAATTAATATCATTGCATACTTTGGATTAATAATATTTGAAACAAAATTCCAAAGTTTCAATTTATAGTGCATCAACATTATTTCTGTACAAGCCCTTCTGAAAAGCATGCTTTTTACATGATTAGGTTACATTATACAGTTTTACGATTTCTATTGACAAGAACAAAATTTTCCATATTATGGATTTCAACTCTCTGGAATATAAAATACTCTGAAATTACATCTAAAACCTTAGTGGAATCAAGTTAATGTACCATAAGGGCAGAGGGGCTTTTAAAGTCAGTTTTAAGTACACTATTCCTTTCATAAAGATGCTTTAATCACCACCAGATGCACATGGTAAAGCTTATACTGAAGAAACTTTAAGCAGATATTAAAAAAATTACTCATTCCAGCAAGTATTAAATCTTCACGATAAGAGGCAAATCCTAGCAGCAGGAAAAAAAACCAACAAAACAAAACACCAAATGATACCCTGAGGTTCCACCAAAACATGCCGAAGTCCAAGATGGAAGGGACAGTACAGCCAGCTTCCTGTCAAGCTCATCTCTCCCTTAGCTTCTAAACCAGGACACTTTGAATCCTCCTCTAACTCTACTATGTTAGAGAAACCTCAGAACTGTTATTAAGGAGATGCAATGACTCTGAGGCCATTCTGACATAACAGAATCACCAGACTGTAGCACACCACACATACATTCTTTCTTACTCTTTCCCAAAATTATTAAAAAAAAAAAAAGGGAAAAAAATCTCTCTCATAATCAGCATCTGGCAAACAAATGCAAGCACAGTACTGCAATATCAAGTACAAAGCATTTGAAAACTGAGTGCTATAGTAGCAAATACAGAGGAAATTTGTTGTAACACAGTACTAACAGAAGACAAACGAAAACTGTTGTTCTTCACATCATAATGAAATAAATGGGGTGCAACAAAGGAAAGTGGCAGATTTAAAATTGATTAAACAGAGCAAAGAGTTACACACCTTGAGCCTTTAGACAAGTTCCAACCGTACAAGACCTCAGAAGGCAAAGATGTCAATGGGACAATTATCACACATTTGCTTACTGTGAGGGTTTCCTCAGATTTCAGAAAGATGTAGAAGCCTTACACGTACAGTGTCTATCTACCCAAAATGTCACAACCAAAATTCTCCCCGTTAGTCCTAATCTTCCTCAAGTGTCTATGAATGAGAATAAGATACTGAAGGATCCCTTCCAACTCACTCTATCTCATTGTGATTCTGGATCAATATATTGAGGAAAAGTCCATGAAGTCCTGGGCAAGGCCATAGATCCTATTCACAATTCATTCATTAAACATCTAATTGAAAGTTGAATCTTTTTATGATGTCAAGGTAGAATTACCCATGACTTTGGAAGATGAAGGAAGGTGATCAATACATTTCTGAATATTTTACTTGGAGAGAAAAAAACTCCTCATGACAACTCTGAAGAAAACAAGCTGTGACAATAAAAATGTTTAAAGAACCATCGGTGAACACTTCTTGTCATAGGAAAAATGTAACTTCTATTTAGGTTTTATGAAATGCTTGTGGAATTAGAACTGTAGGGAAAGAGGGAATATTAGGATGTGAATACAAATAGAATTTGGCAAATTAAACAATAAGCAGAAAGCAGTTTTCCTGAATCAGACTTGAAAGTAAACCCCTCTCACACACTGCAATGCCACCCAACGTTCATTCTCCCTGCACCTCACGTCTGGCTCAAAAGAAAGAGAGAGAAGAGCCCGTATGAAAACCCTTTTATGAACTTTTGATTATGGGCAAAAACATAAACCAAGCAGTTCGTAGGCAGTAGAATTAATGAAGCCTGATTTCCCGGCTTTGTGCTTCACAAATGTAATCTCTAGTGTCTACAAAAAGGTGAACTCAAACTGATGCCAGTAAGTCCAAGTTACTGGAGAGTGGAGGAAATGGGGAACACAGGGACATTAATCTTGCTTCCTTTGAAACTAAGCTAAAATATGAAAAAGGCAAATTATTAAAAGGTCTTGTTAGCAATAAAGCTAAGATGAATATAATAAAATACAGTCTTGCATGTTATATTGTGCATGTATCTACGGAATACAAAAATTTATTACAGAATTTACGATTACTCACCTGATTTCTTCTTTCAAACCATTTATCAAGAATATTTATTGATGATACTTTTTAAAATACTAAGCCTGAAGAGCTAAGAACATACTGTTGTTATAGAGAAGCTACAGTTTGCTGGAACCAGTAACAGTGAAGGGCAGGCACCCAACGAAATTATTGCAAAGTTACCTGGCCCTCTCCCGTGCTGCATCTTCTCGTGCTTTTTCTTTCTCTTGCCTCTGCTGTTCAATCCGTGCTTCTTGTTCTTTCCTCTTCATCAGCAGCTCCTCAACTCGGGCTTGCCGTTCTGCTTCTAGGGCTCTCTTGCGCTCCTAGTCATAGAAAAGTAAATTTTAACTTTTATTTTAGGGAAAAACAAAAAAGGAATTAACAGAAACCGTATTTTAACACCTGCTTATAGAATTTTATCTTACTTTCATGACAGAGTAAGAACTGTGTTTTTACTAGATAAAGGAATAACAGGCAAATATGAGCTTGAACATACACTGAAAGCACAGTTGGATGAACTAAACTGCACACTGTGCTGGTTTGGGCTGGGATAGAGCTGAATTTCTTCATAGTAGCTAGTATGGGGCTATGTTTTGGAATTGTGCTGGAAACAGTGTTGATAATTCAGGGATGTTTTTGTTACTACTGAGCAGTGCTTACAGAGTCAAGGCCTATTCTCACACCACACCACCAGTGAGTATGGGGGGGGGGGGGGGGGGCAGGGCACAAGAAATTGGGAGGGGACACAGCTGGGACAGCTGACCCCAGCTGGCCAAAGGGATATTCCAGACCATATGACATCATGCTCAGCATACAAAGCTGGGGAAAGTTGGCTGGGGGCCACTGCTCGGGGACTGGCTGGATCAGTCGGTTGGTGGTGAGCAATTGTTTTTCCTTTGTATCATTTGTCTTTGTTGGGTTTTACTTCTCTCGCTCTTTTTTTTTGTTGTTGTTATTTTCCTTTTCATTACTACGATTATGATTATTATATTTCAACTATTAAAGTGTACTTATCTCAACCCATGGGTTTTCTCACTTTTACCCTTCCAATTCTCTTCCCCCCCATCCTGCTGGGGGGTGGGGGGACTGAACAAGCAGCTGTGTGGTGCTTAGTTGCTGGCTGGGGTTAAACCACGACACACATTAATTGGCCATATGCTTTGGTCATCCTGAAAAAGTCTATCCACTATAAAAGCTTATAAAACTAGTTCATTAATGACAGTATTTGAAAACATTTTAAAGATCCTACAGGATACAGGTAATGTTGAAATAACATATGCTCCCATGGAATATTAATGTTTAAATTATGATTCTGAAACTATTTGAATGATGTTATAAAACAAAACAGATTTTGACAATTGCTGTGCTATCACTGCATATGTGATTTCTCTCTCTACTCATTTTTTAGTTTTTTTGACTAATTAAGAAACTATACATGGTATTGTAAACCTTTCTGACAGAATGGCTGTACTACTATCAGCAACAAACAAAAATAAAGCACGTTTGAAACCTCACATTTAAATAAGACATTTATGAATAGACATTAAGTTGGTGAGTTTTACGAAGAGGAAATGTGATTATTTGGTTTAGCTGAAAGTGTGGGGAGAACTGGATTTTTAATGTGTTCTTCAAATCCTTATCTTACTAAAAAATTAGTCTGTTTTATATGACAGAATAAATGAAAAATAGACATTTAAATACACTTTAAAAATATACTCCTTGCACGAACTCCAGCACTGTGAACACACATCACTATACTAGCAAATAAATTATCTTCCTTTCAGGAGATAGTATGAGATTTCATTAGCACGTGCCAAAACTTGCTGGAATGGTGAACATTTTTACATGGTTAGATGAGGGCCCTTTGCTCTTAAATATCAGTTTTACAAAAATTTAGACATATTAAAAGCAGAAAAACATTAACCTTATACTTTATTCAAGAAATGAAGACCTACAAATATAAGTGAATTTTTTTTATTTCATGCACAGCATTTTATATTAATGAATATGATGTTAACTGCACTGTCTTCATCTCCACAGGCAATATAGCTTGGTAATGGATAATCAAAACTGTGGCTTTCACAGAAACCATATTTTTTCCCTGCATAAAGTTTCAGCAACAGCATTGCACTAATACATTAATTTCCTTCTTAATAAAAGAAATAAGACAAGATATAGAATACTTTAATACAACTGTATTATTAAATCAACAAGAATGCAAACTGCTTTAGAGAATACACCCAGTGCGTCACAAAACCAAATACTAGTTCTGCTGGACATTCCTTACAAAGACCTCTGAGTTTCCATTTGAAAATATACCAGTATAGCTTGTACACTTTTAATTAGGTACCAGTGCTACTAAATGGAAAAGCAATTAAAAGCTACAAAAAATAAAATCTTCAGTAGATCCTGTAATTAAAAAGTTAAAATAAGCTTGATGGAAGGAAGGTTTTAAAGGTGATTCTGCAGAATGTGGTGTCAGGAAGAAGCAATAGATTTTACTGAATGGATCTGAGAAATACCTGAGGTTGACAAAGACATTGTTCAGGTAGATAAAGAGAAACAGCCCAGTTTGCACAGTTACTGAAATCTTATACCATTTTTAGAATCCTTGTGATTTTTAAATGATGCAATTCCATGTATAGCAGAAGCCCATCACTGTTACAGTAAACATAAAGTAGCTATGTTTAGAAATGTATTCTTCCAGTGTTTGAGGAGTTTTTGCATAAAATTATATTCATACTTATAGGCCAGAACTCTCACGATTCATTTCAGTTCACTGAAGTGGAATTATTTGTTTGTAGTTATACTAACTACTTGTCCTGGTTTCAGCTGGGATAGAGTTAACTGTCTTCCTAGCAGCTGGTACAGTGCTATGTTTTGAGTTCAGTATGAGAAGAATGTTGGTAACACTGATGTTTTCAGTTGTTGCTCAGTAGTGTTTAGACTAAAGTCAAGGATTTTTTCAGCTTCTCATGCCCAGCCAGCGAGAAAGCTGGAGGGGCACAAGAAGTTGGCACAGGACACAGCCAGGGCACCTGACCCAAACTGGCCAATGGTGTATTCCATACCATGGGATGTCCCATCTAGTATAGGAACTGGGAAGGGGGGGCGGGGAATCACCGCTCGGGGACTAGCTGGGTGTCGGTCGGCGGGTGGTGAGCAATTGCCCTGCGCATCATTTGTACATTCCAATCCTTTTATTATTGCTGTTGTCATTTTATTAGTGTTATCATTATCATTATTAGTTTCTTCTTTTCTGTTCTATTAAACCGTTCTTATCTCAACCCACAAGTTTTACTACTTCTTCCCGATTTTCTCCCCATCCCACTGGATGGGGGTGAGTGAGTGAGCGTCTGCGTGGTGCTTAGTTGCTGGCTGGGGTTAAACCACGACACTACTAAAAAAGTTATTATACTGGGAGTGGGTCCAGCTCCACAACAGTGCAGGAAAAGCTCCCCCATGAGGGGAATACACATTGTTTTATACAAGACAGCAGGGGAAGCTACAGCATACCTCAAAATATAAGGCTTTACTCAACTGTTAAGCAACTTGTGCAAGGAGAAAGTGTAACAGGAAGCATCAGCTTGATACTTGGTCTGGCAGAAAGGATACGGAGAGAACAGTGTGGTCATAAGTGGGATTTATTACTGAAAACTTGTCTGCAGTGTTTGTTCTAGTTCAACTACCAGCCTAAGAACAGCCTAACGCCTACACAACACAGGAAAGGATTAAAATAATGGCAGAGACAAGAAAGAGTTAAAAATGCCCCAAATCTCAGAAAGAGATTCCAGGAAAGCTGCATTCTAGAATAAGGGAGTATGAGTAACTACAAAAGCAGGATCACTGAGATCAGGTTCTTCATAAACAATCTGGAAGGCTACTTTTCACTGATAATGCAATCAATCCTAGGAAATCCAGAAACTTTTAATAATACATTCTCTCAAAAAGAGTTTTATCTAGCACTTTTGGAGTACCTTCTGTCCCAAAAATGGCTTCTGAGTCACTGAAGTCAGTAACATGCCCCACTATTCAACAAGGAGATAGAATCAGCTGCTAATCCTAAGTACTAAGCTCTGGCAGAAGCTGGATTCACGGGTGATCTACAGTTGAGGTGATCTGAGGTACATACAGAGAGGGAGGAAGAGCTTACATAAGAAGGAAACTTATGTTTTAGATTCTAACATAGAGAACAGTGCCAAAAAGGTGGATGCATGAGGCTGGGAAAACTCTGTATTGGAATGCTGTATTAAACAAACAAACAAAACAACAAAAAACACCAACACACCACTCCACACCAGGATTCCAGGAACACAAACACATTTACATTGTGGTTTTCACTGATCCTGTAAAAAGTATTGTAATTATGACAGTGGGCATATGATAAGGAGTATTTTTCTGTTTCCTTACTCAAAGTTTTAAGTGTTAAGAAAACATAAACATTTTCTTACAACAGAGTAACAAATGTTTTTTTTAAAAAAGCTTAAGACAGGCATGAATCATCTACCCAACATCTGTAAGACCTGTGCTATAGAGGCTTTTAAGATTCACCTTTCTCCTTCTTACTGCTGAAACATCACAAAGGAGAAACATATTAAAAGATACTTTTCTGAAGTTGAACAAAGGAAGTAAGATATAAAGCTACAAAGACTGCATAGCCAAAATTAAAAAACAAATACATATTTCATTGTCCCCCTGCAACTACAGATATTATACCTGAACTGCTTCATCACGTGCTTGTTTTTCCTCTTGTCTTCGTTGACGCTCTTCTTGTAATTCATTTAAGCGTTGTTCATATTCTTTTAGTTTATTCAATACATCATGACGTTTGTTCTGAGCTTCTAAGGTGTTTATAAATGCAATTTCATTTACCTGTAAATAATCAGAAAGTGTAAGAAAAGATCTGAAAATCTGAAATAAGTTTCATTCTTCAGGGATTCCACCCATTTGTTAATTATCCATTTGATAATTCAACTGGTGGGACACTTCACCAGAATGAGTTGGAAAACTACCAAGATGAGAATAAGGCTTTGGGTTTTTGTTGGTTTTTATTTATTTATTTATTTGGGGGGTTTGTTTGTTGGGGTTTTTTTTAAACTGGCTAGCCCATGGAATATAAAAAAGAGAAATTGAATTTTATCAGAAAAACAAGAAACTTTGGGTAAATACCAGGAAAATCTTCCCAGTCTTCTCAGTGATGAGACTTCATTAGTCTATTCTCTCATTCACAAAAATGTGGAGTGCTAAGGCCCAGCTGGATAAATCAGTAAAATACATAAGTGCTAGTACAATCCAACAGGTCTTTTGATCTAACTTTAAATATATGGGTACTTACTGAATAAAAAAAAGGAAAACATATATACTATGAATCAGAAAAAACTGAACAAGCTCATTGTCTTAATATTTCTTATCAGTATAGCCTATTTCACAAACATACATAAATTTTTCTTCAGCCACAGCTCAGTGCAACATACAAGAATAAAAAAAAGAAAATAATATGAAAAGGCTAACTTAAAAGTACTTTATTGCGTATACTAAAAATATCAAAGAAAATGCTTTTCTACTACTTAGGTTCATGAAGGTAATCAATATTTTGTCCTTGCTACAAGGTTGCTGAACAAAATTCTTGTCAACTTTAGGCTTTTAAATGCAAATGCTTTAGCAACTTATATGGACAGGAAAAATCAAACTCTAATTTAACTTCGATTTAATAAAATAAAAATTTTAGAACCAAAGCTATTGAGGTAAATCATAAAAATTTATCAGCTATAAACCACACTCAGACATATGACTGAAACAGAAATTCTTCTGCTGTACTCAAATTTCATGCTCTGTCTGAATCCACAAAAGAAATGAGTAAAAAGAACATATATGAACAGACAACAACAGATCATGTAAAGGGTGGTACGATAATATTTGTTGCTTTGTGTACTGACTAGAATCCATCTACAGAATGGATTTCACAGTTCAGTAAACAACTAAGCACTGGGAATTTAGATGACCAGCTGGGCAGCAAGAGTTACCATGGCCTTCAGCTATACTACTCATCAGCTATTTCTCTAAAGCCTTCTGGCCCAATTAACCCTTATTTCCAGAACACAAGAACCTCAAGAGGCAGCAGATCTTACACATTTAAACACACACAATATTTGAAACACCTGCTTAGCTGGGGAATTATGGCAAGTGTGATTTAGTTAATATGATTAGAGAAGTCACACCAGTGCAATGAAATAATAATGAAGGTATGTTGGACTGAATTAGGTAATCTAGAAATCATTCTAATCCAAGAGACAGAAACAGTGACTAAGTAAAAAAAGCCTGATCAGTTTTGTCATTGTGGTGGGTTGACCCTGGCTGGATGCCACGTGCCCACCAAAGCCATTCTATCACTCCCCACACTCACCTGGACAGGGGAGAGAAAATATAACAAAGGGCTCATGGGTCAAGATAAGGACAGGGAGAGATCACTCACCAATTACCATCACGGGCAAAACAGACTCAACTTGGGGAAAATTAACTCAATTTATTGCCAAGCAACAAGAGTAGGGTAATGAGAAATAAACCCAAATCTCAAAACACCTTCCCTCCACACCTCCCTTCTTTGCAGGCACAGGTTCACTCCCGCATTTTCTACCTAACCCCCTCCAGCAGCGCAGGGGGACAGGGAATGGGGGTCACAGTCAGTTCATCACACATTGTCTCTGCCGCTTCATCCTCTTCAAGGGCAGGACTCCTCACACTCTTCCTCTGCTCCACCGTGGGGTCCCTCCCACGGGAGACAGTCCTCCACAAACTTCTCCAACATGGGTCCCTCCCACAGGCTGCAGTTCTTCACAAACTGCTCCCGTGCGGGTCCCTTCCATGGCATGCAGTCCTTCAGGAGCACACTTGTACACTGCTCCAGTGTGGGCTTCCCATGGGGTCACAGCTTCCTTCGGGCACCCACCTGCTCCGGTGTGGACCACTCCAGGCTGCAGGTGGATATCTGCTCCACCGTGGACCTCCAAGGGCTGCAGGGGGACAGCCTGCCTCACCATGATCTTCACCACAGGCCGCAGGGGAATCTCTGCTCTGGTACCTGGAGCATCTCCTCCCACTCCTTCTTTACTGACCTTGGTGTTTGCAGGGTTGTTTCTCTTACATGTTCTTGCTCCTCTCTCTGGCTGCCATTTATGTGCCCGCTGCAACTTTTTTTCCCTTCTTAAATATGTTATCACAGAGGCGCTACCACTGTTGTTGACTGGCTCAGCCTTGGCTGGCAACGGGTCCATCTTAGAGCTGGCTGGTATTGGCTCTGTTGGACATAGTGGAAGCTTCTAGCAGCTTCTCACAGAAGCCACCCCTGTAACCCCCCTGCTACCAAAACCTTGCCACACAAACCCAATACAGTCATGGTTATCTTAAATAATATGGATGAACAGCTGCATCAGTCACAGCTGGGATACATGGTCATTATATAATGTAACATTTTAGTTTCAAGGAGATGCATGTATCTTCACTTGGGAAAAAACATCTTTAAAATAAAATACTTCATTTATGTTGTGCTGGTTTTGGCTTGGATAGAGCTGATTTTCTTCATAGTAGCTAGTACGGGGATATGTTTTAGAATTGTGCTGGAAACAGCATTGATAATTCAGGGATATTTTCGTTGCTGGTAAGCAGTGCTTACAGAGTCAAGGCCTCTTCTGCTTTTCATCCCATCCCACCAGTGAGTAGGCTGGGGGTCACAAGAAGTTGGGAGGGGACGCAGCCAGGACAGCTGACCCCAATGGACCAAAAGGGATATTCCATACCATATGACATCATGCTTGGCATATAAAGCTGGGGAGGAGGTTGCGGGGGGGGACTACCGCTGCTCAGGGACTGGCTAGGCATCAGTCGGTTCGTGGTGAGCACTTGTTTTTCATTTGCATCACTTGTCTTTCTCGGGTATCGTTTCTCTCCTTTTGTTATTTTCCTTTTCCTTACAATTTTATTATTGTTGTTATGATTATGTGGGGTTTTTTTCAATTATTAAATTGCTTTTACCCCAACCCACAAGTTTTCTCACTTTTACACTTCTGTTCTCTCCCCCATCCCACCAGGCCAGGGTGGGCGGGGAGTGAGTAAGTGGCTGTGTGCTACTTAGTTGCTGTCTGGGGTTAAACCATGACAGTGTTTATCAAAGTAATACGAGTAAGGTAAACCAAAAAGCATTCATCTAGTGCTCGTCTTATGAAATTACATATTGAAGTCAGAAGAGAACGAAACAAAATACTTATTTTACAATAATTGCCATGTGCTAACTGTAGGTTTCTATTTATTTCCAACTGTTTAACAACATTAGTGGTACAAAACACAGCAAAAGAACTGTTTAAGGACACAGAATGCTGGATCTAGAATGGATGTTTAACAAAGGAGAAGAGCAATGAGCTCTCCCCACTTCCCATTTTACGTGCTGGAAAGCAGAGAATTGATAATAAGATCTTCTACTCCTTCCAGGAGGACTAGTTATCACTGAAAATGCTGCCATACTCTCTGTGAGGAACAAACGCAGCAAGACGACTATCAGCTCTCTATTTCAACCCATCTTTTTTTCCAGTCCAACCCACCATGATGTCTAATAACAGCTAATTAATTTTAAATTCATATTAGAGAAAAATTTTCCGTTTTAGAGAGAGATCAGCATTTATCAGCTTCACAGTTTATGTGTGTTCATATCTAACTTGCACCACCCTTCACAACCTACTCATTAGCACTCCAAGGTATAAAACATATACAAGCATAACTATTAAATGGTTGTCCTTTAAAACAAAATAACTTACCTTAGCTTCTTCCTCTTGTGCTTTTTTCACAATTGCTTGTAGCTGCACTTCACGTTTAAATTCTGCATGGAGTAATTTTTCCTCCATCATTCTTCGTCTTTGATCTAATAATTCTTCTTTCCATTTCCGTACATCTTTCTCCTATATATAATGAGTAAATTCATTACTAGTACAGTAACTGAAAATAGGGCCTGAATTTTTCCACAAAATTTCCCAATATCTGAAGCTTTATTTAGAGTAATAAAACATTTTGATGCTCTACACAAAGCCTACATTAAGTTTAACCCAAAGTATACTGATTTGCTAGCTGCTTCAGTTTGGTGAGTTTTACCATTTATGTCAGATACATGCAACACATTTCTACTTTTATCGTGCGTTCCCTGAATCTGAGTCAGTATAGTATGTCAGCAACACTCTCATGGAAGATCATGATTTGAAATAATGCTTTCTGTAATATCTGTGATGTACGAGTCATCTGTGAAAACTATGTGAACTCAGACTCCGAGGAAAATCTCATTTCACCGCTAGTTTTAATCTCTAACATTTCTAGACTACGTGGGGAAAAAAAAAAATCTTTACTGAAAGGCAGCAGACTGGCTCCTTTCTATTACAGAAAGCTTACCCTCTCCATTAATTTTTGAAGCTTCAGAGTCTTTTCTTCACGTAACTTTTCTCTCAGCTGTTGAGCTTTCATTTGTTTCTCTTCATGTTTCTTTTTGGATTCTGCTATTGTTCTTTTAATAAAAAACAAAGCAGAGCAAAAGCAAGTGAGACAACATTAACTGACAGCATTGCAAACATTTCTATGTCATTTTCAGTAAGAGAAAACAAACAGACCACCGGAGAGCAATTAATTTCCCCTAAATGTAAATACTGTTCTTCTAGTCTTCAAATCTTTATTTAATGGACTATGTAGCATAAGCCTAGTTCATTATGAAAATAATATACTGATTTCTATAACACTTTCCACCCATGGACTTAAAGAAAGTAGATTTATGAACCATGCAGCCATGAGTTTGGTTGCTTGTTTTAACTGGCTAATCAAGACAGGTAACAACTCTAAAACCTTTTGCGCGATGGTGACGACAGTTTCTCATGCATGTGTATTCCATGTCCAGGTGGACGCGCAGGCTCTTCTTCCACTCTGTCTCCCCAAGAATTACTCTGGCGCCATGATTCACGAGCTGTACATAAAGAAAACAAAGTCTTAGATAATTTAAACACACTTTTCTGGGAGAAGTGCAATTAATGAGGTTTAGTCCCTCTTGCAAGTTCTCTCTCAAATGGGTTCTCTTGAACTTAGGTAAGGTGCAAACACAGACTGAAGCATGTCTAATCCCTGTGCATTTTCAGTGCTCAATGATTTTATTACGCTTTTATCCAAATGTTAAGATAAACTGCGTAACTAATTTTAAAATTCTAATAGAGACGGGAGAAGAGAGCTGAAGAACAAAGACACACAGAGATAGTTTGAACACACAAGTCCATCTTTCCTAAGGAAGTAACATAAAAAATAATATAACTTGGAATAATAATTAGATGTTAGGGGGATCTCCTGAAACCTTAACTAGCCATGAGTAAAACGGGCATTTTTCTAACTTTTACTGTCATTTCAACATAAGCACAGTAATATATGAATGTTTACCTTCATAATCTGCCAGAACATCATTCCAGTCCATAGACATACCGCAGAAAGATATGCTTCCGTTACCCATACTAGCCTGAAATTTAATATGATCCAGATGTAAAAACATAAACCTCAATTCGCAGGTGTACACACGTATTAAACAGTGCCAACTCAGCGATATTCAGCAATGTTTCCAAACTGAACTAGCCATCTCAAAGACAGATGCTGTCCCTGCTGTTTCTGACAGTAGAAATGGAGACTTCTGCTTCAACCTAGAGTAGCTCCTGTGTGGTAGCAATGAAAATAACAAGTCCCAGCTCTCCCAGTTTTGCACACAGAAATAGGCAGCAGGATAATGACTGCAACATCAGAGGACTTTGTGCCAGTCAGCAGCACTGTGCTGCTGAGTTTAGCTAAATATACCTTAGACAGTATGGTATTATTATTACATGACATTATTTACTTTATTTGCATGTAAACCAGATTACGTTAACACTAACAAATTCTATATTCATACTCTGCTGACATCAAAGACGGCTTTAAGTTGGGTACTTTAAATTTAACACTCACAGAGAAATCGCTATCATTGTCAGTCTCAATATTAATGTCATTGTTTTCCTCTGCTTCAATCTCTCTTGTTAATTGCTCTTCTTCTGCAATAGCACTTGCAATGGCTTCTTCATTTGCCTTTTCCAGACGATCTGCTAACTCTTCTTTCTTAGCAAGGACTTCTGCCATAGACTGTAGGAAACATGAAACCAGAAAAAAAACCAAAATCAGTAGCAGGCACAAAAAAGCGTTTCCATATAGTTAATATGAATTATACAATATTTTGTTCAACTTCTAATTACTTGTAATTCCTTTACTGCTATATTTTGCGAAGGTAGCTGAAATACAAACCCCACTAAAACTATTAGCAACTATTACTCATTTAATAGCTACATGAAATGCTTAGGAAATTAATTACCATTCACATTCATTCCAAAACGTATTACACGAATACTGTCATAAACAGCAACAAAGACAGTTCTCTAATTATTCTTCTAAATACCTAGTCTTAGGGACTATGCAATGCATATTCTGAAACGTTAATGGCATGCCCTGCTGTTATCTGCAGAAAAGGAATCATGTGCCAAAGTATTATTTAAAGATTAAAATGGATCTGCAGATGAACTGTATCTGTAAAATTTACCACAGTTAATACAATGGAATCTCAGGCTATACTTGTTTTTCAACATGAATGACAAAATAGTTAGGCAAGAATGTAAGCCTGAACATGCTGACTGATTTGTCTTTTCCTTCTCTAATGTCCAGTACTGCCTGGTTCATTTCCACTCCGGCTGCCAAACAATGTGCCACAATGCACAAATCTGTGTTCAAAGCAAACTAATCAGTAGTAAGATGCTCACAAGAGACACAAATCCCACCAAACTGTCAGCATCCTGAACTGTAAATAGCTGAGAATCTGAATCAACGTTAGTGGATGAGATGCTAGAAATCAGCTCTAAAAACAAACAAATCCTTGACTTGGAAATCTTTGTAAAAGATGTTAAAGGGAAAGCTATTTACAGGAAAACTTCTGCAAATCAGAATTTTAATCTAGTATCTGAAGAAAACGAAACAAACATAACCTGAAAGAATAACCTGGATTTTACGTAGCACTACTGCAATTCTCCACCCAGAGAATCCCAGTAAAGCAGACACACCTTGAAACCTGCAGAATTCTACAGACAAGAAATGACATTCTTTTCAGGAAGCCACATAAAAAGAGGATACTGACTTAACATTTATTGCTTAAGAATGGCATTCATCCAAATTGCTAGTTGTATAGGAAGACCCAAGAGAGCAGTTCAGCTAGTCTTAAAAGGCAGAGGTCTACATTTGTTTCTAACAGAATTTGGATATGCCATGTGTTTCCAGTTTGAATAATTAGCAAAACTGGAGTAAGAATTTAAAAAGAGTCTGACCTAAAATGATTGATAGTGGAAGGAAATGAAAAATTATGGCAAACATATATGTAAAAAAAGTAATGAGAGCACAGATCTCTCTATTCCAAATAATGCACTTCTATCTTTCTAGTTTAAGTTCAGGAACTTTACTGGAATTAAATCCTATCATGAAAAGTATCTGTGCAAGAAATTATTTTTCCTACAGTAAGTACCTTACAGACTTTGCTACAATTTCTACAGCAGGCTAACAATAAACACCGTGCAACACAACACAGAATGAGAAAATTAAGGCTTATATCTATTATTTACTCAGAATTCTTATAAGATTTCTTACCAATCTGGCAGCACTCACATTTGAAATATCTGAGGGATCCATTTCAGTTTCAGTCTTAGCTTTTTCTGTTTGATGCCTGTCTATAGTATCAGTGATCAGGGAGGAAGCTTCATTAATCTGCAGAGTTTCTGAAGTACAGTCAGTATTTTTAAGAACCGGAGGCAACTCAGAAACTGTTTTTAAGGAATCTTCTTGCATTGGTGTGCCAGTGCCCCCATCGTTTTCCGAGGCATGTGCTGTGAACTAACAAGAGGCATTTGCAAAATTAACAAAATGTAACATACTGATTTTTAAAGTCACTAGAGTCAAAAGGATTTTAGCAAAATACCTGGCAACCTTACAATGAGTGATGCAAATAACTCCACGTCTATTTCAGTTGCTCGTAACCTTGCAAAAGTTGGATCTTTCTACCAGAAATCTTCTATGTATGAGATGTGCCTAATGCTGAGTTTTTGGAAAACATGCAAAACCTGTCCACAGCATTGTAAAATATATGGTTCATCTCATGATTTTTAACTTGCCTATTTGTGCCAACATCTTAACGTGTTTCCATAAATGTAACTGAAATAGCCATTATTTTTAAATCCTTTTCCAATCTGGTTAGTGAATAAAACCTCTAGACCACACTACCTTTAGAAAATGCTCTAAAGAAAAAGTTGCAAGATTTAAGGTTAGAAAATGGTTCAAAATTGTACTGACCTGAGTCTTTTCAGTAAGAGGACCTTCAGACTGATGTAAAGGATCTTTTGGTACAAGCTCCGTGCTTTTGGATGCACCACTGTCAGTGAGCGAACTCCCGTGCTTATTCTCTGATGGCGGTGAAATGACATTTTCTTTGTCACTGTCACCTTTGGACTTTAGTGATTCTGCAGCTACAGGAGTTTTTGTTGCCAAAGCTGTGGATCGAGATCGAACAGGCCTTCCCCGCTGAACTGTTTCCCAGCCCTCTGCATCCTTTCGATCTACATAAAATATAAAACACTCCATCCTAAGAAAGGGAGACTTATAAATAGAAGTATTATAAACAACTATTTTATTACAGTATTACACAAGTTGTGTGATAAAAATGTTCTCTTTAAAAATCAATACCAAAAAAAATCAATGAAATATTCTTTAGCAAAGCTTTTTACTTCAAGTGTTGCTATCAGTTTCACAAACACTGAACAACTCTATTCACGGGACCAGCTCTGTTATTTCAAGAAGCTAAGCTACTCATACACAAAACCATGTGAAGAAAGGCAACATGTACTTAAGCTTTTCATGTCTATACTGCTATGTCATGAGATGGTAAAGCACAACAAAGCAACAACACCCTTGTTCTTCTTTCGAGCAACAGTAACATTGGAGGTCTTTCATGAAAGTGCAAATCTCTGCAAGCACAGATGTAACTGCACATCTTAGTTGTGGAAAGTATTGTCCAGAATGCGACTTACTATTCCAGAAATGTTTTCCTTACTTTTTCCGCTTGTTTCATAAAAATACACTAATCGGTGTCAGCTTTCGGAAAATTTCTTTTCCTGGATTCCAGGAAATAGCAAAATATTGCTATAGTGGGACTACAAATTGAAGGAGAAAATAGAAGAGTAGTTTTCTTCAATTTGCTTTGATGACTAAATAGCTGTTAAATACAACTTGCTGATCAACATTTCTGATATCTAATCTTGGTACATACCTGAAAAGCCTTCAAAGTTACATTTGTCTGCCTAAAGTATCAGGTCTTAAGTGTGATCACATTTCTAGAATATCAAGGTGAACACCCTTCTCCATATACAACATTTTTGTGGCCAGCAATTAATACCAGCACATAATTTCCCATACATCTTGAAATGACTGTGGTTCTTTTGAGACCTGATTGTACAACTCACAATTGTGAAAAGTAAGCTCACGCATGTCTAATTGCTGAACAGAAGTTCTTGCAAAAAACTCAAGAACTATGCACCATATTTTCCAATATACTTTTGGCATAAGCTATTTTTAGGATCTTTCACATGAAAGGAAGAGAAGGGTGTGGGAGATTATTTTTACCTGGAGGAGCAGAGAATCAAAAAAACAACACTAAATTGCCTGATTTACAGAGGGAAAAAAATCTAGAATAGAACAGAACTTATATATTAAAATTCACTCTCTGGGTATTTCCAAAGCTTTTACTAACAAAGATGGTCCTGTAGCTCAGGCATAAAGATCAGAGCTCAAACATTAATGTTTAACATAAATATGAATAAATATGAGTCTACTTGGTTGTCAAAAAATGTCATTCGAAACACCCAAGGGTGGTGAGAAAATTGAATGATTTGTATATTATGATGAATTGCACATTACCAACTTTAAGACTGGCTTAAAACTTGCATTTCTAGAGGTCTGATTTTTAAAAGCAAAATATGAAGTGGCTTAAAAAATATAAGTTAAAAGCGTTAGGCTCTCTAAAAATACCACCTGCTTTCAGTAGGAACACATGATGGTTAGGTTACAAGAAGTGAACCATCTTTATGGACTGCCAGGAACATCTATATGCAACACACCCATAGGGAGATGAGAGAACAAAATATTTTTTCTTCCTTTCAGAATACGTATGTTTATTTTAAAGCAATTTACAGTACATAAAAAGGACATGTCTTAACATTAGTTTTCATGGTCAAAAAATCCTGGAGTCTTTTTAAGTTTCCCTCCAGGGCACACGTTTCTGGCAACTGTAAAACAAGTACAGAAATTCTGGTACCAACACTTTCACTAGAAGTGCTATACTGCAAAGCACTGCAGTGGCACAGTCACAGGAGTGTCAATAAAAATGAAGATTATTTTAGGTAAAAGATAAAACCGTTGTACCTACTGGACTTAACTACCTTTCGGTAGATTTGAACTGATGTTCAACATCATCAGTAACCAATAAACTGGAAATTAACCTAAACCAGAAGTAATGGCACTTTCATAGTTTGCTTCACTTGGCAACTAGCACTTCACAAATATTAAGTGCTTATTTAACTACTGGGTTCTTTTAACATCTCAGGATAAAACACAGCAGCCTAGACCAATGGCTGGTGTGAATCATGAGTTACCAGTGAAGTTAACAAGACTGTACTGAAATTTATCTTAGCTGAGCAGCTCATGCCAGAGCTGTTTTTACATAACTGTATCATTGTTCACAAACCTTAACAATACTGATAATATGACAGATGCAAAAGATAGTTCAATTTGATATTTTACTGTTGAAACTGTTTTACTCTAGAAAATTTGCTGTATATTTTAAAGTAAACAAAATTCCAAAACTCTGTGTGAATGACTACAGTTGATCTCTTCAGATTACTGACGGTAACCAGAGACAGCATACCTCTGCAAAAAGCCTTTCTATATTCATTCCCCCTATGTGCACTTGCACATGCTTTGGTATGCACCACTGATTAGAGAGGGGAATGACAATCAAAAATATATGGATTATATTTTTTTGCTTTACCACAGACTTTCCATTTGACCCCTGTAAGTGACTTTGGCTTTATTTTCATTTCTTCATCTTTACATGGAAAAAAATATTATTACCCACAGGAGCAAGTGATCGAAACACACTACTACTCTCTCAGAGACAATCTTATCTCCAACAATACTCCAGGGAATAGGGTTTTAATTCTGCAAGAATCACAAACAGATTTACTGCAGAAAGCTCCAGGAACACAGCCTGTATAGAATATGGCCCTGCATTACGCGGGACTACAAGGACTGCTTAGGCACCCTGTATATCACACCTGCTCCTACCTCACTGACTTTTGTAATTGGTAGGACACAAAGATTTTGCTGTATATAGCTTATAATAAAATTTGGCCAAGAAATTTCCCTGGCAAGTAATATGCAGACAACAAAGAAACTGTTCAGAAGACTGCTGAAATCAACCAAAAAACTGCCATTGCTTTAATGCAGCAGACTTTTGGATTACGATTCCTTTTGCTTGTCACTTATGAAACAAGATCGTTGCAAGATTTCACTTCTACTTGTTCTGAAAAACTGAAGTCAGCTCTTACATAAGGCATCTTTTCTACATTAAAAAAGATCAGGAGACACCCTTTAATAGTATCTACTACCTAAAGATAATTTTACTAACATCTAGATAATAAGTTATATTAATCTTATCTATATCTTAATAATATTTTTACTAATGCCTTCTAATATCTTCTACTGATAATCTTTACTAATATCTACTGAAGTTAATTCTACAAAAAAAAAATTCTTGCCTGCCTTCCCTAGTTGATTCCTTGTTTCATGGCATATTTCTCAGTACTCTAAAACAGACAGAATTAATCAGAATAAAATTATTCAGAGCATAGCAAAGCCATAATCACAGTTACTACAGTAAGAATTAATCTTCTAGTAAAAGCCATACATGTTCAATTTTTAATTTGTATTTGTTCACAGTCATAATTACTACTCAAGACTCATCCCATTATTTTAACAGCACATAAATACTTGTGTTTGAATGAATATTGTTTGGTGAATTCTTCAAATACAAAAGAGTTTTTAACGCAAGCATACATTTAAGACTGTTGAAATGTCTGGAATCAGTTTAACAGTTTTATGCCATCTGACAACTAACTGTGCACAAGAAGTTACTTTTTCATTTTAATTCACTTACAAGTTTAGTATTCAGTCATTTCCAGGCATGTTTTTAACAAAATGTTTGCAAAGCTAATGTATTTATTGACATTAGATCACATAGTTCCTAATCTAAAGCAAAGTTAATACTCAGTAGGGCATCACCCTTCCTCCCTTCCTTCACTTTTTTCCTTAAGTCTGAAATTCTTTTCATATAGCCCAGTAGCCATCTCCACATGCTAAGTATCATATGCTGGGTTTGATTACTCCCAGAGTTTTGTCAATGAATAATTCATTTGACTACCTTGATCATTCTCTAGTTTCATTTGAACTTCCCTGTCCCTGCTTGCTCTTGTATTACATGGAAGTGACAAGCCATCTGTTACCTTGAGGCCCTCATAGCCACCAGGGCCTTATCCTTTCAAAGTTACTCCATCTGAAAGAACTGGCCAAGCAGTCTTACTGGCAACATCAATAAACTAAGGAGTTCTACCTCAGGAGATGCATGCTCCTTCTTAAAAATTTACTTGCAAGTAACAGACTACCAAAGCCTACCTGACCTTCCCCACTCATTACTAAACTTCAGCCCCATTTTTTTTTTTAAATCTAAAGTAGTATTACTGCATTTAAAAGGCACTTTGGAAAACCATGACTACTTGAGAATCTGGAAGCAAATATGGAAATATAAACACAGCCGAAACACAGTTAAAGGGCAGAAGACATGAAAACCAGAACAATAAAATAAGAACAAAACCACCAGAGAAAACGTAGTGGTGCAAGGAGTGGTAAATTTACAAACCATAACAAGAGATGGTGGGTTAACAGGCAAGACTTCATTTAGAGATGTTGTCATGGCCACTTAAAAATACGGGGGGGGGGGAGGGGGGGGGGGGCAAAAAAAAAAGCTTAAGAAAGAATGAATGTAAAATTTTCAACAGAAATTATGCATAATAATTTGACAACCCAGTCAGGAATAAATAGTCCTTTGCTGTCTGTGATGACGTTCCTGCAATTTGTTCTCAATATGCAGAAGTTATGCATGCTTCCACAAGATCAGGTGCCAGCATGTCTGAGCCCAAATCAGGACAGTTACTTTAGAAGACTGTATGTCCTGCAAAGCCTGAAGCCTTAGCTACATTACATCTATTCAGAACTATGGACATGAGCATGGAAAGATAACAATAATAAGTAATAAAACTAGATTTCAAGTGTGGCAACCGCAAAAACATTCAGTATTTCTGAAAAGTTTACATGTTATTGATTGCCCTTTCTCCTAAGTTATGTACAAACAATAAGCAATTATTCTAATTCTAAGCACCTATTTCCAGTCTTAATACACACTCTAAACTTGTATAACCTTACCAGGAGGACCTGGGAATTAATTTCATGCTAGGCTACTGTACTACTGTTACTAAACCAATCTTTTCTCCTGCCATAAACCAGTCAGACAATAAGACTGGACCATGTTTCATATTGTAGAAAACACTCAAGCATGAAAGACAAAATTATTATTTTTTTTAAATTCATTAACTGAAGTTAACACTAAGATTAATGAGGGAAACAAGGTAAGATGATTTAACCTCATTTAATTACACATCCAGAAAAAAAATAATTTAAAGAAATATCTGGAAAAATAATGCATTTTCTCTCTCCCTAAGGACTGACTTAGTTAAATTTGGAAATTCCATCAACCATGAAACAGATACAGTATCATACCACTCTTCCACTTCACAAAACCATTGTGAGACCTAATGATAATGCTGTTGGAAATCACTGGAGAAAAAGTGTTTTAGGGAAATCTTGCCACTCTAAGACCCAGCTGGGATTTAGGGTGGGCAAGAAAGCATTACAGCGTGGCAGGAGGAATCCTCCCTCCCACAAGGCCTGAATGTATCTAACAGCTATGAGTGTGTTAGCTGGTGAACAGGCAGAGCAGATGATACACAAGCCTCCTATCTGCTTCAATAATGCATGCAAAGAGCCTTTGTGGCTCCCTTTGCGTAAACTTCACAGATTCTCTTGTGCTTCAGTGAGGTTAATTTGATTTTACCAAAGTGATTCTAGCCTCCATGCAAAGGATAACATGCTCCTAAAGAGAATTTGATTTGTTAAAAACATTACAATGCATCCATGAGAAAATCATCGAAATTCTCCAAAGCCGAATGTCGGAGATAATGGATTCTTAAGAATAAACAAAGCCTCTAGAAGGAATGACTGTTATTTCTTAAAATGAAATGTTTCAAGTCTGAATTGTATAGTACACTTCATTTTGAAAATTACTGAACACTTACAGGCCAGTACTACAGGACCTAAGTGGTTCTGCTCTTTTTGGAACTTATCAGCTGCAGTTAATGGCCAATAAAACACAGCACAACACTGACTCCTCACTCAGCCCTTTAAATGCCTAAAACTAACATAGGGATAAGGTCTTTTGTTCTCCTTTTAGCCTCTTAAAAATATGTTATCCTTATGGAAGTGCAGATCAGTTTTATTTCCCGTGAGCTAATAAAATTCTCCATATGCACAAGAATCCCCAATAAAGGTATTTTAACAACAGCTTAGAGTCTGTCACTTTAATATGAGCAATAATCAACACAAAAAGGTTTGATTGTGAATAGCTTCAACTACTGGCAAAAATTAAAGGTGGAATTACACCTTCAGTTACAGTGTTGAAAACTCAGCCAAACTGCTACTGTTCTCTAACCAGCTCACTGCAACTATATACAGCAAGATATTCCCTCATGCAAACAGCATCAATCAATTCCCATTCAACGAACCATTTTTAGAGCATGGTTTTGATTGTTCTTTTCTAAGCGTAAGAATCCGCATGCTACTGAACTCATTTATGTTAAAGTGCAAGACACTTGGACAAGGTATTTTGTTCCACAACATACCACAAGTCTCCAAACCACTACACGTGACTTCTACTACTACTAGGTTGAACGTACAACTATCTTAAATTAATACAATTAATACATGCTCTTCCACTAATTTTTCTTTAAAAAAAATAAATTATTAACATTTCTTTTTAATTTCTTTCAGAATATCCATTTCTACATCTTGCCTGCTTATTTTGCAGAAAGTCATCTGGGACCACACATGAAAAAAATAAATGGGAAAAATGCATTTCTGAAGACAATCTCAGGGTTCCAGTGTGTGCGAAGAAACTAATTTTATAGACCAAATGGTGAAGTTTTTTATGTCTACAACTAAACAAATCTCTTTCTAAAACAAAAGACCCCACATCAAGCATTCTTTAAGGACAATCTTTAGAGAAACAATTCATAAGTGAATGTGGTTAACTCTTGTCTTCAAAGAAAAAAACAACCCATCAATTGTTACTTCAGCGCAGTTCTACTAACATCGTCTCCCTGGGCACATAAAACCATCTTGAGCTCTTTTTTACAGATTCCTGGACATGTATTATTCTTTATATTGTTAAACCATTCCAAACTGCAGTCAGTTAGATTGTCAGTTTGTGACCAAAGACCTTTATTTCTTGGGCTGTTGTGCACTGGTATTTTAACATATCAAATTCTAGTTAGTGGAAATACAGTGGAATATTACCTACACATGAAAACACAACTTTCTCTCAAACTTAACTATTCCAATGTAGAGCTGCATTAATCTTTTATCTCAATACTTAATTTAAACATTGTATTTTGCAAAATTAGACTTAATTTTGGTTTGAAAATAGGTCATCACACTCTGAACTAACTTGATACCACAGAGTTTGTGAAAATAACTTAAGCCACTTAAAGAGACTTGCCATTTTTCCGCGATGACTTCTGTGCTGGAGGTGGCAGACAGGTTTGTGCTGTTGCTAGCTCAGGATTGGCAGCTTTAGTTCCATGATTGGCTTTCACCTTATCAGCCCAACTTACACCAGAAGGAGCCAGGCGTGTTGCAGAAATTGTCACTGCAGGGTTCCTAAATGAAAGTCATAGCTTTTTTTTAGTGTCTAATCAAATAACAGAATGGTTCATTAGAAAACTTTATCAGCCCACTCTCTCCTTAATCTTGGTGTTCAATGATTCAGACTGAGAGCTAGCTTCAGAAACTGTAACCTACTATAAAACAAGAAAAGCTTATTGTAGTAACTCTTCATAGAGCCTGTGTCCTTTTCTCTTTACACAGTTTTAAAAAATGAAATTTATAGTTCTTCAACGTTAAAGCCTCAGTAGATTTCTCATCAGCAAAATCCCTATAAATTTACCTCATGAAAAAAGTAAATCTAACCACAGAAAGAAGGATACAGCAATAAATCAGCAAGTGGGGTGGTTTGGGTTTTTTTTGTTTCTATTGGGTAACTACCTTGATAGCCTATTACATATTCCCAGTCACAGAAAAGTCAGAAGAAGATAGAAAAGAGCGCTGCACATGGAGAAAAAATTCCAAATCAGATTCCTTATATTTAGTAGTCAACGAAACTAAATGAACAGTAAGCTACATTCTCAGGTTAAAGTTTTCTCATGTCTAATGAAGAAACCTGCAACACTAGTGATGCACAAACAGTCCCCACGGGGAACATTCTCCGATACCAAATTTTAATATCATAGAAATAAAACATATGGTGAGTATTTACAGCCAAATATAACAGCTCTTCTATTGCATCTTCCCGGGTCCAGGCTAATTTCATCAATGAACTGTACAGAATGGGTTGCAACCATTACTAATACAAGGAGTCTAACAAAGCATATGGGCAGGAAGTCCAAGAAAGGGCAGGTTTAATTGTAAATGTAGATCACACAAATCCATAACATACTGTTCCAAGGTTAAGTAAATAAAGGTATAGCTCTATTTTCTATTACCTACTCAGCAAAAATAAACTGGAAACATGGAAGGCCATTCTGTTAACTTTCAGAAAGTCTAAATAACGCTGACCACCCAAACTTTGAATTTCTGGATGGACAGAACTGCAGTGGTTTTTTAATTATTTTGTTTTGCTTTTTGTAAGAAGTTGCTATTTTCTGCACAATGCTTACAGTAAAAACCTATATATTTTTAAGTGAATGCAAGGAAATTTTTTTAAATTGGAAAATGGCAACATTCAAGAAGCACATGTTCAAGAAGCGTCCAATTCTCTTCTGTAGCAAGAGTCATTTTCTCTGCAATCGTACAACTGATTTCTTTTCCAAACTTTACAACACTGATTAAAACAGTCCAACAAATTCAGCTGCCTCATTAGCTAAAGCAAATCAAGGATAAAGAAATGGAGATCTTGCAAGCTTCAAATAAAAGTATAGAAAACCCCATATAGCTAGACTGTTCACTTATTTTAAGCCCACTGAGATGTCAATTTGTCATTATTTCCTATTTTTATCAAGTCACTCATCAAAAAAAACCCTATCATGAATAATTCCATAAATTATAAAAACGTGGCTGGCTGGTTGGTTTGTTTTTAATAATCCCCACTGATCCTACAGGGATGCAATACCATTTCCTATGAGGAAGCCAGGAAAAAAGGCCAAGCCCTGTACCCTGTCTCTGATAGTTCCATACAGCCAAGCAAAGACACTATTGGAACCATGCAGTACAGAATGACTTTTCCTTTGGCATACTCTCCAGGTTGCAGCAATTTACACTGAAAAGTTGTTGTAATTTATTAAACACATCTTTGTGTTTAAGTAACTGAAGATGGACTTTAGTCTTCGTGATACTAATTTCTAAAGTCATTTAATGCTTTTGGCATCCAAAGCATCGCATAATAACAAATTCTACATACTAAAGTCTTGAAAAATACTTCTATCGTTTTAGGCTTGGTGTTTGATCATTTTAATTAGTACTTCCAATTCCTCTTCATGAAAAATAATGAACAAAATTTTCCTACTCATCTTCTTTGTAAGGGATTTTATTTGTCATACCCTTTTTGTTATATCTTCTCCAAATTCTCCTCTTTTTGCATCAGTACTGGTGGATATTTCTGATTGTTCCTGTTTCCGGTTTCTGTACTTTTCCTCCTTTTTCTATACTGCTTTTGGGAAGAGTTGAAGATGACCACAGAAACAAGTCATTCACTATGAATTTCTACAGTGGTACACCACCACCTTCTCTTCTGTCCTCTATTCCATTCTGAATAATTTCTAGCATTCTATCAAAAATTTCCATAGTACACCAAGTATGTCTAAACCCTTATTTTCTATCCTATTTTCTCAAACACACACAAAATATTGTAGTTGTCTGGTGTTGCCTTGCTTTGAGATGCACAAGCAGACTAAGACAGAAGAAAAAGTTTGCAAGACTGAAGCACAGGAAACTCATCTTGTTATTAGTTGCTTTAACACACACAGCTGCTAATGACCTCCCTGTGATGGTGAATAAAACAGCTCTAGCAACAATAGCAACATGTAATTACATATAAAAAAAAGCTTAGCTGAAAGACATTGTTACACTGAGCTGTTGTTTGTGTTCTAATAAAAATAAAAAAGCATTGATTACCACCAGATTCAAATTTTTCACTTGACTGCTTGTGCATATCTTCTCCCCATCATGATGCATTTAAGCAGACACCACTCAGGTGTTGTCAGGTAGGTAACAATACATACATCTACAAAGAGACTAGCACCACTGGACCGATTTTTCCACCAAATGCACTTTGTAGTATTTTTGTAGAAATATTTGCTATTCAAAATTTAAGAAAGTTCAACACTTGGAGGTACTGACCAAATATTCTAATATTACATCTCTGCTGAGGACACTGTAATCACTTATGAAACAGTACAGTATGAGCTCTAGATCCCAACAAACCTAATGAACTACCAAAGACGCCCTGAGAAAGATTTAAATTGGACACATACATGCTCTCCAGAACTGAAAACAGTGCCAGACAGTGCTGCTCTAAACTGGCATTTATGCACATTTTTGTTGAACTGCTTTCAAACAGCCATTTTCATTTTAACAAGTAAAAGATGCCTTATTGTAATATATAATATGCTCTATATTTAAACTAGTATCAGTTTTTCTTTTCATCAAAATCACAAACTCACTTTAAATTCACTCTTTTTGACCTATTTTTTTTATTTTTTTTTATACTTTTTGACCTACACTTTTGCACACTCAGCTGGCCATTCCCATTGCATACACTGGCAATTTTAAAATGCTTATTACAGACATTTTGACCTTTGTTTTGTAGTGGGAAGAGAGTACTAAATAGATAACATGAAATACACTAACTGTATTTTATCTTCAGGTTTTCAGAATGACCAGTAATTAAATATATAACAAAGCAAGTAAAAAACTAAGTCCTTGATAGGATTTTCTTTTACAGACCATGTGCTTTTCTTTCATGAATGCAAATAATTGCATATATGACTTAATAAACAGCAAAACAATATATTGATTACTATAGAAAAATAGCATATTCAGGAACTCTACTTCAAACGAATCCTTATTTTAGCTTTAATAAACTTATGATCTGGTTTCATACCCAAAATTTAAACTTCTTCGAGCATTTGATGTCACACTAATTCTATCTGTTGATGGACTTGGCATCACATGGCGTCCTGGAGACATTTTCTTTACTTCCCAGGCTAATGAAGTAGGTCTGCAAATGCAGGAAAGAAAAGTTTAAAAATAAAATTCGCAATAACTATTCCCCTATCATCTTAAAGGAAAAACAGCACCAACAAATGCTATGAAGTATTAATGAATACTGCTGAATTTAATCATACATCTTAGCAAATGTTTCTACAACTCCAAACTGTATTAGCCAGACCCATATAAAAAATAATGCATACTCTCAGGACTACAATGCTTATTTTAACTGTCAGTGTGGCACCAAACATCAAACCAACCAGTTAAAAAGAAAGGATCAAGGGTAGGACTGGAAATATCCTCTAGTTCTAATGACAATGAAAATGCACATAAAAGGCCACAATTTAAGGTACCCTACGTTCTCCTATGCTGTGTAACAGAACATTCAATACAGTTTAAATGGTGCTTTGGTTAATATAAGTGTCAAGTATTTCCAGTACATAGAAAACTTTAGAAGCAACCAAATATATCACCATCCCCTCCCTTTATCATACTACTGACATATCAAACTTTGTTAGCAATAACATTTGCCGATAAATGTGTACTTGCAAAGATAATTGAACAGGTTGATTTAAGTTAACTGCCACCAACACAAAATGTTCTCATCCAAACAGATGTAGTTTGACATGGAAGCCAGGTTAGCAGTTTCATTATGCATCTCACTGAAGCTGACGCTATCTTCTTTTTTATTTTTAACTCTTGCTCCTGAAGCTATCAGATTACATGAAAATTACAACTGGCAGTTAAAAACAAAACTAAACTTGTAGAACCCAGTGCTGGTGAAGACAGATTCAGAAAAGCACTTACATAAATTATTTTTTAACTGGTTCCAGTACTACTAGGAGGATTAATAAACTATAAACAACTAAAAAAACCACTGTGTCATGTTTGGTCTATTTTTTGTCTCTACCCAGGCAGATGAGTGATTGAACTCACTACCTAACAAAGGAAAATGGAAGAACTAGAGTGTATCGCTCCACACATACTATGGCTCTGCCATCTTGTACAGACACAAATGATACCAGCAAAACCTTACTTCTCATTTACCTCTCAAAGCTAAAAAACTTAGGCACCAAGGCACAAATTCAACGCTAGGCACAAACTGTAATGATGTAATCAGTTTTACCTTTCTGATACTATACTTCCAAACTCTTTACCATTTCTGGCACAGCTCCTCACTGGTAACATTACCAGGGAGGATAAAATCCCCTCTATATCCTCACACCAATTCTGTCCCCAGAAGGAAAATTTCTTTCCTGATGCCCCAAAGCAAATATTAAAATTGGTTCTATTTGCTGAATCTCTGCTACAAAATGAAGTTTAGTATGAGACAGTATTTGGATGTAGATTAAAAATATATCTAAATCTAATTACCTGCTTTGAGCATCAGCTTTTTCTAGCTTCTCCTGTAGCTGTATCCAGTCAATCAATGCTTTGAAGTCCCTTACATAGTTATCAAGCATCATCAGGACTTCCTGAAAAGCAACCATTACATCAACCATTTAAAAAACAATCCCCCACCCCACTAAAGGAACTGAAAAGAAAATAGGGATTTACTAATCTGTAGGTCTCTTATAAAAAACACCAAGAAAAACCCTGAAAGGAAAAAAGCCCAGGTAGTTAAGATTTTTATGTGAACAAACTTTGATACATTTATCCTATCAAAAAACGTGCACATTTCTTAAGATCTCTGCGAGAACCAACGTCTATAGACAAAATAGCAAAATTTGGCAAGAAAATAATTCCTAACATACATAAGTATCACTGTTCAGGATTTTCTGGTCAGAATTGTTATCTTTTAAAATATGCTGGACATACTTCATCAAATAAGCAAAGCTGTCTGTAAAACCTGATAGACCTGTGGGAGACTAAAAATGTCACGATTAATCTGTTTGTGAAGTAAAAATACATAAAGTTACACAAAGGCAACTGCATCAGATGGAGGGAATTCCTTCTGGAGAATCCTGGGATCCCTGCTTTAGAAAAAAATAGTTCTTATGCTTCTGAAGTTCAGCAAACTGTAACCTGTTCCTACGGACTTTCAAGTGTGCAGAACTTTCAAATGACGTCTTCTTGTATGCGTCCAGATTAATGACATTCTATTGTCACCCGAGATTATCAGCACTATTGTACTAATAAAGCAGCTTTTAATCAAAAAGACTATCATGGTGATAGTTTTTTGAGAGGCAAAAAGAGAAAGACCACAGCATTACACTTGGTTTATAAAATCATCATGTTTGACATAAACTTACTGAGAAATAAACAAGATAATCTGCAAGATGCAAAGTTTACATTCTCTTCTCTGATTAGGACACCTTAACAAGTGAAAAAAACTCACTAATTGCACATTCTTGTCTATGTAGTGATTACATGTCCAGACTTTACAACTCCAATAGCCAGATTATACTTCTTCACCATTACAAACCAATTAATTTTTTATCATTTTAAAAATTATTTTTTAACTATATGGAGTTACTGAAGAATTTATGTATTTTTACATGAATTAATCACTGAAAGCTGTAGTCATGAACATATGGTATGGCTTGAATGATTTACAAATTATCATAAAATAACACAGCTTGGAGGGATCTTAAGAGCAATCTAGTCCATCCCATAATTCCTGGGTAGGATTAAACATACACTGTCAGAATTATGTGAGCGTGCTGGAGTTTCATTCAAAATACTGCAAAATCTTGACTAAGTAGTTAGAAACTTGTAAATTATGTGTTGGTCTCTAACAAATAAAATTAACTGTTATGAAAAGTCATATAAAATTAACTTGACTTCATACTGTATCATGAAGAAATGAATAGATAAAATGCCAGTGGCTGAACAGTAGGGAACTAGAAGACTTCTTTCTGACAAAAATATCCTTAACTTTCAGAAATTATTGACTGTATGTACTCATTTCCAGTTAGGTCAAATGTACAAGTGTAGTAACTATACTAAAGTCACTTTACATACAGAAAGAGTAAAAAATTAAAAAAGGTAAGTTGGGATCCTGCAGTCTTTACTCAAACTGCCATTTTTTCAGAGCAAAGCAGAGCAAAAGACCACATGATTAAACTCTTAGCTTTGTTCCCTGAGCAAACTATAGTTATCTACTGTCACTGGTAGAGAAAGGAGCAATACTTTACCATGCAGGAAGCTAGGAAATCACTTACATTCCATATATAAACTCAAAAATCATTTACTGAATGTGACAAAAAACACAGACCACCACAGCCAACAGGCATACGGCACCTTCTCAGCAGAGCTAATTATCACGCAACAAAGCACATTAATGCGTTTCTGAAGGAGATAATTCGAGATCACATCAATCAGAAGTAGAAGCTTTCGTAACTACCCTTTCAAAGCCAAGAAAAATTTATACTGTACTCTATGATGACAACATGCTGAAAATAATACAAATCCATAAATGAAGGTAGAATTCTATAAAAACTTCTATCAGCTTCACATGCAGAGTTTAAAATATAGACATCATTTTATGGTACAATGAAAAACACTAATAACAAAGTGTTGCTGTTTTGTAAATTCTTTACTACGTCAAAGTCATTTCTGCTACTATTAAGAGAAATTTTCTGGTCAAAGCAAATAATTACTTAGAAATATTTTGGGAAGAATTACAAATGAAAATGTCTTGGTCCTTAAGTGTATAACTACAAATTTTAACTGTAAAATTTTTAACACTGAAAACAGTAAAAACACTCTACTACAGTACAGGTAACTAATGCACATTTTTGTAACATCATGTCCCACTCATCCTTACTTTTAGTTGTCCTTATAATAGAAAAAGGACCTTTAATGTATGCAAAACAGTTTTTCATATAAAGTTATATGGATGAGTATTCATTTTGTTTAACACAAATGCAAGTCTGAAATTCAGCTTTAGTTTTCACATAAGTATCCTTTTTAACTAGTACGTATGACAGATATAGAGCATATGCTGGTTGTTACAACGGAAAAGTCACAAGAAAGTCAAACACAAGGGAAATCAAACAGAATACCACTGCTGATGTAAAAGTTGGTCTTTGTTTTGAAATACTCCACAAAAAAGCTAACAAAAATTTTTCTTACAAGGCAGTTGGTTTAGAGCACCAGAATAATTCTTAAGTAAAGTCTGCTACAAGAAATGAGCAAATCGTGTATTTTAGCCAGTTCTTTTTTCAGTTTCACTAATAAAATTTCAGCTTTCTAATTCAATTCATGTCCATTTAGGTTAGCCCATACTAAGTTGTGCTGACTGTTACTAACAATAAGAGCACAGAAAGCAAAATTAAATTCTGGATCATTTACTTTTCAAGTCTGCCACTAAGATACTCCTCACCAAAAAAAATGAATACAACTGAGTATGAGTTGTATTTCTGAAGTTACTTGGCACAGGAAAAAAAATACAATAAATGGCTTAACCTATTTTAAGGAATGTTTAGCTACACATTATCAGAAATGATCAGAGCAGAACCATGCAGCTGTAACCCGAGTCATGTTTTACGAACAAGGGAATACAAACAAGACAAGCAGCTGGAGCGGCCCCATATTCACTGATGCACATCTTTCTCCCTAAAGCTATGAGGGCCATTTTGTCAAGCAGGATGAAGCAGAACAAAAGTGGCTCTGAAAGCGCCGTTACAGGCATCCAGATAACTACATATAGATGTACAGCTAAAATTACCAATTAGTTTACCAATTGGCTGCAACGGATTCGATTGGTTTATAATTAATTCTAGTTACTGGCGCATACAGCAGGACGGTTGGCGCCATCCCTTTGTCCTACTGACACACAATACTGGCGTGCAGGGCTCTGGGGTCTTGGACATCAATACAGCTCTCTAGCTCACCTACGGTACCGAGTGTAGCAGATATACCCTGTGGTGCTGAAGCAGTGGAAACTTGTACCACTTGAGAAGGTGCTGACAAAAAGGAACCTTTATGGGGTAGACTACGGCTGCACTAGAGTCAAAACAATTTTAAATCCCATTATTTTTCAAAGTCATATCCATACCATACGATTTTTAAAGAGCCAGTTCAAACTAAAAAAGAAAGTAATACTGTTAAAAAACAACACTTAAAGGAAAATCAGTGACATAAAACTAAAAACACTCACAATACGACTCCTGTTTCTTTCTCCCCTTTGTTCAATTCTCTAATCAATAGTCCTGCATGTCAAAAAGCTCTTTTTGTGCTTTTCCTTCTTTTCTCCAGCTCTCAGTCATTGCTTTGGTTTCTATGTATTTATCTTAAAGTTGTACTTCTAGTCTCTTCAATTGGGTGATCATATTAATTACTTTGCAATCAACAAAGATCTCCAACATATAGAGTAGCCATATCAGAATAATCCTGTATTCCTGCATCAGGACAACCTTGACTTGTGTCCTAGATAAGCCTATTATAATCCTTAAAAAAAGAAGTCCACTTTGTTTGGAAATCCCGTAACAGCTTTGAAACGTCATCTTCTCCATTTATTCTCCCATTCTCAAACAAGGAGAAGGAAAACAAGGAAGCATTGAAGACTGTAGGATTTTAAGGTTACGACAATTCAAAATAGTAGAACGCATGTCAGAGAAATTAACATCTGTACTTTAGCTTATTCTCAAGGCTAGAAATGTGTGTGCTATTTTACAAACTATGCATACTTTATATTGTTTCATTATCTATACCAACTATTTTAGATTACGTATTTACCAAAATAAACTCCATTTTCTTGTACTAGAGTACATTTTTAGCAGGCAACATAAGTTCCTTCTTTCTTTCTTTAAATTTATGTTTTTAAGGTTAACTGGGTGTTTCAGTAATTTGACACAAAAATAGCTTCAAAAATTCCTTATAGCCTTTTTCATACAATTGAATTACAAACACTTAAAGCCAGCTCTGGGGTTAGGTTAAACAAAGACGATTGCCAAAGCAGTTCTTACAAGTTTGGGAAAGGACAAAAAGAAGCAGCTCCTCTAGCCAAAGGACTCTTATTATACCAACTTCAGTACATAGTAGATAATATTAAAAAAAAAAAAAAAAAAAAAAAAAAGACTCTCAAACAGATGCAGAGAGGAGAAAACCAGAATAATTTTCCAGTAACTAAAGTTTTCTCAATTGGTGTGCTCTTTTTAAATGTTCTCACCCTAGCCTTGCAGAAGCCACTAAGCAGCACATTCCAGATAGTAAAGCTGCAGGAACACATGGCCTCCTAGATCCCAGTGTTAAATGCACCGTATCTGGCCTCAGTTTGTTCCTCATTGATTCACCTACAACATGACAGCCATAATCCACTATCTGCCAAGGTATAACTGTTACCAAAGTAAATCTTCTCCATAAGAATCAATGTAGCAGTCAGAGGTCACATGCAGAGACTTAATCACACAATTCATTTACACAAAAAATGTAAATATATATATGTATATATGATGTGAAGGATGGAGAGGGATGGAATTATCCAGACTGTCAACGAGAAGAGATTCCAGCTTTTCAGCATCTGGCTTTTTAGAATAGATTACCATTCTGAAAGATCTCATCCATTTCCACTGAGACTGGATGCCCAATCATTACCCCATTTTCCTGTCCTTCACTGTTGACTTATCTGCAGAAGATGACAATAACGGAAATGTAAATGTCCCAAGAGAGGCAGGAGGAATGCTCACAAAAGGGATTTTCCCTTGGCATTGACTGCCACAATACAGCCACAGGGTATTTACTTAGAAAGAGACATAAACATACTCTTCCTAAATATCTCCAAATTCAGAAGTAGAAGACATGTATTTTTTATAAGTGAGTGTTCAAGTGGTAGCCTTGCATACTTCTGACATAGTCCAACTGCAGAATTAGACCTTCTCAAACAATCTGAATATATATTCCATAAAACCCTATTGATCTGAAAGACTGTCCTGTGAGAAACACAGAAAAAGAACTAAACATGTTCTAATATGTAAATCATTCACTTAGGCTTTCAGGGAAACTCATAATCACCTTGGTTGTACTAAATAAAAAGACAACAGATTCAATCATATGGAATAGAGTTCATCCCATGCTGAAACTCTCCTTCTAACTGGAAATGTTCTAGAGGTTCAAAGAATGAAAACATCAGTACAACAAGTTATTAAGTTAATGCTCAAAATGGTTACAAAATTGATAGAAATACACTTAACAGAGGACTCTACTAGGGAAATAATTAGCAGTTAGAAGAGTTTAGGTGTAAAAAGCAAAAGATGCTGATTAAACCTTAATTAAAGAACACAAATTTTGCAGTTTAGGTTGTTTTGTTTAGTTTTAATTCCTTTAGAAAGCCAAGATTTTTTTCACCCAGAGACTCAGAGGAATCCAGGACACTGGAACAAGAATAATGTACCTACACAGAATACTTAGAGGCCTGCACTGAGGAAATAAATTACTTCATAATTCTTCTCGGGATACCTTTCTTAGGGTTTGTAGCGCTACAAGGAAAGAAGAGAAATTCACATATAACAAATTATCTCTCCCAAAAAGCCTTAAGTATCAAACCCTGATTCTGTATTTTTTCCTCCCTGGAACTAGATATCTTCCACATTTTAAAAACAAAAAGTACAGGGAGGGGCAGAAATCAAAACTTATCCTCCAAAAAAAGTAAATTAGACAGTTGATTTGGCTCTTATCAGTGGAGATAGGATCAAGATCCTCTCTGGATCAACTTGACCATTATACTGAATTATTGCAGATTTCCTCTTCACTGAAGTTAAGAAAATCTTGGGTTTTTTACCTTCAGTTCCAACATGTTCAGAAACAGGTTTTTTGGCTGTCTTAAAAGCTAGTAATCAGCCTGGATGACCATGGGTCTCAGTCTGCATGCACAGATTGCAAACATTAGAATTAGCATACCCAGAACCAAAAGCAGCCCTCACAAGACATTCTCAACAAGCGACACTAATGAAGTAAGCTTCTCTCTCCTTCTGGAAGGCTTCAATCAACTCAAACTCTCTCACAGATATCACCCTGATTGGAAGGCCTTAACTGAAGTTTTTTTCAGCTGGTTCTTTCGCATAATAATATCATGCAACATGCCAAATCTTTTAAGGGAAAGGCTTTACCCACCTCTTCAGAGCATCTTGCACTGTCTATGAGAATGAGAACGACAGAACTTCATTGCTGCATTTTCCATTTCATAAGAGGGAATAAGAATCTCAAGAAGAATGAAATTCTTTCCACTGAACTACACTCAAGGCAGACTGATTTAAGGATGTATCTGTAAGCTTTAGAAACAAGGAGAGAAACTACCCTTGCCAAAACCTTACAGAAATATACCAATAAGTAATGCTAGGTGGAAAGACAAAAGTTTGTATGAGCATTAAGTAATGTTAAACAGCAACTTAAAAAGAATACAGAACTACATTTTTATATAATAAAATTCAGCTTTTTGAAAGGAAAAAAACAGCTGAAGCCATTAATTCATTCTAGGAGGAAAAAAACCCACAAATTAAATTTAAGTAGTTTGAGATTTTTCTGGACTGTACCGTATCCTTAGCTGCTGGATCCAGCTGCTCTAACTCTATCAATGAGAGTTTTATATAAGTGTATGGTGTGTTGTTTCCATTTTTTTTTTTACATATACAAATATATATAAACATAAATAAACTCATTTGTTGAGCCACCTGAATACCATAAAAGAACAGACACGTTTCTCTGTTGCATTAACCAAAATTCCATTGGCCAAAATTGACTACAGAATCTGCCTTCCTCCATCTACAAATAATTTTGGGCTTAATTCCTTTTTGCATACAGAAGGAGATTTAAAGGCATTACTATTTCTTTTCTGCCTAAGCTCACCACCCAAACCTAGAAAATACTAGGTAATAAAATATTCATATAAACATTAGACACACAGAAACCTAGCCGATGTATAGAATATCCATACAATTCGCATTTTGAAATGTTGAAGGCTATAGCCAATTCTATTAGAATTTATCTAATCTCTATCACTATTGCACAAACTGATTTATGTACAGTAAGATGATGCTTAAACTTGAGAACTCTTTATTTCTTTTAGAAACAATTCAACCATGTTCATTATATCTTTATACACAAAGCATCAAAGGCATATCTATATATACGATTTGAGGTCTCTCAATTCCAAATCAATAGCAAAATACCAACTTCAGCAGTGCCCAAAGCTGAGAGAAAATATACGCAACGATCCTCTTACAAACAATGGAAATGTGTGTATCCTTACCACAACCCTTCCGTCTGCAGTTTCAACCACAACCAGCCACCAGAGCCCTTTCCGATTTGGGAGCATCAAACATTATCTTCAGTGACAATGTAATCAATAAAACTATACCAACTTGTAAGAATACAAGACAGCAAAAGGTACAAAATTATAAAAAAAAAACCACCCAGCACTTGTATACCAAGTTAATCTGAAGGTTTTAGATGCTGTAAGTTGTCACATTTCATTTTTACATGGGTTTTCTTTTAAGAAAATCTTTATACAACTAAACACAGCACGTGCCCATTTGACCAAGACATAAGTTTGAGGCGATACCACTTTAAAAGTTGAAATTAAGGAAGTTTTTGATAACATGGATTTATCTTAAAAAAAAAGGATTTTTCAAAATCCCACTTAAAAAAACAAAGAAGGAAAGGTTAACAGTTTAACCATTTTGGTTGCTTATTTAATATTGTTTCCCACACATGTCCAGTAGTAAAAATAAAACTGGTACTTCATGAAAAGAGCTAACAAGATATTCTGTCATATGAGTTTGAAAAGTAAATGCAGCAATATGGAACTGTCATTTATCAAAATCCTCTCAATTCTTTAGGTATAGCAGAAATACATCAATCCATTTTCAACTGAGCTGATGTGTCGGCTGGTATCTCTTGTAACATTTTAACCTCTAGATACTTTTCTATGTAGTAAAAAAAGTTTGCAAAATAGAACCTAAAAGTGAAGCTAATCCATTCTCATTTTTAGCATGAACTCTAGTAAAACTTTATTATAAATGGAATTTTCATCCTAAAATTAAAATATTCAGAGAAGATTAGTACTATCATACATAAAAATGGAAAAAGCATAAGAGTTAGCTAAACTCCTCCTGCCCAAAGAGAAATTAAACAAACAAACAAAAAATCCACCACAAACCACCAAGCAAAAAAAAAGCCTAAGTGGTTCTGCAAACTGTGGAGCCTGTTTTCCCATGATCTCCTTACTGGTTTCTCTGGTGCCAGAAATGACACAATGACACGCACTTCAATTAATTCTTACTTAAAAAAAAAAAAAAGGAACAAAAAAACCCAACAAAATGAAAAACAACCACACACACAATCCCTCTTCCCTCAGTTGGTGCATTCATGTTCTCTTGTTCTCTCTCTGAATTCCCTGGTGTCTAATAAAGATTGAGTGGCAGTCTTTTCTGCAATGTGAACCTTAACAGGATGCCTTCTTCCAAGCTAGTCACCTACTCTCATGAAATCTATAATGACTAAATTAATTTAAATTGGTCCACTGATATTAAAAGTTACGGCAGGGATGACAGAAAATCATGGCTATACAAGGACAGACAAGACACATGCTATGACTGCATTAAACCTGGCCTCCTAAGTCCAAAAGCCTAAGAAAAGGATTATACGCATTATAGACATTTTCGTGCCAGTGAAGCTTAACATATTTTGCCATGCCACATCTGCATTATTGGTATTATACCAACAATAGCAGAGTTAGGGAGATACCTCATTAGACCACACAGAATTCATATTATGCCTCATATTATGCAATTATTCACATATGCCTCCTTCAGAGCCATAAAAATCACTTTGTATCCCCCCAGTTCTGCACATTCAAGGGGTTGGAGCTGACCCTGGAAAAACACCCAGAACCTTTGCTACAGCTGTCTTTGCTGCAACAGTGAACACCCAAGCTGACACAAAACAGGGAATCTAGATTCTGTTAATTGCTGTAACATTTTCAAGTGGCAAGAAAAGGCATGACCAGAGCTCTTGCAAGGTTGGACCAGGCACAATCAGAACAGCCAATACAAAGTATGAAACTTGGTGCTTGGGAGTAACACAGGCCTACCAAAGCCAAGGTAATAGAGCAAGTCTTTTAGATAAGCAAATGATAATTATTTACCTGAACTGAGTCACACATGGACAAATTGTAATGATCAAACTAAAGACTGAGTTAAGCTATTTTTAAGGCAGGACATAGGCCTTCTACTAAGCTACATGAATTCTTGAAACGTTACATGAGTGCTTCTTGATAATTATCATTTGCCAACTGAACTCTGAGACTAGATCACAATTTTAATTTATGAACTCCTAAAAGGTTGAGGTGCTACAGTAAACACTTTCTATATATTCCATAACATGAAAGCTGCACTTAGACAAGATATTTCAGTTGATGGAGGACAGCAAGCACTGGCTTTTCGGGACCAGAGGTGAGGAAGACTCGCAGTTTCCACAAGGACCTGTTGTTCATTATCACTAATATTCCATCCAAAATTAAAACATACCTCCATGCTAACGACAAGTTTGATCAGTCCGTAGTCGAAGCCTATGTATGTAGTACCAAAAATATTATATGCCTATCTATTAAGAGTAATGTAAAGCACTCACTTCAAAAGACAGCAGTTAAAGTATTCTCATGTAACTGGTTAGCTAGAACACATTGACAACTTCACCTCTGGTAGAAACTGGACTGTATCTGTCAACAATAACCACCCCAAAATAAATAACGACAATCAACAGAATTGAGAGAAGTGAAGCAATATTAGTAAAAGTAATTTGCAAGGCTCAAAACTTTTATACTTCACAGCTTAATTAACAGAAATTTTAGTAATTTATCAAAAGAGTAATAATCGTCGTTTAACAGTAACCTTTAAAAGAAAGTCTCACAAACAAATGACCATAGCACAAGTGCATACTCCAGCTACTCCAATAAAACACTTTTTGTGCTAAGAAGAAAGATCTTTTAAAAGGTAAAAGCAACATGAATGTTACTTAAGTTTTACAACACATGACATTGGACTCCCCTGTTTACTCATTTTTGCTTTTTCCACCTCTGTTTTGCAAACAAGTAACTTGATACACACTTATACATACATCATTGTCAAGCATCTACTAAAATGAAGACTTTTCACTTAGGCTATGTAATATCTCCATCCGAGAACAGATCAAGTAGCATGATTAAAATCCTGAATGATATCTAACCCCAAAAATATGTGATAATGATACAAATAAGCTTCTGTTCTTTCAGTCACAAAAGTTTAAAATGGTAATCTAATTACAATGCAAGGCTGACTGATTTTCTTAAACCAAAAAATTCTTCAGAGAAGTTTCCTGAGCAGGAAGACAGTTCAGTAACAAAAGGTTAAATTGTGTTAGACCAACCAGTGATTTGGAAGCCTCTAGCTACTGTTCAAACCTGCTTTCAATGAAATTGATTTGTATGCTAATCTCAAAGTCAATTTGGCCATGTCTGATTATAGCAGAGAACTAGATGCATATGATAAGAAAAAAGTTCACTTAAATTGACATATGTTATTTTTTACAGTGATTAGATAATCATTTCCAGAATGTGTTGAGTTTTCAGCCATCTTTAATATGAAAACATAAGTCATATCTTTAACACTTCTTTTATAATGTATTCTTCTGGCTTCTCTTAGTGCTTGTGATAAATTCCATTTCTAAAGAATGAGTGATTTTTATTAAGTCACAATGGCCTTTCTACACATAAAACATAAACCAGATGCACAAGCTATTACATACACCGTTATTCAAAATTAGGAAGTGCACCTTACAGTAACATCCCAACCAGACACTGTTTACACTTGGCCACAAACCACTTTCTTAACACCACAGATAGAGTCAGAAGAGTGATAACTACCACTGCAAAAAGGGAGCAATGTACAATTCAGCCACTTAGCAGGAAGCAAACCAATGTGAAAGACCGAATCACAACAGTGCCACCTACAGTAAAGAACGTTTACGGGAAAAAATAAATTAATCAGTATTCAGTCAGAAAATTAACAAAATTGGAACTCAATAAGCAAAAACTGACTTCATACAAAAACTGAGATCTAATAACATTATGTATATCACTACAAGTTTTACACTTCAATAATCAGTCATTGCCCAAGATGAAAGCATCTTCTTAAATCTGAATAAATATGCTGTCAGCTTTCCTATTTACAATGCTTCACTAAATACAAATCAAAAAGTAACATGTCTCTGAAGCTCTAATTCCCCAATTGGCTTTTTTGTGAAGTATAAAAAAAGCACAGTAAGAGCTACATGACAACAGGCAAAGAACAGCTGAAGACTTACCTTGCATTCTACAACGCTCTGATCCGATTCACATGTAACATAGATTTCATCAACTGCCCGTCTGAGATTGTCAAAAAGAAATGCCCAGTATCGAGCTCGCAGATCAATTTTTCGAGGCTGTCTTGTTTTTGTTGGGCTTTTGTCAAAGTTTTTATCTCCCGCTGCTGCTGCTGCTGTTAATTTACAGTCTATGGTAGTGCTCTGCAAAACCAAGACAGAACAGAAAACAACAAACAAATACGGTAAGGGGTTGGGTTTCTGTGCAACACACACTTTTCCAACATACTCAAACATTTGTAAACAAATTTTTCACTGAAGACTACATCAGCCCACTGACGAGTTTTTTTTAAAACACACTTTCTTATCTTAAATATAGGCAGCAGCTATGTAGAACTAGATTCTGTTTCTTTGACATTTATAACCCAACATTTGCATCACACAACAGTACAAGATATTCTGCCTCTTAGCACACTGGAAAACTACATTTTCTAATTACGTATCCTGTATTACTTATTCTGACAAGTATGTGCATCCAGAGATGAAAGTTACATTTAACTAATAATCATACCAGCAGTATTCCATCACAGTTAAATTCTATTACCAAGACATTACATACGACTTTATCATTTTTAAACCCTCATTCTAATATATGAGTATTAATGTCAGTGAAATGCTGATGTGGCTAGCCCTTTGATTGATATGTTATGGCTACACTGCAAAGGAGATGCCAGCAAGCACTGAATTAGTTACAAAAGGAAGCTTCCACACTTTAGAAAACTACTTGTACTAAGATTTCCACTCACCATATTGTTAACATTACAAGCTCAATTCAACCCAATAAAAGTGGTGTGACAATGAATCAAGTTGCTCCTACTTATACCAAGTCTGAAAGTGTCCTCATGCTGGTTTAAGTTCTAATTTAACAGCTTTAACTACAACAAATCTGGTTTGATTTTTAGTGTTAATATGCAGACTAACTGATCTAGTACTGCTTTGCTGCACAGATGCAGAGTACTGCCAATATGCTGTATGTGACGGGAGCAGAGGGAAAACATCCGACTGTCTTCACAAACGGTGGCTCAGGCAGGAATCACTACATACCTACTTGGAAGTACTGTTATGCCACCTGAGTGTTATGTACCAGTTGACCTTGTGCGTTCAGCTTAGTCACTCATATGGGGATATGTCTCCTTGACAGACTCACTCATCTGCAAAGGATATTCCAAATGATTCTGAAGCATGCCTATTTGGCTGAATATACCAAATCAGTACTTGGCCCCACAACACTGTCCTTATTAAACTTGAAATTCTCTCCCACAACAAAAAACAAACTGAAAAATCCTGCTACCATGCCAGACTTCTGTAAGCTTCTGTATTCCGCAGTAGCCAGGTGGATAAGCACCTCCAGTAAACCCAAAGTGATGCCCAACTGTATGCCATTTTGTGATACATGCTACAAGAGTCTGGGTTTTGGGGTGGTGGTTTGTTTGTTTGTTTTTTTCATTAATGCATACATTTTAATAGCGCCTTTAACACAGTTTTGATACATTGGTCCACTGTGGCACAGATCTCCAGAAAAATCTATTCTTACTGGAGTACACTTGTAGGGATTACTGCAAAATTCCATTTTAAAAACTCTACTTTTGGTGATTGAATAAAAACAATCGAAACTAACACTGTGCAAGCCATTACACGGAGTTTACAATTAGAATATCTAATCACTAACTAGAAATACTGTAAATAGCAAAACAACTGACTGGGATTCAAGCCTTTTTGTCGCCTATGTAAAAAGCTAGGAAACATTATTTCTTTGTGCCAAAAGATGAGTGTCATAGCAGGTAAGTTTATACATGGAGACAGAGAATTCTTAGCTGAGGCCTTGTATATAAACCTTTAAAGCAAAGCTTATACTGGCTAATTTACAGCTTCTTTAAAATACAGTTTATAATGACACAACCTTAACTACCGAATCATAAATAACTGTACTGAAATAACAGTGCTACCTTTTGCTGCCTGTATTTACCAAATGTGACCTTAGTAAAGAGATTAGGTTTCTACTTGTTCAGCTAATGTTGTTGATATAAAGGATGAGTTGTTTTGGAATGGGAACCATGCATAATTCCCACTATTTGAAAGATAAATTTTCAAATGTATCTTTAAGACAGTGTCATGGAATATGTTTTGAAATTTAGGAACAAATGTTAGCCATCTACTGTATTTGGCATCCATTTATCATCTCTCTTATATGTCAGCTGTATTTTAACTAGGAAAACAGCATGTTGAACCATGTTAACTACTCTAAGTAAGCTGTAGCAGTTCCATTATTATCCCTGTAAGCAGATTTCAAGCGTCTAAGTAAAACCTAAGCAACATTTACAGTTACTCATATTCCAGTAGAACGCCTCTGAAAGGATGCTAACACCTAAACTACTGAATTTCTTGTAAACACAATCACACAAGCAGGTAAGCACTAAGTTGGTGGTTAGTTAATAGAAATAATATTTTAAGTTCCTGATACAAGTCAGTTCTAACTCTGTACATTTGAATTTGTCACAGCCTGGTATCTGCCACTCAAGGAAACAGAAGTGAATTTTCAGAGAACCACCCAAATCATGTTCCATGTTTGGCACTTCAGTCTCCAGAAATTCCATGAAAAAAAATCAAACTCAGCAAGCTACTCTCAAACTTAATCAAGTTTGACTGGCACCAACTTTACTGAAATGAAAGCCAGTACTCAAATTTATTAGTTGCAGCAAAGACTACTTTTAATATAAAGATACTACTAGTATCCTACACAGACTGCTATGTTCTGTACAAATGTTTAACGCAAGCAGGATTTCTGAGTTAATCTGTATATTGTTCAGCAGAATCTTTACCTGTAAGCATTTTAAGTAAATTTTCCAGTGAATCAAACTAACTTTTCACTGTGAAAAGGAAGAAATGCTGGATTAGGTACAGACTTTTCAAGACTGTAGTGCTGATGTACAGCTATAGCTTTATTATTCTTACTCATCCTTCCCGGAATTAAGTTCTAATTAAACAGTATTTACTAGAAGTACATACTTTTGACCAGATCATATTTTTCAGCGTCATGCTCAGTTTGAGAGTGATGCAATAGTGAAACTCAATTTACAGAGATTATCATCTCTGGATCTCTCTGGTATTCTGAGGGAATTTACGGGCAAAGGACAAAACATTTCTAACACTGCAGTCTGAAGAACGATAAGGCAATGATCTCACACCTTCACCAAGAAGGAGCTATACCCAAGCCACATAAGCTCCACCTAGATCCTTGTGTCTAGTGCTTCCAACTAACTCTTAGCAGGTTTTCCACTTTGGTTAGTAGTTGAGGCACAAGCCTCTTTCCACTGACAAGACACAAGTACACAGAATTAAGTTTTTCTGAACAGAGTTCTAAAGCTCCAATCCTGCAAACTTCTACAGATCATTCTGAACTGGATGTAAGTACTTTTGAATCTCCTAAGTGATCTCAGAGCCCTTAGCCTTTGACAATACACTTATCCAAAATTTAATATTTGTTCAACAAATCTGAAGACTATTGCTCACTAAAAAATATTTTTTTAAAAAAAATCAATCATAGTGTTTACAAACACACCAAAAAATAGCCTGCCTTGGCCTCCCCCCCGCCCCCCGCCTCAAGTAACATGTGTGTTTACCCGAAGTGTGACAATGGCTTATACAGACATGATCTAGCAGGCCTACACTGAAGCTTGTCCTCATTAGAACAACAAAACCCGCCCAAGAACAGCAAAGATTCAGAGGGGCTAGTTGATATTATCTCACTTGCAGTGATCGTTCAAACCTTCAACCGCAGAAAATGCAAAGCTTTTGTGCTTTTGAAGTTAAGAAACACAGGAATATTCCTTCTTACATCTCAAGTAACTCAGTGTGGATGATGAAAGTGACATTAAAACTGAATCTCTCCTCCCCCCAAAATAGTTTCAGTAACTTGCCTTGGAGTTCTGGAAAGTATGAAGTGTATATTTATTCTCAGGATGCCAAAATTTATTGAATGTATATTTGCCAGCACCCTACTGAGAGGAAGATGTGGTTGATAAGATTATACAAAAGGGTTCTTGTAAGCTTATTTTCTTGAGATTAGCAGCCCATTTATGTGTAAAGGAAAATTAAAACTGAAGACTCAACAAAAGTAACAAAAAAAAGCCACCAATTTACAGCAGTATCCAGTGTCTGAAATGCAGTAGAAATAAAGGTGCTGAATGCCAAACTGAAGTGCCAAGATGCATAGACACTCAGCAGTCCATTTCAAACCTTAATTGTACCCACTAGGAATGCAGTTTCTACAATATAGTTTTAGTATAGCTATCCCACACAGAGCCACTGAATAACAATCAAGTATTCTCCAGAAAACTCAGTATTTACGTAAACCCAAGAGACTAAAATAGACAGAACCCAAACTATGTAGCAGATTACTCTTGCACCCAAAAGGTTCTGAGGGTAAACCCTTACAGGGAGCCCCAACTACATCAACAAAATTCCACCAGGATACAGAGTGTCTGTAACATACTAGCACATGAAGAGAAAACACAAGGTTAATAGTTGCTAAACTAAGTTGGGAAAAGAACGCGCCTATGTTTTAAAGATGCAAACACATCTCTAAGGAAGCAGAATTATTCCCCCCCCCCCCAAAAAGAAAATCTTCCATATGTCATATTATCAAACTCTGACAGACTGTCTCAAAATACTAAATGGCTAAAGTCATACTAATGGCTAAATCCATTAATCAAAGCAAAGCAACTGTTAACGATATTAAACACGAAGAAAGAGGTTATTACTTTATTAATGTAATAAAGATTGTCAGTGACATAGAAAAAACATGAATAAAAATAAGAGCAGTTTCTTCTTGACACCTCTCATTCAGACTTGCTTTCCAGTTGTGGCAGTACACTCCTGTGTCCGTAACACCAGTCATAACTCTCGGAAAATTTACTCACCTGGACTAATTTTTTACAAAATAGGATATACTGACTTCAGTCAGTAACACATGAGGTCAAGAAATACAGCATTTCCTTAAATTAGAAAATGGGCAGAAAGGTAGCCTTTGTTTAAGCAGCATGCTTATAGGGAGAATATCCTGTATCATTTTATTGAACAGCACTCTCCTTAAAGTAACTTTAATGCCAAAAAGTCATGCATCCAGAGGTTAGGAAGTGCTAAAAGTAAAGGCTGAGGAAGATAACCTAAATTCTGGCATTTTTAAAGTTCTGAATACTTGACTTTGAAACCTGTATGCTTTAAAAATACAAAAACAATAAAAATACAATGCACTGTTTTATATATGTATTATACAGCCAGTAACGTATCAGTGATATCACAAACATTTTTATGTTGTAAATTTTATGTCATAATAAAAAATGAGCAGATACCTGTTTTGCAGTCTTGTGCGTTCCTTGAGCCACTCTCTTTGTCTTTCCACCAGCTTGCCATTTTGATTTTCCTGTGTTGTTTTAATCAACAATAATGATTTTAATTAGACAGAGCATTCTAAAACACGCATTATCTCATCTTGCAATGTACTGATATAGGCACAATTGATGAGTTAAGAGGTTTGTAAAGTTGTACATTCCAAATATATATTCCACAGTTCAGAACGTGGATAATGCCAGAAAACACACAAAAAATGAATAAAAATTACAAAGAAAGGCAAGAATTACAGACTTCATTAAACAAAGATAATCTACCTTTAAGTGCTCAGTGCCTCTGAAAATCATGTTATTACAACTTACATGTCAAATATGATACTAGTTTTCTATATAGATTAAAAAAGTCTGCTCTTGAATGACTGTTCAATCAGATATTACAGAAGTAAAACAAGGAATATCTTTCTTAGGAAAAACAAATGTAGTAATTTAGTTTTTCTCAAACTGTTCAAACAACCTACCAATAGATTTACGTATTTTCTGCCAAGAAAGATGGGGAAAAACAGAACTTAGAACTGGATTTAGTTCATCTACATTTAGGTAGCCAAAGGAAGAGAGAAAAATGTTCACAGAGCATGAGTCAATCCCCTTAAGATCTGAAATGCCTTCTCAAATGTAGCTGTCTCCCTCCACTGCTTATATAAAGAGACTTTAGCAACTATGCTTCCAAAATCAGTTTAAATTCCCACAGTCAGAAAGGATGATTTCAGGTCTCCATGCTGTGGTGGCAGCAATTTCTTAACTGATTAAAAATTATCTTTGCATAGATAAATTTGTGTTAGCCTAGACCTACCTGACATGTTTGCATTTAATCTTTGAGATTTGCTCAGGGGTAATTAAAAAAAAAAAAAAAAAAAAAAAAAAAAAAAATTTTGACGGTTTATTCCTTCAACTTAGTATCTAACTTGCACAACATGAAAATCACAGGATCCAATTACCAAAAACATAAGTTAAGACAAAATACTAACTATGGCTAGAGTACTCTCTAGCACAGATTACATCTAAGTTTCAAGATTATGTAGCTAGATGAAGCCAAGCAAATAAATGCATTAGTTGAATACAGTTCCTTCCTAGACCATAGAGATCATTCCTGTATTTCAGAATTGTCCAGCTGAGATTTTAACAGTTCTTAGGCCAAATTCCCTAACACAGTCCAGCTGTTTTACATTGCTCTGACTACGTAAAGCAGCTGTAAACCTGTCTTAATCAAGCAGTTGTACAGCTGGTTTGTACAGCTGGTTTGCACCACTGGCTATTCCAAGGAACAAGGCCTTTAATTTTAAAACAAATTAAAAATTATTTGCTTGATAATTCATTTTTTAAATGCTACCTTAGCCAGAACAATAGCTACAAATTAATATATTAAACTCAATTTAGCAGCATTCAGGAAAAAAATCTGATTCAGCTACTGCAGGTATAAAAACTTCCTATTCACTAAAAAGCTTAAACTGCAGATCAGTTCCATGTCAGAATTATGATAACTGAAATATTTCAATCGCCAAAGTCTCTCTTCTGACATGATTTACATTCTGCAAAGACAAGATTTTGAACGCAATGGCATACAGAACTTGCACAGTGAAAAGGCTTACAAATATGGGTATGTTAAAATTAAAAAAGGGCAGATGAACAAAAAACCCAGTTGCAGTCTCTTTAGATTCTACAAAAAAGAGAATACTAATCCATCATCTAAGAACTGGGAAATGTCTGAACAAGTCCCCTGTAAAGACAAAAGCAAGTTTTCTGGCACTTTCTATATAAGGCAGACATTTAGAGAAAACAAAACTTATGTAAATACCAGGTTTTGCAAATTTAAAAGTAAACAGTGTGTGGCAAGGACTAATTTTTTCTTAAGGTGTATGGGCCAAAAAGTTTTGTATTTCAGCAGCAGCCACATTTCCAAGCTTTATTGTTCTTTTTCTTCTACTAAGTGCCTCTGGTTATTAGAGGACATCTTCCTTTCTGCTTTTGTCCTTTTATATTCACAAGTAGTGACAATACAAGAGCACTGCTCAACCATTATGCGTATGTTCAGTGACTACTGGTATGTAACTACAGAATACTAGCATTGCTATGAGATACACAGGAACTCAATGACATACAAAGGGCATTACCTGCTAGAAATTTACTGAATTTTAAGGAAAGAACAATAGTGACCAAAGATAATAATCTCATCAGCTATTAAGTTGCCAATGTGAGATATATAAAGTAGCAAAATTTTGCAGCATTCAGGGAGCTACAGTCATATTTTACACTTGAAGTCCATTTCCTCTCTGTCTCGTAATTAAATATGAAGCACACAGGGTTTATGATTTGTGAAGACTTCCTGTCACAAAAAGCTGAGGTGCTAATATCTCCAAAAAAAAAAAAAAAATAGCCATTGATAAACTATTTTCAAAAACTATCTTTTATACTAACAATCTCAACAATCATCCCTCTCACCTCTCCCTTCTGGATACTTTTACTGATACGAGAAATGTGGGAATCACCTTTAAATTTAGTAATTAATAGCAACCCTCATTTCTGTTCTCAGTACGGTAGAGATCAACTGCTGATGTTGTTTCAGTGTCTTTGACACTGTTCATCATCAGACCTTCAGCAGGAACAGTAACAATCTTCAGTTATACTTCTTTTCATCTCCTTGAATGAATCTGAGGATACAATTGGGTGAGCATTCTGCTGTTTTCCTCCAGTTCTTATACACAGTGTGAGAAATCTACTCTGTCACCTCTCTTCTTCCATATCATCTGTAAAACCTGTAAGACAGTCAGTCTACATTATAGTGCCACTGCTACATATAACCAGTCTGTAGTCTGGAATCCATCTTACTAGCCCAGCTGGTGCAGTTGCCCATCTCAAGAAACATTTTTGCAAAAATGAGGCTTGGGTAAGACCTAGTTGCCTGGACCTCATTTAAAGTGAGGCAGAGGCATCTGCCTGGAGGAAGCAACCAGATGAGACCAATTATTTTTGATCCCTTAATTGAGGACACATATTGAAGTTTTTAGTATTATTATAAACTGTATCTTTTTAGAAGTTTGTAGAGCAGTAGTAGGTATGATTTTTCTAATCGTACAATGCTAAGGATCTGGAGGCATGAATATCACCAAAATTCTCCATGTTTTTCCACCTCCAGTTTGAATTACAGCAATGCATTTTGCACAAAATTACTTCTACAAATCACTGTCACTGTCTTATCCAGAATATAATGGCCCTGTATTCACCTATCAGCACTAGACTGGATTCCCATTCATTTCAGTGAAATTCAAGGTTTGAAACTTGTGAGCCTTAAAGAATACCCTTCCCTTCATGTTATATCCTGCCAGTTACGATCAGATCCACTGTTGCTAGGGCTTACACATAATGTTTTCAGTCATGACTCTTCCAACTTCCTTACTGGCCAAAGAGAGCCAAGTTTCATGACTTTCATCACATACTGCAAAACCTTTTTACTCCATCAGGCTCTTGCTAAGGCAGTAGATTATACTGCACGCTCACCAAAGTGTGCCAGGTACCTTTCAACCAATAAAGTATGTTTCCTTACCCTGAAATGCTTAATCTACAAATGAATTCTATATGGCAAGAGTCCAAATGATTTTAAACAAACAGGAAATAAGAAGGGAACAGTTACAAATACAAGATTCTTCCAATTTTTTGGACACATCTCTTAAAGTTCCAAAGGTACCTTACCTTATATTAACATTTAAATGTCAAGCCTCTGGGATGTTTTAACTGTTGCTAATATCATAGCTTCAATTTTATAATAAAATTTGTGTGTAGTGCTTATCTGCATGCGGTGCCTCAAATTTCATGCTAGGTATATAAAATAATTACATCAAAAAAACTCTGAAATCCACTGTTAGAATGATCACAGCTTTCCAATGTGGGCAAGATCTAAGTGACTCCAACAGGCAATTGGTAGCCAGAGGTCTGGAATGCAAATTTAATTCTGGAGACAGAGTATCAGACTAGTGAATTTTTCACAGTTATAAGACTCTCACCCTAGGACACAAAGTCAACTGTACCGTTAATTAGTCTATCCAGCAGAATCTGCTGCATATTCATGAATTCTGTGAAGGAGTATTTTAATTTCAATAGCTGAAATGTGTTAACAGTCACGACCTCTTCTAGACCAATGCCACCATGCTTTGGATTTTCTCACGTCATTTATATATATGTATATTCGTAACAGGAATTTCAGATCCGACATAACAAGGGTGCATGCTGCTCCAAAACATGTAACAGAAGTGTGACCTGCCATTCCAGAAATCTCTCTCCTTTTTAAGGAAATATTTCTTATTGACAGGAATTATGTATTTCCATTAAGGAATTAGCAGGTTTTGATCACAGTTCTTTTCCTTATTGCTCTTTTACCCATGTCCTCTATAGAAAATACCCAAGTCTTTCAGACAAAAAGGTAAATGGTAAGAAGGACACAAGCATACAATTTTTAAAGGAAATAGAAAAAGAAAGGATACAAACTGAAAAAGCGAATCCAGCATTTTAATTTATCAACCCTCTATAACACTACCACTAGTAACAGCAAATGCCTATACCTCACTGTTTCTGCAGAAGAAAAACAAACAAAAAATCTCATAATGATTAAGAGTATATAAAATGTTAAATCACACACTGTTACTGCCAAAGCAAGACCTCTGAACATTATAAGCAGAAGAAACTGCCCAAAGACAAAATTCTGCTTTGTAGAGAAGAGTTGCAGGATTGGCTCAAGCAGCCTGAACCCTTGGCCTGATTTACACAACCCCTGAACGAGTTAGAACTGTCCTAATTCATAATATTGCTGTATCATTACTCAGGGACAAAATATATATTGGAAGATCAGCATAAAATGAATCAAAGCTCACTGACACCAACATATATACCCTCTAAGCCAAGACAAGGGTCAAGAGAAAAAGGATCTGGCTCTGTCACTTTCATTAGCCACAAGTTCCTTTCCACAGGGAAATTTTCCATCACGCAATTATCATCAGATCCTTTGTATTGTGCAAAAAGGTCAACCTATGATTTAATGAAGAAATTTTAAAAAGAAGAAAGCACCAGTGACAGAAAGTTTAAAAATTACAATGGTGCTAATACAACCAAATTAAGGAAATGAATATAGCTACTTAGATTTTAATTATCATACATAACAACTATTTAATGAAGGCTAAAAATTCACTTTTACATTCATTCTTCACGTGTTGGCAGAAAATGTTAGAGCAAACATTCATCTACAACTCACATACACTTGTTTTTAAGGGAAAAGTGTTACTTGAAAGTTTCTAAAAGACTATTACAAACAAGGCAGTATTCAAAAAAAGCAGACTCTTTAAACAGAAATTGAATCAACTCACAAGTAGCTCAAAAATACTGTTAGAAATACACTCCATGTTCCTTTTGCATATTCTCATTCATATTACTACCTTTCCCAAAAGTGTAATTCAGAATTTATAAATACTTTGGGCTCCAGTTCTATTCTGCTTAAATGACGTATGTGACTAGTTCAATAATATCAATGGATCTACTAACATACTCAAGAATATGCAGGCAAATGTAAGACTAGCAAATAGATAAATGCATCTTCTGGAGACAGCCGTAAATGAAGCTGCCACAAGAACAAAAAACTGGCCCACTTAAAAATCCACGTATTCATGATAATAAACTGAGTAGCTGTTGCATGTGATCCAAAGCTGGAAGGTATGCATTCTACTTAGATTATGCTCAAGTCTTAAATTATTTCCATTTTCTCTTCCTACGTGTAGCTAACAAAGATTCACAGTACCTGTTTTTCTGCTGACCAGTTAGTGCTTTCTAAAAATGCCACTGCACAAAACGTCCTAAGCTGGGACAATACTGAACTAAAAGGGTCAAAACCTGAAACCAAAGCTTGTAAATGTGGACACTTGTAATTAGGCTTAGGATGTTTAGCTGACAAACATAAGTTAACTGTCATCCTGCTTGTCACTGTTCAACAGAGGTACACCTATGGCTTCTGAACTGAATGCAATTTCCTTAATGAAACCTGCACAAATGTCCACGTACAAACATCTAAATAGGTTTTCAAGCAACTCTTTGCCTTCTGTGACTTTAGACTTTTCAGCTTTAAAAAAGAAAAAAAAAAATCACGAATATACCTTAATGCATAAAGCAAGGCAAAGACAGTTTAAACTTTGGGTCAGTTTGCTTCAGACATAGGGTTAATGATCTTGTAACTTAGACAAAACTTTTCATAGAAATATCTTTTTCACTGGCAGAATCACAGAACAGCTGAGGTTGGAAGGAACCTTTAGAGATCATCTAGTCCAGCCTCCCTGCTTAAAGCAGGGTCAGCTAGAGCAGGCTGCCCAGGACTATGTCCAGTCAGGTTTTGAGCATCTCCGAGGACAAAGACTGCACACAGTTTCTCTAGGCAACTTGTTCCAGTGTTCAACCACCTTCACAGCAAAAAATTTACTTTTAGACACTCCTGCCTAAGTCTCAAAAGCAGTAGCACCTACACAGGGACATGTGAGCTACAAAAATACTTGAGATTAAGCCCTCAAAAACAGCATTCTGACATCTGGAACAGCTTGAGCAGCTTAAAAATTAAAATCAATTGCTGGCTCCTTAAGTCATCATAGCACAAGAGAATATTACAACAGTAACAAAACTGTTCCAAGGACTTGCATTATGGAAAAGTGTCCCCACATATCCCCTTTAAGTCTTAAAGTTCTTCACAGATGTTTACCAAAGACTGAAGTGATACCAAAAGAAACTTCCGAACTTGTTTGTTTTAGAGCATAGAGAGCAATTTGTTAGATTGTTCTAAGCCATCCTCACAATTCTGAATTCCCAAGTTACAAGATATCAGTTTAAGACAACATTATTATATTACACAAGTATCTTGATAGTATCAGCAAGACAACAGTCTTAGATGTTGCTTACAGACAAAATGAAAACAGTTTTTAATCTGTTGCGGTGGAGGTTTTATAAAGTGATCTGTCAACTGCAGGCTGCATTTTGTAAAAAAGCTTTAAAATTATACCATGTACACTAAACATAACCATTTATTTTTTTAATAGAGAAATCCTATATAAGAAACATGTTTCCAGGTGAGCAACTCCAGTGGACAAAGGGATAGAAGTGGAAAAAGCTGGTGGAAGACTGCTGAATACATACCATCATCTTCTTTGTTTTCCAGTGGAACGCTCCATGCAATTAGGTTCCTTGCTGTACGTCCCTCTTCTGCAACTATTTTCCTCACTTTGTCATGGCTGTTAGAGCGTTGGAAGGAAGCCTGAAAATAAGAAATACAGGGATGGGGAAAAAAAAAATATATATATATATAAATTTTTGGTTCTATATGTTGATTTCATCCAAAGTAGGGTGCGCGGGTACTAAATTTTCCTCAAATACTTGAAACAGGTGTACATATTCATTTTCACAAACATTTTTCTGCATAACCAGACTAACTCATTAACATGACATGAGAGTTACTACCCAGCCCTCAGTATGTGTATGTCTACACCACATATTTTTAACCTCCATTTAATTGATTGTCAGTGCTGCTAGAGCATCCCAGTAGACTTCACAAACGTTTTAGTTAGCTTGTGTTAATTAGAACTAATTACTCAAGATAAAAGCTGCAGGAGACCAAAACACATGTGTTAGCTGACTGGAGAAGAGGCTGTGTTCTGGTTTCGGCTGGGACAGAGTTCATTTTCTTTCTAGCAGCTGATATACTGTCATGTTTTGGATTTAATATGGGAATAATGTTGGTGACACACTGCAGTTTTCAGTTGTTGCTAAGTAGTGTTTAGACTAAGTCAAGGATTTTCCAGCTTCTCATGCCCAGGCAGCAAGAAGGCAAGACACACAGTCAGGACAGCTGACCCAGACTGGCTAAAGTTATAGTCCATACCATGGGATGTCATGTGTAGTATATAAACCGGGGGGAGTTGGCCGGGGGGGGCACAGATTGCTGCTCAGGAAGTAACCGGGCATCAGTCAGCAAGTGGCGAGCAACTGCACTGTGCATCACTTGTTTTGTACATTCTAATTCTTTTATCATTATTATTGTAATTTTATTATTATCATTATTATTTCCTTCCTTTCTGTTCTATTAAACTGTCTTTACCTCAACCCACAAGTTTTACTTTTTTTTTTTTCCCCCAATTCTCTCCCCCATCCCACTGCAGGTGGAAGGGAGCGAGCGAGCGGCTGCGTGGTACGTAGTTGCTGACTGGGCTTAAACCACAACTGCCTGGAGAAAGGCATGAGATTTATCGGAACTACCTGAAACGTGTAAAAAACCACCTCTCTTTCACTGAGAAGACAAGAACCTAGAAAGTATTTCCTGGCAACTGAAGTTAGCTGTTATTACTAGAAAGCTGCAGCTGTTCAAAGACAGAATGAGAGACACTGAGGATGAACTTCACCTACCTAATAAACATGTTTCTTTGCACTTGCAAAATACACCATCGCAAGACATTTGAAACCAAATATATTAAGAAATATTTTTATCAACCAACAGATGTCAATTAGATAAAATCTTGCCTTTTCTCCAGTGTATCAAGTTATTCCTCAGAAAATAATTTGAAACAAAGCCAAACTATATACTGTAATGATAAATTTATATACTGTGATAGCACAAAACTGCTGACCAAGTTATCTTTAAACACTGACAAACTTAACCACAAAGAAGTTACATAAATCTAAATATTATTTCAGGCACAGACTTATTTTCTATAGCATTAATCAGAAGACACATTTTTCCTCTTTTCATTCTTACCATTGTATGACTCAAGCCTGCAACCACTTAGTTTTATAGTACTAGTACATATTTAGAAAGAAAATACAGTAAAAATGAATATAGTAGATGAGTGGCTATAATTTATTAAGGCGGTAGGAAACGCAAGACAACTGAGAAACTGCTTTTACTTCAATGCTTATATAACAGTATTTAACTTCGGTTTCTCTCATCCAGATGTCCTCAATTGCATGTTTCAAAGCTGCAGTGTGCCATCTAGTGCTCCACAGACCTACCTAGAGATATCACCACATAATACAAGGAAAACAAAGAAAAAAATAGCACTGCTATGTAAGTGAAGTTTTGGAAAACCTAATGAAATAAAGCAAATTATATATTTTGGCCCAAAGAAACCCAAGCAAAGCATGTAAAAAACCAGGATCTGTTCTATGTAATTAATTGCCTATTCTTGCTAGGAATTTTTAGTAAGATGACTATTTCTGCTGAATCAAGTTTGGCTGGGGTTTTTAATCCCTTGTTGCTTAACAATACACTTTCCATCATTGATCTAAGAGTTAAAGACCCACAAATGTCACATAACTGTTTTAAAATCACTTTAAACTACTGTAAAAACTCCCAGTGTAAATACTTGTGGTGGCTTACTTCAGAACAGAGTCAAATAATTTTAACTTAATCACCTCTGAAATGTGTCTGTCTTAAACCAAAAGAAGACTATTCAGACTGCATTTTGCATTAATTTATTCTCAAATCTTCAAAAAGACCCAAACACTCACCTTAGCTGGAAGTAAGGCTAATCTACGGCATCCCTAACTGCCAAAAATGAATGAGTAAACAAATAAATCCTTCCTCATTTATTGCACCTTTTCCTTTCAAATCCTTCACCAGCGGACAGTGTTCACTTGGCACAATCTACGTAATATTTAACTATGGCTTTCCTACAGCACAAGCCTGCTCATTCTTGCCATACATGGAGGACTTGGAAATCATTTGAATGTTTTTCTTTCCTATTATTTTCCATGCTGTTATGTACCATTTCATCCTTCATTGGTCTTCCTATCTTCGAGGCTTACCATCCCTATTCCTTTAATCTTTTTTCTCATGTCTTCCAGATCTCAGATTTCAGGTTTTCTGAATCTGAGCACTTATGGTTTTCTCTGCCAGATGGTCTCCAACTGATTCACATCTCTCTTTGAAACACAACATCCAGAAGCAGATTCAAATACTTCAGTGAAGACTTCCTGAACGTTAAACACTGCGGACAGGTTATTCACATCTTACAGATGATACTCCCATTTAATCACCCCAAAATGATGCATGGGGTGGGTTTCTTTGCAATACGATATTACCTTTTCATCACTTACGATATAATCATAACACATGTATGATGACGTATCACACATGAAGTAGCACAACTTACACAGTCACAAAATAACAAAGCCTGGAAGGAACCTCTGCAGGTCTCATCCAACCCCCAAGTTCCTGTCCCCTGTCAGATCAGACCCAACTCTTCCTAATATATAAGCAGAATTTCTCTTGTTGCGCATACAGAATCTATAATCCCAAGGTTCCCTTCTGCACAACTGCTGCCAAGACAGTTGTTTTCCATCCTTATTTTTGGAGATCATTACTCCCATGTAAGTGTAAAACTTTCCATTAGTCCAGACCAAACAGACCTTTAAAATTATTTATTTTTTACAAGCCAGAAAGGCTTACAAGGAAAGCAGAAGTATCTCAACATGACATTTCCAAGTACTTTGTATCATGAAACTCGAACTTGACTTAAAATTCTAGTCTCCATAACTTAGATGTCAGTCAAAAGAAAACAACAAAGCCTTAAAGGAGGTCTTAACGGGACAGTTAGCAATAATGAAATGTACAGCCACAGAGAAGTGTAAACTATTGTGCCAAAGGCCATAGTGGGTATCAACACAGTCTTTTCATTTGACTAGACAAGAGTAAGCTTTATGCCCTCCTTCATATGAGTGAAATGATACTGATACATAGGTTTTTGTCCGCCCTCTCAACCAGAATCCCTATTTGCTACTTAACTATCCAAAGAAGTTATCTTCATCAAAGTGCTCTAGATACAATCATGTTAGGCAAAAGGAGTGACTACAAATTCGTTTAGCCTTAAGTAGCAGATTTTTGTCATTTAGTCTGTACTGCTTCTTTGCATGGCTATGAATATTAGAGGACCTTTTATGAGGATTCTTGTTTTAATGGTGTTCATATATACATACATTGCCATAAACAAAACCCCCAGTTTCATCCATTGCATTCTCAAAGAAAATGACTTCAGCTCTAACCTCAGCTACTTCAAAGACCACCACTCTATTAGTGTAAGCAAACATTATGGTCTTACACTAGAGCACAGGTTGGATGAAAGCAGTTTAAAACGGGAATCAGCTGAAACAATGTCTTAAAGTGCAAATAAACCAATATAGTAACACAAATAGAAATGATACAAAAAAAATTTCTTCTACAGTAATTCATTTTTGAAGGTTTCTCATCACGGTGTTAACAAAGTAAGTTGATCCAGTTTCTAGAATCAATACTTTCAGAGAGAAGGTACAAATGAACTGATCTATCAGTGTATCCCAAAATGAAAAATTAGTTTTTCTTGCAGTAGCAAAAATCCTACCACACTGTTACAGTAGCTGAATGTCTTACCATCATATTATAGCCTTCCTCCACATCAACAGGCTCACTTATTACGTTTTTGGACGACCCCATTGAGTTTTCATACCTGTGTCAAAATAAATGCAATTAATTATTTTCACATAAACCACTTCTAAAATTAATTTTAGCTTCTTAGGAGCATTTATGTCATAGACATCAGATGATCACAGTAAGCTTTTCAGAAGATAGTTTTATTTGTTAAGTGTTTGCATTGCTCCTTAGTAAAAGTAGCCAAGGGCCCAAAAAGAAAACAAAAAGAGAATGACCATACAGAAAAATGTAAATGTGTATGTAGTAAGCTAGTAAACAGTACACAGAATATTAAAACTTTAAAACAAATCATTGCATGGACTGCTCTGGAATAGTCAAAGGCAAGCAGAATAATCTTTCCTGTGACAGAGGACCGGGCAAGTTGGTTATTAGTTCAAAAAGAAAAATGAATCAGAGACATATTAAGAAATCAGTATCAGATAATTAGTGGCAAAGCAAAATAAAATTGAAAACTTCTGTTCTCATTTTAAAAAAAAAAGTGACAGTTCCTGTAGAAGTCAAATCTGAGAAAGGGAATCCTTTTATCCTGTTTTGAACTACAGAACCATTGCAACAAATGCAGAAGCGCACAGGACTAAATATTTATTGGCTTATCAAGAATTTTCAAAACAGCGATAACAATTCTGAAATAAAATTAAACCCTTGGCTTCATGGTTGAAATAAATTCTAGCCAGCTACTATTAGAATGCGTATGCTCTCCTTCAACAGTTCTTATTCTTTTGAAGAGCCAGACACTAACCAGCAGTTAAAGACACTTTTAAATTATCAGAAGTTAGGTAACAGAACAAGGTTAACCTTTAATCAGATCCAAAGTCGGATTTTGTTGGTCTTTATGACATTAATGACACTGCTTTAAGTGGGCTGCTCACTTGTTCTCATATTACATCTTGTATTCCTCGTAAATTGCTGATTTTTCTAAAAGTAAATAGCCAAAACCTATGTCAACAAACAGGCAGTTGTTAGGATTTGCACTTGTTTGTATGCTTTAAGACAACCTACTGAGCTTAAGAAAACTGAAACATTCTGCAGCTGGTTGAAGGAAGCAAGTTTTTGAAAACAAAGTAAGATTATCTTTCAGCATCACTTCAGGCATCAGGATAGGCCCAGCATGAGGAGTCTTCAAACACTGAGGCATCTTAGAAAACCGTGCTTTTGCCCACCAACTTAACTTGATTATAATCCAGGTGTAATAAAAGCTCATTAAACTGACATGTATATTTGAAGAAAAAGCCTGAGGGTCCAAGTATTTTCCCAGTACTGCAGTGCATTTGGAAATAATTTAAAAACAAGAATCTGTATTTAGAAAAATGTGCAGAGAATACAAACTCTACCCCCGAGTACGCTGCGAGGCCTACTATACTGTCAGCTTTTGTAACCATGGTTTTCTCTCTGACAGCAAAGGAAGACCATCAGTTTAAACTATGAACGCCGTTAACAGTTTTTAAAATCCAAATACTTACACACCTTATGGCGGTTTTTAAGAGTTTACAGTAAATTTTCTCAGGATGCGTGCCCCACCCTCCCATAGACACAACTTCCACATCGCAAGAAAGGCGGACCTGCGCAACTCAAATTAACAGCGAGGTTTACAAGCACGGTAATCTCCCGCTGACTGAGCAATTCCAAGTTTCCGCACAGACTTCGTTCACGACTGCGGGCTTGGTCGGGAGCGACGGGGGAAGAGACACTTAGTGGGAAGGGACAGGCCCCCTCCACCACCACCAGGCTGAGGCAGGGCTGCCGCGGGGAACAACCCGGGGGGCTCCGGAGCCCCGCTCCAAGGCAAGGCGCTCCGCCAAGCTCACCCACACGGCGAGGCCTATCTGACACCCACCGGGCCCGCTCGCCGACACGGGCTTTCCCGGTTGCCTGTAGCAACAGGCCTCACTCCCTCAGCCGGCCACCGCGCTGCGCTGCGCAGGGCCGGGCCGGGCCGGGCCACCCGGGAAGGCCGAGGACCCGGAGCCGCCCGCAGTGCTTGGGGGGGCTCGGCGTGGCGGAGGAGGGGGGAAGGAGGGCTGGCCCGCCGCCATCTTGGCCCGCCGCCGGCGCCCCGCGCCGCCCTGCCGCCGCGCCGCGCCCCTCCCCCGCGCCGGGGCGCGCGGAGCGGCCACTCACGCTCTCCGCCGCGCCGCGCCGTCCCGCCCGCGCGCGTCCCGCCGCGGTGATGTCATCGCATCCCGCCGCCAGCGGCCGCCCGCCCGCCGCTGCCGCCGCCCCGCTTGTCTCCCCCCCCGACGCCGCGGCCCGGCCCCGCGAGCCGCGCATGCGCCGCCGTGCCGGCGAAGGCATTGCCCTCACCTTGCCCGCTCGTCTACCGCTTGGTGCGGGGCTGAGGCGGCCGCGGCGCCGTCGTCTCTGACACGAGGGCTGGAGAGGGTTCCCGAACCGCGTACCGGAGGAACCTGCAACTCCCCGGCCCGTGTCAGGCCGCCTGTCGCTTGGGGCTGCCTCGTCAGCCCTGTGAGAAAGCCCTGAGGTGCCGTCAGTTCGGCCCTCCCGGGCCGACAGGACCGCTGAGGTGACGGCGGTCAGTCCCGCAGGGTCGAGCGCTTTCCCTGCCGTTGGGGAGATGAAAAAAGGAGAACGTCGAATATGTGCCAGCCAGTAGATACTCGTGTACAAGACATTGGGTGTATGTGCAGGCAAACAGCAAAACAGGACCTAATCCTGGGGTTTAACACTGGTGAGGTATGAGTTAGGGTACTGTGTCCTGCCTGGGCACTGTACTTGGAGATGGGTGGGGCTCGTGTGGAGAGGCCAGCCCTTCTCATGGGATTTGAGGCCTGAAAAACGTGATTTGTGAGGAAATACTGGGCAAGTTGAATCTATTTAGCCAAAAGAGAAGACAAAAGGGAATGTGGTGGGAGCGTTCAAGCATGTAAAAGCATGGTTATGAAGAGAAAGAGAATAATCCATTTCCCCCGCTGTGACAGGAATAAGAAGTAAGAGGCCTAAATTGTAACCTGGACAATTTATGCTGCTATCTCTAAAACGTTAAAAATAATACAAGGATTGGAACAGATGGCTTGGGAGATTATACATGCTTCAGCTGAAGTCTCCAAGAACAGCAGTGCAAACATCTCTCAGAAATGACGCATATACTTAACTCTGGTTTGGATCAGGGAGCTGAGCCAGGTCGCCCCTGAAGACCCTGTCCACATCCCTTATATTGTCACTGTTCGATTATGAGCTTGTTTGCTATTTATCAGGCATTATTTATCAGGCATTTGTCTGAGCTTCCACAACTGTCTTTTTGGTGTGTGGCTGAGCTGAGCACTGTGGTACTGGGCCTTGTGTCAAATCCTGCTGTTCTGGTTCGATGCCAAATCAGATACCACATTAGAAGTGTCATTTTATAACCTACTTCCTCAGATATTAATAACTGCACTAAATGCAAAGATGTAGAAAACCAGGTCTGTAATGTCTGCAGGGTCTAAAATACTTCAGGATACTTTGTGCGAGGTGTTACGAAACAATTGATTAGAACACTCAGAAAGTCATATTTGGGTACTACTAAAGCAAATGACTGCCATTTTGAAATCCAAACACAGGGTATTTGAACCTGATCATCTTTATAAGTACGCTGTTGCTCAGTTTTTTCCCTTACTTAAATCCACATGCCAAAATCCAACGACTTTTATAATGGAAGAAGGAAGGATAATCTTTGCATGCAGGTCTTAAATACACTTAATCGTCTCGTATGCAGCTTAAAATGTTTACAAGTGATAAAAACAAAATTAGGAGAATATGTCAAAACGGAAGCCTATCTAAAAAAACTACTGAAAATCCGTTTATTCTAAAAGGGTATAAATGACATACATTAGAGTGAAGAAAATTAAAGCTTATTCAAGTTAGGCAGTGATTTATAAAACTAAAATGTAGAAACATAAAAAAATTGTAGTAAACACCAGATGGATAACTTCACTTGCTAGAAATAACTGTTAAGAAGCTACTGTTTATGTTGCTGGACAACTGATCTCGTGCTGACAGTTTAACAGGAAGAGATTTACATTTGCAGATCTCATAGAGAAGAAGTTGTGTTGAACATGACCTAACATGAATTCCTTTGTGACTGAAAGAAGCTCCAAGCAGATTTGTGAAAGACTGTATGCAATTTGGCTTGGGGGAAGGGGGGATTTTTTTGAAAAGTCAGAAAGTTCAGCACATTAAGAAGTTTTTATATAGCGTGACTCATATTCTGATTTAAAAATAGCTTCACTGATACTCTCTTTTTACTTACAAGTTACAATAGTGATGCATTTGCTGTGCACTTGGTTAAAAATATCGAGGGAACATGAGAGCCTCTCTCTCTCTTTTTTTTTTTCCCCCTGCATCCATACCAGAATGATCTTGAATTTTATTATATGACCGATTAACTGCATGCTGGGAAGTGTCTGGGTTGCATTTTGACACAGGCTAACTACCAAGAGAAGAGTATGATTCCCTATGCTTTCCCTCTTGCTGAGCTTCAGATTTTTTTTCCTAATGTATAGGATATAATGACTTTTTGGTTTAGCTTGCTTTATTGTTTCAGTTATTTGTATTTCCTCCTCCTCCTATCTTGAGTCATCTCGGCATATGAATGTGTCATTAATAAACTTGCTCTTCGCACATTCACGTTGAATTTTTTACTTGGAGGCTATTACAGTTTAGGCACTTAAATGTATAATCTGATACACTTGTCAACCCTTGAGATAGGCAGCAGAGGTTTCTTGGGGTGTTAGTAATGCATTAGACAAAGAAGACAAAGCATCTTCAGTACTATTTCAGAAACCAAATCTTATTTCTGTTTTTAATGCTTACAGGATTTGCTTCATCTACACATGCCACAAGTAGTATGCCTTAATTCACATTTTGTATATGTGATTTATATAAATACTGATAGGAAATTTAACATTTAAACCAATAAAATATATTAGACTCAACTCACTATTAGATTTTTTAATAGAAAGACATTTCTTATATGGGCAGGAAATTGCAATAACACATTTACTGATTTATTGCAATATTTTACTCTCAGATCTTCAAAATGAACTGTCGTAGCTCTTCGCAGTTAATAGAATTTGAGGTTAACTGGGGAGCTGTACATCGCTGTTGCCACGGAAGAGACAGGACAGCGCAGCAGACAACCTCCATTAATCGAGGGCTCTGCTTAAACCTGGCAACAATTGTGTTTCTGGAAATCCAGGTAGGTTCATCTCACTTCTTTCTGTTTAAAAGAGGAGTTCCAGAAATAACAGTAGTATTGAAAGCAGAAGTAACAAATCTAGCGATGGTCTTGCGTAAATCTCGATTCATCCAGTAAGAATGATTAATCTGACCTCATTGGGCTTGGGATCAGAGCAATCCCAATTTCACACAACAGCTCTTAGGAATGGTATTCCTGGGGAGGCCCCCTGCTCATTTACTTGACGTATTTTTAGTTTGAGTGGTAAATGAGGTTAAATTCATTTTACAGCTTTCTTTTCTATTATCTGCATTGAGCAGTTATGAACATTTGTATTGATCCACCTTGTTAACTCTCGTAAAGCACTGCTCCCCTTTAACTTTGTGTTAGAAGCGTGACTTGCGAGTCGGGTCCTCCGGCAAGTGAATCGTTGGCTTGTTTTTGGTGTAAAGCTTTTACACCGTTCGTTTCCTGATCCTCTTCCCTGATGCCAGGGTTTGTTGACGCTTGCCTGACGTTCTGGTGACAAGTCACTTCGGTCTTCCAAGCTTCACTGATGCTTACAAGTCGGCAAACGATCCCTCCATCTCGATCGCATTTGGTCTCTTCCACGGGTACAGCAAAAAGGACTGGGCGAGAGAGGAGGGTAAACCTTCTGGTTCTCAACCAGCGGTCCGTTCCCGCTGCGGGTAATTCGGCACAGGCGGCGCCCAGGGCTGGGTCCTCCCGGCGGCAACCGCCGCCGGCTCCCCCCAGGGCCGCGGGTCCGACCCTCGGCGCAGGCGACGCCCCCGAGCCCCCCGCCGCCGCTCGTCCCGCCCTCCGCAGCCCCTTTCCCCGCCCCTTCAGTCGTGGGTCCCCTTCTCGGCGGGCGAGATGCGGCGGCAGAGGCCGCTGCTGCTGGCCCTGGGCCTGGCCCTCGCCCTGGCGGCGCAGGGACAGCACCGCGCCGACTACGACCGGGAGGCGCTGCTCGGCGGACAGGTGGGCGGCGGCGGTGGTGGGGAGGGAGGGCGGGAGCGGGCCGAGCGCGGGGCTTCTCCGCCGGCGAGGCCGCGGGGCGGCAGCCGCCGCCGCCGGCGGGCCGGGAAAGGGTCTGAGGCGTCCGGGGACGGCGGTTTGACGCGCGGTTGGTTCCCTGTGCCGCAGGAGGAGGCGGAGGAGTACGCGCGGCTCAACCCGGAAGAGCAGCAGCGGCGGCTGAGGGCCATTGTGAAGAAGATCGACTCGGACGCGGACGGCCTCCTCACCAAGGGTAACGGCGAGAGGCGGCCCGGCACCCGGCTGGCCCGGCGACCGCCGCGGTTGCGTGGCCCGGCGACCAGCTGGTAGCACGCGTGGGGGTTCAAGCGGGCGGGGGCCGGGCTTTGTCCCTGTCCCGGGTCTGGCCCCGCGCCCGCAGAGGAGGGAAAGATACGCTCCCCCCGTGACACCGCCGATGACTCCTGTGCTGTGGGGTATCTCCATGGAAAACAGAACGACCAGCTTGCACAGTGCGTTAGGAACGCCAACAGAGGGTGTCTCGGTCCCTAAGATTTCTGTTTTACGTGAGGAAAGAAGTGAGGGCCAACAGGAGCACACGGGAGTGAGTTAGCGTGGGTAAGAGAGCATTACTAAGTTGTAGGTACCAGCTTTGCACGCCCGAAGCCACTTTGAGTCAAGGGGATTTCTGTGTTTGAAATCCTGTTTGTGCAACTCGGAGAGCAAGTTTAAGAGGCAAAGAAAGTGCGCTGCAGTCATAGTACTACATATATGCGCTTCAATGCCTGGTGACACCGAGTGACACTGAGGAATCATATATTCGTTTCATCACAGTATCGTATCAAATGTCTCTTCCCAGACAGGTTTTTATCAGTCAGACTCGTGAACTCCACGGTAAACTCGGGCCTTTCCTTTCAGTACATGATCATGACACGTTATTAATTTAAGTTTAAAACTCATTATGACAATGTATTTTTGGTGTTTTGCTGTGATTTTGACAAAAAATCAAAATTGTCTCACATGCACACATGCAGAGCAAATAGAATCCTTGTTCAAATACCAGAACAGTGATACTTCATTAACATGATACTAAACATGCAGGAAGCTTTCTAGGTGAGAGGACAAAATATGGTTTTGAAGACAAGATCAACTATATCTCTTGAATGTCTTTGACTTTATATGCTGAAACTAATCAGCTGCACACTTATTTCAGTGTTCCTGCATCTGACTGTGTAGAGATGAGATAGTATATAACTTTGACAGGATGGCTAACCCCTGTAATAAACAACAAGCAGTTCACAACATGAAGGCTGTAAGGGCAGAAGTCTATCTAAAGGGTAGAAATTCCACCTGTACTCCATCCTCATGGTATATATTGCATCTGGTTCTCAGTCTAATGGAAACTTGCCCTCCCCTCGCTTCCCAAAGGAAAACTCAGAGTGGAATATGGTTTTACACCAAGAAACTTACAGTATCGAAGCTTTTTCAGCTCAGTTATTTCTCAGTGTATTGCAAAACACTCCTGGAGAACTTTTCCTTAGTAGTGGCGTCTCCGTTTGGAGGCTAACAGTGAGAGAATTTGTGATAAATATTAATACTGCTTCTCTAATGTTGGAGCATTAAGTATTTCTGATTAGTGGCACTGGACATTATGTGTTCAGATGACTGTGCCTCGTGCCTTAAATGCTGGGAAATAAACCATGCTAAAAATTATATGTTACCCATCTTTAAGAAGTCATGTTGCAGTTTCTTGTAAGGCAATGCTGGTTTTGTGCACAAGCCTCAGTGGTTATAAAACATGGCATGCACGCCTCCACATGTTCAATCAATTCACAGAATCTGTTACAAAGTTGGTTCCTTTGGTAATACAAATTCAGTATTCAAAATATATTTTTAAAAATCTCTTGCTGCTTTTCAAAGATATTTAAATAAACCTAGTAAGGTTGTATTGACACTTCTGCCAGGAAGGACAGAATAAGATACTTTAGTATTTAAAAATGCTATAAGATTTTTCTACACCAAAGTAGTAATTTCTGTAGGATTTTTTTATTAGTCATCATGACTCTTCAGAGCAGGATTTCAGTTGAGTTGATTTAGCTATATAATGTTGCAATGCAGAGGAAGTTGCCTTCCCTTTCTGGGCACCTGAAAATAACTGGGTGATACTGAGGGAATATGTTCTCCCAATCTTTAAATGAAGTAACTTTAATGTATTTGTATGAATTCATCTGCATATTCAGCTTTCTTTTAGCCATGTTTCTATAAAAACAAATAGCTTCAAAGCATTTCCAAAAATATATAAGGCTTGATTTCAGCCCCAAGTAAAGGGAAAATATTTCTTAATGTTTCATTCTGGTAATTAAGGCAATGGCAGTGAATTTATTTTTATTTCAGTTTGTGGATTTTTCAAAAGAAACCCAAAACTGATGGGAATGATATTTTGGGGGGATAAAAATTATGTTTAGAGTTGTCTATCTAAACCATATTCAGTATCATTTTCATAAAGCTCTAAAGAAAAAAAAGGTGAAGGGATGCTACAGTGTTGATTGGCTTCAGATTTGGAAAGGCATAGCCACGTAATCATTTCAGGCTGACATAAATGTCAGCAGGCACCAAAAGGGGCAGGCTTCCTGCTTCCATTGTTTGGGTCCCAGTGACCTAAATAAGGGTATGTTCTCAGCTGAAAACTAAGAATTTTCTTACAGGATAAGTTTTTAGTGATCCACTTTGCTATGTAGCTGTATGAATGCTACCTGTAATCATTTTTTCCTACCACATCCCACGTGTTTCAGAGAGGGATGCATCACACTTACTCTGGCAGCACCGATACAGGCCAGTAACCGTGTAACTCTAGCTTAAGGGTATCAATGGGGAAATGGTACTATGAAAGAAAAACGGAAGGCTGTAGCTATGATCTATTCTCTCATTCAGTTAACTTGAAAAAAGCCATGGCATAGAAAAAACAGATTGTTTTGCTTTAACTAAGCTCTTGCCTATATGCTTACATCTGAATTGCAGAGTATATTCCAGACTGAATAGACCTGTGGTATCTTTATAGTTTTTATAGTGCAGATGATTCTGATTTTTTTTATTTTATTATTTTTTTAATGATTTTCACAGAGGAGCTGAGTTCCTGGATACAGCAGTCTTTTAAACATTATGTTACGCAAGAAGCTAAGCAACACTTCAATGACTATGACAAAGATGGTGATGGATTGGTGTCTTGGAAGGAGTATAATATGCAAATGTATGATCGTGTAATTGATTTTGATGAGAACACTGTCCTGGAGGATCAAGAAGAAGAATCATTTCGACAGGTAAAATGTTTCAGCATCAGTTTCTGTAAGCTGTTGGCAAAAGGCAGCAATGTTTGTTTATTGTGACAGAACAAGATGGGTAGAGAAACCTTAGCAGCTGGCACATGGTTTAACGCTTTCATCTATCTGAGATAGGGGAGTAATTAAAGGAAAGTAATGGAGTATTAAAGCTGCTACCAACAAAACAAAGACAGAACAAAATCGTACCTCCCAAGTATATTTTTTCAAGCTGAGTGAAGTCTATTGACAGTCTTACCACAGAGCACAGTCTCCAGCTATCATCTTTAAAGAAGATGCCAATCTATTAGATTAGGTCTGTAGCCTAACCAGTGTCCTGCCTTCAGTAGGGGCCAGTACCACTGGTGTTGGAGGTAAAGGAAGCCCTTGTACTCTTTAACCCCCTGTATTGCACTTTTCCAGTTATTTCTCAAGTACCCAGTGTGGGGTATCAATACAGCCTGCTTTAACATTTTCTGTCCATTAGAGACCCACAGAGAAAGCAATAGCAATTCAGACATTTTTAGCAATCAAAATGCAACTCTGACAGCTAAAACTGGATGTGTAAACAACAGAAGTTATGGATTAATCTCATATATGAAAGCAGATACTTGAGAGTGGAAAGGAAAGAGGCAAGAGAGGCAGGGAGGAAAGGTTCACCAAGAATCACCACATAGCAAAACTTGTTTCCTTTCAGGTTACACATGTATAGTACATGTAAATATTTCCCAAAAAGAGAGTAAGTGAGTTTTTAGACTATTCTGGCCTGAGTGTTTTGTTGGGGTTTTCTTCTGTGAAGATTGCTGTGGCTGCTTTTAATAAAGTAGTAGTAGATAATACAGGATGTTGACAGAAGTGAAGCTAAAATAGACAATGGGCAGGGGATTTTACACACTGAAGAAACAAACTGTAAAGCTTTGGAGGTCACTTAACTGAATAATTATATAGTTTTTAAATAAAACAAGACTTTACATGGACCTACCAGTCAAAATATTGATCCCATGTTTGAGATATTGCCATCATAGGTATATATGCCAGGTTAGAACTCCTACTTACTTACTTATGCTATGCTTTGTTTGACTGCTTCTAGGTTTTCCTGCTTGCTGACTTCTTCAACTTATATTGTAAAGAGCAAAATTAGCAGCATTGTACAAGCATCATATGACAGCCTTCTTCAGCATTTTCCTTATGTTTGGAAATTAGTGATCTTGCTCTAGTCAAAATGGAAGAGTTAGACTATGGTATTGATTTAGAATTGACATCAGTAAACATATGAATTTACCAGAAGGTGGCAGCCTTGTTCATCACTTCTCAAAAAACCACTGAAAAATAGATTTTCCCCCTCAATAGTTCAAGTTTATGTTGCAGTCCAGTCCTTTCTGTAGTCAGTCCTTCTGAATTGCCTTCCTATTTAAACTCTCAGCTAAGGTCAGCTTTTCTTTAAGAGTACATTTAATTATTTTGCAGAATAGTTAAGATCTTATACGTTTATTTGTTACATGTTATGCTCTGTATTAATCAGGTTAGCCTCATTTTGAAAGAAGTGTCACTAAATAGGATATAAACGAGGAAGTACAATTTCAAATGGTTATTTTTAAAGTATTTGTGATCTCTGGTTTGCTGGCCACTCCCTTATCCAGATCAGAGTTACACTGGTAGCACAACACACTTAATCATGGGATTCCAGAATTTGTATAGCTCACGTCACATGCAGTTTGAGTAGAGATCAGTTGGGTCTTTATTTTGTCTAAAGAGACTGTATGAAATTAAATGAGAAAAAAAATAAAATTTTTGCACATTTGGAATATGGAAACAGGAAGTGCAAGACATTCAGAAATAAGAACTTCCCTGCTTATTGTGGATCTTATTTATTTTTAAGAGGCATGCTAATATTTATACTTAAAATGGGTGAGAGAAGTGACTTTGCTTTCAAATGTGTTCAGATGTAATGGACAACAGTCTTGTGTTAAAGGAATCTGTCTAATCCTTCAGCACTTAAAATGGCTTCAGAAAAGACATTTTACATACATGATATTTTTTTCAAGACCTTCTTTCAACTACAAACAGCCCTTGATATAATGAGATATAGATCCAGAAGGTTAAATGTCCTTCAGATGTAAATTTCGGAATTTGCAATGGCTACCATTAATTATAATCATTGTACTCCACTAAACCTAGTTTGGGAATTGGTGACTTTTTAGAAGAGGAAGCCTGTATAAAGACAAGATAATTCTTGGTCTTTTCATTCTCTCCCTTTTGTGTTTTAGAAGCCTTGGCTAAGAGTATGTTTTAAATGTCTCCTTAAATTGAAAAAATAAGGAAGTTTTTATGTGATTCTTAGAGTAAAACTACCTCAATTAAAAGTGCTGTTCTCATTGCTCTGGATGAGCTCTTTTTAGAGAAAATGTAACATCAGTATAATATGAGTACATAATGTGAAACAATTAATATTCTAATGAGCCTACAGCCAGCTACTATAATGTTTTTCCTTTTCATTAAGTGCTCTAACTAAATCTATTTTCTAAGCTTCATTTAAAGGAGAAAAAGCGTTTTGAAAAAGCTAATAGAGATGATGTTCCTGATCTAAATGTGGATGAATTTGTTGCTTTTGAACATCCTGAGGAAGTGGAGTATATGACGGTAAGATTTAGGAGAGTATCAGCCTGTGTATATAGATGCAACATCTTTTTAATGCATGTGCTTAGCCCCAGTACTACAGGAAGTGTGTTTTTGAGCAGTTCTGAATATTGCTTTTACAGACCAAATTAAAAAGCAGATAATGTGTTGTGGATCCAGTGCTGGAGGTCAGGAGCTGGAGCAGCGGTTCAGTGTTTTTCTTTGAAATCTGTTTCAAGAATAGTATTGCACAACTATCCCAAATTTTTGGGATTGGACTGACGTATCTGTCTCTAAACTCTGTTAGGTTGGAAATAGATCAGTGAGATTTTAGCCTGAGGAAGTTTCATGCCCAGTTCAGAGTTCAATTCTAGTTAGGGGGACTTACAGGAAAGATTTTGCACAGGAAAAGGTCAAGTGTCTATTACTCTCACTTTGCTTAAAGGGACACAAGAGTCATGTTTCTGGCTGAAAAAGAGCATTCAAGCCCGTCTGAAGCTTTAATACTGACTGTACTGTGGTCAGAGCTTGGGAGATTATTATTTCAGCCAGGAGCACTTTGCCATTGGGCATTTGTTTCCTCACTGCTGTGACTGTGGGTGTCATTCCAGCTCAGTATCGACAGTTGACCCAGTTAAAAGTACATTGGTGCTTTTCTGCAATAGAGCCTTCAGTTTTGGCTGTCTGATGCTGCAGAGCCAACTGCCAGGAGGAGTGCCATGCAAACAGCCTCTGTTTGTGTTGACATAACTGTTTATTATGGACAAACAAGACAAGACAGAACTAGGAGAACAGGCAGACTGTCTTCACTGGGAAACATAGGACCAAAAGACCAACGAGTTTTCCTGACAATTTCATAAAGTTAGAAAAATGCAAATTAATGAATACATCACATGGAAGAAGAAGAGTTAAATGAGATGATACAGCTTTGTAGAAATTAATGTTTCTCAGCTATTTTTGTAGTTTTGAATTACGTTGAAGGATTCCAACCCTAGGTACACCTTTTGGATTTGGTTTTCATAAAACCTGACATCCTGAATTCTTAAGAACAGATCTGTTCTGTTGCACAGGAACCAATTAATGCACTAATCTGCATAAAAATGGAAAAGCAGATTTGAAATGAGGGAGTCTTTAAAGGATACCTTATTGCTCTAAAATTATTTATTGCTGTTTCTCTTGATTAAAAGTTGCTAATTTTTCACAAATTGATATTTTGCTTTTTCTATGTATACAAAAGGACTTTGTCATTCAGGAGGCTTTAGAAGAACATGATAAAGACGGTGATGGATTTGTTAGCCTGGAAGAATTCCTTGGTGATTACAGAAGAGACCCAAGTAAGGAAAAAGGGTGGGTGTATGAAAGAAGGAACTGAACAGAAGCTTTTGGAATGGGATGAATTGTATGCACCTTTATTCTCAGCTTTTTACACCTCCACCTACAGGTTCTGAATAACATTATCCTGTCTTTTAGAATAATTCAGTTTCATGGTACTGGGCATAGTAGGTCATTATTTCAGTCTGCCCTGTATGTATTTGGCAGTAGTTTGTATATAGCCCATCCCACTGTTTCCTTGCAAGTTACTTCTTGTTTTCCTGAAGACTGAAGCATATTCCTCATAGCTAGATATGCAGCTGAAATAAGATGTAGTTTTGCTAGCTGAACACATCCGCGAAACCAGCCAGCATGAATGTAAGGTTAAACTTCCCTGGTCTTTATCAGCTTAAGGTGGCAGCTGTCAGCCTTGCTTTAGAAGGGTTGAAGCTGTGTGTGTTTTAAGAGAGTCGGAGGGGAAGTGTAAGGAGTCTGTTCACTGTACCAGATATCAAAAGCCTATCTGCTTTCACTTTTTTTTTTTTTTCCCACTCTCGCCCTTCCTTAAGCTTGATGAATTCCTTCTTTAACAAGAAAAAGGACTCTTACCTGGTGTTTCGCAATACTTTTGTCTAGCTGTGTTGCTAATAGATAAATATTTTATACGCTGTATTTGATTTGCTACATGATAGGGCAAATAACTCCTCCAGTTCAGAAAGACCAGTAGCTTGAGGCACGTGGAGAGTCTGCTTGGTCCTAAGGAATGCTAATTCTTAAGCGTGGGCTGGCATCCTAGCTGGAGAAAATGTTTAAGCCACATAAGGATATGGAGAAATAGGGGAATAGTCAGTTTTTCTTCACTCCAATCAACCACCTGACATTTAACCTTGTATAACCATCTTGTTTGCCAGAGCCAGTTAAAACAATAGATCTCTGATGCAACTACAGTGTTCTTTATCATTTTCCTGCTCTGACATAAAAAAAGCTTTTCCAAGCCAGTCTGTCCGAAGCTGTTGGAAAGGAGTGAAGTTGTTGCTAGGGTCCTTGCAGTTAACAGAGAAGATAACAGCTCTGTCATTAAAACTTTAGCAAGAATTCAGAATCGGCTATAATTGTAGAAACTACTTCAACTTCTCCAAATGCCCATCTCCTCTGCAGAGAGTGTTCCTGCAGCACAGTTTAAATAAACTTCATGGTGGGTGTAGTTTCATAACTGTTTTGTGGTTTTGGGCAACAGTGCATGATGAATTGTGACATGAAGGGATAATCTACTTGCAAAAGAAGATGTTGGAAAGGAAGGAGAGGGACTTCACTCTTTGTTCTTTTATAATACGTTATCAGTTTTATATACTGCAAAACACTATTTATCTACCTACTTCTCGGGACGCTTGTTGATTTAAAGCTTTTCCCTACTTTCCTCCGTCCGTTAAGTGCTGAGATGACCAATGTCTGAGGCCTATAGTATTGCTCACATTGCTGTCATGTGATACTCTCAACACGGTGTCCGCAACACGATTGCTATATATTAATGGGAGAGAGTAATCTTAAGTCACTCAAGGTAAATACTGCAAATGTAAGATATCTCTTTTATCCACTTTAATGTTTTCCTACTGATATGTCAGCTGTCCCAATAAGTAGGAAACCATCTGCTTGGCAGCACATTCAATACAACGTATGCTTTCTCCACTATCAGTTTGGGTAATTGTGGAGATGTAAAGTGAACAGTTCAGTTGGTGGTAAACTTTGACTTTAACATCTGCTTAGTTCAACTGTAAATTTACAATCTTAATATTACCTAAGCTTTAAATGCTGTTTTATTCTATACAAGTATTTTTTTCATGTGTAGACAGATGCATTTATTTAATCTATTGGGACTGGTCTGTAAGTCTTGTCTTTGTTAAGTGAAATCACTTTTATGTTATGTTTTATGAGGTTAAGTGAATTTGCTTAGGACAAAAGGTGAAAACATCTGCTTTAAGGTAAAGAGTGGCTTTAAACTTGACAAATGTGTCTTACTAGCTGCAAGGGAAGATCCAGAATGGATACTTGTTGAGAAGGATCGGTTTGTGAATGACTATGACAAGGACAGTGACGGAAAACTCGACCCTCAAGAGCTCTTGTCTTGGATAGTACCTAATAATCAGGGTATTGCACAAGAGGAGGTATGTGTTTTGACTGCTATTTAGATTTTAATTGATGTGGTGGAATTTTGAATTTGAATAGATGCATTCAGATTTATCATGTCTTAGTTGAAAAAGAATGCTTAGTAGATCTTTGCATATATTTTTAACCTTTTTTCAGTTTGTAAAAAGAGTGCAGGTCCCTTAACTGCATTAGGCAAATGTGAAGTTCCTATTAATTGTACGAGTGTTTGTAAATTAACAAAGTGCCTTTCTACATGTTTAAATAGCTTACTTGGTTGGACTTAAGGGTACAGTATTTTAATAAGTTATTTTTTAGTTATTGTAAGTAAATCTAATGAGATATACTACTAAAAGAAGCTGGTATATACTGACAGGGTGATTTTGAAAACAAAAATTGATTGTGATTCTTCTAACTGTATAAATCACCATAATTTGTAGAACTAAAAACTTGTCTTTCTGTAAGTACAAGAAAATGGAAGTATTCTATGATTCAAGATGCTGTAATGCAAACAGCATTTGATGATAATTAAAATGATTTAATCAGAGGTAGAACAGCATAATAGGTTTAAGTGGATTCTCATTTTGGCTGTCTTTATTTTTTTGTAGCAGGCAGTAGAAGCGCTGAGTGTTCCAGAACAACCTATTTTAGTAAGCAGACTTTACAGTTGTTGACTGCAGTAGAGAGGATTTCTGTCTTTCCGCTAGTAACTTTTTATCTTAATTTGTCCAAGTTTCTCTCCTTTGCACTCGAGGATTTTGGTGTTCAGAATGGCAGGAACAACAGGTCTTCCCATGCCTCCATAATTCCTGGTAAAGACAGGACATGCTTTGTGTCAAACAGCATAGTCCAGCTACTGGGTTGGACTGTCTTATTACTGAGGTCCCACCTCTTCCTTTTTCAGCTCTGTTGGTGACAGAAAAAGCAATGTGGCTAGCACGCAGCACTGGGTACTCACGTATCTATCATTGTAGGAAACTAAGTTGTTAAATTGCTCTAGCAGTGTTTTTGTAAATGTGGATCTGTAAGCCTTTGCACAGACCTTGTTTAACATCTGACTCTTGAGGGTGGTTGGTTCTTATTTCATGGAAACAATACTGTTCTAACTGACTTGAATTCTGTGTGGTGTTGAGTTTAACCATACCTGTGTTGGTTTGCTTGGTTGGGTTTGGGGTTTTTTTAGCAGTTCTTCGCTATTCATTCAAATCTTAGCTTACAGCAAGGCCATGCTGTAGCAGTAGCTCAGTTCTGCAAAAAATCTTTTTTTTCTGTTTCTCTAATGTGCTATTTTTTTCCTTCAGGTAATGTAAGGGCTTAGCAAAGTCACTATCCTAAAGAGAAGGTAGCATTGACTTAAGTCATAAACTGCTGTTTGAAAGCTGATTATTGCAGTTTCATTTTGGCATTTCAAAATGACTTGAGAAACCTGTTAGCTAAATAACATAAAAATAGAAAAATTACTATACATTCCATTTCCAGGAATTTATATGTATTTACCAAGATGTTTGTCTTAATAATCTTTTAGCTTCTGCCATGCAGAGTGCTTTTAAAATCTGCTTGGCTAACATTAGTTCCTGTTATTTTCTTCAGTCCTTTTTGGTGAGGTAGTCAGCTTAGTTGTAAGTAATATTTAATTTTTTAAAAAGTCACTTAACAGTTACATTGAGCCAAATTGATCAGAAAAAGTAGGAACAGAAGGATTCTCTAAATCACTGTATTTGTAGATGTTTAGCAAATAAAAACAAAAAAAACATGTAATACTTGGGCTCCTCTATTTCTCAGAAGCAATAGGTGCGGTAGAGCTGCTGTACTAGCTTGTTAGCTTTGAGCTACGTAACATTTGTGAATAAGCTACAAGTAAAATACTCTGCAATTGTTTTTTTGTTTTACTGCTGAACTTCCCTCCTTTTATGATATATAAATAAGCAAAAATCTGGTAACTGTTTTAATTTGCAGTTTCATTTGACATTGTCATGATTTAGTATTTAAAAGTTTTTTGAGAAAAGCAAGTTTCTGCTTTCAGGAAATGAAGGAAAATATGAATTGCTACCCAAAGTTGAAGTTCTATGCCTAGATGGCTTATCTTGTCCACTGTTGAAGGTAGAAAGTGAGTCTCCACAGGTTCAGGAAATAAAAAATGTCTTAGCACAGTAGACCCCTCCAGAGTTGAAAACAAGCATGCCTACAGCTTAACCTGAGAGCTGTAAATGATGCTTCTCTTGTCAGACACAGGGTAAATATGTGACTGAGATAATCAGCGCACACTTCTGAAAGAGGATGCTCAACTTGAAGACTATTGGCTTAAATCCTAGTTGAGGTCCCACACATTGAGGACTTGCTGTTGTAGCTGTCATTCAGTGCCTGGATATCCAGAAGGGCTCCCTGAACACAGGGTCTCTAGCTGACATGCTAAGCTTGCATTTTCTGCAGGTCATACACTAAAGGCATGTACTGCACTCGCCTGAGGATTTCAAGGACTACGGGTGCTTCCAGGAAGATGGCTAATCTTTGCTGGTCTAGTGCCATCTTCTGCCCTCAAAGTAAAGCTGTGGGCTTGACATTGATTTGTTGCTTTAGAATTGATAGTGAGGGTAGAGATTTGATATTATGATTTTGCCACCAAATAAAAGAGGCGAAGAGAAGCAAACTGAGGAAAGAAAGGCTCTGTTCTGAATGTGATGTGTTGTCTAGCTTGTTACAAATAATGGTGTTGTGGCAGGACTTTGACAAAGCTATTCCAAAGGCATTATTTATAAATGCTCATATCTATTAACTGTGCACATGGTGTTCCATTTATTTTAAAGGCTCTTCACCTTATTGAAGAAATGGATTTGAATGACGATAAAAAGCTTTCTGAAGCAGAAATTCTTAAGAACCAGGATTTGTTTCTCAACAGTGAAGCAACAGATTATGGTAGGCAGCTTCATGATGAACGCTTCTACCATGAAGAACTTTAGATTATTTATTTTGTAATCTGTTTTTCTTCCCTTTCTTTCATTTGGAGCTTTTGTTAAAAGCACCCATCAGCTATGTTGCCAGTTCTATGCTGTAATTACAGTACACTAATGTTTGTGTAAATAATTTGCATTGAAAATTTAATTGCCATCCTGCAGACTTCCTTGAGCCTCTTCTAGCTTCAAAATTAATCTTAAATACTTACTTCCAAAATTATAAAGCATTGGGAAAAAAATTACTTCAGGGGCAGTACTGTGTTGTGAAGAGTTGTTCTACTGTACTTGAAGAAAATGGAGAATCTAAATGATTCTGAAAGAATGCAAAACATAGTGACTGAGAGACTACTGTTTTTTCTAATGAGTTTAATTAGGGCGGGGAGTGGGGAAGATGGGGTGGGATGTTTAGAGTCAGTATTAACTGTGTTTTATTTAATACATTTGGAGAAACACTTAGATTAATGCCTCAATTGTTTAAGAGGTTTCTACTTAATTTTAAATGGTTTCTATACTGTGTTTTATTGTATCATAAACTTGCTATTTTTACATCTATAGACTGCTGTTTTTAATGTACAATTCTACAGCATTAGCAATACAATGGTATTTTACAGTGTTAAGACCCTCTTCATTTGTTGGATTAAAACTTTAAATATTCTGTCTTTCTGTGTTTTGTCCATTTATTGCTTACTGTGGGTCACCCATAGCAACCCCTTGACATGTGAACAATGTACATAATGTAAAAGGGCAGTGTTCTTAGCTTTTGTAAACCAAAGATACATCATCTCATCTAGATGCTAAAGAAGATTCAAAAAAAGCAAAGTGTGCATTTAGCATTTTCTGGACAAGTTTGCAAAAGCAATTGTATTTGTTTTTTTGTTTTTTTTTTTTAATTGGCGATATATAGAACTCTAAAGCACTAAGGCATTATATAATATTTGTAGTAATAACCTCTAGAAGTTAACTTCGGTTGAAAGCTCCATGATTACCATTCATAAAAGTGAGTACTGTCCCATTATGTGATTATTTGAAATAGTCCAAAAGGTTAATGGCACGACAGATTCAATTTAGGAAAGGACATATATTCGCTTTTTATCTCCTAGAAAGTCACAGAAATTAGCTGAGTATTCTAAACAAAGACAAAACCTCGCAGAACAGATTGTGTAGAATGTATTAGGGGTTTTTTAATTCCTAGATAACTAACTCCTGCAATGCTCTTGCAGTGTTCTTCTTGACTAATGTCTTCCTTCCTCCCAACTCTTTTTATGGAATAAAAGCAACTAGTTCTGCCTTGGTTTTTTCCCAGTATACCCATCTCTTAATTATTCTTGGAACAAACAGGAAATTCCTTTTGACAGAAGTGTTGAAGTATCACCATTAGAAGGCTAGCAATTTTGATTCAGAATAAAACTACATATACTTTTACTGTATTTTTTTAGATAGCATAGTGATAGAAATTCAAAATGCTTTTTCAATTTTAATGGTTGGGTTTTTTTCTACCCATATTTGTTTATTTCAGTTCCTGGGAATGTGACCACAACTATTGCCATGTTGGTGGTGGGATCTGATTTAAAAAAAAAAAAAAAAAGTCTAATTAAATCCAGTGTGTCCAGGAATATTAAAACAGTTGTCAACTTTGTTGGTTTGAAATATACCCAAAGTTGCTTATTTGTTATTATTTATGGCATTTTTAAATGACTCTTAATGATAGATTCAACTGCATACTCAGTTTTAAAAATGTCATCATCAACTTGAAAGTTTAACTTCCAAAACAAGGAGAAAAAAGAATGCCTTTGGAAGGAATGCCACTGTCCTTTGCTCTTTGACTCAGTTCCAAGTCATTTGCTGGATTGCAGTAATTTGCATAAACCAAGAATAAGAAGAGGTATGTATAGCAAGACTAGTAAAATACCAAACAGCATAGCATTTATATGGTCCATATCTAGGAGTCTGTGCCAAACATCCAATTTATTGCTTATTTTAATATTTCTGTGAGCAAATCATGTTAGGTATTATTAGAGCTTAGCTCACTGTAAGACAGAACTACAGCTTTTGTCACTTTGCAGCTCTTGGTGCAATTTTATGGGCACAGAAAACTAGTACTTCAAAAGGAAACAATATAATTGTTAATGTGACTGAAGTGTGGATTTGGAGAAGTACTAAGCTCAATTCTTTAAAACGTTTCTGTAATTCCTAGAGTAAATTAATGTAGACTTGTTTTGATTTCTGATAATGTTTTTAAAATCAGGCTTCTTTCACTATAGGATTAGAATCCTAAGGGTGCTTTCACAATCTTAGAAAGATTTGTGGCTTTTGATATTTAATCTAGTGTTTAGATTGCCCAAACTGGCAATCCACTGCTTAGATTGTGATGTCTATCCAAATATTCTACATGAGAGTAGCTCCCATGTTTTCAGGGTTACACCGTGACAGAGTCCCTTACCTAGCATTTTTTAAGTATACTGAGAAGTGCAATGAAGCAAAGTATCTCTTAGAACTTGTAACTGTTTCACTGCAGATAGAAACTTTAATTTTAATGAGTCAGAGCAGAGATTTTCAGCACTCTATTGTGGCATGATTTATTCTGTATATTTATAGAAGGAATGACTGGTACTGAATCTGGGACTACCAGAGCCCGTGAAAGTCACGCACAAAGTAACCCAGGTTAGCCTAGTCTTTTGTGTTTCCTCTTGGCCCTATTGTTTGTAGAAAATCCAGAGCTGCTTACTTTGGTGAAGGCTGAGAGCAGTGTCTGGTACCTCCCTCCCCTCTACCAGGTTTTACAAAAGGTTTTCACAATATCCAAACTTCAGCTATAACCACACATGCTCAACCATGAAGACATTTTGGAACAAAGGACTACATCTTCTGCTGTTCTGTCATGTAAAACTGATGCTTTGTTTTGAAAGAGCCTCCAACCATGGTACCCTACAGATGAAATAGACCACTTAGAGGCATACTAAAGAATCCAATTCTTCCTTACACACGCCCATGACCCCTCCAGCAACACACACAGCAGAGACTACTGTGATAGCCAAGAAGATGAACTTTGAAAAACTAATGGTCTGTTTGTGCCTGGTTTCTTAGGGACGTAATACTTTGGCAGTCTTTCTGTCCCACCGCTACTGGAACTTTGATTCTTTTCTCATTTTCTCACCAACCGCAAACCTCACCAAACAAACAAAAACAGGTTGTAGGGATATTTTAGAAAGCAAGAGCAGATTCAGCTAATGCTACGCTTCATCGCAGAATCCCCTTTTGAGGAATGAGCCTTTATTCTTAAACTGCGCAACTTCTACCTGCGGAAGTTTTATAAGCACAGTTCAGGTTATGGTCAGCTGGAACAGCTTCAAACAGCCAGTCCAAAAAAAGCCCACAAAGATCAAACTCAGAATTGAAAACTTAGCTTTGACTTACAGGAAGAGTTAAAAAGAGAGATGGTGAGGGTTAAGTATCACATTTTCTTTGTCGATACACTGTGGTTTGAGGTGAAGCGGCAACCTACTTCAGCACGTTGTGCTGAAGGTCTCTGGCCTGTTGCATCTGATCTCACTTTGTAAGCAGCACATGCAGAATTTTCCCAATTCAAATATTAAAGCTGGTAAAAGCACTTTGTCTCCATGTAATAACCATTCAGGTTTCTTAGAGAGAGACTGAGCGTTCTTGTTGGCAAGGTAATCTCATTCTCATCCTCAAAATTGGCTATCCCTAATTCAGGGGCAGTCCACAGCTCTGTAGGCATATGCATTAGGGTGATTCTTTGGATGATGTCTAAGTGAGAGAGACTTTCAGAGGAACAAATACTACCTAAGTTCAATGAAGAGAACAAAAGTCCTCTACTTTTTTGAAAATCCATTTATAAAATCAAGGATCTAGCAAAATTTGATTTCTAAATGAACATTGCATGTAAAAATGTCAGGTAAACAGGGCAAAGGGAGAATAATAAGACAGCAAGTAGATGAAGTATTAATATTACGGAGCTTGGATTTGCAGTTTTCCAGAACATGAAGCAGCTCGTACTATCTACAAAAACACATGCTACCAAAAGCACGGCTCATCTCAAGGAAAATGGATGGGTGACAGAACAAGCAAAATTACATTGCTGGTATAAACAAGTCAGACGTCTCAGAGGTGCACTACGAAGCGACAAGAGGCAACAGTCACAAGTTCCAGCAAGGGAAATGCTGACTAGATGAAAACTTCACGGTAGCGGTGGTTAAGCAGTGAAACAGGCCCAGAGAGGTGATGGAAGAATTTCCACCCTGTAGACAGACAGAGCTCAAAAAGGTCCTGGGCAATGTGATCCACCTTTGAAGTCAGCTCTGCTTGGAGCAGGAGGCTGAAGCGGAGACCTGCCTTGCACAGACCAGGAGGCACAAATAATCCTGTTCAGAGTGATCCTATCTAAACCATTTGGCAAGGTGTGTTTATTTTTCTATAAATTTTAAGTTATTTTGAGTATGCAGCATTTCCAACTACAAGCTATCCTTTCCTCCTCTGTCTTAAGAAAACCCAGAGCTTGCTAGAAGTAACAAGAAAAACCTCTCAGAAGGTGAACACTGATCTCAATGTTGCTTTTAAGTTAGAAGTTATTCTTGTTATAACATGTATATTATAACTTTTCTATGCAGAGTGTGGTGCCCCATGTGAAGTGCTTTGTGCCCTTGTCACAAGAAGAAAGGTCACATTAAAGAGTAATTCCACAAGTATTTGGTCTGTAGAGCAGACTCCTTTGTGCTACATAAATGCTGCTCACATGGATGTGTACCAACATCTCTGTATGGAGGCATAAGGAAATACTTGTTCATGAAGAATGTTATTTTACCAGCCCCACTGATCTATCAAAGCAAAAGGAAGAATTTGAAAAAACAATCCAAAAGAAAGTCACTATAAATAAAGAAAAAGTTAATTTGTTTTGAGAAAGCCAGTAATAAACCTTTCTTTCAATAGTAACAGTAGAAAAACAAGACTAAGCAAAGTCAAACATCAGGCATAATCATTTACCTAGCTGAAGTGGGATTCAGCTGATCAGTATTTCTGGCGTTTCAGGTTTGCAAAAGGCACAAATGCTTTTACCAGTTCCCTGTTTCTCTTTCTACCTATAGATGTAGGATTATGTGGCAAAATATCTGTGTATGTGTTTTCTCAAACAGGTGGAGGATTACAGTGCTAACTGAGACTAAGCAACTAGTTTGTCTGAACTGTGTAAGTTATGTTTTATCTGGAAATCAAAAAATGTACACTTCAGTACTTCAGACTGTTTACAATAATAAACATGCAAATAGTTTATTTAGAAAAGTTTTGCTTTTTAAAGATTTTTTAAAAGATCTTTCAGATGTTCACTGTTGACTTGCTAAGTTTTGGATTCCTCCTCAGGAAAAAAAAATAAAACAATTGGTGATGTTTCTAAATGAGCAAATATGCAGAATATTTGCTAAAATATGCCAAAGGAATCTAAACTGTTGCCTCCCACGATGCTAAACAACTCACTGTATTATTACTAAAGAAGAAATATTTTGTAGAGAGAGACACCTGCTGGAGATGGTGTATTTTGAACAAAGGTCCAACGGTTTGAGATTGACTAAAAATGCCACGATTTTTCACAAAACATAGCAGAATCTTTGTGAATGCCAGTCTGAACAGCTGTTACCTATGTGCATACCCCCTGTAGTCACAATCAGGTAAGATTTGTTTTTTTGCAAAGCATATCTAAACTTCTGTCTAAAGTTTCTATGAACTTGAAGCCATTGTCAGATTTTACTTCATGAAGTAATTGCATTGCCTCAGGCAAAGAAAAAAGAATATTTGTGTTAAGTCTAAGTCTGTAAAACATATACCCTGCTTTCTTTCCAGAATTGCAGTATTCAGAGTCCTTTCTGAGAAGTGGAAACCTCTTCAGCACTGCAAGCATTGCCTACTTGGCTAATGAATATGCAATACTTGCAAATGAATACTGATTTCCTTTGAATTAATGGGATGGAGAAAGCAAGTGTGTTGGCAAAATACACAAGAGATGTCAGAGAAATAAAAAGCATCTTTCTGCAGGTACCTGAAGTTGTGACAAGAAGGGGAGATAGAAACCCAAACCTTTTAATTTTCTCTTTCACAGAGTGGTTGTACTTCTCTCCAAAGAACTACCAGATACTGTTTGTGTTAATCAAGCCTCCTATGACACTGCACTTTCCCACAGTTTCTCTTGTCCTTTTTTTGTCTTTGAAACCTTTTGAAGAGTAAGGATCATAGCTAACCATGTTTAAACACACATCAAGCACAAAAAGACCTCACATTTCTGTGATATGAACAATAAATTTAGGATATATAGAGTGTCATGATGCTAATTTTAGAGGAAATCCATTCATGTTCTTCATAATTATGGTGAAGACTATGATTATCTTTCTCTTGGTTAAAACATCAGGGACTGGCTCCACCTTTCAGTGAAGGCCTCTATTGGAAACCACTATGAAATGCTAGATATTGGTTAAGAATGCAGTTTATGCAATTAATCTTTATGTTAGTTGTCAATTTTACTGAAGCAAAATGCCAGCAGGACTGTCTTGCACTGTGAAACGGTGCTTTTGGAAGGATGTTCAAATAGTTCCTTCTAAAAGGAGCAAAGGGAGTGTGTTTCAGAGCTGAACAGGGCTGGTGGTGTAGGGTCTGGAGCATATTGAATCAGCTTTCAGCCGGCAGCCATAGATGGGGTCTGAGGAGTTGTAAGAAATCAAACCGGATGCTCAGAGGCTGCTGTTTCCGTTTCCATAGGAACAGAGATTGGCTCTTCACAGAAGGCAAGGTGATTTAAAATTTTTTAAATTGGCACGATTGTGGATAATTTGAAAGCCCTAACATTTCCCACATTGAAGTTTGGATAACCATTTGTATGGAAATAGAAATGGCAGGCACAGCTAAGCAGCTAAAACACCTGTATATTTTAGCCGTGGTTTTCCTCTAGAAGTGGTTTCATTGCTGTTGGTGTCTCTAGGCTTTAGGACTCAGTAAGACATCAGAGGCTGGACTGTTTTAATTTTGAACATGACTGTATTTCAGCAATCGTTGTGAAGCTATATCTCTTAGATGTAATTGTTATAGAGGCTTTGAAGGAGAGTAGAAGTGCCTTCTATTCTCCATTTTCATTTCACAGACAATGATTCCAAGGGACCACAATATACCTGAGGAGTTTTGGAAAATAAAAGCAGCTTAATACTTGAATTACCTAAGTATTTAGCAACTCTTTATATACTGCCTTAATACTTTTCATAGACTCCCTTATCCTGTTTCTATGTAGACTAAAAGGTTTACTGTCTACTCCATCAGACTACCCAAAATCAGAAATATTAACTGTGAAGAATGTCTTGCTTGAAGACATAGATGAGTGCAACCCTGTTTGTAGATGCTATTTTCATATTTTAACTACTGTCAGGTTCAAACCTGCCACCCAAATCCCTAATAATAAATTTAGTAAATAAAAATGAAATGAAACTTCCATTCTGATGCATGTCAAAATTTGACGGGTTTTAATACGAACTTCTTTTAAAAAAAATCAGACTTTTCATCACTTTCAAGTACAGAAGAGATTCAAATGGTACATTCTGCTGCCAAACAGTTTAATTACTGCAAAAAAACCCACCCCAATACTCTGGCCTGGAGCCTGACTCTTGGCCTTATCAAATGGAAAACCTGATTTTTAACCTTTCAGAGCAGCAGTGGGAAGGGAGTTGCAGTGGCTGTTGGGGAAGCGTTCCACTTAAGGCTTGTTATTGACACTTCTGAATTTCTCAGTGGAGCTGTATGCAAAGGTTAGATGAAAAGCCACACTAAAAGGGTGAGGAAGGAGACCTGAAAGTCTCTGCAGGTTTCTGAAGCATCCAGCCTGTCAATAACCAAATAAACAGCCAAGTGTCTGATCACTTGTCATTGCCACCCTAGTCCCACTCACTACAACGACAGTAGTCTAAACCCCTTGCCCACTGAAAATGCTTCTGTTTGGCACAAATGTATCTATATAACTGTTTTGTAGGGAAAAATTTCATGAAGTTCAAGGTGATTTCAGTAGATGGCATTATAGTAGCTAGTAGCGTAGCAAGGTTCATTGATTTTGCTCCCCTTCTCTCAACCCTACAGAGCTCCCTCCTGGGCTCAGCCTTTCCAGCCTTCATACAACTCAGGCCACTCACATCAAAATATTAACCCAGTCATGAGATAGAGCATTTAAGAACTGGATGCAGTGTTGCCTTGTTCCTCTTTAGAGGATGATTTTAGGAAGATTTCTTCTCCAAGTACAGCATTCATCATGAGAGTTTTACAAAAGACTTGCAAGATTATCCCAACACATTTGGTTGGGAGACAAAGATGAGTTACTGGAGTGGTCAGGAGGCTGGTGTGTCTTTTAAGTAAGACAGCTATTGGGAACTGCTATTTCTGGGTACTATTTCAAGCTCTGCTAAACGATAACAAGCTTACAACAAGTAATTGCATCCTACAAACTAGCAGCTGTAGTAGACCAGCTCAATATAAATTTAGTAGATGCCCACTGTAAGGTATTTAGGTATTCTTTGGTGCTTTGGCTTATAAGAGAAAAGGAAAATAATCCTATACCAGTTTTCTTGAACCCAGTCATGGCCAGTGCAGCAGGGAGGTGCACGCAAGGCTCTGCAGAGAGCTATTTACCAGCTGCAGAGATACACTTTCATACCTTGGCCAGGCAGAGGTGGTGCTGCTGCGTGCAGAGGAAATAAGCAGCATGGGGTTATGGATTCTGTGCCGCACACCAGCATGGCTGGCTAATGACGCATTACTCGCGAAGCGCAACCACCTTGGAGAAGACGTCATCGGCATCCCACTAACCCCGTCCCAGGCCTTCATCTCCAGCACTGACATATTTGCCAGGACTGTCTGCTGTAAGTTTCCATTTCTTTGGCTGCAAAAGTAAGATAATTTTCTCCCTTCTCCAGAGCCCTGCAAAGCCTGGCTACCCCTGCAAGGCACAGCACCCTGGGCATAATCCAGCAACACTGGGACACATCAGCAGTGATGGCTCCAAATCAAGTGTCTGCCCAACAGCTCTGCTTCATCAGAGCTAGGGGCTACGACTCACACCAGCTAATTTCCAGCAGCTCATCAAAATACCTGAACTAGGAACACAGTTGGTCTAGGCTCTTCTGCAGCCAACGGTAAGAGATAAACTCATCCACAGTGCAAAGCTAACTGCCTGTGCTTATCATATATAGAGAGGCATCCCTGGCTGCTCCTAAGGGAGGTGACTGTGCTACACCAGTACTGTTGGGTGGGACAGATGCAGGCACAGAGCTCAGCGTGAGATTCAATCAAATGATTGGCTTTTTGGTTGGAGGCTACACTAAAAATAATGAGAAAGTAGCATATAATTTTGGAGGGCCAAAATGCACTCAATGCATTTTTATGAACCCCAACAGCAGCATAGCTATCCATTTCAAAACAAAGCTGTAATTTGGAAATAGTAAGAGAAAACATTTAGTTTTAGAAAGACACTCTTAAAAAGATTCTTTTTTTTTTGCTTACAGATTAAGTATTAAGACTAGCGCCCATGCCCTCAAAATAAATTTTTTTCAGGAAATTTTCCCTTCTGGAAGAATGCTTCACTCATTCCCCCTCAGCACCCTCTGCGAGTGAATCCTTACATTTGTCCTTCTCCCCCTCTCACAAAATGATGCTTTTTTTCCTGCTGCTCATGATAATCAAAGCAGTTTCACACCTCTGGCCCTGCAAACTCTCTCTTTTGCCCTCCTTTGCTTGCACTTCATTTTCCCTTTCAAAGTCTCTGCACGTTCCCTGTCTTCTTCAGACCGCCAGGAAGGAAACTTGCCAATTCTCTAAAATACTAGCTACAAATTGCTCATGGTGTGACTACTGATAACTCTAGCCACCAACTGCCGCATATCTCTCTAAGCAGATCTCTGTAGCCTGCTGGAGCTCTGTGAAGTTGCGAGACTTCCTCATCACTAAGTGATCTGCCTGTGTGACCTGTGTTGCAGGGACAGTAAGAAAAAAGCAACACCCAGACATCAGGAGCATTGTTAATTAATTATAGCTATGTCAGTCCTGATGTGTTCTTGGTGTAGAAGGACATATTTTTGCATAGGCAACCATGGCAAGAGTTTTTTTCTTTTCTTTTTTTTCTACCCTCTGAAAATGCCAGTAAGTATTTAAAAACGCATGTTTAGGAATCCTTAAAACATCCTAAGGAGGTGAACAGAGGCACCCTCACCTGTAGGACAGGCATTTTGAAGAGGGTTTCGTGGAAGCGTTAGACATATTACCTTATTATCAATTATTTGCAGCTGCATTGTAACAGATCAGTTAGCTTATTTAACTAGCTGTCTGAAATACCTGATGTCAGCAGCATGCTGTGTGTGGTGCTATGTGTGCTGCTGGTTCAGATGTCTGTGAAGCTTCACTTCAGGTCCTGGTGCTAATAAACTCTTAGCTCTCTTATTACAAGTTTTTTCAAGAGTTTGGATTTTACTTGTAAATTTCACATATCTTGCCTATTCATATAAACATTTACATGAGGTATGCAAATCAGAAATTTTCTCTATGTAGACATACAGGTATCTAAAAGTGTGCAGACACCTGCACACTTTACAGTGTTCTTAATTTACCCGGAGTCTTGAAAAGCCTTTACAGTTGCAAAATGCAACTTTGAGCTACGCTTGCCATGTGCAAATACATGGGCTTCTGCCAACCCCAGAAGGTACTGGAGAAGTGTAGCACATACATTTCTTTTGCTTCTTTTTCTTTGTAAGGCCATAGTGTTATATTACAGATTGACTCTAATTTCCTCCACAGCTTATCTCTTTGTATTGTGCTGGCTTCCTTTGCATTTTGATTGCTCTCTCTTTTCCTGTAGCTGATCAAATCATATCACTGAATTTTACTTCTTTTTTTTTTCTTCTTCTCGCTTTCTTTTTTTTTTTTTTAAATTTGCCAGCCACTCACATGCACACATGGCAAGGAGCAGCTTGACATCATTTGACATCTCCTTGCTTCCTCATTTCAATATTAACTGTTTACCAGAAGAGAAACAGGTTTGGGGTTAGGGTGCTGAGTTCATGCATGTCTCTGTGTGTGAGCAAGAGCTTTTTTCCCCCTCTGACCCTTCACAGCCATAGGTCACTACGCTGAGCTGCCTGAAACTGCCCAATGCTATTTTTCACCAGCTTGACTTCAGAAGAGACAGGTCTGTGGATGTGCTTCACTTTCTGCTTCAGCTGGGGTACAACAACAAGGCTCAGTGCTGTGGCTGCTGCTGCTCTCATCCAAGAACAAACTTGGTGAAGGATTCCTCCCCCTCTGCACAGCGATAATAATGACACAGCTGCAGTTTAAAGATGCATTTTGGGTAAGTGAGCATTTCCCATGTGTTTCCTATATTCAATAGATCTGTATTTAAAAATCTTCTAAAATACAGCTTAGTTCTATATACAGTTTAAAACTACTTTAATCCTGTTCTGTGTTCTAAATTTAGTTTAGTAAAAAACTAAATTTGTCTCCAAGCAAAAACATACTGTTTGGTAGCATAAGTGTTTGATCCTAGGCAGAAGGATGCATTGTAAAGAATATATCCAGGCCACATAAAATGACTGACATTCCCAGTTTCTGTGCTAGCTCCAGAAACTGCTTTCGAAAGGGACATGGGTTTGTCTGTCTCAGACCTAAGAGCACTTGCTTGTAGTGAGTGTCTTCAGTTTTAGGAGTGGCTCCCCTGAGCAGGTGAACTGTTACTAATTACAGTCTGAATTCTCTCATGTTTGCCTGTGGAGCAAAGCCAGCTGGCTGCATGCAAAATGCTATTGCTCACCCACCTACAGAGTCCATGCCTGCTTTTAGGTGCAGAAGGGCATGCCTGAGGCACGTAGGTGCCCAGGAGTCATACGGCAGCACAGGCAGAAAGAACTAGCAGTGACATTTGAGAACTAAGCCCAAACACTCACAACTGGCTTAAAAACAGTGGATACTAAAACAACTAGATATCATCCACTCTTGTTACTTGACTTTTGGTTGAAGAACCTTTTGGTGTATTGTTTTTGAGCTTTGTCTCTGCAGTTACAAGGCAAAAAGACCCTAGCTCTTTCTCTCTCAAGGGTAATCTGAGGTTCTCTCGCAATTACTTCTGGAGTGGAGGTTTTAAGGAAAAAACCAACCCAACAACAAAATTCTAACACTGCAAAGCTGGGTAAAAGGATGTGATGTGGTTGCCTCTTGTCTGGGAAATAATTTTGCCAGTGCATCTAGGATTGACTTAAAGAAAGACATGAAGGCATATGAATTCTTCCTGTCATTTTCCTATCAGGCCAAGTAGAACAGCCCCTTCATGATGTATTTGCTCCTGTGCTTTCTTTCTATCCACCCGCCCTTCAGGGTAAACCCTCTCTTGGTGTAAAATAGAAGGGCAGATGCAAGAACACATTTCAGTGAACCACCTTCCTCCTGGCACTTCCAGGAAGCCCTCCCTGCCCCCACTCTAGTACCAGATTTGAACAGTTAAAAAAAAAAAGGTAATGAGGAAATACAAAAGTTAATTTTGATGTTAACCCTAACTGTGCCTGACCACACCTACACGAGTGTCCGTGCCTCCTCTTTTATACAGCTACTAATTGCATTGTCCAACACACAGGGTAGGACACAACTGTAAGCCAGTGCTACCCTGGGAGCTTCGGCTTTTGCATTTCTGGACTTCCTTTGAAAACATACAATCTGACTTTCAGAACTGGCACATTTGGTATATTTACTTTTCAAGGTCTTGGTCTTTAGTGAGAATACATCAGGTGTACTCCGTGGACTGGAGTAGTGTTAGGGTGATTAACGCCAGTTGAGAATCTGGCCAGGCCAGCTCTTCACGGCTCTTCTTTCCTAAACTTCTCTCCTGTGCTTAGTCACCTTACCATGACTATAATCCTTGCTTAGCTTTGAAGCTAACACCTTCCTTAAAGGAAAGCATCTTTGTTTTTAATATTGTTTGGCTGGAAACATTGTATCGGCAGGCTTGATTAACAAGGCAGAAATATACCCGGTTGCAGGATAGTAGTTTTGGCTATGCAATGGTAAGTCTTTTAAAATGAAAACTTACAGGATATTGCACAATGTGACAAAAGCGTACAGCTTGCCCCCAGATCACAAGATCAGCAATTATTTTTGCGTTCATAAGGTTCTGTTATGCCCATTAGTGAGAGGGAAATGTATTTGCACACAGTTTGCTTCAGCGAGCAATTATCTCCTTTATTCGATTTGTACCAAGAATGGAAACCATCTTTATGATTAAAACCCAAAAAGTATATTTTCACCATAGTAGATCACTCAATACAGATCCCTGATCTCTAAGACCTGCCTAAGGACACCACTGCACCTCCTCCCTGTAATTCACCCTGACAAGGTATATCTGAGCAACAACTCCCTGCTTTTACCAACAGTAAAATTTTGGATAGGCAGAAGTTCCTTTAGTACCTATCGCAATGTAAAACATGTAAAGAAATGCTAAAAGCAGCAGATCTTCCCCAACTAGCAGAGAAAGAGCACCATTCATTCCTCCCCAAAGTTCCTCAAACTTCCTAAGAACAAGGTGTGCTGTCTTTCACAAAAATGCAAATTGTTCCTCATAACAGGTGTAAGTTTTAATCTCTCTTTCCCCCTATTAAATGTAGCATTGATAGTACTATACTAGAAGTTTCACACTTGTACTATTATTTTTTTATTATTTTCTTTGTAGCATGGCCTGGGCTAAAACCAGTGTATTTTTTAATTACAATTTTTGGTTTTATGTCCTCCACACACTCTGTAATGGTTTAAGGCAAAGTTGCTCAAAGCCTCCACTAAAATGTGCTTCTTTTCAGAAGTTTTCTGTCTCTGATAGTATGTTTTGGAATATATTAGTGAGATGAAAATACAAATTGGTTTTGATAGCCAATGCAAGGCAGTTGCTAATGGATTAATATTCTGCTGGGCTGCTGTACAAATGTAACAGATGTTACCTGTCTTCTCTAGCATGGTATTAGACAGGTATGTAAATTCCCATGTTAATGGGGAGTAGGTCTGCGATACCAGCTGAGTTTCACGTTAACAGAGTTATGTTAATAGGCAGAGATCTGAGCAACATTAATTTTTTTGTTACAAAAAACCACTAACCAAGAAAATCTTCCCCCTTCTGTCACAAATACTGAATCTCTTTCTTAGTCCCATTCTATGTTCTTGTACTCATTGTTTGCTTTTCCTCTGAAATACTTGTCACTGCCTTTTCCTTCTATTTTGTTTTTCTCCAACATTCTGCTCAACGCTGCAGTTGCAACCTTGTGAAATGCAGCTATTTCTGGCTAACAGGTACGTAGATGCTTATTGGCACCATTTACTGGCTTTGCCTTACCCACCTGGGAAGGGGGAATGAGGAAGACTTTCAAAGAAGGTGTTTGGTCGTGGGGCAGGCTCCAAAGTGCCCAGAGTTGAGTGGGAGCAAATCTATTCCCTCAGGCAGCCTTGAATCAAACTCAAGTGGCCAAGTCAATTCTGAAAACGTGTCATGGGCTCCTAAGGTGCCTAGGATTTTAAAAAAATAAAATGCTTAAAGTGTGAAGTGCCTGTTCGTTCTCAGCTGTGGGATGAGCTCAGGGCTTGTGGATTCTCACAGCTCAGATTTAAAAGCGCGAGTGAGCTGGAGATACAGGCCTGCAAATGCGATCCAGGCTTTCAACATGAAATAGCAAGATTTGTCTCCCTGCCCTGCTGTGGACTTCTTGTTACCACATTCCTGCCCAGGCAGTACCAGTGATTAGGGTCCGACAGCAGTGGGAGCCACAGAAGTGCTTAAGATAAAGAGCCTGTTACAAAGTTACTTGCTTAATCTTTCTTGTTTTGACTTCAGGCTATATTCTACATCAGGTTCAATGCAAAGCTGACTTCATAGGTGAATGTCTCAACTGTTACTGTAGCTTTTCCACACAATGGTCTATTATATATGTCAAAAAAGATGCAATTAGTTTCATAAATAATTTAACTTCTAATGAGACTCTTAACTGTGGTAGAAGAGTACAGAAATGATTACAAAAGTCACAGTAAAACTATCTTCTAGACTTACTAGGCAACGTACAAAAGAAATACAATATCAACTGGTTTACTCAAAAAAAGGAAGTCTTTTTTATACCGGGAGCTCCCCTGCTTTCCTGTAGAGGTTAAGTTTTGCAGGGCCCATTGTTTTGAAGCAGGTCTGTGAGGGGGAAGTGAGACCGGGCAGGTTTGTTGGGAGGGAGGAACCAAGGCTGGTGAGGGCTCCTGCCAGCCCCTGGCACCCAAGGCACGGCTGAGCTGGGGCAGGAGAGGACATGATTGCCCAACCCTTCACCCTGGCATCTCGGCTTTGCAAGTGGTTCCCCACCGAGTTTCATTTGAGTTGGATTGAACGAATTGCATCTGTATCTGCTGACACAAGACAAATTAAAATAAATAATCTCACCGCACACTGGCAGACAGACAGGCCAGGCTCTGTTGTTGGTACATACTGCACCTCTCTCAACTCCAGAAAGTGTGATTAAAGGCAGATGTATGGCTGTGGCCCTACTTACATCCAGAGCACATCATCACTGGTGGATGAGGAATGAAGGGAGAACCAACTGGGAAAAGTTGAACCGATTGCCCAGCTGATGTCTGTGTTTGTTGTGAGGTCAACTTCATCTCCACAGAAAAGGCTGTTCTATTCTCTTTATACGTATAATTTCTTCCTACGTTCCCCCAGCCGATCTGGGAAGGACGCTTAGCTCACTGGTGGAATGAAAAACACACATGAAGGGGGGTGCGTTCTTACAACAGCCATTGGAACCAAAAGAAATCACAAGTAGAAAACCTGATTAGTTGTTGTGGCTATGGAAACACTGGTGCTTCACAAATCACTTCTGAGCAGAGCACAACAGCTAAAAATGAAGCTCACATGAACTAACACTCTCAGCACCGATATCAATAGCGAGGCAAAGATGTCAATGTCTACTTCCATCTCCTGTACTCCTCAAACAGCACCTAGGAGGGTCTGTGAGGAGCCAAGTACAGCGTATTAGGGGTGGTTCATTTCCCTGGTGATGACCTCAAATAGAAGGACTAGAGTTTTATGTTTGCAGCTTTCGGTTATATGCTCAGTTATGGTCTGCGTGTGGCACGTCAGGCTGAGCATCTTCCCTACAAGAAGGAAGAGTATCTGGAGGAGATTTAAACACAGTGGGCTGGTCCTAAGGCTGCAGGAGGCTTTCCAGACCAGGTAGATTAATGGGTTTTCAGAAAGTTCATTTTAGGTCAGTGATTGAAATAATTAGACAGTTAAGTAATTACATTTTAGTAAAATTTTCTGATGACCATGCTGAAACTGGGTGCCTTATCTAGGGTTTTTGACTGCTTAAATCGGTTGATTGATGAAGTGACTGTGACGATTTTGCTAATATTTTTACACAGTTATATCTGATTTGTTTTGATCTGTCCTGCTCTGGAAAAGTTGTTTGGTTTTGCTTGGGCTCAGAGACACGGATGATTCTTATTTGTGCCAACTTTAACTATGCCATGAACATGCATTTTAAATACGGAAAAGGTGAGTCATTGACTCTCTTTTCACCCACACATACACAGACACATCTAATGAACACCACCTAGATTTAAATGAGTATTTGTCGCACACGGCTTGAAACGGATCCTGTGGATCTGTAACAGCACTTCATGCAAAGATCAAGGAGGCTGTCCTCTGGTTTGCTAAAGCAGCCTGTTGAGGTGCATTTTCTGATGGTAGAGTCACAGAATAGCTGAGGTTGGAAGGGGCCTCTGGAGATTGTCCAGCCAACCCCCTGCTCGGCACAGGGCCAGCATTCAGCAGCTTGCCTAGCACCATGTTTTGAGTATCTCCAGAGGTGGAGACTCCACAACATCTCTGGGCAAACTGTTGCAGTGTCTCACCACCCTTACAGCAAAAAACCTTCTTATGCTTAAACAGGACTTCTTGTATTTCAATTTGCACCCATTGCCTCTTGTCCTGTCACTGGCTACCACTGAGAAGTCCTGGCTCTGTCTCCCCTACTCCCTCCCACCAGGTACCTCCCACCAGAGCAAGCAGGCTGAGCAATCCCAGCTCTCAGCCTCCCCTCCCACAACAGACTCGCCAGGGTGAACGTCAGATTCTCCCTGTGAATCTCTTTTCAACGTATTTTTTTCCTTGCTGGACTGGGTGATTCATGACCCATCCCTTTCCTCCCACAAGGCTTGCACTCCTGCAATGCAGCAGCACAGAGTTGCACTGCTTCTCTTTCTTCAAAGTTTACAGTCACTGACGGGGACACTGACCTTGCGTTGCTTTGCAGGCACAGTGGAAAACTCTGAATTTCAATCCAGTTACACTCATTGCATACTTGTATTGAAGGCAAGTTACACTGCTTCATAAACAGAGATTTTTTTTTTTTATTCTTCAGCTCCTTTTAGCTCAAAAAGACCTTTTTTCTGATTTTGTTTTCATGCCATACTGCAGCAAGGTAGATTCTGGCTGGCAGATGGCACAGAAAATATTTGTTTCATCCCCTGTTTAACCTAGCTTTTGTAATAAAACTTTTCTCAGCAGCCACAGTTCAATAATGTACAAAGTTCACTGTATTGTCCAGTAAGAATTTGGGGATTTGAGGCTGGAACAAGGTGAGGGCTGCGGGGCATGGCTCTGCATGGGGATCACTCAGTGTTGCTTAAGGTCTCAAGGTTAAGAAAAAAAAAAGATGTTGAAAATATGCATCTAGATCCCAACAGCTTTTCAGTTCCCCAAAGAATTGCTCCCTTACTATAAATGGAGTTTAGTACTTCTTCAAAGTGGTGGAAAAGCGTCACTGGACGAGATTGAGGAATTGAAAAGTTCCATAGCTCCTGGCAAACAGCTCTTGGTGCAACTTCACTTTTGCTTGAAATGAAAGGCAACTGTTATTTACTCTTAGTCTTAAGAACTAAGTGAAAATTGACCAGCTCAGGCTAGCTTAGAGATACCAGCTTCTGTTTTTCCATTCAGAGCACAAAAAATAAATAAACACACACAAACTTTTTTTTTTCTTTAAAGTTACAACTTTTCAAACCAAGATGCTATTTGGTGCTGCTCTCAATTTATCCAGGCCTAATTAATTCCTAAAAGGAAAGAAAAATAAAAAATAAAGGGTGGGGCAAAGGAAAAAAGAAAATAGGTGGTTAACAGCACTGAGGTCTGAGTCTCATCGCTTCATGCTATTTGCAATAGGTGCTGTAATTACTGAAGTGTTATTAACAAGTCAGGATTGACGAACAGCCCTGGGGGCTGTTCAGCAGGATGGAAATCTCCAGGAGCACCAGAAAGAAAGGAGGCACCTGCCATTGAAAGGCCCTGGCCACACTTTTGGTTAGGACTTTTGTTTTTGACAAAACCTTTTTTTCAGGAAAACACAATTTTACTGGAAGTAGGGGAGCTGTTTTCGAAGATAATGCTGGGTTTTGATAAAAAGTTTACATCTGGTAAAGGCTTCCTCTGGAGGTGGAGGTTTAAGGTGAAATTTTTAACCAAAGAGGGGAAGAGGAGGCCAAACTCAAAACCCAGCCCTCTGGGGTCCTGGGAGCTCTGCAGGGGGGAGACATAGTCTGGAACAGGAACTGGAGCTTTCATTGCCCACAGTCTATCCTACCTGCAGCCTGGAGTCCAGGCATGCCTTCCCTCTGCTCCAGTAGATTCATCCACAAGTAAAACAGCTAGAGAAAGGAGAGATTAAAATGAAATTCCTCTTCCATATATAGACAGCAGATGGTGGATAGTGTGCCAGCTTAGGCAGGGGGATGTCTCAATCAGATCTGTCTGATTCAGAGCAGGTTTCTTCTTTATATCAATGTGAATGTCTTTTTTCATTGTTTTCTGTTGCTGTTGTCAAGAGGTGAAATGTGGACTTTTAAAATCTTATATAAATTTGCAGGGCAAGGAAACTGTTTCCCACCCTGCTCTAGAAGTCATAGTAGTTCGTTTTGTACTAAAGAAGCTCGTGAGAACATAAAACACTTCTAAGGCAGATAATGCTAAGGCTCTTCGCGAATGGAACAAGAATTTTATTCTTGCTGGTTAAAAGACAAGGGAGTTTTGAGTGAGCGGACACCTTGTGCATGACAGTTAGGCTGATGCAACAGTTTTAACAGCTTGAAGGGTTCAACAGTAGCTATGCTGGTGCAATCCCTTAGCGTGCACCCACTTACGTAGATCTTGCCCACTTCCTATACCGTAGGAGCCTGCAGCAGAAAGGGGGTACATCCAGCTAAATATCTCATCGGTTCAGCAATTCCTAAAAAACCCAGAATTAATCCATTTTTAATTATTTTTGTATAAGGCAGGAGAGACATTTATGCAAGTGGGAGCAAACACAGAGAAATGCCTCCCAGAAGGTAATGTAGTACCAGCACAGTTGTCCCACCTGGACAAACTGCTTGACTTTCTTACATGAAACCACCCCCTTTTAAGAATTTCTATAAGCCTAAAGTTGATTTTGTTCTGTTGGATTGCACAATTCCCCAGAACTTTGTGATACACCATACTAACGGAGTGTAAGAATATGTTGCATCATATTGAGTAACAGGATATGTTGAAAATTATTATTTAGGCGGTGAAGATCTCTTGTAAAATGGAAATGGTAATATGTAGCTATCAGAATAATCCTCACTAAGAAATGAACTAAATCTTTAATTCATTCCGCTTGTACAGCAAGACTCTGCGAAGATTTCCTGAAGCTTTACCCTTCCCTACATGCCAGGAAAGACCACTAACAAAATGCCTGGCTCATCTTGTAGGGGAAGCAGAGAGCATGGGTGCAGCAGTATGTTGTATTTAGTGCCTTTTTCAGGACTAACAGGAAACAATTCTAAGTTTTCTAAGACAGGGAGGACAAAGACACATAGTTTTTTTAACGAATTAATGTACCAGCTAAGCAGGTCTGGTTCCAGTGGCTCTGTCTGACCTTCTGAACAATCGTCTCTGTCCCTGAGCAAGTCAGAGTTGTTTCATGTTGCCTTGCTCACAGCAGTCTGGGACTGAGCCCACAGTGCTTGCAGGAGGAGAGGAGCTCCTATTAAAGAGACATAGAAGTGGATGAACTAAAGAGGAATAGAAACAAAAATAAACCCTGACCATTATTTTCTATAAAACAGAAGTATACTCTACTTTTAAGATTCTGTTTTTCCTTATTTTACTTCCAGTTTCTCTTGTGTAGCTAGTATTATTCAATAAGAGACTGAAGCAACATCTGATTTCACCATTGGCACATTTATCTATCAGACTCCAGAAGGCACCATGGCAAAACAGTGCTGTTCTTTATGAAAGGCAGGTGCAAATGCTCACTTCAGGGCTCTCTGTTGACTCCCAGGAAGAAGCCACCTTACTTTATGGATTTAGCTGTTGCCTAAAGTCACCACATGGAGAAAATATAAAGGGATGCTGCCACCTCAAACCTGTGTCATATAGCCACATCAAGCTCCGATTTAAAACTAGAGAGATTTTGCTTCCTCCTGTCCCATTTTTCACTATCCCCACCACAAAGGTGTTCTAGAAGTTTGTTATATCCAAATTTCCTGAATGGATTCCTAGCTTTTTGTCACACCTTTTCTTGTGACACACATCTGGCTGCTGACCCCCTTCTCCTTTCCCTAGAACAGAAGCATCAGGGGTCTGAACTGCTGCACAGTAGGAGCATGCCACGTGAAGGTGGTCAGAAAACATCCCGAGACCTCCACCTTCAGGAACTTCAGGTCAAGGCTGAAGGCAGTGAAAACTAGCAGAAACAGGCAAATAAAAGTTTGATCTCAACCTGGTAGAATATGTGCAATTCAAGAGAGGGTGCATTGTTTTCCCTGGCTGCTTTGCAATACAAGACACTTGGAATAAAACAATAAATGACAGCATCTCAGAATCAAAGAGATGCCCTTCTCCTACTCAGTACAAAGGTGTTCTTGTGAAAAAGGAAGGCACAAAGTTTATATATCCTGACTTTGCTCATGCCCTTTGTGGAATTGAGGCATTATGAGACATGGGCAGATGGGCAGCTGAAAGGAGGTGATACCGTGGCATGTCTCCAAAGCTCTATTTCTGCCTTCCAAAAGGTGAAGTTCCTTCTCTGTTTTAAAGAAGCCAAAAGTTCAAAGACTGTCACATTCTCTAGTCCTCTGGCTAAAGCTTGGAGCAGTGATTTTGTGATTAATCACGTTATGAGACGTTAAAAACACTGCTATGCAAAGAATAATAGAACACTTGCACTCTTTATACAAAGAGACCAAAAATTAAGCTACTGTTTTTCTTCCCTAGGAAACATTGCACATTCTCAGAAAACTATTTAATTAAATTATTAAGAAGGGAAGCTACAATAGTGGTAATAAGCACAAGCTGAGTCCTTTTATTAGACTGGAATTGAGACTTTCCAAGTCTGTTCCCTGCGTGCCATTTGTCTGCCAGCCAACAGACCGCCTGCAAAAGTTAAGTTGTCTTTTGTGCAGCCATTACTTTGTAGCTATGCAGATCGTGGGGTGATTAAAACATGAGGAGAGCCAAACAACATGCCATGACTGTAAGAATGCCTAATACATAACACATGAGCAGTCCAGGATGCCAGTGAAGAGGGCAAGGGCTCGGGAAGCCGAGTAGCAAATTCCTCTCGTCAGCAGAACTCTAAAACAACCATTTCCTTCTTGGAGAAAACCTGCAATGTCATAGAGAGCAAAAGACCACTGAGAAGCTACTGGTTTGCTCTAGGTCACTAATTTTGCAATGCTACCATAAAATCTGTGAAATATCGATTTCAATTTATTTCTGAATATCCTAACTGCTGCAGAATTGAAGTCTGATGAGAATCTCTGTTTCCATTTGAAGTGCTCTAGCCTACCTTGTTACAGGGGAAAGCCCAAGATGGCAATCCAGCAGCTCAGCAAATGGAATGCTACAAGTGCAATGGTTTTTTCCTTCTGATTTTTGAAGGTCCCATTCAAGGTTCACATCTATGCTATGCCTGGCAATAAATGCTGTTTGCTCCCCATGAAAAGTACTGCATCACAGATTTAGGTCACAAAGACCGCAGTGAAATTGCAAACTAAGCCTCATGTTGAAAATGACCGAGTCAGCTCCTGAAATAATCACAAAAAAGTTCCAGGATAGCCACCTACATCCTTAGCAAACATTTATGTTTCTAACGTGCAAAGAGTGAATTTACAAGAAATGATAGAAATGTTACACAGTCAGCTCCAGCCCACCTACTCTTCCTTGCTTTTTGCTTCTTATGTGGAAAACCCATATACATTTAAAAAATAGTATAGGTTTTTTAAAGTTTGTATAATTTCTGTAGTCAGTTAGCTCTTGGAAAGCATGAGCAACCATTGCATTCCCATCCATTCCAACCAGTTCCAGCCAGTAAGAAAATTGAGCTCTTACACAGTACAGTAGTATGCAGCATGGACGTACACTTTGAAACTCATTAAGTAGTTTGTTATCACATGAGAATTTATAGAAAAGGACTCATATTACACCAAGCACTAGTCAGAGGAGACTGTTTCGGTTAGTCTTCCACTGCAATGTGGTTCTGTTCTAGACACTGATGACCCTACTCTATTTATGTGCTCACCTCTTGATTACGTTGCACAGCTGGGTTTTCAGCTGCTAACACATTTCCAGGACAAGGCAGCAGAGGGTCAGTCTGAGAACCTGGGGGTTTGTTTTGAAAAAAGGCTCTTTCATATCTCACTGGTGTAGAGCAGAACTAAGACAGCATTTCCTGTAATAGGAAGCAATACCCAACTGCTTCTTATAGCACCAGGGCCAAGTAAGGCCCAGGCAGCCCTCCTCAGTATCACAGGTGAGCTGGAGCGGGGATTTAAACATTCACTTAGACATCGGATATACAAATTAGTGGTGCTTACTGCTATCACATTTTATTTCACTATTTATTTCAGGATAGCTTGATTGGCACACAAAAAGAGCAGTAAACTTCCTAAAACACTTGGCATCATGTGAATATATTCCTAGAAATACTAGGAAATTTTAAAGCATCCCAGGGAAAAAAAAAAAACAACCAACACCCCCTCGCCCCAAAAAAACTGGAACATGAAGTGATTCACTTACTGTGAAAGACCATGACATGATAGAAAACATCCAGCCCAGTCAAATGTACTTTGAGATTATAAATCATGTTTGACTGTTGGCTATTAGGTCTGTTTGCTGCTTGCCTACAGTAAAGACTCAGCCCTTGATAGAGCACTTGACAAGGAGACTAGCAGATCAAGAGATCAAGATCTAGAAACACTCTTTTTAAGCAGTGCCAGTACACAGTGGTAAGAAGCAATGATTTAATTCATTGATATAACTCAGTCAGAGCAACTTACTTGCAATCTGGACCTGAGATATCATGTGTGATACAACTGTGGATAGAAAGGATTTCTTTCTGGCAGTTGAAAAAGATATTGGCAGAACAATGCTTGTTCACAACTCACTATCTCCTGTTCTCTGTAAACTTCCTCCTCACACCAGTAGTTATTTCATTTTTGAACCTGGAAAAATTAATCTTAAGTTTTTGTTTTACTAAAAATGTCAAGAGCTTACCTTAACCAAACAAGATATGCTATGATGCAAAAAAAAAAAAAGTTTGATTTAAAAAAAATTCCAACGGTACCCATAACAGATTCAGTTTCAATTTTTTTTCTCTTTCGAAAATCTGTATGAACACTTTATTTAGGTGAGTTAGCAACATCTATCATTTCCAGTCCAAAACCCATGTTGATAATACTTCTGATAAAAGCCTTGGGAAAATACCATTAAGAACAAAGACAAGGAATGCACTTTTATAGCTAAATATTTTCAAACTTAAGAGAAAGTAGGTTTTTAAAAATATTTTTTGAATATTTGCAGATAATAAATTTCAAATAATTCCAAAATGAAGGATCATTAGGGTAAAAGAATATCTGATAGCTATACTGTAACAGTCAGTACTCGTACTACACTTGCAGTCAGACCCACCTAAGATGTGCAAACCAGTTAACCAGTGCCAATTTTGATATTATCTCTATCACCACGATAGCTCAGCACTATCCTGCCACGTACCAAGCAATGCACCCAATGCCTGCTATGTAGTTATGTCTTTTCCAGCCCTTCTTCCCGATCAGGGTAGTGTTTTTGCCGTGCAGTATCCTGGGTGTTACTCCCCCTGTGTACCACCTAGGACCTAGTTCCTTGCAAAAAGCAAGTAAGCAGGCTTTGCAGCTGGAGGTGCTGGGGAAGAGGCCTTTTTTTGCTGACAGCCAGAACTGCAGCTCCCCTGAGCAATGCAACAAGCTGAGGTGGAGCTGCAGTGCCACTTACCAAACAGGACATACGACTTCAGCTGCAAAGCACTTCCCTGAGGGAGATACTAAGCTGCTGACAAGCCAGCTTATCCCACAGGAGCAGCCAGAGGTATGAATTGCGGTATGTAAACTACCTCTAAAAAAAGTTCTGGATGGGCAAGCCAGGTCCCAGGATGGGGTTAGAAATGCTCCAAGAAAACCAGCCACAATAGAAGAGCCCACAGTTCCTACAGCACAACCACAATGACTTGATCAATTCACATCACTTTCTGAATATTAGTAGTTGGACACGCAAGGGCATACAATTGAGCGAGCGCTTCACACACAAGCCTGGATATTTTTGCTTCCGTTCAGTCCATTGTAATAGCTATTTACCAAAACCATGCTTCAGTAACCAGTAAAGCATCTACAATGTAGATGCTTGCTCTTCAAAAAGCCTTGCAGTACCCTCTGAGCACCCAGCAGCACGAGGCTCAGAGGAGAGATGTGCTGTTAAGGCTGATTCTCAGCTAGTTAGATGCAAGACTTAGCACAAGGTTACTCAGCTTTGGGCCACCAGGAGGTAACAAGAAACTATGTCACCCTGCAGCTATCCTCCTACCGAACTTTCTGCCCTCTGGGCAGGGAACTGACACCATCAGTCTTCCTGCTTGCAGCCTTTGTTACCAAAGCAAAATCCTCAAAGCCTCTCCCTCATGGCTGCAGAAACCAGCTCAGAGCCAGCCATGAATAATCTCTCCCACAATTAAGTCCCGATGTTTACCTGCATGATTGCCTTCGGAGAAACTTCTACCAGACCGGATGGTGCAGTCCCAAGGCACCTATCTCTTTAGAAAAGTGCTAATGTGAAGGAGCAGCATCGTTAAGCCTCAGAGGAAAAAAGAAATGGAAAGAAGAAAGTGTATCCCAGTGTGCTTACTGTCAACACCTCTGCTTGCAGTCTTCCATGCCTCCTTTCAAGTATTCTAGGAAAAGCTATTCTGGCTAAAATAGAGCATAACATTTGTGTTTTTCAGTCATATACTCTCTTTCACATTTCTTTCATCTCTGGAGGAACAGTGTTGCTCATTGCACTGGAGGAAACCAACTTTTGCAAACCGGAAGAGGAGAGGAGAAGCTGCCTCTCCATTAGCTGTGATTTGCCCCATGAGAAGAAAAACCCTGGCCTCTGCGGCAGAGACCAACACACATGTGAAGTGTTAATGGAAGAATCTCAGGACAATACGAATCTGCCTGCAACACTGAAATCTCTTTGTCAAGCATTTTCTTAGTAGTGATTATAGATCTCTTGGACAATGCAGATTAGCCAATCTTTTTTATTAAAATAACAACGAGTAAATCCTCTTTCACAGCTGCACATGCTTTGACTAAGCGGAATCACTTTCTGAGCAATGAGACAAATTACTGGTGGTGATTGAAATCACCCTCTTCCAAGCAACTACCTAGATTTTGTTATAACCAAATGATGTTTTACACATTTAATGAATATATTTATTATTAATTAAAACATTTTTTCTAATTTCTTAAAAAAATAATAGGTCTTTGACTAGTCATTAGTTCTCATAAACACCACAAAGACCCAGTTGAGAGGTGCCCAAGCACTAGCTGAGTAGTGCAACTTTAACAGCCTTTGCAAAACCATTCGAACGCTAATTATAACACAGAATGGTAAATTGAAAATAGAGTAAAGGCAAGACAGCTTATCAAGGCTAGATGGTTGTTTAACATAATACAATCTTGCTGTCTTGATTGTCTTCACAAAGAAAATGTGGTGTCTGTTATGCTGCTACACAGGAAATCCTTATGAAACTAGAGAAGAAAAACAAAACAGGACTGAACAGACACAGCAGAAGAACTGTAAAGTGGGCAAAGACAGTGTTCTGAGGGGAGACGCTGGTGGCTTGTGCTGAAATGGAAATGCTTGAGCTGGAAGAAGGGATCTCGAGAGCTGGTCCCAGGATTAATTTTACTCAATATATTAATTGGCGATACTGGCATAAGACATTAAGAATGGACTGGAAATAGCTGTTGTTGAAACAAATAGGTAAAATGAAATACTATACAAGAGGTATCTGATAACCTTCAAGCCTGGGGTAACAGAAAGCAGACAAAATTAAAATTTCAAAGTGCAAAATGAGCATAACAGATCAGTAGCAAAAAGGTCCAATACACTCTAGGACCTTGCTAACTAAAATTGCAGGAGCAGAGAAAATGGCAGGTATATCAATAGATCATAGCTCAGTTAGGTGCCACTGGTATGATTTGATAGTGGAAGAAGGCAAATACAATCCTCTGATGTACCAGAAGTGTTTCTTAGAAAGCAGACACAACTGCCATGGCACAAAACATCAGTTAGTCTTTACTGGAGTAATAGGGCATCATCCTTGTCCAACAGGGACTTATTCAGCCTTGAACAGGTACTGTAAGAACACATGGGAATCAATGGAATGGAAACCCAGTATCTCAAGAAAGGGCAAAGTTTTGTTTGGGTTCAAGAAGAGGTTGAGAGAGGATGCAGTTATACAACACATGACAGAAGAAAAAAAGCTGTTGAAATGAAAGGAAAAAGTTTGCTCAAGTAAACTTAGGCCTAAATGATTTATGGCTACATTGTGGCTGGAAATTAAGAAGCAATGTTGCAGGGTGAGTGACCATAGCAGGTTAAACTTGTCTAAACCTGGGCTGTCACCTGGCTACGTTTCCTCTCCCTCCTTGCTGTAGCCTGTGACATGCTAGAGGCACATGCTATTTAGACCACAGCCAGATCTGCTGGCTGGGAGGCTGCAGCAGCCCTGGTTTGGATTTCAGATGTGGTTTCTGAATATGGCTGCCACATTCCTTAGGAACACATAGTGAGGACAATAAAGCAAATTTTGAGATGGATCTCCCCAAAATGAAAGATTAGACTGCCTGTGGTAGGAAGTCCTTTTTAGACCTGCATCTAGCCGGAGCCAAATCCCTCTATGAGGGTCAGCCACAGGGACAAAACCCAGATGAATCTAGCAGGCAGGAACTGATGCCTCCATCAGAGGAGATTCCAGCTCTCCTTCAGGTGTGGCTGCAGCGGCTCCATTTTTAACAAGTTCAAGTTTTACTCCTGTTAGCAGGCAATGGACAGGAAGCAAAACTGTTGAGTGAGGCACTGGCTGTTAGCACTTGGCATACACATGCGCGCACAAGTGCACAGAGTGAACAGTGAGAACACTGCTCCCATAGTCTGCTTGGTAGAAAGCCTGTGATCTAGGAATGTGCAGGTGCTATTACAGATTTCACATTTAAACAGGTATCTTTCTATATGTGTTAAAGGGCTAAAATATTCCTATAGTTATAATAATCAAAATCTGGCTTTTGCATTTCTAAATTCATTGGAGTAAGGAAGTAGGAAGGCAAAAAGATGGAGTGCAAACTCTGTCGTGAGCAGTGGGGAGCAGCACTAACCTGTTCCCTTTGCATCAGTGCCAGGAAAAATGCTGGTGCATGTCCTGGAGGCAAGCCTGTTTGCAGAGCTCCAACATGACTGCGCTGCTGTGCTACCCAGCGCAGCATAAGTTATAAAGGATCCTTTAGCTCAGACTGGGAGAGTATCTTGTTAGATGTGCTGCAAAATTAATTCTCTTGGTCACCAAGGCAGAGTGAACCTTGATGCAGTTTTTAGTATGGCATTGCTTCCTCCCCTTGCATTTTTATGGCTTAGAGCAAGATGTCCAAATGGCTGAACTGACTCCATTAGGTAGTTTTATAAGCCCCCTAGAAGGGTTGCTGGTCAGCAGGCTGACCCCTGGCACACACTTGTGTTTGTGTGCATGTTTCTGGGTTGATAACGAGTTGGTGCTGCATTCTCCATTTAGGGAATTTAATAAGTGGTTCTCTTAGATGTACAGAATCTGCCATCCTTTCATTATAGCAACTGCACCAGTTTAAAAGAGGTGGGAGAAGACACTGAGTTTTATCATTTACTAAACAAAGAGATATGTTGAACAGAAACGGCAGAGTAACTTTACAGTGTGCTTATCACTCTCCATTTGTTGCTTGTGGCAGTATGCCTGACTGCGGGGGTGATACAAACCCATATGATATTTTCACTTACCTCTCGGCAGCATTTGTGGGACAAGGAAGCTGTGTACACAGTTATGGGATGTAGTTAATTGCATCTGGAAATATACAATCGAAATTTTGGGGCTGTGAGTTGGTTGCAGAGCATCTGACCAGAGTGGCTTCTGCCAGGCAGAGGGAGCAATTCATAAGAGTTTTTTACAGCAGCAATGCCTTCTGCCATTAGGATGTCCTCAGAAAAAAGGGAGTGGGGGGAAGTGACAAGTCCATTGCCAGGCTATTATCAAGAACCTTTCCTACTTTCCTCTATGAATGGCAAAATCTTGCTTCTCTTCATTTAATTCACAGCAGAATCCCTCCCTGGGATGTTTGTGTGTAACCTGCTCTCGGAAATGTTAGGAAAACTGATGTTTTGTTTTTGAGATCCTGTTTCTTAAGAGGTGATCATATGCATCACATGAGCTTATGTAGTCCTATCATTTTCCTGTGGTTGCACCAGTGATAACAGTGGATCCATTGCACTGTCTCCATATTCTTTTATCTACATGATTATCTTGCCTGGCTCTGTAGCACAGACACTTTGCTGGTAAAGGCATTTGTCTATGTCTCTTGTGAACTATTACCCTACTGCCTTTCCTTTCTCCCCACTGCTGGTGATAAGAGTGTCCATTAGGGAAGAAGGAATTAACGGCTGTCAAGAAACTGCAGCACTGGAAATGTTACTACAACCTGTAGGTTTACAAAAATTGTCTGCAGAAATTTATCCTAGCTCTTGAAGAAACAAAAAAAACCCTGCTCCCAGGTCTGCAAATCTCCACAGAAGCTCTAGGGCCTGGGTGAGCAGCACTAAGGCTGCCATCGGCCACCACCATTCATCCCCAGAGCTCGCCCTATTCCTCTTCAGTCCCAGCAATAAGGAAGCAAAGCCACAGGCTCAAGTGTCCAACAGTTGCTTGCCAGAGGATCCTTCTTGAGTGCCAAAACTTGAACAGCTGTCTTCTTCACAGTCATGGTAGAAAGCAATAAACATACACATTCATTAAATGATAACTGCTTAGGGGACAGCGGATATATGTATAAACTGTATTCAGTTTGTATATAAGCACTTGTATTGTACATAAACTGCTTGAGGGAAGGAACATATTCATTCTCTTTATGGTTACACAGTCCGTGATTTTACCATAATGCTATAACATAAAGCTCAGATAACATTCACCACTACATTTTCAATAACATTATCACTATGTGCTGGTTAACTGAGGCTCTCAAAGTAAAAATGGCTTGTCCTGATCCTGTTGTGAGTCAGTGGGAGGACCAGGAGTAGAACACAGAAATCCTCTCCCAGTGCCACACTCAGAGCACGTCACAGCTTTATTCCCGTCCCTTTCTGGGCTCCCAGCATTTCCTCAGCAGCACTTCGCTGTGACTCTGATTTACCATTGCTGCAGTGCAATCTGAAAGTCGGGAAAAAGATGAAAGAAGTGCAAGACTAATTGTTTTTCTTCCCATTACTCAGATATTTTTGTCTGAGATGCACAGGGGTGTGCTCTGATGGATCACGTGGACAGGGATAAGCCTGACGCATGGCCCTGTGTGATGGGGAGGGATCTGCAGTCCTAGACCACAGCGGAGGAACGTGGCCCTGAGCCGCACAGAGTGCAGAGCCCTGGTAGGAGATAAGAGCCCTGGCTTTGGGGCAGCAAATTCCACCCGGCTCCATGACCTCACCTGTCTAGTATGGCTGACTGGAAATCACAGATTGCCTTGGCTGGCTCCATTTGCCATGTGGGTCATGGAGCAGGACAGGCTGCAAAAATACCCAAAGGTGATTCCCATGTATTGCACAGGAGATTGGGTGGTGAATGCAAAAGCAAGGGAAGCAGCACTCATTGGCAAGCGTCTCAGAAACATAGACTTTCAATTTTCTGCAGATTCACATACCTACCTTCTACTTTTTTTTTTTTAAAAACCCTGTCGTGTTGAATTTACACCAGAGACAGACCGATTCAAACAATAAGAAGAGTTGTTACAGCAATCCCAAAGGAAGACATAACAGCACATCAGAACCCAAGTGTTGCCTAACAGCGAACTGCCTCCCATTAAAACACCCCACCACTGACCAGGTGGCACAATGACTACCCCATGTATTGACATTCGTACGAGCACAAGATTCCTTCACTTCTCCACTCGCATCTAGACAGTGAGTCACTGTCTTACTGAGAGTCCTGTGGCAGTGAGTTGACTCTGACCATTCTTTTTAGAAAACATATGGTAAGAGGAGCTGTTGTCCTTAAGAGCTACTATACATCTCTGCTCTGCAAAGATCCCACACTCAACGCTAAACGTGACTTCCCCCAAAAGACAGCTAGTGTTGGTTTCCACACAGCAAAATTTGCAACCCACTTCACTTTTTCAGCATTAAAAATTAAACTTGATTTAATAAAAACTTTTACAGATTTTCACTTGGAGAAACCTCATCCATACCTGCACCCTTAGGTCTGCCCCGCCTGCAATTGCTCTGAGCAAATCCAAAGGTCCATTTAGATTTTCCGGAAAGTTAATTTGCTCCATATGACTGAGAGTAGGCATCTGGTAAACCTGCAAACTATGCACACAAATCAGCTCCACTATCTTTCTGTCTTCAGTGCAAGGAGTTCACCTTCCACACTGGCTACGAGGTGCTCATACAGCGGCTGTTGGATGGGAGGAAGATGTGCAAAGATGTGGAGGATTTGCTCAAGCAGAGGTAAGAAAATCAGAGTGAAAAAAGTGTGAACAACCTCCATTTTCCCTCCTGTTTGGCGTCTGGAAAGGAATAGTAGGCTGTTTCCGAATTTGGTAGTGATACTAGTTTACATAGAAAAAGCCTGAGTGATTTGAATCCTAGCCTTTTGATGTGATTTGTGAAGGTAGGTAACAAATAGAAATTTCAAAGATTTCAGAAGAGAAGAGAAGGTTGAAAGAGTCAGAAAACCAGAGCTCCATTAAGACCCAGGTCATTATTGGTCCAGAATCACAGGGCAGCACACACATCCACAAGTAGTGTTACTGAATTGCACCTTTTACAGGAAGCAAACAACCTGCACATTTTTCTTTCTCTTTGAGGGTGCTGCTGCCACAGGCAGTGTTTCAGTTTCCTGCAACTACTAAAAATGGGCCATTTTTCAAATACAGACAAAGCTACATAAGATGCTACCAAAAGCCTTTCCCAGACACCCAAGATAGCCCACATCATTCACCAACCTTACCAGATTTGAATAACAATGTTGTAGTTTCTGTCTGTCCTTTACAGGCTTCTTGGGTGCTGCTCAACAACAGCCACGGACAGCTGACAATTTTGTGGGTGAGAAAATTCATATTACACAGCTGCTCTGACTCCTTTGCCATTCATTTTTGTACTACTGACTTAGAAAAATGTATCTGAAATTTGGTTCTGTTTTTAAATGGCTGGGTTTCAACAGTTTCAACACATAGCATGAGGCACATACACGCTCATGCGTGACCTATGGGAAAGACCACGCAATACGGATTATAAATTCAGCAGGTAATCCTAGAGCAGTTAATCTCAGAACTGTCTCCTTATGAATATTGCTCTGCTTTCCTCAGTCACAGCCTTCTTTTTCTTCCCATGCTGTCCACATCTAGTTTTCTGGTTTTAGGTTGGTTTTCTGAAGGCTACTTTTCAAGCACTGGGACTTTCAAGGCGATGTGAGCTGTCAAACTGAAAGTTGACTATTTCACAGAGTGTAAGAGTCTCCCATCAAAATCTGAAGCTATTTGAATTGCTTTTCTTGACCACCACTGGAAGCATATTTTATTGCTGCATGTCACACAGTCCTGAAGTCACATCTGTCTGACGGTAGCTTAGCTTCAACTGTTTAAAATAGCTCCTTTGTGACTCATAACTTACAGAGATCAGAATTATATTGCAGGCTTCAGGAAGGCTCTGCACTGCAGCATGCATCTGATGCTATATATGCCTGTTTCTTTCCAAAATGTTACAGAGGTTTCTGCAAGTTGCAGGATAAGGTTCTTCGTGGTTTGTGGTGGACGCACAAAGAACTTTCCGCAAGGAAGAAAAAATACACATACAGTCATTTTGTCAATCTGAAAGCTACAAGAACAAATGTTTCCATGAACTTTTGCACACCCCCAAAACATTCCATGTGAGCATGCATACGTGCGTGTGCTTGTGTGTGTACATACATGTTGGCAGAGGAGGAAAAGGAGAAAAGATAGCCCGCACTGAGTTGCAGAAAGAAGGCATTATTTCCAGTTTATTTCTGGAAGATATTTGTTTCAACTTGTCCTCATGTCATTCATGGGAATAACCTAGGAGGAGATCAAAGCATGGGATGAATCTCTGTTCCTAGAGGCTGCCCATATCATGGGCTTCATGCCAGAATTTCAGCAAGGACTCCTGCAGCAGCTGCCCTAAGTCCTGAAACCAACTGCCCTGGCTACACTAACACTTTACTAGTTTTCCACCCAGGTCAATTACTTTTGCTCACAAATAACCCTGCCTGGTCCAGAGGAGGGCCTGAGAGGTTGGAGAGTGAGAAAACAGTTGTATTCCAGAACAAAGCCCCAGACTTAAAACACAAATTATGTTCCAGCTCTCGATGGCTGCAGGGAAACATAGAAGCTGTGTGCAAGAGTACTGGAAACCGGGAAAGGCAGCACAAAGATGTGAAAAGATGGTCTCAGCCTTGTGTCAAACTCCTCTGACCTTGGGCTAGTCCAGTCCCATGCCTGAGGTTTCAGGAAGATTTGACCCAAGAGTATTGTAGAAGCTGGGACTGGCTTAAGAACTGGCCATGCTTTTTTCCTGTGATATATTGTGTACTGAGCAAGCAAAGTGGGACTGTAGCACTGGAGTTATTCTCATTGCTGCATTGCTGTACATCCACTGGCACTAAGCAAAGTCTCTGACACGAAAGCGTTTCTTGTTATTAAAATAAGAAGAAAATTAATCTATTCTACTTGTGCAGCATTATGTGTCTCTGTAGTATATTTCCATTCTGATGAAATTTCATTCATCTAACATGAAAATGAAGTGGTATGTCTGTGTGGCCTGTCACCATATTTTGCACCCTATTCTTCTAGGGGGAATCCCAAAGCAGTGACGTAGGAACACTCCCACTAAAACGCAGCAATTTCTCGTGCAGGATGACAGCAATTAACTAACCGAACTTGCAGCTTTAGACACATGGGAGCCATGGACAGAGGCCAAGAACAGCCTCCATTCTGGGCTGTGGCAACTGTAGGCTGCTGTGTAACCAGCACTGCTATGCCACCAGCCTGACAGATCTCCTTGGACTGGGGGAAAGCCCCCAGGATGAGCCTGCCTCAGGTCACAGAAGTAGGTTGCAAACCATTGAAATTGCACCAGAGCCACCAGTACAGCCAGCTCCAACGCAAGGTGCTCACAGCCATCAGATGCAGAGGACCAGTCGAAAGGGTGGTCGGATGCTCTCAAACAGAGACCCACCCCAACAGCTGCCGTGTTGCAAAACTGAAAGATCAGCCCTCAAACCGCTGGAATTCAGCAAATAGCAATAATATAGCACAGCGTGGCCGAGTGGGAAGATGGGTGTAAGAGCAAACCAGCAGGGTTGCATGGCCTTGCACCCACATCAAAATTCCTTTTCTGAATGAAGAGTACTCTCCTTTAAGGTGCCAAGTTTCAGGCTCAAAGCTGTTTGAAATGCATTTAAACCCCTTGTGAGAACTGGACTTACCCTAAACAAAATCCACCCCTCACCCCAAAATCCTAGCACCAGGCTATCTGTTCATTATTTATTATTGACCATTTAATAGATTTTAGCAGCTATTCAAAGACTGAAAACTCAGTTGCGCCCCAGTCTTGCACCCGGGAGAAAGGAAATAACATTTTTAGTACTGTCGTGGTTTAAGCCCAGCCAGCAACTAAGCACCACGCAGCCACTTGCTCACTCCCTCCCCCCTCAGTGGGATGGGGGAGAGAATTGGGGAAAAAATACTAAAACTTGTGGGTTGAGATAAAGACAGTTTAATAGAACAGAAAGGAAGAAAATAATAATGATAATAATAAAATTACAATAATAATGATTAAAGAATTGGACCACACAAAACAAGTGATGCACAGTGCAATTGCTCACCACTTACCGACCGATGCCCAGTTAGTTCCCAAGCAGCAATCCGCCTCCCCACCAGGCCAACTCCCCCCAGTTTATATACTGGACATGATGTCACATGGTATGGAATACCCTGTTGGCCACTTTGGGTCAGCTGTCCTGGCTATGTCCCCTCCCAACTTCTTGTGCCCCTCCAGCCTTCTTGCTGGGCATGAGAAGTTGAAAAATCTTGGTATAAACACAACTTAGCAACAACTGAAAACAGCAGTGTGTTATCAACATTATTCTCATACATAACACTATACCAGCTACTAGAAAGAATATTAACTCTATCTCAGCCAAAACCAGGACAAGTACAAGTACCTTTTTTTTTTTAAGCAGAGAATAGAAATTTCTTCCAGAGCTGGGGGAGGGGAAAACAGCAAAGAAATAATTGTATTTCTTTATTAACCATAGAAACAGAACCACTTTCCTGAGTCACTAGTTACAGTTTCCCATTAGGTGAGACATCGCATTATATTGTCCCCTCCATAAAACTGTCACAGCCTCACCTTACAGCTAGCGAGGCTCCTGCCCGCTCTGCCTCCACTGCAGCTGTTCAAGCAGTACCTCATGTTTCTAACAGTTAGAAATTTGCCTGCTACTCCTGGCTCCCATTTATTCATAACCTCTCTTAAATGGATCCTTTGGAACCTACTCTTCACTCCACTTCCAGACTTCGTTTTGATGTGTCAAGTCTGCCGTCACCTTTTAGGTTTCTTTTCCAAAAGAGGCTCTCGGTTCTGAGCATCTTAACTACACACTTCTGTACACCTCTTCTTCTAATTGAATCCAACTTTTTGGGGAAAGAGTTGTATACAGCACTCCACAGTAATCAAAGCCATAGAGATGGGCTTCATTTTCCCTCATTTCTTCTAGAAATAGCTCACCAAAAATATTTTAGAGGTAACTAATAGCTCTAGGATTGAGGAGATAGAGAAATTAAAGAAATAGTATTTCTCATTTTTTGTACCTTGGATGCAATTACAAGATTTGTGTAAACATGCTCCTGGTAGCACTAAGAGAAATTGAGTAAGTTTTTCTTTTAACAGAGCACAAGCAGAAGAGAGATATGGGAAAGAACTGATTCAAATCGCCCGAAAAGCAGGAGGACAAACAGAAATCAAGTAAGGAATTCTTTTATTATCAGCGCAAACAAAAGCATTTTGGAAGCAATATCAGACTCCTGTGTTTTGTCTGTGAATGGGGTCATAAGCTGCTCACTTCAGTGCACTACACATCACTTCACAATGTACAGGAAAAATGGAGAAACATCACAGTCCTTCAAAGCAGGATTCACAAAAACTCTATTTGGGAACTGCCAGTAGGTCTTTACTGAGACTTTTTTTATTTCAGTATACCTGACAATGTTTAATATTTGCTTCCAAAAGCAAACTAAGTGATGGGAAAAAAAGGGAAAGGAAAAGGTTGTGAAATGTTTATGATGGTGGCTTGGCAATTCTGGCAAGATGGTGGAGACTGTGACAGAACAAGCGCAAAGTGCAAAGACACCAAAAATTAGCTTCTGCAGCAGAAAAAGCTTAGCTTAGGAATACAAACTTTAAAACCCTTTGAAGGGACTTAATGTGAAAGAAATCAATGGAACTACTGAAATACACTGAAATGACACAAATTTTTCTCTGTCTCCTCTACTACTATCTTACTTCATGTATAAATTGCTTTGGGAAGGCAAGATATATGTTGTCATGGAATTTAACTTAATAAACACTGCTGATAAATTGCTGCTATTATTGATAAGGTGGCAGAGGATGAAGATTTGGGGTCACAGAAGGCAAGTCTGAAAGAGAAGACCTCAATCTAAACACAAAATTCTATTGATCCCTGGGGCCTGCTACCCTCATCCATCTCATATCTCATTTCTTAATTGCAGTCTCCTTTTAATGTCAATTTATCACCTTCAGTGTGAGCATGGTTTCCTGTTCATATTTTATGGGAAAACTTGACCTCAAACCCTTGCACCACCATGGCATGCAAGTGACAGGCAATCACCCATAGCACTTGCTGTTGATTCGGTGGTGGCACATCCTGGCTGACAGGGAAACTGTTGCATTAACCCAAGCGCCTGGTAGTGTGGAGAACACTGAGGCTCACTCCAGAGAACGTGCTCCCTCCTCCCTCCCCTAGTGCTCCATCTCTCCCTGGCCTCTGAGCAACGCAGTAAGGTATAGCAAGGTTCCTTGCTAAGGCTGCTGGAGATAGCTTCTACCTTCCTGGGATCTCAATTCACAGACCTAACTGGAGAAAAGGAAGGAGGAGAAAAAATATTTTTAAATTAAAATAGCAGATTAAGGATGGATGGCTTCTTCCCAAAGGCTAAGATCAGCATTCCAGGATAAACGAAAGGCTCCACCTAAATTTCTTTACTGGCAATGCAGGGCAGGCAGAGCAAACGTGTTCAGAAACAGACAGCTTTGGCTGCCCTTCTGTGACCTAGTGGATAATTCATGGGCCTAACTTTTCCTAAGAGATTGTAAGAGCTTGATTTAGAGGCAGAGCCGAGTCCTAGGGTTGGGATATGGATCCAAGTTCCCCTCAAGTTGGAGGAAGTTTGGACTGGGGTCCAGGTCCACTTTGATCCAGCAATTTTATAGCTTGGCATAGAGAGAAGGCTGAATATACCCACAAAGCATGCTGCAGAGCTGATTTACTATGTTTCCATAAACCCACGCCTGGTCTGGGTAGCGACCAGCTTTGCACTGATATTTTTATCAGAGCAAATGTCTCTCTGTATCTGTTATGAAGCAGAGAGAGGACACTTTGCTTCCCATCATTCAGCATCCTCTGGTTGTTTAAGGAGTTACACAGATGGGCAGCGAAGGGCATTTGTCCCCAGTAAACACTTTAAAATCAGAGAAAACTAGGGTCTATTCAGGGCTGGAACAACTCTTAAAAATTAAATATTTGGTTTGAATGCCTTAAAATCTTTGACAAAGTGTGAAGTTTCTGGTTTTTTATATGACACTGTCGTGGTTTAACCCCAGCCAGCAACTAAGCACCACGCAGCTGCTCACTCACTCCCCCCCATCCAGTGGGATGGGGGAGAAAATTGGGAAGAAGAAGTAAAACTCCTGGGTTGAGATAAGAACGGTTTAATAGAACAGAAAAGAAGAAACTAATAATGATAATGATAACACTAATAAAATGACAACAGTAGTAATAAAAGGATTGGAATGTACAAATGATGCGCAGGGCAATTGCTCACCACCCGCAGACCGACACCCAGCCAGTCCCCGAGCGGCGATTCCCTGCCCCCACTTCCCAGTTCCTAAACTAGATGGGACGTCCCATGGTATGGAATACACCGTTGGCCAGTTTGGGTCAGGTGCCCTGGCTGTGTCCTGTGCCAACTTCTTGTGCCCCTCCAGCTTTCTCGCTGGCTGGGCATGAGAAGCTGAAAAATCCTTGACTTTAGTCTAAACACTACTGAGCAACAACTGAAAACATCAGTGTTATCAACATTCTTCTCATACTGAACTCAAAACATAGCACTGTACCAGCTGCTAGGAAGACAGTTAACTCTATCCCAGCTGTAACCAGGACAGACATTGATTGCTGACAGCAGTTCTGCTCCCAAGGGCAGTCCTTCAGTGAGACTGGAGGGAGGGAACCTACGTCCTACCTGTAATAAGAAAAGCTGGAAAAGACTATGTTACAACTATCCCCATTATTCCAAGTGCTTCCTCTTTGTAGAACTCCCTATTGCTGACTAGCACACTGAATCCTACAAGTACTTGACAGGCTGAACAGGGCTGTTCATATCTTCAAATGCAGCTTTAGGTAGCAGTATTTCTCAAATAAAGTCTAATGAAGGCGTTGTGCAGGTATTTGTACCCAAAACTTGCATTTGACAATCACCAGGAAAAAAGTAGCTTATAGGTTTTTTTGCAGAACATTTTACAGAACTTCGTGTGCCACACAATGTATTGCAGAGGAGCAGGAATTACTAATTTTAGATCACTCATTTGCTTGCTAATACAAAATTATTATCCTCTAGTCTTAAATTCAGCCATCTTTTAAACATCTCAGATACTAAGGCTTTCTATCACTTCTCCTGGGAAATTATTTCACACCCCAGTAGTTCTCAGTATCAGAAAGGTACCCAATACCCTTTCAAAAAGTCGATAAAAAGAACATAGAAAATCCATCCACAACAACTACCCAAAAACTTCTAGGATCAGAAAATACCCAGAAGACCTTAAGAGAAACAACTGCAAGGCCAATTAATTCTGTTTAGCACAACTTCCAAAACAAATGAATTGGCTGCAAAAACCTCCCATCAGTCCACCAAGTCAAAGTGATGCTCTGTAGCTGCTGTGGAACGCAGAGCAGGAGAGAAGTGGCACAAAGCTGGAGTAAGCAGCAGTCCCCATACAGGGGCCCGTTGGCAAAGCATTCGTGGCAAACCTACACCACAGCCAACGCCAAATCTGCCGAGCTGGAGATGGCAGCACCACTACATGTGATAGGGCCTCATGTGCTTATGTCCTCCCAGCATGAACAGCTCTTTCCAACTCCAGAAACACAGTCCCTGGCAGCTGCCTGGTTCTTCTGATCTCAAACCCTCGGAGGTTAAAAAAATTGTCGTGGTTTAACCCCAGCCAGCAACTAAGCACCACGCAGCCGCTCACTCACTCCCCCCCATCCAGTAGGATGGGGGAGAAAATCAGGAAAACAAGTAAAACTCCTGGGTTGAGATAAGAACAGTTTAATAGAACAGAAAAGAAGAAACTAATAATGATAATGATAACACTAATAAAATGACAACAGTCGTAATAAAAGGATTGAAATGTATGAATGATGCTCAGGGCAATTGCTCACCACCCGCCGACTGACACCCAGCCAGTCCCCGAGTGGCGAAACCCTGCCCCCCCCTTCCCAGTTCCTAAACTAGATGGGACGTCACATGGTATGGAATACACTGTTGGCCAGTTTGGGTCAGGTGCCCTGGCTGGGCATGAGAAGCTGAAAAATCCTTGACTATAGTCTAAACACTACTGAGCAACAACTGAAAACATCAGTGTTATCAACATTCTTCACATACTGAACTCAAAACATAGCACTGTACCAGCTACTAGGAAGACAGTTAACTCTATCCCAGCTGAAACCAGGACAAAAATGTAGAGGAAAAAAGCCCCTTTCTGTTGCTTCCTGTGCTTGGAGAGAAGAGGGTCTGCTCAAGGGAGAAATTAGGCAGCAGTGGGGAGGTACTGCCTGGGTTGTTACTTCAGTACAGTCAGGACCAGCACAAAACAAGGCGAAGAGAATAAGCACGATGATGGAGACAAGGCTGGAGAAGTCTATGGCACACTGCGCCAGGTAGTGGCCATCGCTGTAGAAAACAGTTCTCTCCCAAGCCCCCCCATATTTTAAAAGCTTTTTGTTTTGAATCAAAGAAAAGAACAATTTCAACATTTTTTCAGGCTCTTCCCTTCTCCCCCAAACTTTTGCTTCAGCTGGAGCAAATCGCTGACCTCGGCTAAATGTATAAATAGATTCAACTGCCCATTTTTATTTACTGAAAGACACAGATGAAGAAATATGCTGCTGACTCAGAAGAAAGATAGTAGGCAAGGCTTGCTGAAATGTAACAGCAGCTCTGGCACCACTCTCCATTGGTTTGAGAACAATCTAGGTGACAGCAGCCATCAGGTTTCCACCCTATATGCTGCCCAGCGCTTGTTCCCTCAGCATTTTAACAGCTCCTCTGACGGAGGACTGACCCCTCAGGGCCCAGCACTGCTCGCACTTGGCACAGACAACTACAAGTCAAGACTGTACTAGGACACTTCACAACTGAGTATCAGCAGTGATATAACATCGTGACCTGGGAAAAGAGGACAATGTTGCGTCTCCACCTGCAGACTCCTTAGCACCAGAAATGTGAGAAATCACTGCTACTGGAGGTGCAGCTGACTTCAGTGAGGTCCTTGCTGTTCTTTTTCAGACCAGTACTGGAAGTGACCATGGCAAGCCTACAGCTGTAGAAAACTTTCTAAAAAAAACTAAACTCAGAGAGGCAAACATGCCACAATGAGGGAGACATGCTGCAACCACTTTATTTTTTATTAAAAAAAAAAAAAAAAAGCAAGCAAAGACAGGGTTTCTAAAAGAAGCTGGTGCTGGTTACCATGGGCATAGCAAACAAACACTCCAGCTTCCAGCTCAAGAAATAAAAGTTCCCTCTTAAGTGCTGCCTGACAGCCAGAGGATACAATCATTCAATAGTCCAACCTGATTCAAGCAAATTTAGGCATTCTGGCTGCTTGCCCTTGCCTTGAGCACTGCAGCTGGTAGAAACTACTTCCTATAGGGAAGGGAGATATCCTCTTTCCAACCCATGACACAGATCTAACTCAGCAGTTGCTATAGGCCTTGGCAAGTTCATTCTAATGTACAGAAGGATGCACACACTTGAATCTAAGTGCAAGACTGCAAGAAGGATCACACAGGCTCAGACCAAAATTCCTTCAGCCTAATATTCTGTCCCTGACACTAGATCCCAAGGGAAGAGTAGAAGAACAGGGCAAGCATATGAGGATATTTCTCCTAAATTATCTTCTAGCCATAGCAACTGATAATTCAGGGGATGCCACACCAGTAGCAGCTTTCTATGTAACAGCCCCCAATGGAGTTTTCTTGTGTCTTTTTCTTATTTGAAACCCTGAAACATTTTAGCATCCACTGAGTCTTAAGGTAAAGCAATGTACTTTCCTGTTAAGTGCAGAAGTGCCTTTTTCTTTGTTGATTTTTAGCTCACCTCACCACACGTGCCGTGTTAGGTCAGACACACAGGACAAAGGCAGATTAGCTTCCTTGCAGTGGGGTTCCTCAACGCACATCTGCACTAGTGAGCTGCAGTCCCACTGCCTGTTCTGGTTCTTACAAACACACTCAGGTCCATAATAACACCAAAACTATGGAAAAGGCTGGCTGCTTCCTTCAAGCTAATCACCTGGATGTGACAGCACAGTCACGGATGCAGGCTATGCCTGTGAATACAGGTAGCTGGGGATTCTTTGTGAAAGCACTGAGAGGAGAACAGGTATTGGAAGGAAGCATGAGAGAATATCAGCTGTAAATGTACCTCTTGAGTAGGTCAGACCTAGCAGAGGGCAGAGCAGCCCTTGAGGAGTGGGTAAAGTGCGAGGATCCCAGCAGTCAGGGTGGAAGGATGGACACTGTACAGAAACGGAGCTCTGGAGCTCACCTATCAAAAGTCAGGGCTAAAGTGTATTTTTAAAATGTCTTCATTCCTACCTTATACTGATGTTAAAACCCTGTTATCCCACTTTTTTAATTACAAAAAATAATAATATCTGAATCACAATTTCATAGTCTCTAGTCATAAAAGAAATTATGAAAAAGATGATTACAAAGCTACAGCCATGCATTCTTGGCAAATGCCACATTACACCAATATCCTGCAGTGGAGAGGAAACTAACTACATGTTACAAAGTTTAAACTGCAGTATAGTTTTGTACTCTCCATATTCTGTGTTGCGCACATGGGAGAGGATGCACAGAAACTGGGGATTTTTAGCTGAGTTATAAACTGAGATCAGGTTTGCAAGTGTTTGCTGGTAGTGCACACAGTAACGATGTCTTCACACACTATAGATGATTCTCAGCAGAGCTAGTGTTTTTAAGAGGAAATGTCTTTCAGGCTGCAAGGTGACAGGGAATTTCCATGCAGTAGTTTTGGGCAACTCTTCAGCAGAACATGAAAATAGAATACACTACAGAGCCCAGTTTTCAGATACATTCTCAGCTTCAGCTGAAATAGAGCCTCTGGGTACTCTGTTCTTTTGTAAAGATAACTGATGTAAACGTGCAGTAGCTGGTTAAATTCTGCCTAGTCTGACAACAGCTATTTTTGTCATTTGCTCTGCTTGTCTCTTCTCATGTATATGATTTCCTATTTTTTTCCTTCCCTCTTTTCCACTACTATCTCCTTCAGACCTCAGGAGAGGGTAGTTCCTTCAAGCCCGTGTCTGCTCTGCCCTTCTCTGCAATGACTGAAATAAATAGAATATTTCAGTGAGTGTGAGGTGAGGGCATCTGTAACGAAATGCCAATTGCTGCTTCCTGTGTATAAATACAGTGCACCTGTCACTTAAAATACAGAATCCTCTGTATTATTCGCACAAAGCAGGCATTTTTGAACTGAAGCTAAAAGTCATTTTGGAAGGTCACATCCTTCCATGGTTAGTTATTCTCCACTCAAATGTTCTGAACCTGCACAGAGTTTATCCACTTGTACTTTGAACATTCAGGACTCTGAAAATGGACACAAGCACATACTCTGAAAGACCTAAACTTTTGCTTGGTTCTTTTGAAATTCAATCTGGATAAGCTCTCTGGTGATGAGGGTAGGCATTTTTGAGCAGTGCTGCTCTCTTTCTGAGAGACATGAGGAAATTTAAAGGCAGAAAACTTTTGGTTTATCCTTTGATTTGAATGGCATAGGTCATTCTGGAGTCATGAGGGGTCTAATTTGCAGTCTGTGAGCACAGATTTACAGGGAAGAAAAGGTACATGAAGATGCCATCCTCTTTGCTCCCCTGCCCCAGCAAAGTCTGGGGTGACATGTCTGTGCTCCTAGTAACCACTCCTGGGAATGATGATACAGCCCCCTTCCCATTCAGGCTGCTTCTGACACATACCTGAAAGTATCCAAGCACCAGAAGCAAAACACATATGCAGACACACCACAGCACTAGAGGAACCCTCCACATTTTTTGCTACTTTCGTGAAAGATATGCTACACCCAACCTGACACCAAGCCCAGCCTGCTGCACAGTGCAACCTCCCATAATAGCTGACATGACTACTCATGCTAGCTAGTGCCTTGCTATCACGAATTTATAGACAGAAACTTGGACTCCCCTGGTCAAAAAAAAGGTGCTTCTCATGCCTTTTCTCCACCACAGGTGGCTTTGACATCACACCACAGCTGGGACCTGTACAGAAATCTTTCTAGTTGCACTGAGTGGTTTTGCCTTTCTGTTTATAGCTCCACTGAGAACGAGAAGAAAACATCCTGGCAAAATTAAATTCCTCAATGTTTTCACTACATCCCCCCTAAACAATGTTAGATATGATTCTCGTGTGAAATACTCTGCTATGTGCCTGGCCTAGGACTTGGTAGTGACTTAGTTACCTCCCTGTTAAAAGACCACAACACTTCCCCCTTCTTTTCTTTTTTGCCTTGCAGACAGTCCCAGGTGCAAATTATTTGGGACCAGATGCTTCTGAACTTGTTTCCCCACACTTTGCTACCACCACTGGGCTTCACAGAAAGAAATGTTGGTAAAACCACGTTGGGTCTTCCCTGTGTGGCAGGAAAAAAGACAGATGTTAACTGTGGCCTCAGAGGAGACTGGCTTTGGGTTGGTTTCATAATCAGGATCTAAGTTACCGGAGGCAGAGGGTAAATAGGACTGCTGGAAAGTAGTCTGTAGAGTTCATCTGGCAGAGACTTCTCTCAATTTCAGAAAGAATATTTTTAAAAATTACAATAAGAACAGAACATTGTACATCATATTGATGTTAAAATGGAAACCTGCCAGAAAGGAAGGTGGGGTTATTTCACACTTCTATTCACAAAGCAAAGGTAGAAAAGAAAGAAAAGTTAAAAAGAGCTGTGGTTTTACTTTCCTGTGTACAAGATGTAAAGGGACTCTCTGAATTACTCAGTTAAACCAGTCTCTAAAGGCAAAGTACTGAAAAAATTTCCCACACCACCAAGCCTAAAGTTGGGGGAAAAAAAAAAGTGTGGTGCAACAGTGTACATAGTGAGTATACTTCTGACCTAAGCACTGCCACTGATAGAGCCCTGCTAATTACATGTCTGGTGCCATAAAATTCAGCTTTTGATGACTGTGAAGCAGAAGGTACCAGAGCCCTATCTACAGCACATTTCCCAGTGGTCCTCATGTCACGTAGGACTGCTGAGCGTGGCCTGCTCTCCAGCAACAGCCCAGTTCTCTAGCAAAAACAAGGTCCAAAAATAGAGAGAAAGCAAACACAGGGAGCAGCTAGGACAAGTTCACTTGGAAGTGCTGTTATCCCACACTGTTCCAATCGAGTCTCCCTCCTAAAGAGATATAATTTTGCACAGTGGGCAAAATGGATTTATGATCAGATGCAGTAGTTCCTCACTGCTCCTCATACCTGTAGTGTGATGGTGGGTGAGTGCCAAACAAGGCACCTCTGCTCAAATACAGGATGCATTTTCTGCCTTGAAAGCAGGGGACAGGTTCTGCTGGGAGAAAAATCAAACCAAGCACTCAAACGATGCATTCTGTAAATGTTTGTCCTGTTAGAGGAGAGCCAGAGGGACTAGTGGTCAGTGCCCTAGAGAGATAGGGTTCCCTTTCCAGCTTTGGTGTGCTGGGCAAATTTGGATAAGTTCACTTTGGAAAGTATTTTGCGATCTACAGAGCAAGAATGCTAAACAACGGGTGAGCTTTATTGTAATGAGCTTCTCTCCTTGGTTCCCCTGTTCCTCTAAAAGCTCTGCTATTCTCCTTCTCCCCCTCCACTTGAAAAAGCAAACACTGAAACGTGCATATTTTACAAAAGCAGCTCAATTCCGCTGTACTCGAGTAGCAGGAGACTACTGCAAATGAAGGCAGCAGCCAGAGTCGGTATTCCAGAAAACGGTAAGAATATTTTAGCCGCTAGATGGCAAAAATCACCAGAAGTTGCTGCAGAGTGGCTGCTGCACAGGCTCTCTCTGTTCCCCGTTATTCCGGATTCAGTCAATCCTGTTTCCACCAGAAATTAATTTTGACAAATCCAATCTTTAAATATCCAAGGGGGAGACGTTTAACAAACATGCACGGTAAATTTGTGTCCAACCCTATTTTCAATGAGACACCTGCAGGAGGCTCCACGTAGGGATGCCCAAAGGGAAGGCTGGTGCTCTGTCTTTAACTGGAGTGGTTTAACAGTCTTCCAGAACTTACATGGAAATGTCAGAAGTGAAAAGTTAAAAAAAAAAAAGAAAAAGAAAAAGAAAAAAGGCAAATCACAAATTTTCAGTTTTGCTTGAATGATTTTCAACCCCAGGTTTTCCTATTTGGCCACAGAGCAAACAAAAAACCAAAATGAATTACTACCACAATGCTAAGCAGCATAATATACTGAAAGGATAAAACACTCTTTTTGAAGTGTCCATGAGAATGAGACATCCTCACTTTGGATGCTTCAGAATAAAGCCCTTATCAGTCCTCTTAGAAAGTCAAACCCACCCAGAAAAAATAGGTAATACGTATTGTACGTACAAAACAGCACAAGCAAAATTAAAACTCACTTGTATGTTGGTTACACGAGTTGCTTCCATTAAACCCACCAAAGCACTGAAATAATATATTTCACTGATATAATCAGAGCATCTAGCAGCAATGAGGAGCTAATCTATAGCACTGCTGCTGCAGCCAGCACATCCCCACAGCCCAGAAGTCATAAAGGAAATCCTGATGGATCCATGGGTCAAAATTTGATTTATTTATTCTCTCCCACACATAACTTGGCACAATGACATATTTGCTACTCCCTTAAGCCCCATAAGGATGAGGGATCCAATTCACTGCTTTTAGAAAAATTGTTAAAAAAATAAGAGAGGAAATGGCTTAAGTCTATTTCAATCTACTTACCAACTGTGGCCTTGCCCCAGTCAGCAGCTAGGGGATTGGCTGGACAAATCTTTCACACAAGGAGCAAAAGGCCAGAGCTTTCTGAAAAGGCCATTAGGGACCACACAGGGGGCAAATTGGTCTCTCTCCAGGTCATAGCCAGACGGGTTATTATACCAGAAGACACACTCGTCCTTATGGAGAGCCAACAAAAAGGAGAAAAGCTTCATGTATGGCTTATGATCGTGAACTACTCTGGTAGCTCAGGTGCCTGGAAACCAAAAAAGCAGCAAATTGCTTTTATCCTTGATATGTACTGAGAAAGTGCTATTTTTCAGTATCCACTAGAACAATTTTGCCAGTCTTTGCATAACCTGAATCACCAACAGCAAAGGAAAAAAAATCTCTGGGAACAATAAGTCAACACAGCGTGCAAACAGTATGTGCAGTTTGCAAGTGTCCTCTGTTTCTTAAATTCCAGTATTTAATTATTTCAGGCATGAAGCTGTTAGCACATTCCCCACCTCCTATTGGAAAAGCCACAGTAAGAAAAGCAAATTTTATTCCTTGTATTTATTTGAATTTTCAAAATAATCCATTAGAGCTTTTAGGCGAGAAAAAGCTATCTCTGCTGCTGATATTCAACTTGTCTTTTAATTTCAAGCTTTTAATTAACTTAGCTGGAAAGAATACTGTTTGTTTCCTTTGTGTTGTAAAAATTTAGTTTCCATCAAAATTTCACACCGGACTCATTTTTTTGCAAAATGACCCTTCAAAATGCTTAAGTATTATTAGGACAATACTGAAAAATACTCAATCTAGCATGTTTTCACTGATTTATCTCAGGAGATTCACCACAACAAACCTAGTTGAAAGCTGAAAGAATCAAACAGTTAGCTCAATACTCATCTTTTCTGGCTGAAAATCTTTTCCTTATATTTCTACAAATTTCGATTTGGAAGTGGATTGCACAGCCGTTATCGCTGAGGACAGGCCCAGCCTTTCCCCTTGCCTGTGCATTTTTCTTATGTCTGGCAAGGCAGCCTTGCTACTGGGAGAGCAAGCTTTGATTAGGAAACAGATGTCCAGCCTAAATTAACACAGGGCAATTAGGATCCTTCATGTGTCTCTTAAGACTCCTGAACGGCCCAAGAGATACAGGATTTCCCTACCCATCTGCAGTCGCACATGGCTGGAAAGTGATATGCATCCTCTTCTGGGCTCTCCTAGTAGCTGGGCTTCAGCCAGGGAGACTTCAGGGTCTTCATTAACAGGCTTTTCCCCTGGGCTCCCACCAGGGCTCCGTGGAGATCCCAGAACAGTTTCCTTCAGGGAACAACACACTCTGGGTCTTGAAGAGATGATTTCTAAATCTGAAAAACCTCCAAATCATACCACAGCCCTGGCTTCTGCATATACAAATGCCCTGCCAGCCTGCAAACTCAGAGCTAGAGGAAATTACTAAGTTGAAAATGCCTTTTATGGACTATGCTCTTTCCTCTCCCATCATTTCTATGCTGGTATCTCTGGTGCTTTCTTAAAATGGACTCTGGCTTGCCAAAAAACGGACATCAGGCAATCTATCGTTACCCTTTCATGCCCTTCTGCAACTCTACATTGTCGGACCGCTTAGTTATGTAGGTCCATCCGGACAAGCAGCATTAACATCTCCTTTTGCTCATCTCCATGCTGTACTTCACAGCCCAGCACCGAGGCCTGATTTCACAGCAGGGTTTATTCATGCTGTGCTTCTGGGATGTTGAAAACCCGTGGGAGCATCAGGGCTTCAAAGCCTCCATAGGCTCTCTGCAGCATTTGTGAGTCTCTTACAGGAGAGTGAGCTGTGCCACACGGGGGTGCTCGGAAAGCATAGCATGGAGGATGCTGCATAGCAGAGCTGCTCTAGCTTCAAGGGTGACTGAGGAGGAAAAATTTGCTGGTGCTGCATTCAACACAGAGGGTGGAGCTGGTTTCACTCTACCCTTCAGACTAGTGCTCCAAAACCCAGTTCCCCTTGACCACCTTTATTTCACTGAGTTGACTTGTATCCATTGGCAAGGCGCAAGAATAGAGAAACATCTGTTAACATTCACAGTTTTAAATACAGTGGGATTAAAAAAGAGGCTGCACATAAGTAGTGCAATTCCTTGCTTCATGGAGCATTTTATTGTATTTTCTGACAGTAACAGATTGATGCTGTTGCGCTTGTTAGCATGGTCAACTTTTATTACAAGACTATTAAGAGTTTTATCTCTATGTGGATCTTTGAGATGCTGAGGGAAAGTTTTTTCTGTAGATTCACAACCCACCCTTAGAAGCCTATACTAATATAGTGCACTTGTTTCTGCCTCACAGCACACTGAAGGCAGCATTTGAGACTCTCAAGCAACGTAAGTATTTACATCTTCCTTTCTGACCTGGGTAAGACAGGCATGAAATGTGTTCATTCCCTCTGGGGGCTTTCATCCTCTTCCCCCCTCTATTTCCAACTTTTCTATCCCAGTCTGTAGTGTGGAGAGTGAAGGGAAAGGACACTCACTGGAAGTCCTCCAAGGCTGGGCACTCAATCCCATCACTGGTAGTAAAGAAAATGGCTTGTTCCTCAAGTTAGTTTTTTCTGGATCAAGTCACAAAATATCAGCTGTTACCTCTTCTGCGAACCACTGACATGAAAACAGCATGCTTTCCTAAATGTGCCCAAGGCTGAACAAAAACCTTTCACACACAGAAAATACAGCACCATCATAGCCAATAGGACAGCATACCTGGCTACCGGCACCTGCTGTTTAGATTAAAAACACTGTTTTGAAAAGCAGCTGGTGAACTAAGGTATTTTTAGAGCCTGGGTGGGGGAGCTCAACACTTCTGGAAAATGTGGGGTTCCATTTCAGAGGCACCAAAGCTGACAAATGCAGAGAATTTACCAGCTACTTCAAACAGCATCAGCCAGGTGCTCTGAAATTCAATCCATCTTTGCTGACCCTTGGAAATTCTCAGCTTGCAGCCTCATCTAATGACATTTGTGCAAGGCTGGATGCAACTGGCAAGTAGCTCCCAAGAGCAATGACAATCCAGCAGCATAGTGGCAGGAAAGCAGACACAGGAAGTGATGATGGAGGTCAGAGCTCCTTCCCTCCCTGTGCACTACCACATTTGACCTCCAGCCACAGAAGGAAGGGGGGTGGCTGGGGTAAATGGGACTATGAAGAAATGCAGCTGGCACTTGCCAAGGCTGCTCTGAGTGGGTGCTCCAATTCTGCAGCAAGACGTCTTGCCCATGCATTTTGCAGGCACTGAGAAGACCTGCAATAAGCCCTGTTCGGGTTGTGTGAACCCTCGGCAATGTCAGTGGCATGCAGAAACATAGGGGTGCCTTTTTTAAGGCTGCCCTGTTCATGACAAGTAATACAGCAGCCACATCTCAGAAACATCTCCTAAAAAATGTGACTTCATATTTAAACACCTTTCCACTGACTGTATATGAATTCTGATTTGCTTTAGAAATCGAAAGTGTTGGAAACTCTCACATCCAGCTGGCAGTAATGCTGAAGGATGAACTGAAAGGAATAGAGGAGTTCCGAGAAAGACAGAAGGAGCAAAGAAAGAAGGTGAGGAACTAGAGAACTGTTGGAACAGATTGGGTCAATGGTCCATGCTGATGACTTGTCTCCAGCCACAGGCTGTGAATACTGCAAAAGATGGTAAGACATGCCCAGTGTGCCCTGTTCACTCTGTATACTAGATTATGAAAGAAAATCTCTTTCTGATCCCAGCTGGAAATAAAGTAGTGCTCTGAACTCAGGAGACAGAGGCTTTAGTCACTTTTACTCTCTCCGGTGTAACCGCAGATACTATTATTATTCCTGTAAGAACTTAATCCTTCCTTTTCTCTTTTTTTATACCCTTGCTAATTGGGTTTCTTTGGTATGATCCTGCATGATCTCCAACATGCACTAAAATAAAGGGGTAACACAAACATTTAAAAACATAAAAGCAAATGAATATCATGGTGAATACAACACCAATATATGATGAATTACAAATATATGGAATAAATAGCATCTAGTTGATGTTGTATAGTAAAAATTTGAGTGTATTTAGGGCCATTTCATCCCCTATGATCTTATCAAGCTCTAAGTCCCTTGAAAAAGTAGGTCTTAATAGAGAAACAGTGGTTGCTCTTACATCTTCCCTGGTTCCACGGGGTTGAAGACAAAGACAGGACAGTCACTTAACACTGAAAGCACTGATTGATGGAGGAGTAAAATAAAATATCCAGTTCTTTGCTAATTTTAAACAAATGAAAATGTATATGACCAGTATCCAATGCCACAAAAATCTTGTGTGTACAATCCTGACACACAGGAACTTGGAATAGCAAAGAACTCTGAATATGAAAGTGGGTAAAACAAGTGTTGCTACTAAGATTTGAGGTCCACAGCGATCTGATAAAGCAAGTAAGGCATATAAAGACAGACAGAGTGCACCTAGTTCATCAGCATTTGTATCCCCCCCCCAACTTTTCCACTAGGATTTGCAAAGAGAGAGGCTTGCTCTCCTGTTGAAAACAATAAGCCTGTAACTCAACTGCGAACAGTTAGAGGGGCCTGGAAAAAAGGGAAAAACTGCTTTGGAGTCTTAGGCAAGCTTTTTTTCTTCATCCAGCATGTGGCTGTGAGGAAGTCAATATTAGTCAGCGTTGTTGGTAACCTCCCAAAATGCTGTGATCTGTGTTTCACTGTAGCTGCTCTAATGACTGTGCTATTTAGCCCAATGTGAAGCAAGTCCCCAGGTAGCGCCCGAGAGAGTTTTGCTTGAGCAGAATATAAAGATTAAAGGACCAAAAGTCCCACTGAAGAAACACATACCCTGCCAAGTTGGAGCATATCTCACTGTCACATAAGGCTGGGCATATCACAACTAAAGCCATAAAAGAGAATTAAGCACTGTCCTTCCAATGCTGACCAGCTGATGGTATGGAAATCAAATCACATTGAGCATAAATTTGCCAGAAGCAATGGAATATAAATTACACAGGAATTGTTTGTGTTTAAAATGGACAACTACCCTTGCTCACATGGGTGAGACAGTGGTTTGGTCTGCAAAGATGTGGGATCAAGCTCTTGCACCAACAAAGGAACTCTGCTGGCAGAGCTGATGGGCACTGTGACTGGGTGTTACGCTATTTAATCTCCTTAAGAAAAAAAAAAGGTGATGGGTGGGTGGGGAGAAAATGAAGATTTACATCCTCTCTGCTATTAATGGAAACCATTGAAGCAGAATTATCTTGGATTATTTTTTTACCTGGCACTTTGATGCTCTCTGCTTCACTTAGAACCTGTCATTTATAAAAGCAGAGTGAAGTCATTTTCCCCACAGGCACGTGGCTTATAGAAAGGCCCTGACAATGGCTTTACTAATCCTGCCACTAAAAAGGGGAGGAAGAAGTCTAAAGCAAGAAATGCTTATTTCTGTGTGTTTCTTACAGTATGAGTCTGCAATGGAGCGCATACAAAAGAGCAAACTGTCCCATTATAAGAAAACAATGGAGGTAAGCAAGGAGGTTTTGTGCAGGTTTCTTGATGCAAACTGGCTCCAGTTTGAGACAGGGTGAAATCCGTATCACACATACCTATATCTAAAGAAAGGTCAGTAATGTGTGAGCGTGCAAGTGTGTGTGAGAGAGAGAGGATGTGATTCCTGCTATGAGGAGGAAGCTAATCTTCCCTGCCACACCCACTGAAGAGTCTCCAAAACAAATACTCAGAAAGTTCATGTGGAATGAACAATGTTCCAGGTCAAACAAGATTTCATTCTTTCTAGGCAAGGATACTTACAGGAGCAAATGTGATTTTTCAGTCTGTGTAAATACAATTTTAAAAACAGTGAGGGAATCTTGCAAACAGGAAGAAACCTCTCCAGCTGGGTAACTTGCAGGTACAGGAATTGTAGGCAGCTCGTTTTGGTTTCCAGTGGGCAATTGCCTCTAAAGAAAAGTAGTTGCAGACCCATCAGTGCTACAGCTGGAACTGTACTAACATTTTTTATTTAAACACAGTTATTCTAAGTGAATCTCTAAGACAGGGAGGTCTTTTGGTGCAAATAAGAATTTCTTTGGCTTCTGAGGACTACACCAAGACTGTTACCTACAGGGTGCTGGCTCTGTCTCACAGCTTGGAGTAATGGGCAAGGCAACACACTGACTTCAGCCACCTGATGCTCCAAGTCACACTGTAGAAATGACAACGCATCCCCATTGGCAACCTGGGAGGTGGGCTCCTAATTTTGTCTCTACACTGTAGCTCGGACAGACGCCTGATGCACCAATGGTGCTAGAGCTGCCAGTGTATTTGTGACCACCCCTGCAGGGAGCTAGCTGCAATTGTACAAAGCAAACAATTTCAGGGCTGCAAGAAAAGTACCTGATTTATGCTTCCAGCCCCCCCCCAATTTTTCAGTTCTATTTTTCTATCTCCTTATGGTGTTATTGGGAATTTTTTCTGTTGCCCAAACTTGGGCATTGATTTGCTCTTCTAGACTGCAAAAGAGAAAATGCCTAGAACATTATGCTGAAGACAACCCAGCCTTGTTCCCTAACCCAAACCCTCACATTTGATTTCATTTCAATACAGTCAAAGAAGACCTATGAACAAAAGTGCAAGGAGGTGGATGAGGCTGAGCAGTCCTTTGAACGGATAAGTGCTTCAGGCAACCAAAAGCATACAGAAAAGGTACCTTAGATTACAGTGCTATTTAGAGGGAAAACTGTGTTTTTTTCCTTTTCAAGGTACAAGAGAATATAATTGAACAACTCATTCTGCAGGATGCCAGGGCCTGCTTTCCATTCTAATTAACCCCTTAGAATCAAAATTAAAAGAAACCACCTTCCCAAGGAGGTCTTACTTCACACTTCTTTAGCAACCCTGATCTTGTTCTGTGACAGTCTAAGGGTTTTTTAAAAAGGCTGGGAAGGGACTAAGTTATCTAATTAATTTATCCCAGGCTATGATGTAATTGCTCTACGAATCCTGAAGGGAAACTGAACGAGATTTTTCTCCAAAATTATTCCTAAAAAAAGAAACAAGTCAGAAGTATGTCATGCAGTTAGTTTTGCCTTTTGGTCACTTACATTTAGTAGGCATAGTATCTTACATTAAAATGCATATTTTTCCTCAACATTTCTCTCCTTATAGTTAGTTTAATTTCAACTAAATTTACAAACTCAAAAATAAATCATTGGAAATTAAGGCACTGCAGTCGTTCATTGCATCGTCTTGATACTTGTAGCTGACAATTCACTAACTTTTAATGGGAACATTTTACAGTGGAACAGATGGAGAAAACAAAATAAATGAACTCCCTTTGGCTCGATAAAAATCAGTGCAGTGTAAGCAAAAAGGATCAAAAATTATCTCGAGGAGCGGGGGGATGGAGACTCTAAAAACAGCATCAGAACTTTACATTTTATTTCCAGCATTCACTAATCTTTGATGAACAAAACCCTCCAGCTTAGCTGTAAAGAGGGGATGAAATCCTGGCCCTACTGAAATTACACCAGAACACTTAGCAACTTCAATGGCATCAAAATCTGACCCAGCTCCTTTCATGCAGAAGGATCCCAGGGTGCTCCATTGCCATTACTTCCACACACATGCCAGCACGTTTGAAATGCACAGAGGCATCTCACAAGAAACATGTAAACTGTTTAATTCTGCGCAGCACCCGCAAACAGTTTGGGCCAGGAAGCAAATAAGAATGAAGCTTATGTTCCCAGCTTACTGCACATTTTCCAACCAGCTGTGATGAGGAATATGGTCATAAGAACCCCTACCTGAGCCTTGTCTTGAAGGGCAGAATGGAAGAATGTATTACACTGATGTCTAGAGCCGTGCATTAATGTACTGTCATCACCATCTGTGCAGAAAGACCTGGGAGTACAGAGCTGTCAATAATAGCTGTATTTTCATTTGTTAAAAGCTGCAGGTTTTTAAAAAAGAAAAGTTCTACTTAGAGTGAATTTTGCTTTTAGGCTTCTGAGTTGTTATGGGAAATAATCTGGCATTTGCAAAGTATTTTAAAGGCTGTGTTCTTTTCATCTGTGTATTACATGAGGAGCTTGGAAGATGAAGAATTTTAATTACCATTTATTTCTGCTTATAAATATCTATTAGAAAAGCACGTCAAACACTTGAGAAAAAACAACTCAGCCAGCAGACACAAGCTTCAGGCTGGATCATGCTAGCACTGAACTCCTATGGCAGGGATGTCCGAATGGAAAGATGTAAATTGCCAGATTTCCCTTGAAGTCAGTGGACCCATGGCTGTATCTGTGAAATTCCAGTCCCTTCTTCTCCATAGCAGACATTCAACAGAACCATGCATAAAGGCGGGACAGCCAAGAAGTGTTTGCAATTTTGAGCCTTTCTCCTAGAAAGGGAAAGGGAGCAGGCAGCAAAAAAACTGGGGCAGAAGCAAAAAATATGGTCAGAAATTAATTTGGGGTGTTTCTTTTCCTGTTTCAGAGTCAGAACAAAGCCAAGCAATGCAGAGATGCAGCAAATGAAGCAGGTGATGCTCTATTTGCAATTGAACTAAGATTTTTCCCAGTGAAGATCTACCAGCACACTCATTTTGATAGAGCACCATCCAAATCACCCAGGCTGGCTCTGTTTGAAGTCAGATTTCCCAAAGTCACCTACCCAAAGATTAATGAAGAAGCTTCTAAAGAACGGCAACCTGACAGTCATCTACATTTACTTTCCTTTGTGGAAATGCGAGTCTCCTGCTTTCATTAAAGAATTTATAGAAGACCTCCATTAGGGGCTTCACCCAGGAAAGAAAAGCTCTTCTTAAGCAAGTTTGAAAGCACAAAAGAATGACATTCAAATTGTCCCCAGCCAGCCCAAACCAGATACACAGTCTCTAGGTTCCCTGTACATGAGCATGGTAGCATTATCCAGCCAGAAACACAGTGCATGTCCAGAAGGACAGGCTAGCAGACATCTGAGCTGGTTCATGAGTTCAGACTTGTCCCTCACTGCTCATGTAAAAGTTTACACTAAATGACAAGGCTTACCTGGCTGGCTCAGCACGGGAAGAGCCTAAGGATGCTCAGTGCCCAAGCATGGTCCAGGCTCTCCATCTCTGGTTTGCATTATCCCTACTGTAAAGTTTACACATGATCTGCAAACCATGCAGACCAATCCTTACTCTAGTATAAAGTTGCAAAAAAGAACCCCAAATATCCTTGCAGCCTACCAGTTTCAAGCTCACACATTCTTGTGATAGTCTAGCAAACCACAGGCCTAAAGTGTAAGAACCACAGCAAAGTCCTAATAGGAGGAAAAAGAGAAAGCCTGTATAATTTTTTTCCTAACTGTTGGGTTTCTATTATGTGTGTCTGTGTTTACAGAGAATGTGTACAAACAGAACATTGAACAGCTGGATAAGGTCAGGACAGAGTGGGAACAGGAACATATAAAAACCTGTGAGGTAAACATTGACTTTTGCAATGATATATTTGTCCGCTCTTTATTTTAATCCTACTTGCAGATACCAGTCTAAGACCTGAGATACCGTCCCAAGGGTTTTGCTGTTTGCTTTATGTGGAGTCTCAGTAGATGTCTTTACAAAAATACTGCAAAAACTAGAGTTGATTTAGACATAGCTGCTAGCTGTCTCACTTGCTTACACTCTCCTTGCTTGTTCAGTATATGTATGTAAATATAAAGGAGGGGAATAAGTGCAGAGGTGTGGGAAGTGGACCAATATATGAACTGGTACAATTTATTTGCAAGCATTTGCTGCCAGTTTTCACCCACATCTTAACATAAGAATACACTAACTTTAGGGATGATCTTCTATCACAGCCAAAATAAGGTTGTTTCCCAAATAACTGCTTTGTGACAAAATGTAATTTCAGTGGAAAATGAATTTTTCATGTCTACATTTCTGTTCATTTTTAGTTTAAAAAATGAATTTTGAAATTGAAATGAGAAGAATTCAATTAATCCATTAAAAATGAACAAACAAAAGATTCCCTTTAGATTATGCTTTGCAAGAAGCTTCCAGAATGGCTTCTTGCTACATGCAGGAGAGGTTTTTGTGTTTGTTTCATTCTTTTTTTTAAATCTCACAAGTTCAATGGAGATTAAAAATAAATTTTTCTGGCTAAGCTAAAAAAGTATATACCGTAGCATTCTGAGAGCAAAGATATCCAAGTCACTCAGAATCTTTATTTTGCATAGCACTTTATATTCACCTGCAAGAATATTTTCCCTCTGCCATGCAGTAATCTTTCAACTGAAAGGTAGTGGTGGTAGAAAAGTCTCTATTACCATTATGCTGAGGATGGATAAGGAGATTTGCACTTGGCTATTAAGTGTTGCACAACAATTTACAGGAGCTGGTTGACATCCAAATCAGCTACACATTCGGTCATATTAATCCTTCAAATTCATTTGCCCATCTACTAAAGTATGATTTTGCTATGTTTACTTGTTGCAGGCTTTATTTCCACATAAAATAAAATAAAATAAAATAAAATAAAATAAAATAAAATAAAATAAAATAAAATAAAATAAAATGCCAGGAGCACAGCTTTCCAGTTCTCTGCTTCCTCTTACATATTCCCTATCTGGGAAGACTGGAAAGTCCCATGGCTGGCACAGCAGACTTCCCATAGAAATTGTGCCAAGCCTTAGTTTTCCCAAGATGCACATTTCCCCCCTTCTTAAAAAGCCAACAAACAAGCAAAGTGTTATACAACCTACCACACTTCATTTCTCCTGCATGACTAAATTCTGAATGGCCTACAGAGCTTGTGGCCTGCCTGCTGCTTAATTTAACCAACCATTCATAAAGGAAGGGCATCTTTAATGCCTTCTTTTAAAAGCACTTCTAGATAGAAGAACTGATAGATTTTTTGAGGCATTTAAAACTATTAACTAGTACAAATAGCAGCTTAAGATCCCAAACTTCTGGATGTATAGTGGGGAATCTGGAAGTGCTGAGGTTGCTTAGGTCTCTAGCTGAGCGCTGTACACCAATAGCCCCAAAATCTTGGCTAGCAAGTGGCAGCACTGGGATGACCTTCATCATCCATATTCCTTGGCACAAGATGCCCAGGTTCACTAGTAGTTTGTTGCACAAGCCAATGGGACACAAGGGATGTGTCTAACAAAATGCCCAGCTGTACTTTGCAAAGGGCTTGAGAGAATTGCTACACTTCCCTCTTTGATGAGCTGCATTTCCCGACAGGACACCATTTACCTGGAAAATTCCCAGTTGGCTCTTGTGCTATTTCAGCAGCCCCTGGGGCGCTAGGCTGCACCCATAGGCTTTTTGTTCAGAATTGATATTGAAAGACTCATTCCACCCTTTGGGTTCTCTTTTAAAGCTTTTTCTCTCAGAAATTGGTCCCAATGCCAGCTTACTCCCTTGACAGACTCTTTTCTGCTTTTTTTAGATGGTAAGATATTAGATGGCAGGCAGTGTACCCACCTGAATGTTCTGCTGAATATTGTATACATTTGTGGTGTTCTGGACAAAATTACTAGCAAATAGAGATGGAAACAGATGGCTGGAAGCATCTGAGCTTTTCACACCTCATAGAAAACCAAAAGTTGATGTTCTACTTACAACAGTACAACTTGGAGATTAGGGTGGTTGGTTTTTTTTTGTTGTTTTTTTTTTTAAAGTCTTTAAAGAAAGAGTTTATCTGCCTCTTCCCCCAACTCAGTTCACACCTCTCCTCTCTATTCCCCCTTCATTCTTCCCAAGCTGTGCAACAACATGAGAAAATCAGACAGATGAAGGAAGGGAGTAAACTCTGAAGAAAGAAAAATGCCTTCTCTTTACCATGAAAATAACCTTAGAAATGAACAGAGGTAACTCCAGAGAGCCTCAAATAGTTTCAAAAGAGAAAAGTTTGGAAAGACATTTTACAAGGCAAAGATGGATAGTTTTGGCTCTACCTCTAACATAAATACAACCCTTTCATGCCAGTACACCACTGATCTGTTAAACATCAAGATTTCAGTGCGATGGGCAGACAGGACCTTGACTCTGAAATCCTTGGCAGTAGAGGTAGCAGTCAAATCCAGATTCTGATTCCTCTCCCCTGCTTTATTTTTGTCTATAAAACCTAACTTGATTTGGTGCAATCAATTAAAACAAATTCTTGAGCATAAACAAGTAGATGCAGTCTCTCCAGTAGCCAAAAAGACATCCTTCACAAAGGATCCTTCAGAACAGTTTGCAGACTTACGAACTTGATCCAGAGAAGCCCCAGCCCTGTCACTGCCTGCAATGCAAATAAATAACTACCACAAGGCTACATCACATCTCCTCTTTGGCTTTAGGTCTTCCAGCTCCAGGAGTGCGACCGCATCACCATCCTCCGCAACTCGCTGTGGGTTCACTGCAACCAGCTCTCCATGCAGTGTGTGAAGGATGATGAGGTAGGGGCACCTGCCAAGTGGCTTCACGTGCAGAGGAGGAAGAGGAGGATAAAGACTGCTCTAACAATACAGCACTAGCTTGCCCTTCTCTACGCATGCCGACTGTCTCCAGCAAACCGGCTGTTGTGCATGTTCAGTGAGGGGGGACTATTCTCAAGCTAGCTTGTTCCCTCTAGATGTAAACCAGATTTATGCCTGGATGTAGACACTCTGTGTCACGCTTGGTGGCGCTTACATATCTCCTCCCCTCAGTTTGTTGGGGAATGCTTCCAGCTACCAGAATGCTCAGCTGAGTATATTTAGGCTCAGGCACAACCTTCAGAAAGGCATCCAGTCACGGTCTCAAAATTGGAAGACATAAAGAATACACCAGTTTTGACTTTGAATGGTTGTTTCCTGCTATTAATTTCTTTATTGCATTGAAAGGCCCTAGACTGCCTTCATGCTCCTCTCTTACAAGAATATCCAGAGCACAAATAAACAATTGTGTTTCCAAGAATGTCTGTACGAGGCACAGGCCAAAGATCCATCCAGGTCAGGCATGTACCAAGTATAAAGTGTCTCTTAAGGGGAAAATTATTAGAAGAGCATTAATCATTAATTCAATGTGAAATGTTAAAAATTAAATTCAATTCTGTTTTGTAGCTATATGAAGAGGTTCGGGTAAGCTTGGAGAACTGCGTTGTAGAGTCAGACATGGACTATTTCATTAAGACTAAAATGACAGGAACACAACCTCCAGGTAATTATTCCTATTGGTCTTGTTAGATGAGTCACCCGTTAGGCTGAGGCTGCAGTTGTGCAGTACACGTCCTTTGGAGGTGAAGCCAGCTGGAGGAGTTTCTGTTCCGGCTATTCATTCCCATCTGCCGTGGCTCACTTCCTCCGCACTGTGCTGCCATTGCTCCTTGTGCAGCACTGCAAGTGGGATAACTGAATGATCCAGGTTAAAAATAACCCTCCAAAAAAGAAAAAAAAGTTGTTTTGGCTTTGCAACCAAGCTCATTTCACAGTACATCTGAACTGACACTGCTAAGGAGATGGCAAACTGCCTTGCAGAGATGGCAAACTCAATTTCCTGCAGTGGTGACAAGTCAGATCCAGCTTATCATGTAACTGCACCCTAGTGTCCCCTTGACAGAGATGCTGCCTCTTCATTTGCAGCACAGAGAAGACCAGATTTTGTATTCTGTTTTGCTCCACCTGCCCAACGGGGAGTAACATTTTCTGTCCTCTCAGGAAGTTGTTTGTATAAGGGCAAGACTCTAGTTGGGGGAAATTTTGAATGAAAGTGGCTTTGCCCCAGCATGCAGAAGCAATGTAAGGTTCACAGACTCTGTCCATTCAAGCCAAAGTAGCCTTTTCATCAATTTCAATGATCAAAACCTCTGGGCTGAAACTGAGACTGAGACAGCAAGAGCTAAGAGCAGTTGTAAAATGAAAACATGCTGCTCCAGGGTAGGAGTTCTCCAAACACATCACCAGAAAGGAGGCTACCTAGTGTTTCACACAGCCAAATACAAACCACACCCTCTAACTTCAACAAGCAATACAGGGTATTTACAGAGTGAGTGAATGCTTGCACTTCTGTGCGGCTGCTGCAGTAAACAAAGATTCACAGCCTTTGTAAAAGAAGAGAAAAATCCCTATTTCATCTCTTCAGTAGTTGATGATACATATCTGTGCTGAAAAGATCTCTTCCTCCACTTTTTTTTTTTAATCTGTGCACAGATACTGTTTCACTTCCACTATCTGCTCTAATACCATACTGCTACGTCAAAGAGAAAATCCCCTTAGTATGCCCTCAGCAGTATCCATTCAGAGTGGGGAATAAGCTATACTGGCATAAGAAAATTTTATACTGACAAAAACCTTCCATGCTAGGAGTTGTATAGGTACAAACATCAGCAGTATGAATGTCCTGTCCCAAGGGATAATTATCTCATACAGGAACAGCTTACACCCCTTTGATTTCATTGCAGAGCTTAGGGCTGGCAGCAATTACACTGCAGGAACTTCTTCATCAGAGCTGGATGCTGCCACTAACTCAGCACTGAGCTGTCTGAGGTCTGTTTTTCACGCAGGCTTTCTGTCATTATGCCTATGATGATTACGAGTTGGGATTTGGGGATTTTTTTTAAATGAATACATTAATACTGGTGCACTGGATGCCATTTTGCTGCTATAGTTTATTCTTCTTCACATAGGGGATTTAAATTTGCTGATATAGGAATATTTACTAAGGAAAAACTACATTTTCACTGGCAGGAGGGAGAACTATGCTTTGCAACAGTGTGAAGCAACTTCTGTATACTAAGAAATTTGTAATTCTCAGCTAGGGTTGTTTTTTTTTGTTTGTTTGTTTTCCTATGTGAGATTTCTCATTCTCCAGTCACCTAGGCAATTTTCTGCAAACAGCTCTTGGCTATGTCAGGACTCATTTCCAATAAGAAATAGGTGGGGGAAACCCTTGAGAGCTTTATGAAAGGCAAAGAAACAACTGACTTGCTCTTTTGTTGGGTTTGTTTTTGTTTTTTTTACTGCCTTCTAGAAGGTGACATGTTCTGGAAGTAACATCCTAATATCTCCACAGCTCTGGCTGATGAGTTTGCACAGTAGCACATGGTGAGCTGTAGATTTGCAAAATGCAGGAGGAAACTCATATGTGGTTTTGCATTGTGTAGCAGAAGACCTTCATCCTGATCAAAACTTTTTGGTTTATTGATGATATTGGTCACTCCTCTCTTCTACCTAATCTTACAATGTATTATAGACTAGAAACTATACCAAGGTAACAATCTAGAAGGGTAATAGGAGACCCTTAAATTGGTAAAAACACTCCCTAATTACTGTGAGTCTTATTTGTAGGGATCCTTCACACTCACTAGTTGTACGTGCCTGCTCTGCTTACGATCTTGGCTGACCCAATGTGAGAATGTCAACACAACCTTTAGCACAAGTCCAATGTCTTTCTTTATTTGCTGGTATCAGAACTGAGATAATACGGTATCACAGACTTCACTCATGTTTGTTTGGCTTTAACACGGAGAAGGCAGGAAGGGTGTGCGGCCACCAGCTCTAAGCAACTACACTGGGAGCTAAGAGATGAAAAATAAATAAATCCAACTCTGACTATTTCATCCGTAAAGCTAGACTTAGAAATGGTCTCAATTTCACCCTTAATGACACCATAGGGGAGAGTGAAGGAACTCTAAGATAACTGCGTTTGAATGAACAAACCCCAAATATCTCTGGGTAAACAGCAAATCGGCTCTCAGGAGGTAGATGGGGGAGATATGAAAGGTAGGGAGACACTCAAGCACAAGCACAGACCAGGAAATTGCTCATTTTTGCTCCTGGCAATAATGTTCAGAAATCTCCCCAGCTCTGACAAAAATTCCTGACTCAATACATTAAGAAAAAAAAGAAACAAAACACACTGCAGCCAATTGTATCATGAACATGGTCCCAGGCTCACAATGACCATGCTCTGCTCCCTTAAATCCTGAGCTTTAAGGCAACAGAGGGAACAGTCATGGAGGAAACTGCCTTCTTAATTAGCGTTAGCCACAGCTATTAGAATGGCTCTTCAGGACCTTGACTGTGCTTGTCTCAGGTCAAGCATGCCTTTCTACCATGGACATATCTGCTTACAATCACTTGAATGACTTTTGCCAAGACCCCAGGTCACCCTGAGCTGCTCTAACCACATTACAGGCGAGTGTAGAGATGCGCTGTACTGCAGTTTGCTCCAGCAGCCCCTCATGGTTGGCAACTGTTGGTTGCATTCTGCTGGGGAGAAAAAAAGTTTTGCCTGTTTGAACATTTTATTGCCCTGTTGCAGATGCAATAGGATATGAGAACTACTACAGCAGAGGACCCAACAGAAGCAACAGCAGCCCAGCCCAGACTTGTGGGATGATGAAGAGGTGAGTGGCAAACTTCAGTTCCCAGAATAGGTATTTCTCCATATGAACAGCAATGTATGATGACAGGAAACAGGACCTGGAAAGTTACTACTTCCTTCATCGTAGCAAGAGATGGCTACGTATCAATAAATATAACTTGACAGAAGAAGTAAACCTATTAAAACCAGAGTCAGAGTAATTTTACCATGGCCTAGTGAGAAGAGAGACAGGGGATAAGTTCATAAAACAATTAGTTGGCCAGCAATGGATAGCAGTCATTTATTTCCTCTTTCCTCGTGAGTCATGGCACATAGCAACAAAAACACTTTGTTCAAGGGAGGGCGAAGGTGAATCTTGCTGGAAGCAAAGGCTGGGGAGAGCTGTCTTTTTCAGCAATGCCTCCTGGCTTACTGCACTGCCCAGCTGAGCAGAACAAAGAGCTGCTCTCTGTATCTAGACCAAAGGAAAAAACACTTAGCGGAATAACTGTGATGATTAGGGAGGCAATTTTTCTTTTCCTGATCCACTTATGCTGGTAAATGCTGTAACATGGATGCAGTTATATCAGCAGGAGAGCGTGGTAGATCTATTGGTTTAAATATTTTATTCTAAAATGGCTAATTCACAGTGGGAATGGCATTGTATTTAAAGCAGAAGAGCTTTACATTTTGACAAGACTTATTACATGGCCAAGACAAGGAGTGGTCTGTGATCTCCCATTTAAAATGGGGTTCAGGCTTGTTAGTGAGCTGATAAGGTTTATATACAACACTTTGTTTTTCAGCTGGAAACCGGATCTTCTATAATAATGAATTCTAATGCTGCATCCTATACAGTTACAGAAGACAATTGTACTGCCATTTAGAATACAACTGTGCTCTGCATGGGCAAGTACCCTGGAGAGAGTCAGTCTGAGTTTTTCAGAAACTGTTGAGTTTCGATGTCCATTTTCCAGAAACATTGAGCATTCACCAGCTGAAAAATCAGACCCTTTAAATATGCCTTAAGAATGCAATGCTATTTCTATCTATGCTTGAGAATCCTAACTCATTTTCTCACTTTACTTAGTCTCCAATACTCAGCTGCGATATAGAAAATAAGTAGGGATAGAAAAGGGGAAAAAAAAAAAAAGAATTTCACTTAAACTCACAGTTTTTTGAAAGGCTCATTATACAAGCTTTGTATTTTAAATTGTATCAGAGTTTTCCTTAAAGACAAAGAGATGCTAATCTCTTATAAACAACTGATAATTCTCATATTAATGTTGTGAAATAACTGGAGTTTTGCAGCATGAGCCTTTGGATCAACAACAAAATACTATTTGATACATTTTATGCACAATTTAGTGATGGCTGATGGTTCAGTATTCTGCTGCATTTTTTAAAAAATATATTTTTAACTGAAGATAAATATATCTACAGCATAAAAGAAAATAAACAGCCACAGGAAGAGGTGACATCTACCCAGTGCTGCAGCAGATGGAGGGAAGGTTGAGTCAGACAGCTGAGTTGAAGGAATGCTCATACCCAGTCCTGTTCACTCATTTGTCATTGCCTTGGTTCTGCAGATTCTCCGGATTACTGCATGGAAGCAGCAAAAACAACACAGAAAGTGCCACTCCTTCAGCCCCTCCTCTTGGTATGCCTCTTCAGGAAATAAGTTTACCAGATATGTTTGTTTTAGATCACATTGCTAAATCAACCTTTGACACAGAGCAGAAATGGTACAGCAGATATTCACATGTTGGCAGTCAAGAGTAAGAGTAGTCTGGAAATCAATTTAGCTTGGGTGTGTATTAAACAAATTTCCTAGTTTAAAGTGCCAAATAATCCATATAATGTTCAAAACCTCTGTCTAGGCAAGGGGGGAACTGTATATTCAGAACAACACAGTCTGACTTAGATAATAGTTTTCTTTGAAGGTAGAATACACTACCTCTAAAAAGCCCAAGAGAATACGCAAAGTTTTTAACAGACCAGGTTCATGCCTTATGAGTGCAAATATCCATCTTGTTTCACAGTTACACTGTCTTATTGTAACCATTACAACTAGGCATTTATCAGATGACATTTAAAACACAGTATTTTGACTATGCAGAAAGTAACAGCTTATGACATTTTTATTGGTTTGATTTAAAACAAAAACATTTTAACTGTGATTCTTGTCTAAAGAAAATAACAAGCTGTTTTAGAACAGCTTTAAAACATAGCCAAATCAATTTCCTTTGTCAGACCTGCCTGCTTGGGCACCCAGAAATGAAGCCCAGACCATCTTATTTGTTGCATTTGGTGCTCAGCCAGGGGAGACTCTCCAGTGCTATCAAACACCAGCTGGACCTGCCAAGTGTCAGCTTGGGCTCAGGCACGTGTAGAGCAATGCAGTGTTGAGCAGTTAAGGGTAGTCACTCCTGAATTTCCTTAGGCTAGCGACAGGAGGGGAGAGCATTCCCTGAATAAGACCCTCAGGCATGGCAAACACTCTCTGCATTCAGCTTTTTCAATTGCTCCCATGCTTGTCTTTCAATATCTGAAAAGTCAAGGAGCTGACAGCGCTCCTTAGAGCAGGACAGCTACACCAAGGATTGACTAGGGGAAGGTACAGGCACCCCGGTCACTCTGTGTGCTGTCAGAGTGCTATCATCCCACCAGGGAGTCATATGTGGGAAACTTCTGTTTGCCTCAATGGCAGGGGAAGCTCCCAGGCAGATGCTGGGAAGGAATAAGAGGTTTCCCTAATTATGACAAGCTGGATTAAAACAACATCTGCCAAAAAAGTTATGTCAGTGACAAATAGCTATATGGGAACTCTGTAAACTGCTGGGAAATGTCTGGTGACCCATTAGCACAGTATTTTCCATTTTTCTCAAGGGAAAAAGAAAAGCCCTATGTGAGTCACTGAACTGCTGGAATTTTATGCCACCAGCAGCACCCATTTCCCTCTTTGGATCATTTGGATTGTGCTTTAGCAGGGTAAACATTTCTCCCAACCTGGATGAGGCTAAAGCTAGTTTCTGACCTCCCACAAAGTTCAGTGGGTATATTGTCATCTAATCAATGGGATGCAGTTTTTGTGCAAGACTTTACCTACAGTTCACAGCAGCTTTTCTACACATGTACATCTCCAGACAGAGAACAGAAACCCTTGTATTTGTGAACTCTTGCATATGATCCCATGCATTCATAAGCAACTGAACTCTGTTTCTGTGGGTTTTTTTGTTTTTCTGTGGTTTTTTTTCCCCCTTCCCCTAGCAGAGAAAACAGATGGAGTCTATGCATCCATTTATGTAAATGAACAAGCTGGAATCACATCATCACAGGACTACAGAGTACTCTATGACTACACAGCCCAGGTAATGAAAGGCTTCAAAATAAATATTTCATAGCATCAGATTTAAAATAGATGATGTTGCTCCAAACATCTTTGACGTGTTAATTCCGTGAGGGAGGTGTTGGCTTCACTTTACAGTGAGAGACACTTACAGAATTATTGGTCAAGGTCACATGCAGAAGCCAGGAATCCCAACTGCCAGTTCTTGGCACATATCGGTAGACCATGCTGCCTCAAGATGAAACAGTAAGATTCTTTGCAAGACTACACTAATGTGTAATCACTTCTAAATTACTGCTGAGCTGTTACAACCTCCTTCTAGATGTACAGGAGACCGAAAACACAAGGAAAACTATTTTTTAGGGGATGATAGCTAAGTATGCAGTATTGTGCATTCTGAACTTACGTCTCTTGAGAAATGTTTTCCTAGGGAAAATGGCTACAGATTCCTCGTGTAAGAATATGTGACAGATGCTTATCTAGAAACTCTTCTGCATTTGATCTCACCATCTGGACAGTCCTGCTCCAGTTTTAACACACTGGTGCTCCATGCCGGAGAGGACTGAACCCCCAAAAATGACACTCTTTCCCTGTACTTCCATGTTGCAAGTTGCAGAATCACGGTGGATGTGGTCCATGTACCATAAGATTGCTATAAAGAGCAACCTGCATCCTTAACTGGGATATTGAAGTCTCAGTGGCTTCAGACCTATCTAGGCATAGTACCATTAGTAAAAGGTTATGAATGGACTGGTTATGAAAATTTGCTTATTCAGATGGACTCCAGAACCTCTTGGACTCTTGCTAAACCATTAGCTTCCCCTAATGGGATTTTCACAGTTCAATTACATGTCAGTTTAAAGGTTCCTTTTATTAGCTTTAGATTAGCAGAAGAACAGCATCCAGGAGGTCTCATGTTACAGTGCAGAGAGACCCTCACACCAAGGGACCTGCCATTAATAGCCAACATTGAAGAAATGCTGGCATGTGACAAAATAGATAAATTATGAAAACAGAGAAAGGGTTGGAAAGGAGCACTTTCTCTTAGGTACAGCAGCATTCTGACACCTTTTATTATGTGTTTTTTTTGCTTTGTTTTAAACACTTTTATTATTTGCCTGAAATTTCATCCAAGCACAGCTGAAAGTACCTCACCGTTAATGGCAGTTCTCCTGAGGAAACTGCTGGATTTCTTTGTCAGATCCTTACTCTAGGAGTTGCCTTAAAAATGTGACACACTCAGATTTTCCCTGCTGAGAAAAGAGCCTGTTACTACTTTTAGTATACTGTATATTGAGGCGTCTCACTTTTTGAGTCCGTTCTTACCTAGTTAGGTACATTAAATTTAGATTTAGCTGACTCGTCAACATATCTGGAAGCCTCTCTTACACTGTTTTCTATTTTACTACACTGCCGGTAGCAAAGTGGTTTCCCATGGAAAATAGGACAGCACCACTGAACATACTGATAGCTGCCTGAGAGTTCAGCAATAGCTTACTTGCAACTACTCCATTTGACTTGGAGATAAAAGTTACCTATCTCAGGAAGAGTTGCTGTACCTCCACTGGTCACCGCTGTTCTGTATTACAAGAACTGAGAGACCTATTTAAGGCCTGGATTAGTAGAGACACAGTTATCATCTCCTTCGGGAATTAAGCTGTGCACTGTTTTATTTAGCAACACTTGCAGACTATACATGGTCGTGGTTAGTTGGTTTAGGACAGTCATATTTAACCTTTTCTGGCCTTCCCCAATAACACAACAGTTAAGTTGCTCAGGAGGACACACCGTGGAGTCTGGGGAAATTTGAGGATCTTAAGGAAATAGTCAGTTCAGTAAGTGTTTAATACCTCACTGTCTGGTATTTCAGGCTCATTCCCAACCAGAAGGACACTGGCAGACTGCTGATGAAAGGCAGGGTAAAAAAACCCCACCAGATACATGTTTGGGTCCTCCTGTGCTCTCAGGCTAACCACATTTCCTTTTCCTGTGTCCTTTCAGAACATGGATGAACTGGACATCAGTGAAGGAGACATTGTAGTTGTCATTGAAGAAAACGAGGATGGATGGTGGACAGCAGAAAGGAATGGGCAGCGAGGCTTTGTGCCAGGGTCTTACCTCAAAAAGCTTTGATGAAAAGAAGCCCCAGTCATCAGACTTTAAAAATATTCTATTACTGAAAACAAACAGCACACAAGGTCTGCTTCAGCTGACCAAGGGCAACCCATAATACTGTCTTCTACAATTACCAGTCAGGAAATAATCAACTGACCACGCTTTCCTCTTCCTTCCTCCTGCCCCATCCCAGCACCTCCTGGCCTACACTGTCTGCAAAAACTGTCTTCACCTCAGAGAGGTTAGGACTTGTGTTTCTTACCACAGTTCTTCCTACCCTCAGCACACTGTGCTGCCATCAGTGTTGCAAAGCTTGGCGAATGTGGGAGGAAAATCCTGCCCAGAACTTAACTGCACTAAAGGAAAAAGATCAAGGAAACAAATGCTGTTTCTCCAGGATGGAGGCCCGCCTCCAGCCAGCCTGTAAGCCACCCTCATGGTCACAGCAGCCATGTTCTCTACCATGGATCCCCTTCTCTCACTGCACAGGCCATGCAAGCATTTTTGACAGAGGGGTGGAAAGCACACTCAGAAAGCAGATAGCTTTGATGTTGCACGGTCTTAGCTGTGCAAAGCAAGGAAGAAGCTCTCTTAAGTTCCTTTTAACAGCCCCCTTTCAAGTTCCCCTTATAGCATGTGCTTAACCAGGGAGAAAGGTGGGGAACCCTCCAGTGTTCTTTATCAGTGTCACTGATGAAAATACAAAAAACAATGAATGCAGCTAGAGAGGAACACTCGAAGGACCGAGACACATCAGTAGTAAGAAAACATCAGGCACTCCCTATCATGGCCATCTCCTAATACAACGAAATCCATGCTATCCACGGCTCTGCTTTGCACTGGATTCTGGGGCAGCAAAATAAGGACAGACGATGAGCCCAAGCATTGCTTTTGCCTCGGTTGGATGGTTTCCCTGACACCTCCCCAGGATTTTTCATGTTTAAAAAAACAGTGACAAAAACAACACAGAGCAGTGCTGCACTGTTCCCTCTCCTCTGAGCACAAGAGAGAACTGCCAATGACCTCCTCATGCAATCTGCATACCTGTGTCATCAGTGCATTCTCCTTTCAACTCCTTTGTCCACCTGGCTAATCCTTTCCTCCTCTTCTGCCCACATGCTCTTCTGTCTCTGCTATCTACAGACTTTGCACCTCTGGGATTGCTGGCATAGACATGTCCTGGTTCCTTTTCAGGCACTTTTAGTGTGGTTGTTCTTCAACAAACCCTCTTCAAAGAATTCACACTGTTCAGGTTCATTGTATTTCACAGATTTCAGCTCTATCCATCTTTCTAGTTCAGTATTTAAGAATGTTTCCAACTGCCACTGTACTTAGCAAAGGATCAATAGATACCTTCTGCCACTCCTCCCTTTTCAGTATTTTGAGATGGTTAAAAAAAAATAAAAATTGGTGATTTAATCTGAAGCAGAGCGCACTATTTCTGGGGGAAGAATGACCTTGTTTGCCAAGGTCTTAAAACTGAACCAAGTCAATGAAAATGCATCAAATTGCTACACAAAAGGGAGAGAGCAGGGAGGAACTGTTAGCTAAGACATAGCAGGAAAGACAAAGAGAAATCTAGACAGAAGAAAAAGCTGTAATGGTCAATGCAATTATTCCTTAAATGAAACAGAATTAAGGTCAGAGGCACTTACAGTACCTTATTCTAATTTCTTGCTTCAAGAATGGAATAAAAATTGCTTCAGGCTCTTTTCTTTTAGTTTCCTGCAGTCCTTTGCACAGGCACACTTGTCCTTCCCACACTTCCCCAAGTTATTATGCAGCACATCTGCGTGAGTGCTGAAGGGCTCTTAGTACCTCACATTAGCACAGGCCCAGAGGAACTGCAGGAACTTGAACGGCATTTAAGGCACTAGGTTGTATGAACTGTACTGCTGAAGATGTTAACGACAGGTTTCTGTGACCACGTCTGAATCGAACAGTGACAGAAAGATGGTCCACAATACCTTCAACTAGGCCTCTGCAGTGTAAATGGTAGCTGTCAGAGACAACTACAACACTGCTCATTATGTACAGCATGAGAGGAAACCTAAAGTATGAGAGATTTAATATATTTGCTTCTTCAACACTCAAGTCTTTCACAAAGAGAACTGTAATAAACCAAGAAATACTTAAATAAAATTAGGTAGATGTTTTGCAGATTATCTTAATTAAAAAGAAAAAAAAAATTAAACCATTGAGATGCATCTCCTCTACTTATGTGTGACACATGGATTTTGCTAAGACTTCTCACTTCTCTGGGGGCCCAAACAGCCTCACACAAGACACTGCAGTACCCAGTCCTGGTTACCCTGAAATCCTGTTACAGATCATCTTTGCATACATGTACCACATGGTCTACATCACTGACAGACAGCTAGTAGAGTGGTGACTGCTGTTTCTACCCCATCAAATAATTTCAAATTTTTGCTGTTAAACTCAAGAAACTGGTTTCCTTTCTACCTATCTCTTTTTCTGTCAAGTAAATACTGTTGTAAGTGCAAGAGGCTATAGATATTTCAAAATCTACCCAGTGTCATAGTATTTGGGTCCCACATGCTAACTCCAGCCTGTTCAGGAAATGAAAAAGCAGCTGCAATGTTTTCTCGTGATTCAATTCCTCTGCTTTACATAGAAGAATTGTGCTACTAAGTAGTTACCAAGCCGTATCTAGGCAGTTTGCCCTATCCGTGTGGCAGCACTTGTCAGAAATAGAACAGAGATATCAAGAAATACCCACACGCTCTGAGTACACCCACATTTTAGGTGTCATCCACCCCCATCTGTAGGAAAAGCCAGAAGGTCAAATGTAGGTTACTACCTTAATATTGTCTTAGTAACAATGTTTCCTCCCCAGTTTGTTAACACTTGGGTAACAAAACTGACGCATTCAAGTAATTATTTAATTTTCAGTTATAATGGGAAATTGAAATAGGCTCTCTCCAGTGGGAGGCATTCTTAAACTAAACTCTAACATTTTTGGTTGAAATTCTTTTTGGACAAATGCTTCTGATAAGCCTCCACTTTCATTTTGACTGCCATTTTATGGCAAGGAGGAGCCCAGCAACATGGAAGGACAAAACAACAGTGGCAAAGTTGTGTGTTTGTCAAGTTAACTTGTATTTCATAGCACACTCACAACAAGCAGACTACCTCTTTACTGACACTGCTAGTGCTCTGGCTCTGGGTGGGTTCACACACAAGAAGCTGTTCCCAGAGAGCAAGGAACATGCTTTTGTCAGCTGCTCTGCAAGGGGGGACCCTAATTACCTATTTACAGCCTGTGGCTAGTATGTATGTACATACGAACTAAGTAAAGGGAAGTTACAATAAAGTTACTGAGCTGTTTTTGACTTAGCACTGCAGGACTTCAGTTTGCACAACAGACAACAAGTATTTCATGCTGAACAATTTCAGACCTGTAACTGTTAACTCTCAAAATTCTGACTATGCCATAAGAAAGAGGCATCATCTATCCATTAAACATGAGCAGCAAGAAAGATTGGAAGTAATTTCCCTCACAAAACCACAACAGAATAGAAAGGGACTGAGGCTGACACCTGCTGCTCTTCCAGATGGATTTTGGATTTGAGGAACATGGCCACGAGATTGCTATGAAAAAGTGTAGTGGTAATCTGTTCTATTATTCCTTTAAACGCAACAAGAATTCAAAGGTTGGAAGTAGGCAATCTAGCCCAACAGTACCCTTAAACCAGACTCAGATATGCACATTATTCTCTTTTACCATGTTATTATTAGTTAAGGAGAAGAACAGGAAAACCTGTTTAACATTTAACCAACAACAACCATATATAATTAGGAAATGTCTACAAGAGCAGCATGAGGCCCATCTCTGCACAGAACAGATTTCAGCTGCTGCATATGGCATTCAGAGCCCTCAAGCCAGTAGTAAAACTTGGTCAAAGTAGTGTCAGACTAAAACAAAGAGATCCAGGTGACCCAGCTCTAGGACAGCCAACCACAAAGAGAAGACCTCCTGTCATTGCTACAGACAGCTAGCTTCTAGAATTTTTCACTAGTCAGCTGAAAGGAAGAAATCAACCCCTTTACAGCTGAGCAGTCAGCAACAGCAGGAGTACAGCAGCTGTTCAAGGTTTGAAGTGTTTGCCACCTCCTTGAGGACCAGGCTTGAACTCTGTATTATGAATAACCCCGGCATACTTCAGCTGAAGTGTTGACATATCATATACAAAAGACATGAACAGTAGCAACTCTTACCTTGGATTCCTTGTCGTCTTGCCTCTTCAAAAGGTGTATTTGAGATCTGAGTCTCCTTTCCAGAGTTAATTTTCTAGGCAAAGACTCCCAATTGCAGCTCAGTCCTTACTGATTACTGAATGCAGTTTAGAGTGGAAGCACGCAGATGCCAAGAGGAGATTCATTACAAGCCAGGCATCAGGTGGTGTCTAACAGAAGCCTGGTTGGGCATTAAGAAACATCTAACCTAAACACTCATGGATAACCAATATACTTTCTTCCCTGGTACTATGTAACCTCTTGGCTGTATTACTGCTAGCTGGCTTAACTGTGCAGGCTTAGAGAACCCGTGGGACTCTACATCACTACTATACAAACACAATCTGCTGCGCTGAAAGGTCACTGTTAACCTTCAGTGTGGACTAGCAACAACTCCAGACAGTACAGGACAAACTGTAAAGGCCTGAAAAGCAGCCTCTGCTGCTCAGTACCATGTCTTTTCCCTGCTTTGTTGTTCTCCAGCCTCTGGGCTGAGGCATAGAAAGCAAGTGCAGTTACCAGCCACATAGCTACCAACACCTCACGTGTCCTCAAACAGAAACTACGCTCATTGCTAGTGAGCAAGGAGAGTAGGAAGATGCCCTTAGCTTGGCCTTCACCTGGAGATCCATGTCTCCTTGCTGCCATGGGGTTATGGGCACAACCACGTGGCCAAGCCTCTGAAGTAAAGCAGAACTGGCTGTTACAAAACAAAAACAGCATTAGGGTCAGTTACTACCATCCACCAGCAGCATCCACTTGCTTCCTAAATTAATGACAGTACCCATCCCAGCTGTTTTTATAGTGCAGCTGTGATGTGTTGGGCATGCTCACTGTAGCTGAGGCTAAAGGAGAGAGAATAGCTGGGGTTTTGTTTCCCACAAAGAGGAAGGACAGAAACTCGTGATGCTAAGTCACACTGGGCTTCTGGAAAGTAAACAGCTGCTAGGGTCCTGCAGGGGCTAATGGACTGCTTTTTGTAGGGGAAAGGATACTTGTGTGGAGTAACTAGATTTTGGAAGAGGAACACGAGTTAGTGTCCTGCCTGTGACTAGGTTATTAACAAAATGACAACACCCCACCTACTGAGAGCAAGCAGAGAGGGCAAAGAACTTCCAGTCAAACTGTTAGCCAATATCTACTCTCTGTCAGCAATTATCTCATTTCAGTGGCCAGCTCACATTTTGGATGAGGGAAGCTCAGAGCCACAGTTGTTTCCAGATCTGTGCACTCCTGGATCATGCACAGTGCAAATTTGATCTGTTTCTAGAATGGCCAGATAATCATATTTCCATCAAATTAGGCAGCGCACATGGTACAGTGCTCATCCTGTCCTTCTACCAGCTGTTAAACGACAGCTGACACCTGATCTGGCACAAAGCCGCTTGGTGCAACATTAAGAGCACATTTACAGCCTATCACTGCTGTGTGCCATGTGGCTGCAGCATTTCTGTCTGACACAAAGGCCCAAAAGGCAGGTTGACTGTGGTGGTGTATTCTGACCAAAAGCACAAACTAAATCTTGCTTTTAGATATAAAACTCTAATAGAAATCACTGAGACATCCCAGCAAAATCAGGAGAAATCAGACTTGACATCCCTAAAATTTCTAAGAGGAAAGACAAAATCCTCCAAAACCACTGGGCAAACAGAATTGGGCTTAGAACGTAGCTACCAGTTTACAGCCAGGGGTCGTCACATACCATCTTGAGGATAAAGAGGGTACAAAAACAACCACGGGGGGGGGGGGGGGGGGGGGGGGTGTAGCAACAAAGAGGGAACAGATATCCTAAGAGGTTCTTTGCAATCAGAAGGAATTTTGCTTATCGGATCTAAAAGAGCCAGTGTTGTCCAGATTTGAAAACATAAACCAGCACATATAATCCCAGCTCTGCTGCCCTTACCATAACTCAAATAAACCACCAAATCAAGAGCAGACATATAGAGAAGTAACTGGAGTGTTAACTGGTGCAATACTGAATGAACTATAACTGAATCAGTGGTGCTTTGACTTGAATTCTCTTTGACTTTGAAATTCTGGCATTTGCTGCAGCCCCTGCCTCAGGGTAAATGGACACACAGTACAGCTAAAGAAATTCTAGCCTAAACTTGAATGAAATTTCCTGAGTGTGGGATTACACGCTCAGATTGTTCAAGGAGCCCAGGCTAAACCCTTTAATAAAAAAGTGACTGACTTTGTGAAGCAAAGGTATGGCTTTGGAAAAGTCATACCTCATACCTTAGTTTCTCCATTCATCATGGGGAGCTTGTAAAGCACTTTGACATCACAAGCTGAAAATCCTTCTGGCATGCTAAGTATTCTTATGATTGTTAAACCCAGACTCAGTCTAAACAAGCTAGCATTGGGTGGTGGTCAGATCACTGTTTGCAATGGAAAATCTTGTACAAAAAGGCAAATTACATTGTGCACCCAGTGCCATTGCTTGTTTTGGAATATGACTGGATGGCTCTTGGGAAGGGAGTTGCAGACATGAGATAACACTCACACTCAATGCAGGGAGCATGTGGGGGAGTTCAGTACATTCCCTTCCACTTTGCAAGGGCACAAATGCTCAACAGCTGCATCTAAGGAAGAATTGTTCTGAAATTTTAAGCCGAAAACTGTCCATGGAAGAACTTCTTGGGAAAGTGGTGAACTTTAACCTTCCCAGGATAAGAATGTTAACATAAGTGTGAATAGGAAAGCTTTCAATGCACTGATAGACGTGAGAAATGCTTTGTCTTTAGAGAAGGGCTGCACAGCCCTTCTTGTGTCTGAACCCCTTGTAAGGAAGGGAGACATGAGGGACAGTGACTTTGTTCTGCTAAGTGGCAGCTAAGGGCTTTACTACGGTCACTGCTCAATTCAGCATCCATGGGGGGATTCAAAACCAAAGAGAAGCCCTTATTCTAGGGATGGAAGGGATCTGGAGAAATGCATCCTCCCTGCTCTGCAGGGTCCTGTGCCACCTTTTTTAACCACAGCACTTAACAGCACAGGCCCCAAGTTTAACTTAGGTTTACTCAGTCTGTGTACTGTGTCCTCAATACACCATTTCTCGATGCTGATAGCTGTTGCGCACCCACACATACTAACACTGCCAGGCTAAAATAGTGGTTTTAAGCTTTTAAAATGGATATCGTATTCAAAGCACAAGAGCACTTTGTAGAGTGCTGGACTATTGGCCACAAGCATGCTTCCCAAGGATGAGGCATTCTCCACATCCTGGAAGTGCCAGGAGTGCCTAGCTCTACAGTACATACTAAGAAATAAAGTCTTGCCTGTTGGCCGTGAGGTGTTTCGTAAAGGCCTGGCACAAGACTACACAATACAATCATACGAACACTACTCCTGTTTACTTGATTTGCTGGCAGCCTCATTCAGTGGCATGCATGACTTAATTTCATATCTTACTGCTTCCTCTGTCCAGGTGGGAGAAAAAATTTAAAAACTTCGTTCAAGTAAGTTTTCTAGACCAATCCCTACTTTGGTCTACAAAACAGACTGCTTTTGTATGCAAGGCATCCTAGATGCTCCTAAGCCCCCCAAATGTCAGTGGTTCACTTAAGCATTTTTATTTGCACGAAGAAAATGAATTCCAGTTCTTCAGTCACAGCCTGACGCTAGCAAAGGTCTGACACTGCAGTTATCCTGGAAAAAGCTGAAGTTAACTCTTTGAAAGGGGGTAGGAGCCCATTTGGTGAAAGGGGCTGCTGCCTGAAGCACCACACACACATCCAAGATGAAAGCAAAGCTGTCCATTCTTTGGAGTGTCAACTGGAATCGCTCTATGGTCCCACACTGCTATGGCACACCAGTTACCAGTAGTAACACATTTGCAGGCTTCCTTCTGGCAAGGAGAGAAGAGGCTTCAACTCAAAAGCTTTCATGTGAAGCATGATCATTCGGGGTCAAGAGAAGCAGGTGAGAGCAAAAAGAAAGTGTTGTCCATTGCACAGCACTAAAAAGTTGAAACTGCAGAAGTGCTTCTTTGCTTGCTCCAGCAGGATCACTAAGTGAGTCTCAGTTTGTGTGGCTAAAGTTCATGTCCAAGTTCCATCTACAAAACCTGGCCATGCTTTCAGGTTATGGGGAAACTGTATTTGATGTTCATCTGCAGTGTAAGTACACCACACAAAATACAGCTGAACAGTGATCCTGGAGTCTAGACATGGAGGGAAGCAACAGCTGCTGCCAGGCACAGATCCAGCAGCGATTACTGCAGTCACACCAAGGACAAGTCAAAGGTACCTGCCTGGACTAAATATGTATCATGAAAACAAAACCTGCATCATGAAGGCAACTGCCATAGTGAGGTAGTAAAGAAACATGTGGGCAAACTCTACATCTCATGTTTATCTCTGCTGCCCCAGCCAGCTGTCAGGCCATTAAACCTGCCCGGGGTGTAACACATGGCCAAGGAGCAGCTGTACAGCTGTGCTTTCCCAGCACTTCCTTCTCCTTCATCTCATAACAAGTAGCCTGCAATTTAGCCTTATTTTGAGCACTAATACTTGTGATACACTACACAGAAGGAAACATGACCTGTTGCAGGACTACCTTGGGTGTTCTTTTTTTTTTTTTCAGATATTCCTTTCACCTGGAAGTAGGAGAGCAGGGCAAAGTTTACACCTGCTGCTATACAGGGCATAGGCAAACTATGACACTGCCCCATCAAAATCGGATCATACCTAGGCATCCAACAATCAGCAGAAACATAATTCTGGTATCTGCCACTGATTTTGGTCTCTCCTCATCAGTTGCAATACTGAACAGTATCACCAAAACTGAGATGGACACACAGCAAATCTAAGAAAGACAGCCCTACACTAGAAGTGAAAGACCAGTGCTGAAGCAGACTAGAAACATGAGAATGGTATGTGAGACAGTGGGAAACAGGATAAGAGTGCTAGCAATCTTATCACCCAACAGCCACACACAGCCTCTAGCAAACAACAAATACTGTTGCCACTTTATAGGTCACTGCATCAAGTTTAGTAGTTTGGCAGACCAGGGAAGCTTTGTGCTAGCACCAGTTTAGATGTAGTACAGATGCGAGTTTGCTCTCTTGCCTTTTAGCAACATACAAAGCATACATCACATTTTAAAAGATGTTGCCCCCAAAAGACCTTTCTGTCGACTCAACACAGCTTCAGAGGAAACAGATCAGCTATGAGAAGGTGCAGAGATCAGCAAGGAAAAGATTAGCAAGATGAGTTTTAAAAAAGGATGTGGAAGTAGGCTTATTGTATGTAGAAAGGGCAGCTGTGTTCCAATCAGTGAGGGTGGCAAAAAGTGAAAAAGACAATTTAGAGGCTCACATGGCAGTTTGCTAAGCACTGCATTCATCATCCAGGTATGTGCTTATGCTACAAGATACAGTGCACAGAAAAACCCAAGATCCACTGCACTTGAGAGACTGCTATTGCATTTCAGTGGGATTTCTCTCAAGCCTAAAGTTAAGTCTGTTCCAAGATCCACTAATTCTGTATTGTCGAGGCTACCACTATTATCACAAGTACTTGTCTCAAATCTCATCTGAAACTCCAAATACTGAAAAATTTCACAAGTTGTCCTCTTCTTGCTATCAATACAGATTTTTTTTTTTTACCATCTTTGTTAAATTGAGCTTGTTAGACCATTCCCCCCCCTGCCCCGTTTAATAAGACAAACACACACCTGATCATACCTTACTAGACTATAGTCTGAATGAGATTCTTGAATTCTCATGAGCCTCATATTGGGTTGCTGAAAGGCAGTAAAGCACAGTACTTGCACTGCAATGTACTTAAAAGTCATTTTAATAAGAGCAAGAAGAAACAAAGCTCAATTAAAAACCACCCTTAAGGCCATTCTAATTCCATGTGTTAAAAAGCTCTGGATGAGGTCAGGCTCACCACTGCAGGCAAGCTACATGCTTGTGTGCTCCACATAGCATACACATGTTCAATCATTCTTTGAATAATTTCCTGTGCAGTCTGCACTGCGACCTCATTGCCTCTTCAGCAGAAGGCACCAGACTCAGGTGGTTTGGATGAGCAGCCACTTCAGCTGGGCAGCCAGGGTGAAGTAAACATACTGCTAGCTGTTTGAAGCCAGAAATCCAAGCACTGTCAAGCAGCGCACAGAACAGATCCAGCCACCCACTTAAATAAAAACACAAACCTTTCCCCCTCCCCAAATCATGCAGTGTTGCTAGTATTAACAGCTTCACTGGCTGAAGTAACAGTAAAAGGAGTAACTGCTGAAAAGAAGGGGTCAGACTTCATCATTATCAGCATCTGACAGTGTAGTGAAACATGAAAATGTAATCAATGTACTACAGCGTAATCAGTCCTACAGACCTTCTATCCAGCCTATCAACAGGGTACCAAAATATATATATTGGTTCTGTATTTCCTATGCTGTAAGATCTTACAGTAACACAGATGAATTTTGGTAGATTCTGCACTACAGAAGACAAGTTGCATCAGATTAAGCAGGGGGACAGGAACTCCCTACATATTGTATATTCAAGAAAGTTAAATGCACAGAAGAAACCTCTTGGGAGCCATTACTTCTAAAAACCAAGAAATGAGACATTTTGCTTGCAAAAGTAGCAGCAGGATTGCCTTATACCCAGCTACAAGATAGCCAAGAGGAAATCCATACAGGAACTGAAGATGTCAGACACAGGAGTCAAGGAAAAAAGAGCTAGAATGAAACTAAGTCACCCCCTGTCCCCTGAAAAGCACTGGCAGATATAAACATATATTAGCAAGACCAAATTACAGCAACACCAACATTCTTGTCTAATGCAATCCAAAGCTTACTCTTTCTTTTGGTAAGGAGAAAAAAAAACGTATTTCCTGATATATCGACCTTATTTCACTTGCTGCAATTTTAGCCCATGATTTTTTTCTTTCAACAGCCACAGAAAATATATTCTTCAAATATATGAAAGACTTCCACAGAGGAAGGGAAGAAACTTAATATTCCCTTTGCTAGAATGCTGACCTTAAAAATAGTTAGCACAAGTTTCAAGAGTGCTAACTAGCTGGAAAACACATGAAAAGGGGCAGTGAAAAAGATACAGGACCATAGCACAGACCAGAGATACTGAGCAAGTCAAATTAACACATGGCTTAGAGTCTACACTGCAAGCTACAGCACTACTGAGCAAACCAAACTAGTTCGTACTGGAAGCAATGGACCTGTGGTACTCCTAGCATTAAGCACAGGCTGATTTATGGTATTTTTCTCACTAATATTAAGTAGCCCCTACTACACCGCATGCTGCCATGGCTCAATTGCTTTAGATACTTCGAGCTTATCTTGAACTGCTAGTAGAGGTAACTTCATACTACTGTGCAGATTAAAGTCCTATGCTAAACAGGCTTCAACAGTAACAGTTAGGAAAAAAACCTAGCAACCAAAAATGTGCTAGAGGAAAGAAAAATTCCATCTTGCTCACACCTAAGTTTTTAGTTTTTTCTTGGTTTATTTTTTGTGTTCTTCATTATGACAGTCAAGTCCACACTGGAAAATACTGCTTTGAATGTTTACAGAAGTCCAAGTTTCATTATGGTAGAACTTAATTTAAGAGGAAGGAATCTCAATACAGGCAATTTAAAAGCCAAAAACCTGCTTATCAGAGTATTATTTGATAGACAGGACCATGCTGTTCAGACTTTTCCACTGTTCTTTAATACTAACGTGGTTCCTTGTTCAACAGCAAAAACCACTCAACTTAAAAAAACAAAATCTCATTGCAGTTTAAACTGACTCAAGTGAAAAAAAGCTAGGATGCAAACCTTGCTTAGACTGTTTGACAATGAGTGAAGCAGAAAGGCATATGGCTTCACCAGCTCACTGAAAGAGAAACAGTTTGTAATAGCACTCTCGCTCACAGGACGGAAGTCCAGTCTTCTACTGTCATTTTTCTTAGCACATGAATAGTTTGCTAAGAGCAGAGTTTTATTTACAGTAGCAGGCAGCCTGGATCCAGCATATGTGGGAATTCAGCCAGAAGATGAGTAGAAGCTCTTCTCAGACACAAAACAGACTTTTGGAAATGCATATACTTTAGTTCTAGGAGAAATCAAGGGTCTTTAGCTAAAAGCAAGAAATATTGCTCACACGGACAGCAAGAAGCTCAGCATAAAGGCACATTTAATACTAGTGTTTTAATATATTTACAATAGAGTAAGTTCTCTCTTATATTCACCCAAATATAGTGCTGTTCTATTACAGGCAAAGTTAAATGCTAAATAAGCAACAACTTCTATTTCAATAGCTACACAGAACAGCAATTCCATGAATAGGTGCAACAAACTACACCTGCATTTTTACAATCTATAATGCACAGCAACAGCATCCCCTTGACAAGCAGAACAACCTGTTTTGCCTTCATTGTTTAAAGCTTTTTAATAGGATACAGATACATGAACTTCAGGTAGATAAGCCTCACATTTGTCAACTGCCTTGAATATTAAACTGTTTCCTTTTCTACAGCACTCGGTATTAAAAAATTCTTCTCGAGTTTTACTGGGACCAAAGACTGAATTTCAGAAGCCTGACAGATCAGTTTGCAGTTCTGGAATTTTAAGCAAAATGGATTTATAGCCAATCCAAGGCTTTTAGTACTATGGTAGTATTCAACATTAACCAATCTAAACTACACTGAACCAGTAACAAATATCTAAGCTGTCTGGCTTCTAATCACCTTCAGAATTCAGGAAGTCTACATAACTGGAAGTGATGACAATGTATGGTGGCAGAAATCAGTATTATCTCAACCCCTACATTAGAACTTGCATATTCCTCCTTATCCGAGTATGAATCCCACTGTTTGCACTAATTAGCACACAGCAACCCAAGCACATTTACGATACAGCATCATTCAAAGACTGTAACAAGTAAAACCAGTCAGCTCATACATTCATGTCTGACTACTAAGGAGATACCACTTGTTCCCAACTTCAGTGAGTCATACAAAATGCACTGCACTAGACCCTTGCAAGTTTGTGTGTGTTTGATTGTGTTTTTTTGTTTTTTTGTTTTTTTTTTAAAACACAACACCATAACTCTATCAACACATCCAAGACCTACTGACAAATCATGCAATGCAAGGCCGCTGGTTCCTAGAAACAATTCACAACACTTAAAAGTTTGGTTGGGCTTTGTTTAGATTGTTTTATGCAAAAAAAAAGCTGTAAAATATTTATTGAACTGATTCAGAAAAAGCTTCCACATTCCTGCATGAATTCTCTGCATTTTCTAAAGCAAGCAGATACTTAGCCTGATCTACAAGCAAGTACTTGCTGCTATACTGCCAAGCCACCTCTGTTACAAACCCATGTCTTCCAGCAAGATTAACAAGTGCATGCACTATCATTTTTCCGTAACTATCCTCACTTCAGAGAGGTATGTTAGGGCTCTTGACTGTGAAGCTTCTTTCTGCCTTGTAGCTAGTAAGAGCTGACTACTTTTTTGAAGCATCCTTAGCTTTCTTTTGTGCAACACAGAAGTCCGTTTTAAAACCTCCCCTGGTCTGATTCTTACAAGTCAGGGTCGTCTCAATCTTATTAGTCCGGGATCTTATCAAGCATATCTACAATATGCAATACAACATGATGCAGATAATCCTTAAATTCATCAACACTTCTGACAGTAGATTCTGTTAGCAGGCTTGCTATCACATCCAGGAAATTTAACACCAGAGTCCCAGGAGGCCTTTCAGGTTATTAGGCCACATACCATACTAAGAATGAAAATCTAACCCACCTTTAGGAATTAATATAGAATTCCAAAAAGTATATTTCTACAGCAGTGTAACAACTCTAAGAAACTTAAATCCTCCACAAGATATACTGGCCTTAAGAGACTACACATATTAGAATTATCTTTTCCCAAGTGATGTTTCCTTGGGTGTTTGCGAAAATTATGTTGATGTCAGTTTGGCTGAGCATGTCTACTTTGCATGATAAAGCACATAAGCAACTAGTAGAAATTCTGAACATTCCTGGCTTCTGCAAAAGAACAAGGCAACTGAAGCCATGGAAAGCAGAACAGTGACTAACCATCTGAATAATGTAAGACACATTAATGCATAATTAACATACAGCAGTTATAGTACGGCTATTCACCCCCACTGTTGAGAGGCAACAGATTCTTTGTATTCACACGATGTTAACTTTCCATCAAGTTCAACCAAGTTTGTTGTGCTGTGCTTATTTAGTATTGTTTCAAGTAAAAAGAACAAACATGATACAATCAAGATTCCACCAAACCTTAAATACATATCTATTTAAGTGAAGCCATTTAAAACCAGTGCTTTCATACTAAAGCTTATGCTTCTAGCACACCAGGACACCATTTGAACAAATACAATGGAATCGTTTAAACAGAAAACAAGACATGTTTATAGGGAGGATATACAGAGATTTATTTAATCAGGTTTACTATTTACAGTTGAGATCACTTTCACATACTACTTTGCTACTCTACATGGCTACATTGTTTCCAAACCAATTTAAGATCTACAGTCTAACAGTTCACTCAACACATAAAACCGCTCTTCATAGAAAAATGAAATATTTCATTATAGAACAGTAGTGCATACATTATACTCCTGAAAAGCCAGCTTGTATTTTAAACCACTAATGTTTGAAAGATTTGATCTCTGAAGGTCAAAACTGCAGTCACATGATCCTAAAATTTGTTAGTTTTTTGGTTGGTTTTTTTTTTTTTTTACAATTTTTATATATAAAGTGTACTGGACTTCACTTAAGTGTTTTTAAAAAGTGACACTGGTGAAGGGCAAGATTAAAATTTTTTTTTTCCTCAAATTAAATACAGCTGGCTTCCTTTGTACAACTTTGGCCAAAAGAGTTCCATGTAGTGAAGGTTTAATAAATCCTCTCTCTATATGCAAGAATCAGCCAGTTAATGCTTAGAGGTAATCTACCAAAGTAGGCACACATCCTTTGACTTTCATATCAACCAAATTACACTTAACTTGCAAATGGTTCTGAAATTAGAAAGTTTACTAGTATACTAAAACATTTAGATACATGAATAGCTGGCTAAAACAGTGAAAGTCACAGGTAATTATATGGGTGTGTGTAAAGCTGAGCTGTTTTGCCCATCACCAGTGTACAGTACTGCTGTCCTCATCTGCGAAAGGTGTGCTTTGACTAAGCTTAGGGCAAGAAAGCTATTGCAGTAGACCTGGCCCATTCACCTTCCACACAGATGAGATAAGATTGAACTGCGTGTTCACATTCTCTTCTAGGCATAGGTTCCGCCAGTGATGAGAAGTTCGTAGGCAGGATCCCGACTCCTCCTACATAGTACTATACAGGCACACAACATGCCCAGAAGCTATGGAGAAAAAACAAGAAAACAAGCTGAGTACAAAGAAGGCACTTCCAAGAGATTTAACCTCAGCAAAGAAATTGTCACCATGCTTTGCAAGACTGTAATTGTCCATAAGGTAAATGGCAACAAATGCACTGCTCTTGAAAAAGCGTCACTTCCTGCTGCAAAAAGCAAGGGCCACAAATTCCAGCCTTATTTTCTTACAAGATTGTCTTGGACATCTTTAATGGAAGTTTTTTTTGTCAGCCAGTTGTATTCTGCCTCAACAATTCAGACAGAAGAAATTACTAATTTTATGAAAGGTACAGATTTAGATACTGTATCTAGAATGAAAAATCAAAGTGAAATTCAAATGCATTAGCCTCTAATTGCCATGATGAAAAAGAGCAAAACTTTAGTTTTATGAACCTACTTCACTGTTGAAACCTCTTTCAAATGCTCAATCCCTGTTAATATGTCATATTAGAAAGCTTAAGTCCAATGTGAATTATTCACTTCTAGACATTTTCCTGCTGTTAGAATTCACAGTACCATGATGGTTCTGGCAAGTTTGCCAGGAATTTAAGGTTTGATCACCTTGTATACATTTGCAAGACTTAAATCGGGTGAATACCATCATGGATGTAGGGCATGATATTTTACAGAAGTTGCACATTTCCTGAAGATAGAATAAGACTGCACCTACTCAAAAAAATCAGGTAGTGTTGTGTTCTATGGTTTACAGTAATTGGCAATAGCTTCTAGTACAGTAAGAGATTGTACTGATTTGGTCATATGCATAGAAGTTTATTCACAGATGCAAATATTTCATGGGGCTCCTGTCATAGCTCCGGATTACAAAGCATCACCCAGAAGGTAAATAAGTTTCTAAAAACACCAAACAAAAACCCCACCCCCAAAACCCCACCTTGAACAGAAAAGCAAACAAGAATGAAATGAGTGAGCAGACAGCCAAATGTAAACCTTCTTCACTCGTACAGCAAAAACCCAGTGAAACACAGCACCGGGCAAAAGGAGAATTACTTGCTTTTTGTTAATAAAGCCTGATGCAAAGATCGCATGTGTAACAAGGTTTAAAACAACTAAACGATGGTACATGAAACATAGTACTCAAGTCTGCTGAAAGACTGAAGAGAGAATGCTTCAAAAATCCTAAGTCTAAATAAGCAGTGATTAAAAAGAGGCATGATGAAATTCTAGTATGAGCTTTTAATTTCCTAGAAAGGAACAAGCTGTAAAGATTAATAATATTTTTTGTCTGGAGTGCATTATCTGCTTTAGATCTATAGCAGAAACCAGCTCAGGTTCAAAAAAGCATATGGAGAGTAACCTAGAGTATGGCACTTCAGCCTGTTGGTAAAAACAGCACCTTTCTATACTTTCCATCAGTACTTGCGTGGTTCCAGTTCACAGATTAACTCCCAAATATACATTATATTCATGTCAGAGTAAGAGAAAAAACAGAGTTACATGAGAGAATGCCTCCTCATGGACAGAGCCCTTCTAAGTGAGGAGATAATATCCACAGTTAAAAACCCCTTAAGTTAGACTTGTGAGCTGTGACATGTGAGAGTTCATGGTAGTTGCCAGAGGCTACAGAACTCTGAAGAAGGCTTGCAGCCTGCAAGTACAGAAACTTCACCTTTTTCCCTGTTCAAAACAATGATACAAGAGTGTGCCACAGAAAGACACCTCCTTTAGTCATTTGCTATAATTCTAGCCAAGAATTTCAAATACATAAAAGCAGTTCCATCACATTTACAGTTATTCACACAAAGATAATCCTGGTCAATGACTCACTCAAGACATTCAATTTAAATAGAGTGGTGTAAAATCTGAAACAATCAGGTACTATAATAACTCATGTAATCAACTTTTGAGTTACTATTTAAACCATTTATAATGTCTAGGAGGCCAGTGAGGATATTCCTAGAATTCAGGGTAAACACAGAAGTAATCCCCGTATTTCAACTCTCTCTACAGAAATTGTTTAGTAAGTCATTTTTTAAAATACACTAGAAACTCTAAAACTTTTTCTAAAGGCATTTGATTCTGTTTCTCTTCAGTTGCTACTTAACATTGTGAACAAAAATATTTTAGAAGTCTGTATTGAGGAAGGATCCATGCATTCCCCTCTTCTTCAACTTTTAGAAAAGTTTAGACACATCTCCCACAGTCAGAAGGTTTGTTTTGGGGTTTGTGTGGTTTTCTTTGTTTAAAATTTGCCTACTAGCAGTAACTATATTGCATTTGTTTTCACCAAACCCGTTTGCCTTTTTTTTCCCCTACAAAAAAGCTCACTGGCTGTATATATACACCAAGCTTGGTACCTTGTAAGTGACCACTAACTATAAAAGCTATCTTTAAGAATGAACTCTGCAGCTAATCGAGCAGGACTTCTAGTGCACTGTAATGCCTTTGCTCCCCTCAGTTTGCCTCCTATTTATTAACAGTTCTGTACTGTCACTGTGGTTGAGACCAGGGAATTACTGCACACTGGAAGATCCCCATGGTAACTGAAACATGAACATACCAAAAATTACTTCTATGCAGAAAAGACTAAGCTTTCCACAAATTCCAAGCCTTGCAAAAATTCTCCTCTTCTCAGTCTTTTCATTTTAAAGAAAGTACTGAAGGCTACACTTGTTCCATGTAAGCTATTAGAAGTAATAAACTTTGGACAGCCTTATTGCATAACGTACAAAATAACAGTTCAGAGTGGACTCTATGCAGTGAACATAGGAAAGGTAATAAAATTCACAAAAATTTAAGAAAAACATAATTACTCCTCTAAGTTTACAAGACATGACCTAGGTTACAGGTCATTGGCCAAAGTTTACATTCTTACCTCCATTTCAATCAGCCCCCAGACTATTTTGCAGATAAATCAGGCTAAGTACGTACTTAAATTCTGTATTACAAATAAGAGGACATAACTTATATAACAGAACAGTTCGAATACTGTTTAGTATCAACTTGAGTGAAACTTACACCTTTTAGAAACATAAAAATTTACAACCATTTGAACTGTGGAGCAAATATACAAGAATATGACTTCTCATAAACTTAAATGTGATTACCACTCAGTGAGTGTTACTAGACAGAAATTTCAAGGGTATTCCCAACATGCTGTATTCTATATTTATCTTTATTCATTTTTTGAACAGGTATCATGTAGCTTGTTTTAACTTTAAGCAAAAAGATTTCAAAATGCTATACTACAGCAATAGCAAAGAAGTTTCTCTGACATTCTTATTTTCTTGACAAACTGTTTATAAGGTATGTACTGTCTGCCAATAGCTTTATTACTGACACAAAGACAAATCAAAGAGTACCTACTGCAAAAGGGATACAACTAACATGCTTGCCTAGAATTGATGAGCCAGGAATAACAGAAGGATGCAAGCAGCCACATTTCCACTGCAAGCATGTGTCAGAAATTCTGGCCCAACCCCAGACAGGATTACAACTGTACTGCATTTTGGGGCAGACCTCATTAATCAACCTCCAAACTCCAAAGCCAGGAATAATGCCACCTCTTGGGATTCAGGTCACCCAGCCTCATAACATACATTTTTTTTTTCCTACATAAAAAAAATCTCCCACAGTAGTCACAGTTGTGGTAAATACCTTCATTAACATCATACAAATGTATTTCAGCGTTCAAGGAGACTAAGTATTGCTTTAGCAGTTAGAGTTTTAAGAATGGCGATTAAAAAAATACTTTCCTTCAGAAGACTGAGCACAGATCTCACCAAATTCGAAGTTCCATAGCTGAAGTAATCTGGTTCTGGACAGTTCAACATTATTACTGTATATAGCATTATCTATGATTATATCCTTGTAGCATTGAAATAAAAATTTAACCATATTTTCGCAAGACTGTTTGCAAAAGATTATCTACCTTCAAACCTACAATACAGCTCAAAAGCCGTTTTTGAAAACAAAAATGCCTAAACTGCCTGACTCAACAGGTACAATGTTTTCTGAATTCAAATGCTACTATGGGCACAAAAGTAACTTCAAAGTTAGTTTTCAAGTCTCTTGGGATTCAGCATATGTACTACATTTCTCAGAGGCCACAACATTGGGGCAGTCTGAAAATAGCGTGATGAATGTACTAAGCCTGCCAAATTGATCAGCATTCAAAATTCCAATTTTACAGATACGTTTAAAAGACAGTCCTAGTCTTTTTTTTAAAAAATCTAAATAAATACTGAGACACACATCAGTCTATTTCCTCAGTTACGTTTTATGACCAGGGTAACTGTAACAATTAAGGTTTATGTGGGAGACAGCCTGTCCCCAGTTTTAAGTAGGCAGGGTCTCTAGTTTAGAACCTCTTTTTTTGCTTAAGTCCAGAAACCAAGAAATCTTCAAGACAATGCAAAGCTCAGCTGAACAAGAGCAGAGTATGCTATCAAAACCCCTGGTGTATCTCCTGGGTGGTCTTGACATTATTTATATGCCATGAAGCATGTTTAAATCGTGCCATGTTTTTAAAACATCAGTAGCATGAGCTGTTGGAAATCAAATACTGTGGAAATTCTTCAAGTGTTAAATGCCATCAGAGCACATTCATGATACTTAATACTTAAGATAATTGGTTTTCAAGAAATAATTTACCATTTACATTCTAGTAGATTACTGCATGTAACATTGACTGTTCAGCTATCTTCAAATCTAACAGAACATACATCCACATAGCAGTAGTTTCTAGATCACGTATGGTTGAAAAGTTCTGTGTTAAAGTGTTTAGATCCTTTTGACTGATGTGCATTTACCCCCCCAGACCAAGTAGGGACTAAAGCTGTCACCATCCTGTGCATACCTGTAGTAACCTGGACAGCAGTTTCATCTGAGAAAGAGTTTACAGCTAAAGATTACTCTTACCTGAATAGCAGCAAATGCTAGTGCTGCCCAGATGACATACATCATGATCTCTTGAAGCTTCTTTACAACCAGAGCCTCACACCCCTGAAACAAGTAGACTTCTTACATATCCATCTGGCAAACACTTTTAGGCACACAAAAAAACCCCCAAAGCATCAAACAGGGCAGAAAGATAAACCAAACACTAAAAAAGTAATTACTTAGTATATCCCTATTATCTATTTATTTCCTGTTAAAGCAAATACACGCAAGACTTCATGCTCCCACTAAAAAGAAAATTAAACAATTGTCAGCAAAAGCACATGGCTACATAAGTTCATAGTTCAGCTGTCTTACCTCAGAATAAAGGTCCATTGGGCGGGTCAAACTGCCAGTACAATTGCTGAGGGCTGCTTTGCAACAGCTAAGTGGCACACTGTTATTTTTAGTTTGTTTGAACCACACAGTAGTCTCCCAGTCTGAATAGTTATGGATCCCACAGCAGCGCAGCTGAAAAAACATGCAGGTAAAGAGCCAGTGTGTTTATCAGTCAAGGAGTGGGATGAGAAAGCAATTCTAATTGCAATACCAAGAACACAAGTATATAAAGATTAGGCTACCTTGGTTACTTGAGTAACACAAATTATTTGGCAGTTACTTAAGCAAATCATAGACTGAGCGTATTGTAAAGGGACCTATAGCCTTAAATCATTTAAGATACTCCTTACAAAATACAGACTTGAAATTCCAGTTCTTGGGGCATATTTGACAACCTACTTTTCTCTCATGCCTCCCAGACAAGACAAAAGCTTTATTTTTGGCTTAGAACAGCTCCATCCTTAAAGCTTACAACAGATGCTTGAAAAAAAACCCCTTTGCTTTCTGGACATAGTTCTCACTCTCCTCACAGAGCTGTGGTGCAGAATTAAAGTTCATTTCATATAATCACATGCCTGTGTGGCCATGTAGAAGGCCTTCAGGAATGAACCAATTAAAAATAAATACAGTTCCATTCTGCTGAGAGCTCATACTCTGTTGCAGTGCTTGGAGTTTTCTTGTGTACAGTGCAGCCTCAGAGGTACTACGTAAGTGTCAATTTACCAGCTTCTTCTCTTTTTTCCCCTTTCAGGAGGGATTTTAAGCAAGGTATTAATTAGTAGTATGACTGACTTAAATGCATTAGACATTTAATATGTAAATATTAGACAACTTTTTATATTGATGCAATTGTAAGAATATTGAAAGTCCCTGAATCTTCTGTAAGTCTGATCGGTTGTTTTAGCCTTGAATCCACAAGCTTGCAACACTAGCTTTCAGCTAGAATCAAGAACTTCTTTCCCCCAGCATGTTCTAGATAAACCTGGTGCAGACGTGAGAACATTCTACAATGTTCCACTGCAGAAAGATAGGCAAGTACTAAATATTTGAATCCAAACTATGATTCATAGGTAGCCAATTACACAAAATGCATCTCCCCATCAACAATGCCATAATTCTACTAATTTTAACTGATTTAAGCTATTTATTGACCAATCAGCTGTTTCCTAGATCTGTCAAAAGGGAGGAAGATATGCTACACAAGGAATAGAGCAACATAGCACCTGTGTTTTAAGGACACAAAGGACTGTCTCACAGTCTCACCTGCCTCTGTACATAGTCAATAGCACGACTGGCTGCATCGGGATTTGTCCCATTGTACCCATTATATACTTTCTGAATGCTGCGATCAACTTCATCCTCCACCTGTGAAGTATTAGGAAAGCATCTGCATTAGCACACCAAGAGAAGTAGTACAGGTCTAGGTAAAATAATTTCACTTCCAATGATAGCAATTCAGGAAACCAAGGTAACTCCCTATCATCTGAAATTAGCATACTTTAGTGGTACAGCTTCTTAAAACTCTAACTTGACTTTTGCAAAAATGTTGCTAGCTTGCAGCTAATGGACAAGAAAAAAAACCAAGGAGCTACCTTCCACGAGATATTAGACAAAGTAGCTTTGCAATGTATCTCAGAAAGGATATGGCTTTTATTATGACACTGTGGCAGACATTCCATGAAGTTAAAGGCTCTCCATTAGAGCATGAATCCACCTTTCCACTTCCTCCTGCGCCTTCAAAGTTCCAAACCAAAACCAGGATAACCATCTGGGTTAACTCATTCCATTTGGGACCACAAGGATGTAAGTCATACCAGCTGCTCTTCCGATTCTGATTGAAGCACAGGTAAAGTATCAAAGATGAGGTCTTTTGGCAGACTATTCTACCCTACAGTGACCAATCGCTCTGTTCAGTCCCAGTCCCCCCACGCTTTCTGAGAAACATTGATGGCAGTACATGGTACATAGCAACAGCTACTGGAATAGCTCCTAAAGCTACTGCAGATGAGTCAAGTTGCTTAAGATGCTGTCAACTACATGTGTTAGAAATGGATGACATCCAAGAATCATCACTTGTCCCCCAAAAGGCATCTTATAATGCCCATTTTGGAGGTAATATTACTAGAACCTTTTAGGCAGTATGTTTCACTGTAAACTGTTGCTTACACACACAGAAAGTTTGGTGTAGCTAAACATTTGTACAATAGCAAGATTAGCTCTGAATTGATTTTTTTTTCCCTATCACATTCAACAGGAATTATGTGCAAGGAATGTACTCTTAGGGCTGAGCATTAACTAAGCATGCACATTCTTTAGATTTGCAAGTTACAGTAAGAAGGTCTAGCCAACACATCATTCTCTTAAATGCTTAAAGGGAAGAATTTTCTGCAGCGTAGCACAAGCTTCATTCCCCCCCCCCATCCAAGAATGTTGGTTATCTTTACAAGTAAATCTGTATCAAGACATATAGGAATAAAAGTCAGTTTAGCCTGCACAGGTAACTTGTCTCAGACTAGTTTAAATTCAATTGTTCAATGATGTAACTAATGTGATTTACAACTGTGATTCATATAAAAAACCAGCTGTTCAATCTGTCATATAGGTTTTTAAATCATTTATTTCAGTGCTTGCTTGTATATAATTTGGCTTATGGTTCAATTAGGGCAACATTATGCCTGAAAGCAATGCAAATTACACACAATTACTGATGAGGACCAATGCTAGCAGATTTTGCAGCAGGTCAGTCAATCGCAGTATGACCTAGGCATGCTTCATGTTTTTCTGAAGGAGTAGGAGTCTGAATTGGATCCACACATGCAGGTTTACAGACGCATATGGGAACACTAAACAATTTTAAGATGAGTCATTGTATCTTAACTTAAAAGGGCACACTACCACTTTCTTGACACATTATACTCAGTCTCACTTGGTACCAACAGTTTTGATGAACAACTGCCATGACTTCAGCATTTCCTTTTGTTTATAAAGTTTTGTTTGGAAGTCTGTACAGTTAACACTACAGTAATTCTAACATGATTCAGGTGCCTTTTTCAAAAAAACCCCAAACAACTCCCCCCCCCCTCCAATGTATATATGCCATGCCATGTCAGAAACAACAGAATAAAACTGGCAAAGCACAGAACTGCCTTATTTATCCTGGAAAAAAAAAAAAAAAAAAAAAAAAAAAAAAAAATCAGAAATCTGAGCAGATTTCACCCCCCAGTTCACTGATCATAAATTCTAAGTTACTTCTGACACTCCTGTTGCAATTGAAAACAATAGTTTAAGATGTTAAGTACTGCAGGGTAGTAGAAAACTGCCATTTTTACTAACAAACCTGTCTGTCCTTTCAAAAGATCCAAGATTTAGTTTTCAAATACAGACTCCCAACAAATGGCTTAATGTAAGAACATGTTGCCACCAAAAAGAGACTACCTTCCCTCTTCCCCCGAGGTCTGACCCTGCATTAGCTACAGCTGTGAAACTGTACAGTAGCAAGACAAAAATGAGACAACAGGAACACACAGCTGGGACCAATCAAATTTTCAAGTGTTTCAAGTGTGTTATTTCAGATGGGCTAGGGAAAAAAGATCTATGCATCTGCTTTTATCTGCTCTGAATGCTCTTAACTGGAAAAGAGCAAGCCACTTTTAGACTGAACACAGAGAGAATAAGATGACCACAGCTTAGTCCAGATCAGATCCACAGTAATTCCTGAATAACTACACTGTAATACACTGTGCTTCTGCAAGTATTGGAGCAGAAGGCAACCATTCAAGTTAACATGTAAGAACTCAACATGTTTCCTGTTCTCCAGAAATTGTACTGCTCTCCTCAGTTGCTTCCAAGGACTACTTCCACACTACAAGCTTCCGAGTCCCAAATGATCTTCTCGGTGCACTGCCAATATAGCAGAAATCAAACGCAGACCATGAGAAAAACACATCCTGAATTTAAGCATCACTGATGGAGCATTTCTGTTGAAGCAACCTACTCTAACTGTTATGAAGCCAGATTTATACTGCATAGGTTCAGGGTCCTCTCAATTGCTGCTTACTCGAGGAAGTCTTGCTTTGTAAACCAAGCAACAACTCCAGATTTTTACTTAATGGTTGTCTCACCATTTCTTCCAGGATAGCAAGAGAAAGCAAGCAGGAGAGAATACTGGACTAGTAAGACCTGGGTTTATATAAACACAGAAGGCCAAAGAAAGGTAAATGGTGTTGTAGTTCAGCTTGCTATTAAGATATCCCTGGAGTGTCCTATAATGCGATCATACTACACATCACAGCTAAACACACCTTTTCTACTAATTTTTTGGCAAAATTTAGATGTAGACGCAACAAAAGCTAGTGAAACAGTGCAAGTTAGAAACTTCATTTCTTCAAACTACATTGTGATATCTCTAATGCCATGTGGTATATTTCTGCTACGTATTATGCTGCTAGAAACACAATTAATTTCATTTTTCTGGTCCTGTTTCTTAAATTCCAATAAACAAAGAGTAGAAGTCACAATTTCTTTAGCCATAACCCTTGTCAACAACCTGTATAAAGCTAGACAGTATACATTAACACATTCAATCTATTTGATTTTATTATTATGCAGTGTTAGTTTGTATACCAAAACACAAGACAACATTTAAGTTACTGCATATCAAACCAATATGCCCTATGTTCAAATATTGTACAACCTAAATCATTCACAAAGTCAAAGCATAAATAAATTAGAAGACCATCTGGAAAATGGAAAGGTACCAATTACCATGTCTCCCCTCTGCTGTTCAACTGTTAATGATATATTCCAGCTAGTTTTTTGCCTCCAAGAAAGCCTTCTGCTTTGCTTTAAAGAATACTATTGTTCTAAATTTTAAGATATTGATATCTCAAATTAACCCACTTGGAGGTTTGGTTTTATTCCCTTAACAAATACCCATTTACAGTTCTACAGAATCCAACACAGTAAAGACTACACCTCTGTATTTTGGTAACAGTTCACAACACACATGTTCACTGAAATTGACAAGTTATTACCTTTGCTCTGTAGATGTAGCCAAGAACCACCACCACAACTTCAGTAATAAAAACCAAGAGCAGGATGATCACAAACTGTAAAATACAATCAAGAGTATTTGTGCAAATAGTTTTACCCATTTACTTCCTGAAAGTCTCCAGACAGATTTTGCTATTTAAACTAATTTTTCAGGTAATGTTTTGATTTAACAGATAACTTAAAGCAGGCATTTAAGTTGATCAAATGAGTCCAGAATTCACTTCATTCAAGAAACTTCAGTGTTCATAGCTTCACCAAGTAATAAGCAGCTGCCCAGTCAGGCAAGTGCTGAGCATTAGGACTGAAAACACCATAATGGAGTGCTTTAAACAAGTGCTTCTTTCAATCTTCTTTCTGTTCGATAAATAGAAACGTCACATGAAAGAAGCTATCCAGACTGTTACTAAGAGTGGTAGATGGACTACGGGAATGTTTCCTCAGTTTAAGCCCTGTAGCAACTGACAGAGACAGCAAGCTATGCATTTGTCTTGGTACATTTAAGAGCACTTTTAAGATAAACTGTTAAAGAAGTCTACACAGTATTCAACAAACTCCCCCCCCCCCCCCACCCCCCCCCCCCCCGCAAAAAAAGTGCAGACAGTTTAAATGCTGGCACCTCTTCTCTCCTACCTAATTCTCAAGCTCAAATTACAGTTAAAATGCTTGGAAACACATGACAAAATACTGCAAACAAAGCATCTAAATGAAGCCATACAGAAAAATATTTAGGCATCATAACAACACTCAGTTAACCTCGATGCAAGATACTTAAAACAAGAAGGCTCCTGGTTCACCTTTCTCTGTCCAATTTCAGCTTTTCAAACAGAATAGATAAAAGTGAGACCTAAAACCTGTTATGACTTGATGATTTTTTTTTTTTTTTTTTTTTTTTGAGACAACCACAGTTCTAAAAAAGGTAAAACTGAGAGCCTGCTGCTGCCAGCACTGGCTAATTTAACACCATTATTCAGAACAGAAAATTGAAATAAGATGTTCCTAACAAAATATAAGGGGAAATATTTAAGGTCATAAAATAATATTAGAATAAACTTTAAAATTTTTTTAGAAGTCTATTAAAAGGTAAGGTGACCAAATATACAACAGCCAAACATCATCATATAAAAACTCTGCAACTTACTGTAGCAAGTCCACAGCGACTTTCTCGAATTGTGGCACAGCACCCAATAAGTCCAATAATAAAAAGAAGTGTTCCCACAGCTATGATAATAACTGCTGGAATTAGTGTGTAGACATCTTCAAAGAAGTGATCATAGTCATCATATGTGATGAACACATAGGCTCCCACGTAGCACAGTATGCCTGCTGCTGCCTACAAGAGACACAAGACCATGGTAAGTTTCTTTGAACAACAAACCCTTCTTTCAGCAAGGCTACTTTGCCTCAGAAATTATTTGCTTTTAAATTTCAACATCTTTGACAGGTTATAGCATTTGTTGATTAGGAACATCTCAAATGGAGGCCAGCCAGTAGTTTTCAAACCACATTTCATCTAGGCAGATTTAGTTTTGACTACACTATGGAAGTCTTCTGAGGCACATAGTCAAGAAGTGAGGGTAATCATGCTATGAGCACCAAAACCTTGCTCCCTGTTCCCAAGTACTTCCTTCCCATGCTGTCAACTAAACTTTCTACATAGTTTAATGTTCACAAACTGTCTCATACATTTGAGAACAGGATTCCAGCCCATCCAAGCAGCAAGTTATTTGCTATTCAACAGCTTTTCAGAACATGCATGCAGTTCTTTTATCTGCCATTATTTACCTACTACTTATTCTTCCATTTTGCTGATTCCTACCCATGATTTAATATTAGAACAGAATAGATACACACATTGCAAACTTTAACCTCCGCTACGGAAAGATGAACTGCTAGAAACAACAGCCTTTCTGAAGCATTCACAGCACTGGAAAAACTGATTTTAATCAACAAAGCAGGTATGAACAAATATAAAGCACCAAATATTAAAAGACAGAATCAAATACCTAGAGGCACATACCGCAACACTTTTAGAAGTGATGTTCTCAGAAGGATTGTTGTGCAAAATGGTCTTTATTAAACAAACAAATCACTTAAAGTTACTGCAAATGAGAGCTGTAGGATGGATCTGCCACTATATAGATTTAAGACATCAAGACAAAGCACTCCCATCATTCTGACATGACTCTACCTCCCTTACAGTTATAGGCATCCCAACACATCAATACTTTCATTAACTTTCAGCTGAGCAGACCTAGTGAAGGACAGACAGCTGTTGCATGACAAGCCAGCTAACATACATTTACTTCAAAATAAAGGGCTTTATCAATTTCTGCTTTACAAGTGTCTTTCATAACCATCTTCACACTTGCTGCAGAATGAAACAGTCCTGCTACATATTAAAATGAAGCACTTATGTTCAATTGATTTGCAATGATGGATAATATAATTTCAATATTTAATGACATACTTTTCTGATGTCCCAATACAAGGCTAAGCTAAAACAATCCACTCAGAAGATGCAATGACTAAGCTATGACCTCACAAATTTAATTTTGCTATAAAGGGTAGTGTCCCCATTACAATCCAATCCATACCCTGGACACCAGAGTTCACTCAACTGGAATATTACAGGTCAGCTTTCATATGAGGAAGAATACTGCAGGCTGCCTCCAGCCCTCCTTTCCCACTCAGTGGCCCTGTAACTACACCTATCCCTGAGCACTAGGTAGCACTGAGGAGAGCAGACGTATATAGCTAGTTCCAGTGTAATACAAGACTGGGTCATGCTATTGTAGAATCAAAGAATCAATTAATAATTCAGGCCAGGAGGGACCTCAGGAGATCATTTAGTCCAATTTCCTGCTCCAAGCAGGCTCAACAATGAATTCAGATCAGGTTGCTCAAGGCTTTGTCCAAAGTCTTGAAAAACCCAGCGTCCCTGGGCAACCTGTTTAGTGTGACACAAAACAAGACAAGCCATAAGACGACTGGTACCTAGTATTTCAGCACTGTTTGCTACTATGTACTGGATGTACTGCAATATCACTGCAACTACTTCTTATAAAACAATGCTGCACAAACACTACTAGAATAATACTTCACATATGGAATATCCCCTGCAGCACTTTGTTATAGAAACAATATGTCAAAGAAAAAGGTATTAAGAGCCAGCTCAAAAGTATCATCACTTCTGCATGGATTTGAACAATGCATTTCACCTCTCTTTCTGCAGTGAAGTATGTACTCCACAGGAATCTTAAAAGCATTCAGGAGGCTCAGATTCATCTAATAAAAGGTGCTATGTAGACACAACTGTAGTGAAACTGAAAATTCAGTAACAGTCAAAGACCAACAGCAAGACATCTTCTCCAGACAAGAAAATCTGAAGTGAACAAGCTATTACAAAATTGCCCCTTTGCACAAAAGATGTTGAAATGCTAATCCAACTATACAAATCCTACCATGTTAGGTACAACATGGCAAAATGCAGACATACAATTTCTGTACACAAAGCAAAGATTCAAAGTAGTGTCACTGAACAATGGAATTACATTAACTGTTGCCTAGCAATGAAGCCTGTGAATGACAGGACAGTGATGTAATCTCCCATTTCTAAGAACTAAAATGCTTGTTAGAAATATGGTATATTGCAAGGTGGCAGATGAAAAGACACAGCTGTGGCTGGCATCAGGCACAGAAAATATACCACAAAACTGAAGTCAGAACCATTTGTGAACCCCTTTGTCCTTCTCTGTTGTGTGAAATTTAAGTGGCTTCCTTCTTTTCTAAGAAAGATCTGGTTCATAAACTGCATGAGCACATACATTTAAAGAATGCATTTCAAACAAAAGTTTAACCTTTAAAAACACCCTGTCTACAGGTGTTAGCTTTCCTTCCCTACTTCAAGCAGCACATGCATTTTAAGAAACTTTGCTCTTGCAGTTTTATGCCAGATGAGTCTGACAAGTACAGAGATTAAACACTGTCTCAGAAACTAAGAAAAGCCACACACTGTGCTTGTTAAAAAAATTAGTATTTTGTAATGACTATTGGAAAGGTAGATTTTTCTTTAGACTTCTCAGATTAAAGCAGCCTGGTCCAAAGACTTCACTAAATCCTTTCCACACATGGTACTATAATGACTAATCGCCATGACAGCATTTGGCCTTAGGTTTTGCTTCTAAATAATGTTGTGGAACTGGTGTTTCTGTGGAAGAAGCTACAGAATTTTGGGAACAGCAGCGTGCATTCATATGTCTATAAACCTTGCACTAGAATCATGAGCAAGTTGAAGATAAAGGCATTGCCTCTACTTGATGAAGTGACCAAACCCTTAAAAATTACTGCTATCTCTTCCTCAGAATCACTTCAAAAAGGAATGTTGGGGGTGGAGGGGAGGTCCTAAAAGCAAAGGTGCCTGCTGGCACTTTCACAAGTTTTAAAAGCTATGAAGATTAAACTGTGATACACAGGAAAGGAGTTTTAATGCTATTTTTTAACAGGTACAAGACCTAGTCTATCACAGAACAATGAAAATGGTAACACTACCCAGTTAGCTTGAAATGCCTTCCCTTTTCCTTTCACATCATAACCACGGAATGCTTACTGTTTTCTTCAGCCTGCTCTAAACAAGGAAGGGGGGAGGTCTCTAAATCAGTATTTTAGCTGGGATTAGAAAAGTGTTTTTGAAGCAATCCTTTTTGCTCATCCTTTGATGATTTTCACTTACTAACTTCTGGTTTGCATCACTGAATATCTTCGGAGTGCGTAACAGGACTCACTTTGGATGAAACTAAACCAGAAGATGAGTGCATTTACTGTGCTAACCGCTAACAGGTGTTCAGTCGAGGGGACCAGACTAGCCTGAGGTCCTTCCTTTTTCCCTCCCCTCAACTCAGTAGTTTCAACATCAAGTCCTCAGCACAAGCGGGTTTTGCTCCACCTCCACAGTACCATGTTATATGTTAATGTAAATAAAGCATACTGTGACAACAGATAAAGACAAAGAGCTAGTTTTACCTGTACAAAGTATGCAATCTGCATTGATCAGTGATGCACCAGTTAAATGCACATTTATTGCCTGTTACAACCTAAGAATAAAGTTGAAAATGTGCTTTTTAAAAGAGAAAAAAAACCCCAAAACACCAAACCAGTACCATGCGCTTAAATAATTTGCTTCTCAAAGGAAATTATCTAGAGAAACTGAAATCTGCATCACAAGTAAAGACACAAGGATAATTAAAAAAAAAATAATGACAAAATAATCCAAATCTCAACATTTATTATCCAGCAGAATAAACAGTATATTTGCAAGTCCGAACTTGCTCAAGTCAAAGACATTTGACTAAAAAGCTACCACATTTACAATCATGCATTTCCTATCATTAAATGGAAGCCAAATATATGAACTGTGCACAGTTCAAGTAAGTCTTTGATAAACAGGGCTTGAAGGAAGAATTCTTGAACTTAATCTGCTCAAGGCTCTGAATAGATATTGCAGCAGTTCCTGAATCTGTGCCAGGTCACATGCATGCTCTAGGGAGATGACTGGTTATTCAGCATTCACACATCCTTTTAGAGCTGTTTGCATCTAACTTGCAGTACTGAACCTGAAGTGGCATACTCTTATTTTAGGATGAATTAACCTTTAAAAGACTGACAAGACAAGTACAGTCAATGAAGACAGTTTGTTGCAAAAGGCTTGAACAATTAGACATCCTTTTCATCAAAGGAAATTTTAAAAATACACAGGCCTCAGTTCAGAAAAAGCTTGATATTATTCCTTTGGCATGGGCCACTGAGGAGTTGTTAAAAGCCAAACAAGTATGCAAAGAACTGGAAGGAAAACTGAAAGATCTAATGACACAATGATACTTGTGATTATAAATATCACTCAAAGCATTATAGGAAAGCATATTTAAAATTTGGGGTTCTTGGAGTGAGTACACTTCCCACCCCATCTTTGGGCTGGTATAATACAGCCTCTTAAGCCCATACCTGTTTCACAAAGTCAGTTTTCACCTTTCACAGGCACTGAGGTATACAAAGCTACACACTGTCTAGACACACCAAACCTGAAACTGTTTCAAGGTGCTTTTTGTTATTGTTGTGGGTGGATTTTTTGTTTGGTTGATTTTTTCTAAGTAGGCTGCAAACACACACCAAGAACTATTCTCATGTTTTCAGTAATGCTCACACACTGCAGCAGTTTGAAAGCTATAATTCTGGCTAGCTAAGATGATGACTGGTAAGAAAGATATTTAAACTACTTTTTGTGTTGATGATTTCTCTATCAATCATCACCGCAGGTCCATTTACAAATTAGTGCTTCCTTATACTACCCTACTAATGTTGCCCCCAAACTTACCTGATGAAAACTTGTCCGAAGACTTCATATCTTTACGAAGCACTGTCCTTCATGTTACTTTTGCCGTTTACCTTGCTATCGGATTTTCTTCACTTTGGGACCACAAGAGAACCCACTAAAAAGAGTTTTTTAAATTTTTTTTGGCACTCTTTCAATTAACTAGGCCAAAGAATAGTGTTTGTCCATTTGGAATCTGCATTTTATTCACTGTTTTAAGAAAAACACATACTCTCTGAACAAGAAAACTAAGGTAGCAGCAAAGTATTGTATGTTAGGAGAAAACACACCTGATGTCCAATTAGGTAAGAGGAATATTCCACCTTTTTGGTAAGGACACCTACTTATAGATTCCTACTACTGCCAACTTATCATTGCTGATTGGTAAATTTTGGTAGTACTACAGATAGCACTCTAAACCCAATTATTGTTCATTCCACTACTAAAACATCTTTCATGACAGGGATTGTAAAGTACACCTATGGTATATTCAGATAGACCACGTGTATCATCACCGATAAAAAGCAGCAAAGAAAAAAAAGTAAGAAAAAAAAAATCTTCCACGCTAACAGTCCCTCATCTTTTCTGCCTGGATCCTGTCCTAGGACCATCTTCCCAGCCTGTGTATTTGTGTATTGCTTTTGTTATGTTAAACTTCAGTGTATCTTTGTTCTCACTGCCTTTCTAGTCTGACACAATTTTTTATTTATTTTTTTTTTAAAGAAAGCATACACTCCAGGAGAGATTTTTGAGAGTCTACAGTTATATCAGTTTCATTCTTCATAACAGTTACTTTTCTCCATGCATACCAAAGCCTGAACATTTCCTACCCATAAGTAGGGGCACTGGTATTGTGGTTTGCTACCCAATTTTTGGGCTTCTTAGAACAGTATATTAAAAAGCGTTTTTTCCACACTACTACATTATTTGACTTCAACTGTATTTCTCTGGTATTTTCAGTCCTCTCCAACACTGGAGTATTCATAGCCCAATTATTGTCAGACAGAGAAAGAATCTTCCTGATTCACTTCTTGAAGTTTTTCTTTCAGCTATCTGTCCTTCAAAATCTAGTTCCTCAGTTTTAACTTCAAAGGCCCTATAGGATATTTCAGCTGTTTATTTCTCTCACATTCTTTTGAGCACTTCGCTACTCCATTTGTCCCTCTTCACTCCCCTGGGAAACAAAACACACTCATACTTGACATTATTTTCTCTACTTGCTTAAATTGGTGCCCATCCACCTTAGAACCCAATGGTTTCCTGACACTCTTCTACTTTGTTCTCATCAGTAATAATTTAACTGGATCACTGAGCTATAACTGTCTTACAAAATCCTCTGGCAGAAAACCAGCAATTCCATTCAACTTCGTAACATCATTAGAAATATTTTGAAGGCTTATAAACAAAGCCACATAAAATTCAAATAAGCCCGACTGCTTTGTCTATACTAGCCAAATTCAATTCTGTAACAGTATGCATAGAAACCTCAACTTCAAAATGCTTTTGCAGTTAAAGCAAAAGGCTGAGCTAGGCTGCCTTTGCATCTGGCATTACATATTTTAAGTATCACTAATTGCAAGAGGCAGTGCACCAGCAGACTGAGTATTTTTTTTTTTTTACTAGAAAAGATGTTAACAATATAGCCACTCATTTACACCTATTTAGTCATCAGGGTTGTAACTCGACCTGGTGCTCCACGGTTTCCAGATTCCTTGCCCTGTGCCTCCATGCTAGGAAGTTTCACCGAGTAAAGCAGCATTTCAAATTCCATGTACTACTCAAAGATATCACATGTAGCTTTGCAAGTTGTTTTTGCTTCTGTTAGGTATCAGCTCTACTTTTAAGCACAAGACCAGATGCAGAGAGTCCTGAAAAATCTCAAAGACCTGAAACTCATCCTGTGAAGAAACATAACTGATACTACCATGTTACTTAAAGGCAAATCGAAGCCTTACTGAATCAGGGCCTAGCCCATGTTTGCTACCTGAAAATTCATGTCCAAATATTGTAAGAAAATCACTCAGTAAGGGCATGACACTTCAAGTTTTAAATCCTAATTTCCTTAACACACAGGATTCCACACCATTACACAATCCTGCAAATACACTCACTTCACTACCATAGCAGCAGAAGCACATAACATTCAACTTCCACATGCAGAAGTGACTGTCCTTCAGGGCAAAAAAGGCTTCAGTCAAGTAATCCCCGATAGGTAGCCTTTGGGATCATCTGCCAATTATAGTCTTTGATCACCAAAAAACTCTCAAGAAGTCTCTTCACTACCCCAGCTTTTAAAGTCCAGAAACAATTCTCAAAGTCCCAGTAAAACAGAAAAATTATTTGGCTTATTCCTATGTGTAAGAGGAAGTGAGCTACTTCTCCTTCTACTGCTAAATTTCAATGAATTTTCCTGTTGCTGCATTTTCTTTATTCTTTTCTACCAGAAACCCAAACCACACTACATAAACAGATAGCTACAGCTTCTTCTAAGGATAGCACAGATAGTTCCTCTAAGATAATACTACATAATTTCTAATACTATGGCTACTGTACTGTGGCGAGCATGCGTAAGTTGTACAGTGAGCACAGAACTGTAGAAAGCATTCTTGCTGTACAAAACTGAAGCATTGAGATTTCTCTAAACAATCATTCCAAAGAATGTTTTATAAAAGCTTAGTCAAGTGAACTGTTGTCGTGGTTTAACCCCAGCCAGCAACTAAGCACCACGCAGCCGCTCACTCACTCGCCCCCCCCCATCCAGTGGGATGGGGGAGAAAATCAGGAAAAGAAGTAAAACTCCTGGGTTGAGATAAGAACAGTTTAATAGAACAGAAAAGAAGAAACTAATAATGATAATAACACTAATAAAATGACAACAGTAAGTAATAAAAGGATTGAAATGTACAAATGATGCGCAGGGCAATTGCTCACCACCCGCCGACTGACACCCAGCCAGTCCCCAAGCGGCAAATCCCTGCCCCCCCACCCCTTCCCAGTTCCTAAACTAGATGGGACGTCACATGGTATGGAATACACCGTTGGCCAGTTTGGGTCAGGTGCCCTGGCTGGGCATGAGAAGCTGAAAAATCCCCGACCATAGTCTAAACACTACTGAGCAACAACTGAAAACATCAGTGTTATCAACATTCTTCACATACTGAACTCAAAACATAGCACTGTACCAGCTACTAGGAAGACAGTTAACTCCATCCCGGCTGAAACCAGGACAACTGTAAAATCAATTATTTCAAGTCAGTTAAGTAATTGCAAGAGCAAATTAGTTCACAACTACTGAGTTATAAAAGTATTGCAGAAGCAGAGTTCATTCCTTTCCTCAAGAAGGAGGACACAGAGGTGGCAAAAAAAAAAAACAACTCTCAAAGCAAGCACAGGATATTAGATACTGTTTTAGCAGAGCAGGCTGTCAAAGTACATATATTCTTCAAGAATACAAAACAGACAGATTCCCTTTTCTGAAGCAAGGCTATAAGCATCTCTAAATATTTTCTCCTTCTATCCTACATCCTAAACGTAAGCCTGAAAACATTTCCCTAGAATTTTTGTCTTTACCTCATTTCTCCAAACTGCTTTCAACGGAACTATGCAGGTCACCCAATGAAGCCTTAAATTAAGAGTTCACAAAAATACATTTGACAGCAGTCTTCAGATATTTGTCCCAGGTAAACTCATTTTTTCCTCTTTCAAATCAATGCAGACTTTAACAAAAGTTTTTTCTAAAAACCATGCTATCCTCAAATACTTTATGATCATCTTTTATTTGTAATTGGTCATCAATTCAACATTTCATCAAGATATCAAAAAATATTTCTGATTATCAACTACTATTTTTTTGTGACTACAGTTTAATGTTTTCCTGTCATACCAGTCATTCTAATCTGTACCCACTGAAAAAAAAACCACGCCACGTCCTATATCTTCAGACAGATTGGTCAACGTTGGGATTTCCACTCCACCAAAAATATTTCTGAGAATACAGGTACTAGAAGCTTCATTATTTTTATTTCTAAGATGTACTGTCTTTCACTTAACAATTACTTCCTTTCCTTAAAGAAAAGGACTTCGCATCATCTGAATGAAAATGAAGTCACTAGTTGACCAAATAGATCTTGTGCAAACTTAAGACAAGAAAGGTCAAGTGAAGGATTGTTTTTCCTTTGCTATTTATCATATCCACCCCAAAACTAATTCACAACAACAAAACACTAAGAAACATATTCATCTGGTCTGTATTCCTCTGATCCTTCTAAGAAGGGCAAGTTTTAACTTATGCTTCTTATCAATGCATTTCTTTGTAAAGTACCTTTGAGCTTATGCACTCTTTGCCAAATTATCCAAAATTCAAATAAGCATTTCACGCAAGATCTCTATCATGCTACTCTTGATGACTACTACTCATGCTGCTTTTTTCCTGCAGTACTTTGTTTTTAAGGCAATATATGTGTCTACAGTAGATGTACTCGATGTTGGACACCCCTGCAAATACAACTCAGCTAAACTGTCAAAGTACCACACCAAAAACTTGGGAAGGTGTGTAAAGTCCATCCAGTTTTCTGTAGGATAAACTAGCACCTGTCCTGCTGTGAAAGGAAGATAGTTTCTGCAGCCTACTTTCTCAAAAAAAAAAAAAAAAAAAAATCCCGTAGTAATTATTAACATGTAGGAATGTACAGTTAATATAAGAATTTAACAGGATGTAAAAAAAGTTTTCATGAGACTATACAGAAATAAGATGACTGTTTTGTAGTGTCAACTAGAAAATCTAGTAAGTAGCACAAGACTTCAAAAGGAGACGAACTTGTAGAATCACTGGCAAACTGAGTGAAGTTTGGGTTATTAAAGTCAGCAGTCACAGATAATGAGTGGGTATGGTTATGACCTGTCAGCAAGCCTGATCTGCCTTTTTCAGAAGGCTTGAAAGAAATTTTTAAAAAAGAAAGAAGTTAGATGCTAGACTACAGAATATAACAAAAACATCTCTGCTTTTTCTTCAGCAGCAGAAGTGATAATTTTCTGAACATCTAGCACTCATAAGACAGCTACCAAAGCACTCTGAACATTCACATCCTTGCACAAATTTGAGACCCATGGCAGGGCGTGCGTGTGTGTGTGTTGTAATTCACTTTGATCAGCTACTCTTGCAGAACTTTCGATAGCAAACTATGCAGAAGCAACCTGCTATTACTACCGACAACTGTGAAGATGATGATAATATGCAACATTTATATATGATAACCTATAGAGACACATTAAATTTATAAATGCAATTAAATGAGGTTTCATAGTTACTTGACCAATTATAGGCAGTTATCTATTGTCAAGTCTCAGTGGAAACCTGGATGATCCAATTTTGATAATTAGAACTACAGAGGAATGACAAGCAAAAGATTTCTGTAACAGCACAGAAGCAATTACACTGGCAACAAGATGGGCACCAAATGTTAACATACACAGTCAGCTCAGTCAACAAATGAAACATGCTAGATCAAGAATTCTTCTTTCTCTTTTACCATTTAAAAATGAAGATATACTACTTCTGATGAAAGTATGTAGATTTCCTATTTTTAGGCTATAGCTTGCTAAAGAGAGGAAAAACATTGATTTTTGTAATTCTTACTTTGAGAAAGCCTGCCTCATTCTACATGCAGCTGATGAGCCACAAGGTTGTTCCAGCACAAGCAACTTATCTGCCAAAAAGCTATCAGCACAAGTTGACTTCTTCGGCTGGAGATGGTTTACAGAATATAAGATCAGTGACATTTTAATTTGACATGAACTACATGCTATCTAAATACAATCTGTCCATTTTAAATTAAGTCAAGTTTGTCTCAAAAAAAGTCATTAAAAATTCTAAGTGCTAGATAAAGAAAAACTGCAAAGCGCTAAAGAAAAAATCTACTTCAAGATGCCATTAAGAATGCAACTCAAACAAGCCCAATCAAAAACTTTAAGTATGATGTAGCAGCTATTAAAAAGCTTTTTTAATGCCATTTGCAACTATGCATGTAACAAAAAGCCACACCCAGCAAACCAGATTCCAAAGGCTGTACTAAAAGGTTGATTTAACTACCTCATACTTCAAAGATAAAGAATGGAGCCTATACACCTCAGCCAAAATTACAGACTCCTAATATGCACTACTTAGTCAAATATGCCTCATATTTACTGGCCATCTCTCTGAACAGCTGTATACAGAAATCCTGGTGACCCTGCACAGATATGCGTTTCCCTGACGATGATTCATTTTTAGGCGCCCATGAGAGGCATTCCTTTGTAAAAAATTAGACAACAACATTTATCTATCCTGTAACACTTATTAGATTTCAACATTAAATGATGTAGCTATATATACCCAAATTTTTCTGTTCTACTATCTTGTTACCACTATTACTTTTTCAAAGCTGAAATCTTTGAACAGCTGGGACAACAGATCTTCTGTTCCTGGAGCTGGGATTAGAGGATGAGAAACACAGTAGTTAAATGCAGAAAAGGAGTTCTTAAAGTCTACAGAACATTCTTTCATTTGATTCCATTTAGTTAGATTTATGTTGTTCTGACAGGCCAATTATTACAATGAATATAATGCCAAGCTACAGCCTGTATGTCCATCCTGAGAAAGGTCGTTTACAGCAATCTACTATTCCACCAACCCACGTAAGCTTTTGTCTTACCATCAGCATGACTGTAGTCGTGGGAGGTTTAAGCGACGCATAAATACTACAATACAACTGTGGTTACTAGAAGTGAAAAATAAGACTTGTTTTTGGACTCCTAAGTTATCTCTTTCTCTCTCCTAATTTTGTGTTAAAAATACAAGGAAGAAAACAGCGCTCCATACTTACCGCTAAGTATTTGGGACAGACGTCCTTAAATTAGGAGGCCAAAAACTAAATGGCCGTAACAACTCTACAAAAATTAAACTGGCAGAGACCTGAAAATCTCAATAATGCCACTCAAGCTGTATTCAATTACACAAGCGTCTCTACCTCAAGATCTCTAATGCTCCGTAAAACCTTTATTGACAGGCTACTGAGGCAACAGATTCAGCTTCATCCACCTCCGAACTTTGGGGGGTGGACGGTGGACTGGGAAGGAAAGGACTGCGCCCACTGCTGAAACACGGGGCCCCGCGAAGGGGCACAAGGCGCCTGTTAAACAGAAAGCTTTTAAATACAAACTGAACCGGCGAGGCGGCGCGGGGGCTCCCAGCTGCTGCCGTACATGAGCGAGGACCGGACAGCGACGAGACGGCCCGGCCCGGCCCCGCAGCGCCCTCAGGGCCGGGCCTCGCGCCACGGCCGGCCCGGGCCTGAGCCCTCCCCTCACCGCACGGCTGAGGGGGAGAGAGCCCCGCGCCCGGAGACCCCGACCTTCCCCATCCCCAGCTGCCCCTGGACTCACCCAGAAGATAAGGTTAAGGAAGACCAGGACGGTTTTGGAGGAGGTGATGCCGCACTGCCCCATCGCGCCTGCCGCCGCCCCTCAGCCTCCGGCCCCGCCGCACCCCTCAGCTCCGCTCCGCTCCCCTCAGCTCCGCTCCGCCACCAGCCCCGCCCCACGTGACCCAGGCAAGCCCAGGCGGCGGCGCGGGGAGCCTAAGATGGCGGCCGTTTGCGTCACGTGGCGGGAGGGGGCGGAGGAACCTAAGATGGCGAACCGCAAGCCCTTAAGGTGAACTGCCGCCTAGCCGCGCTGGCGCTCGGCGTGTGGCCCGCGCGTGCGGCGCTGAAGGGCGGCTGCGAAGCCGGGCGCGCTGTGGAGGGCTTTCCTTCCCCTCCCTCAGGAGAGCGACGCGGTTCGGCAGTCTCCATGGTAGCTTAGCCTGGAGTGGTCAGCACTTCTGTCCTCAGAGATCCCCGTACCACAGCGAATGACGTCTCTCGGTAGAAGTTTAGATCGTGAGGGAAAGAGAAACCCTACTCATTTGCCCTCTGAGCAGTGGTTTGATGGCAGTACTCCGTGCCTTCAGGAGGCTGAAGGGTGGTGTCAGGCAGGGGTGCTGGGGGCAAGAGCTGAGGCAAGTCCACAAAGAGCAGCCGCCTATGAGACATCTCTTCCAAAATGACAGCAAGGAGGATCTCGCGGGCCGGTTTGCCTTGCTAACCCGCTACTAGCAAAGGGTATAAGGTGGACAGTGTTGGACTGTGAGGAGATCTCTGGGTGCACTGATGGATTTTAAAGGAGAAGCAACCTAGCTCCCAGTGACCATGTTATCTGTGCACCAGGCACAGCAGGCAGGGAGGGCAAATGTTTAACGAGGAGAACAGCATGCATTTTACAATCGGGACATTTGTCTAACGGGAAGAAGGAACGCTTCCAGTGAAGTAAAAGAGCACGGCTCTTGTTGCACAACCCAACAAACTGTGAGGAAAGTGCAAGTGTTGGTAATTGTTAGAACGTTTCGGACGCATCCAAAGAGGGTGGAATTTGCCAGTGAAGAACAAAGGAGCAGTAACTTAAGAAATTATGAGAAGATGTGCATGATTTCCACAAGCTGCGCTTTTGTCAAGACTGCATGTGCACTTTGGGAGCGAGGGCAAGGTAACACCCACCCAGTATTTGCTACCCTGTTTTTTCATAAGGTTATCTTTAGCACGGCCAGGATCCAGCCCTTCATTGTGAAGGCCATGTTTGCTATCTTGCTAGTCAAAGCAAACCTCTCCTCCCCTGTATTTTCTGGCATCATGGTATCTTCCTTCTTCATCTTTCTTTTATTCTTTTTCTCCTCTGTAATCCTCCACTTTTCTTAGAAATACCTGTCGTTCCTGAGCTGTTCTCCTCTGCTTGGTGAGCTCACTCAATAGCTTCTCCTTGTTCCTTTTCTAGCAGATTTACTTCTTGGGTGGAAACAAAACTACCCATGTTATTGAGGGCCTTAACATTTTAGGAATCAGTCTTGTAAAGGCAGACAAGTAACAATCAGTTATATTCCACTGTTCTGTTTCCATGGTAGCAAAGTTAGGTTTTTTCCCTCCTACAATTTTGGGAAGTTATATCCAGAACCAGTTCCTGGATACCATGGAGATACTAAGTCTTTTTTCAGCTTTCTTTTCAGGTCCTTATATGCTCATAAATGAAACTTCCCAATCTTGCAAGCGTTATCAGGCCATTTTCTGTCACTAAAAATTAATTCATATACCCAGAAGATATGCTCAAAGTTGGTTGCACTATTAATATGGTTTTGCACTGAATTTATAGCATTTAGAGTGTGATTGTGTCTTGTAGTTTCTGCTTTTTAATATGCTGTTTGAGCTTTATATATTACAAATCTGTGACATATGGTGTTTTTAAAAGCGTATATAGATTATACTATCAAAAATGCCATTAAGAGTTGATGAGAAAAAAATGCTTTATAAGAGGAGTTTGATAGAAAAAGGATTAAAGATGATACTTAAAAACTCTTACAAAGATTTAAGTACAACAATGCTGTTACGCAATTTCAATGTCGAACTTAACAAACATAGCAGCCTGCTCTGATTTTCTCTATTAATTTTCTCAACTTTCACAACACAGTACATATTTTGTTACAGATTCATAGGAACTGGCGTTCAGTAAACACTCTTCGGTTTCTTTTTTGCATTTAGCTTTGATAACTGAGAATGATGAAAAGAATGCAAGAAAGGGCTAGGACTTCATGCTTGGAGAGGAGACAAGTGCTGTTACATGAGGGCCTGTGATGGGGTTGCACCTTTATACATGCAGGGAACAAAAGGGGCTCATGGGGAGGATGGCAAAGGGCACTAGGGAGAAAGGAGGAATGGAGAGACTGCAGTCAGTCTTTTGTATTGGCAGAGACATTGTGGGGGCTGCACGCGCATTGCCTGAGTTGGCAACATCAAGCACCAAGAAAAAGCATGGCTCCTGAAGAAAAGTAAATGTAACAGTGCCTGGCATTCTTCTTTGCAGTGCTGTCTCGCTGTTCTCACACATAGAAAGCTGGCTGATAGGGGTTTTGTCAGGGTTTTTGTCAGGCTCTCGTGCAGTGAAATACTCTTTGGAGAACACATGCAAAACTTTTGGGTATCACCAGTCTTTGCAACTTCAAATCCGCAGACTCTCTCTGGAGTAAGGTGTAGGCCTGTACTGGCATCTCACACCAAGCATGGCATGCCAGTCAAGTGACATTTAGGGGAAAGATGGGACAGGTAGTAAGATGCCATCAGAAATTGCCCCTCCTACCTACATGGGAACGTAGGCAGGAAATTCTAGCTCTCTACCTGCACAGGTAGAGGAGGAGGGATGTCTTGCTGAACTGAGGATAGGCAATGCAGTTCACAGGAGAGTGGGGAGCAAGGCATGTTGGAAGCAGGTTGTAACAAGTAGTTTGACAACTGGCTGCAGTTTCAGTAGCTGCCTTGACTGAATTGGACTGACCTGTCTCCAGCAGAGCTTTGCTGCTTAGATCTTCTCCACCTTTCTTGATGTGGACAGGTAGCTTGACTGCTGAGATGTGCTTTTCTCTTTAATACAGTTTAAGCCTCTTTGAAATTCTTCAAAGAGTGTTTATTCAGCATTTCACAACATTCAGCTTGTGACTATCATTATAGGAATTTTTTCAGAAATGTGTACCAGAAATGTATAGAAGGATATCCTGCACTTCCACTTCTTCTGAGAGAGTGAGAGCATCAAAGACTGAGGATGGGTGCAGGGCAAGAGCGGCCCAAAGTTCTCAAATGCAGAATACAGGTGTGCTAGCAAGATATTCAGTGCATAATTTGTGAACTCACAGAGGGTCTATCTCTAGCATTTAGTCTAAGATGCCATCGTGGCACAGACCGCACAGGTTGGCTGAATGGCTGGTTAAGGTCAGTGGCTTGAGAAGTTGTTTTGCAGACTTGGAAGTGCAGAGACAACTGTGCAAGCAGATACAATTATGACATAGTTTGCCCATCAGTTTAATTACACTTGATTCAACTCTACATTTTTTTATAGAAACACTGGGAGTTAGATTCTGTGGGCACAGTGCACTTTGCATTGATTCAGTTGAGTCTAGACTTACAAATCACTGATCTAGACAGGCCTGTAGACAATTCCACAGCAGTGATAATTTCCATTTGCAGGCATGCATTAGAAAAGTAAAACTGTATTCTTGCTTTTGGGACAAACAATGTAATAAATGTAATAGAAATGAATTAACTCCATTTGAATGAACTAGGTAATAAAGAAGAATCTCATGCTTTAGCCAGCTCCTGAGGAGGTAATCATAAGCTTCTTCGATACTTTGAAGTGTGTAATAGCCTGGAAAGGTCCATGAACATTGAAGGATGCATAGTAAAAATGACTGACTACCTGACAAACGTTTTCCTAATCAATCTTTTCATTCATCATTTGGAATTACAGTTAGCAAATGAGAGCATCCATTTGTCAGAGTATTGTAAACCAGTGAAGAGAGGTGGGAACTGGGACTGTCACTGTTAAGTAGGGAGGGCAGCAGTGATGAAATTCAGTCTTTCATGTGTTCTGGAGCAGGAGACATCTCTTACCACTTTCCCACCCATCTGATTTTGTAGCTCCCAGGAATGCCAGTCATGACTTGCAATCCATTAATTGCCCTTCACTGTTAGTAAATGACCTTGTAGGAGTCACTCCATGCATTTCTTCACTTTTTGATGGACTTGTACATGTGAGCTTTCAGGTAGTGATCAAACATTGGAAGCAAGGTCCATTTTATTGCCACAGAAGGGATCTAGAAGGAACCAGGAGCACCGTTCATGACTGAGGGAGGGGGGAAAAAACATGTTGAGATTATCTTATCTTCTCTTTATATCATCTGACTTAACCTACATGAAATACAATTTTCAATAATGACGACATATATACACAGACATATACACTACATTTAAATACAATTTTCATGAACTAATTATGTAATAATATATCCTTGTTCAAATACATTGGTTGGCATGCAGGATGTTTGTGTGCTCTAATCTGATTTAATCTAACACATATTTGATACTAGTCATTGTGGTGTCATGGTAAGTGTTGGCATGCTGGAGGGAGACCTTTCAGATTTGAGAAGCACCACAGAAAAACAGTTTGAAGCTAAAAGGCTGATGTTAGAATGTGAAACAATTCTACATATAGATCCAAAGGACTGATATAATAGTTCAAAAAGCAAGATATGAAAAAATTCCATTTAGAAACACATCACTGCTATTGGCAGCTTCCCAGAGGTACATTAACATTGGTTTTCTTAAGAAGTAGGTGTAGGTTGGCCTCAAAGTCCACTCTGATGCTGGAGAGCAACTGAATCTGTGTAGTTCATCCATTTCACGCTGTGAGAAAAAGGGAGAAACCGTAGCACTGTCTGTTCTGTTCTTTGGAGTCTTTTACACCAAACTACAAATAGCACCTCCTCCCTTCTCACTCCCCCATCATTACATTTTCTGCGTGAGCTCTCTGCCAGCTCCACTCGGCTTGTTTTTCAGGATCTATATCCTGGAAAATGGCTTCAGTGTAACATTACTTTTCCTTTGGCAGCAGAGCCTGCTAACAAAGCCCTTCTGTCTCCACACCTGCAGGCATACACTCCCATCCCTACACTGCCCCGCTTCCTTTCCAGCTGGGCCAATACAACTATTTGAAGAGAGGGTGATGCTTTTTTATTCACGAACAGCTGGGTACTGCTGAAGAAGTGACTGGTGGACGGGAACTTCCTAAATCGGACCTGCTGTAAAGGAAAGGTTTGTGAAATCTCAGAGCACAGTTTGATGAGATTTCCCTTTCTGCAGCAGTGTCAGCTTCAGCAGCCTTCTGCTGGCTTCTCCATTCTCCCTAACCCTTCTTCACATGGCAGTAACAAAGGTACCGGTATAAGTATTTGTGTAACCATAGAGACCAAGAGGAGGGAGCAGATTATGGTAAAAAATAACTCGGGGAAAAGAAAGTTGTATTTTTAACCTGAATTTTTCCCCAGTCTGTTCACTGGATGGTCCCCAAGCGAATGTGCACTAACCCGCCTGTCAGGGCCATGCATAGGCAGAAACGAACAGTGGGCAAGTGTGGATTGTTTATTTGCTTTCAGCAGAAATGCTCCTCAGACTTCACCCTCGGAGAGCCTGGAATGTGTTTTACCTTACCTGATATTCACCACTTTCTGTCGAGTCTTGACTGGCAATGTAAGCTACCTCCCCAGATTGCTTCTGTAATCGATGGAAACTGAAAGGATGGTTCATCCCATCCTAAAGAAGGTGTTTAAGATGAAATGATTCACATCCTGGAGGGACACCTCTCAATCCATTAAACATAGAGGACCCTAAATAAGCAGCTTGGGTGTTTGGCCAGATGAGCTCTCCTGAATCTAAACTGTTACTGTTCCCTGCAGCTCTCAGCCAAAGGTGTGCATGATTTCTTACAGATCTCCAGTGCAGTTATTGCTGTTAACTAAAGTCACATTTCTCTCAAGAATGATGAAAGACATGCAGTCTTTCAAACTATTTCCACTGGTATGAATTTATCATGCTATAAACAGGTACTATATAAACCACCATCACTTGCTGTTTGTTTTTTTTTTGTTCAAAATTCAGCTGTTAAGGTCATCCTCCGTAAGCTTTTGTGCTCTTTGCAGCATCCACTTCAAGCCAATTCACAACTCTCTCACCCTAGCTATTTAAGTATGTGTTTTACCTACTAAAAAAGTGTTTCACAAAGAAAACAGAAGATTTTAAAGCTATTGTAAAGTTAAGACAATATGTCAGTGACAGGCAGAAAGACAAATCAAATAAATAGGCTTCCTTATACTTTGGCCTGTATAAGCACCGCATAGGCACATCATCCAACATGCATGTCCTGTGTCCCCATTACATGATGGGTATGACTTCATTTTGGTTAGGTGGTGGCACACCCTGGCGGCATGGCTTTGGGGACACAGGGACTTGGGGTGTTTCTGTAAGGTGGTGTGGGGCCTCCCTGCCTCAGACGCTAAGCACCATTGTCAGAGTTCATTACATAATCTGCAGCTCAAGTGCTTTTGAAGGAAATACCATTAAGATATTTAATTCTTGTAACTGGTATTTCTTTATCTTGTTTAGAAAATCAGTAAATCTTTAAAAAAAAACCCCAAACTCCCTAAAAAAACAAGCTATAGTCACAAACTAGTTAGCAGGGCTGCCTTTGCTTCTGCAAAATAGCAGTACCAAACTGTTCTCTTGGTGCCATCTGTAGCTGCTATGAGCTGCTCCAAAATTTAGCATCTGTGTTTGTACACACACCTTTTAACGATGATCTTTGCAGTTTACTAATGGCTAACCCTATTCTATTGAGAGGAAAGAGGGTATTGCAGTTAAAGCACATACTCCATGGATGGAGAACCTTTCCTGGAGGAGAACCTTGCCTGGATTCACATCATGGTATTACGTAATTAATTTAACCTTTTTCTGATTTCCTCACAATTTCCTGAGGCTGTTGGTGTACCTTACAGGTATTATGAGTCTTTCGTTGATACCTAGGAGGTCTGGAGCTTCTGGAAAGCAGGACTCCTGTAACTGTTGAGCTCTGTCCCATGGATATTCTGCCTATCCCGTTAGGAATGATCAGGGTGCTATCTTTATGGTTACTATTGACTGGCTTGGAGCAGATGCTCAGCATACTCCTGCCGGGCGTTAAGTACTGTTGTTAAGTGCCAGGTGTTAATAGCTCCAGAGAATAAACACATCCGTACATTCAGCTGCAGTTCCAGTAGAGTGAAAGGTCTGGAAAAAAACACTTGGTACTTTCCAAATGGGTAAGAATAACTAAAGGGGAAGTAACTCCTTCTCTTGTATCTATAAAAGCAATGTTTACTTCTGTACTCTGTAAATGTCTCTTTTCCCTTCTAGATTTTGGTGTTTCCCAGCTGGCAGATACTTAGTCCTCCTCAACTGTTACAAGGAAAATTAAACATCTTCCTTACCAGTTGTAGTTTGCTGAGTTACAGTCTGAAATCAGTACTCTGTATACTTTTAGCAAGCCAACTGTGGCGTAGTATCCAGAAGTAGCAACAAACCAAACTGGTATCAAGTAGGTGAATCCAGCTAAAAAAAATAGAAGATGTTAAGCTCTGTGTAGTACCCTCATCATTGTTTTAGCACCTCTGTGTAGGCCAATTTTTCAGAGGAATAATTTATGTCGTCCAATATTATGTGTATTTTAGTGCTCACTTAATGACGACCTAATATTTCAAACAAAATACAACTTCTGTAATGAGATACCTCGTTTCTGCCAGGATGTTATTAAGATACCTGCTACAGTTATCTAATGAGATTGACCTTCATTTCATAACAAATTGCTCTCCTCCTGAAACTATTTTTAATGGCCTTCTTGATTTATGCAAAGGGACCTATAGCGATAGCCTTCATTTGGGGAAATAAATGATTCAAATAATTATAAATCTTATGAAAATGACAAGTTACTTTAAAGTGGTACTCTATTTTTACCATGTTACGCACAGGTTGAGTGCAACATTGTGAAAGCCTCATGTGGCTTTGTTCTCCCTGCAAAGAACAAAATAAATTAGTTTAGTTCGTAACGGGTAGAAGATAAAAATCATGTAATTGCCAACACTTGAAGGTGTTTTAGCAGCTCGCAAGCTTTCAACTTGAGTGTATGTTACTCCCTGGTGTGCTATTTGCTGCCATCTACTGGACATTTCCCAAAATTTCAAGGAGACGATCAAATCGGGGCGCTCAAGAATTTCTGTTGTCCTGATATTCAAAGCAGTAATGCATGGGACTTCTGATATATATTTTAATGAGATTAATCCTTTTTTTAAAGGGTGATGAAGGAGAAAAAGAGGAATCAATGTTCTGAATATTTCTGCTGATTGTCTTAAAATTATTTAGTTGAAGCAGGATGTTTATAGCATTTCAGAGAGAAGATGACTAGGAGATAGATACAATTGGCATTATATTAATAATAGATGCTATGCTGTAGTTATTTTAGTCTGAAAAGCCTACTACCTTACTAGTATTATTTAATCCTCATCACATCCTCAGAAGTTTTCTTTTATTACATGGTACTGGTTTTATGGACTGACATCACATATCCACTGTGAGGCAAAAGATTTTCAGGCTTTGCATATGTATTTCCCATTGCAGGAAAAATAAGTGATATAAAATTGTATGACTAAATATTTTCTTAGTGCAGCTTATGCATTTCTCCCATATTTTCCATAGTTTCTGTAGACCTCGCTGCAAATGTCATGCTTGTAAATTCCTTTTCAAAAAGCCCAACACCAAGACTGTTCTGAATAAACAGTTTAACCAAAACATGATTTGAGTTGAAAGAATAAGATGCAAATTAAACTTTAAAGGAAAGGCTCACAAAAATAACAAGAACAACGTATTTCCTCAAAGACCATACATGTTCCCACATTAAGATAAAGAACTTTCAAGTCTGTATGTACAGCACCATCTGGTGACTTCTGCACAGCAGGTTCCCAAAGCAGGGATTTATGTACCTTGCCACATCATAGACAGTGACTCAGTCGATATCCCCCAGCAGACCTGCTCCTTATGTTCTCACTGCCAGATACAACTTCCTCACAAATGCAGAAATATGCTTTCATTCCTATTTCCAGGCTTTGGCTGTTGTCGTTATTTGTGCAGAGGAGCAGGAGGATTTGCTGGTGCTTGTGGCCTCCTCCTCCTCATGTCTTACTATATAGGCATGCTCTCATTTTATCCAGGAAGGGCTCCACAGGCAAAGCTCACTGTTTACAGTCCCAGTCATGGTGGTAGTCAGCAAGCACATAGATCATTATCTGGCACCTAGCCTTTCTTGGCTGCTGGTCTTCCTGCCTGGCTGAGACAGCAGTTCAGCCTGTGCCTTTCACTTCGGCTGCCCACTGTTCCAGTCTGTCCTCTGTTTTGCAGCTGTCCCATATAATGCCACATTCACTTTGCTACAGAACAAACACAGGAGAAATCTGTCTAGATTATCACTTTGCTGTAGGGTGTGGATGGTGTAGGGTGATGGTTGTTGGTGTTTACTTCCACAAAACCAATGAACAGGGTGATCCATTTGTAAGCATCATCCTTGGGTGCCTTAACTATTTGTGGATACATGGATTTTCAGCAGTCTTGTCACAGAAACAGTTAGACTCCAAGAGGTTTTAGTTTTCCTGTAAGCAACGAGCACATAAAAAGATTCAGAGCTTAATTCTCCAGTGCATTCATTACACCATAGTACCATTGATTTCAGTACAGTTCTATTTCATTTTAAACCCCAGGTGATTGACTGGAATATCATGTTTTTAACCCATAAATCCTCTATATTCCACACAACTCAGGCAATCACCTCAGCAGCTGTGGATCTCTGAATCACTTACATGAGTTGCCTTACCACTGAAGAAAATATGTCTCCTTTGTTTCAGTAGAATAACCCATGGACTTAACAAAAACATCATGTGTCTATGTCTAGATACAGCATATGAAATTCTTCCTCCAGCAGTAATCACACAAATGTTGCAGGAATGAAATGCCATTACTAAGGCTAATTTCATTTTTTTCAGGTAGCAGCTTTCTTTTAATTCATTAGAGAACAGTTTCTTATAATTTAGCACAGTGAACTGAGCTGGTTACAAAGTCAGTCAATATTGTAGGTGAGAAATAGTAAAGTGCCAGCAGTTAAATGATGACCTGCTCTGCTGAAGCAGACAGGTGTACCTATTTTAGCAGTAAGGGAAGGATGAGGATCAGAGATCACACATTTGCCAATGATATTGCATTGTATAAAATCTCCCTCCCACAGTGTCTAAGGTCCTTTGCTTTCTGATGAAACAACCTGGCATGACATATATGTCAGCTTGTATGGCTGTGAAGCCTGCAAGGAGGCTGTGAGGATATTTCAGAAGGGTAGAGAACTTGCTGAATGTTAAAATATAGCTTTATACTGAGATTTAATTTGGTAAGGGGTGAACCCCATTGTAAATACAGAAGCCAGTAGCTCTGTAAACCATTGAGGAAATCTATATTTCATCATTTGAAAGCTTGTATTTTCATCTTAATTTTCATTGATTTAATCCCTTGGGAACTTCTCTGTAGTGAAAGACATGGCATATATTAGTGTAGGCTTTTACAATATATTTATATATATGCAATAGGGAGAACATGTGCTATACTACTGTTATTGATTAATTTTGGCTAAAAAAGCAATAATAAAACCCAGTGAAAAGAGAGGCAAAAGATCAAATTTGGAAATTCCTAACTGTAATGACACAGTCCCTTTACAAGGACAGTCCTGACCATGCTGGATTTGTCCAATAAACCTTTGTTCTCTTTTCTCTTGTTGACAGTTGGGAGTACTAATGCTCCCAGTAACCTGAGTGGTACAAAGGGACAGTAATCCTGTTGCTCTTTTCTTGAGGGTAACAAGCATATCCTTTTACCCACACCTAATAGAAAATGGCAGGTCGGTGTTGAAGATAGATGCAGTTTACTGACCCTGTAAGGAACGCAGTGCCAGCCTGGTCAGGTTGCTTTTCTTACCCTTTCCCATTCTGAACAACCAGAACATTAGGACATGGCAATATTGATGTGGTACATGTGAAGCTTTCTGCTCACAGCAAGCATCCTGCTCACTGCAGATCCTTCGCTCACCTCACTTTGTGTGGTGTACTTGCTGAGGCAAATGGTTGCGGGGTGGCCAGCCGCTGAACCTTAGTACCTCCAACTGTGGGTCCTACCATAGGATAGCTTTGCCAGGGATCTGCTGCCTTTTTATTACGAGTTTCTAACTTCTGAGGTTTTATTGTTAAGTCATTTAAGTGTCATGGGGTTCCTAGGCTCATGGCCATGCTGTTTTACCATCTGATACACTCAGCACGTATGTAAGAATATGTTACAGCTGCTCCTTTCATATGTTTCATCTGCACACCATAAACTGGCCTGTGAGAGACTTTGAATCAGCATAGCTCTGTGGCCTTCAGTGGAGCTATCTTAATTTACATTCAGACCTCCACAGACAAAAGATGCACCGTTGTAAAATGCATGTCTCCGTCCAAAATGGAGCCTACTTGTGCATGCAAACTCCTGCCAAGCCAGAGATCTGCCATATGCAGAGGGACTCTCTGAGTCTGGAGTCCAGTGAGTTACACACTGAACTTGGGCATTTTTCCTGACTGCAATTGCAATTGATTTTTCAAATCAACAGGGAAAAGTAGTTCTGTCTTTGATGTAAAACAGCAGCATTTACCACAAGGAAGGCCTTTTCCAGAGATATAAAGCATTCCAGAGCCCAGCTATGTACTGCTCGGGTAAGCACTATGACTGTTTTGTGTTTCAGAGGGCTATGTGCAGTTACGGCCTTTATTCTTTAAGTAAGTGACCTATTTGAGTAGAGAGAAGAACTGTTCTGTATAAGGGCAGCTATTTTGAACTTACGATGTTTTGGAGAGGGGAGGAAATGCAGTGAAGGATAGAATTAGGTCACAACTTCAGGATGCCAAGATTTTTCTTTTGATTTGCTTATTGCTTTTGTAAAGCAGGCTCTCACATTTAACCACACTGGAAGGAATAATCTTTTCTCTGCACTCACTGGATCAAAGTACAAAGGAAATTCATTGAAATCATAAAAAAATTAATTTTCTACATTTCTATGTGAAAGTATGGCAATAAAGACAAACCAATCTTCTCAGCTATGTAATTAGCATTTATGATCAAGAGATAATAAACAATCAATCAAAATCAGTTAAAGCACTTTCAAAAGCAGTTAGAATCTCACTAAAATGGCTGAAATGCAGTGCAGTACAAGCACTCTGTGAGGAAGTCAGATTCAGGGCAGGAATAGCAATGGGATTGTTGATGATTAGTAGGATAAGAAGTAGGATTAGAAAGACCACTTTTAAAACCAAGGAGCTCAGTTCAGTCCAGACAATGTCCTGAGCCTACTGATTGTTCCCTGTAGAGAGCAAGCTTGAAATCTTCATTCCCTGTGCTATTTAGAACTAATAAATGCATCCAAATTAGAAACTAGTGAAATATTTTCATATCATACTCCTTATTAAGACACTTTGGGAAGTGTGGAAAGATAAAATTATTAAAAAGCAATCTTAATAACTGGATGACTGTATTAAATTTGCCTGCATCCAAAATGTGGCGTACAGTTTTGCTTTCAGGGATTGTGTGCACCCATGTCTCCAATTCTCTATCGTTGTGATCGTGTGCACATGTGTATGTGGGAGGGTGTGGGTGAATAGATAGTGCTTCGGAAATCTAGCCTACGTTGTGTGAAATAAGAAATTAGCAGTGACCTTGTGGCTAGTATTCAGATAGAATGTTTTGCTATTACATTATATCCCCTTTCAAAATTGCTGCAGATTTTGAGCACTTATCTAACTATATCCATGATAAGGCCCACTTCCCAGATGCGGTTAAAGCAAGCTGTTCTTCATACCTTTTCATGGCATAACATAAATTCACAGCCATACCGCTGTCTTCTCTTGGCAGTTTGGAGATGTAGGAAATATTGCAATCAGATGTTTCTAATTTAATTCAATCCCTCATTAATTTGATCTCTCCTTTAATTCAATCTCAGCCTCAGGACCTAAATCATTTGTATTAAAAATAACATAATGGCCACCCTTTCTTTTAATCAATGTTGACTGCTTTAGGCAGGTATTAGCAGATAATCTGATTACCAAATACGCAGTGAGTTGGCATTTAGTTAATAACTAAAAGGGAAGATTTGGAAAAGAATCAAAGGAGAAAAAATAAAAAGAGAAAGAGGAAAAAGAAAAGAGAAAAGAAGAGCTCCTTACAAAGACACACAATATTAAAGGAAATAATATGGAAAAGTTATTTTTGCCAGTGACTGTTATTGGTACAAGCCTCCAAGATGCACAGCTGGTGGTGTCAGCCATAGGCAACAGGCTCAGCCCAGCAGGGAGAGTATTGACAGAACTCCAAAAAGAATGAGGTCTGTGGTAAATCTAACATCATTTCCTCTTAGCCTTATTTAAACTTACTAATGGGATTTAAAGGTTAGATGCTTAGTGGTATAAGCTGGCATAGCTCCACTGAACTCTGGTTGCATCATTTGCAACCTTCTCTTTCTGACTGTAGGTAGACACCATTTGCCTGCCCAGTAGCCTTTTTATGGGAAAGCCACTCCTCTTGTTGTCCAGTGTATTGTCTGGGAAGAATGTACTACCTGGCAGGGTCCCGGGCCAGGGCAGGAGTCAGGGCTGGCAAGAAAACTTCTGATGCGCAGCTAAATCCAGGTCATACATGGAGAAGTGTGGAGCAGCTCTGCAATTGCTTCATACCAGCTTGTGGGGAAGCTACCCGTCAGGCTCACTGGCCAGTTCTCCGATCGTCCCTGGCTGACTTGTGTCACAAGGTCCACAGTTTCTGGAGACGGAGAACTGCCAGCTGTAGGGCTGCCAGATCTGGCAGTGCTTGACAGAGCCTGACAGGGACTTACTTTGAGGGGACTGTGCTGCATCTTTCTTGTTTTCTTACAAATACCATCTTGGGAATACATCTGAAGTAGGTAGTTTATTGTCCACTATCTTTTCTCGGCAAATTTGCAATACCGCTGTAACGACAGCCCTTCTGGTCAGCCAGTAGCTCCAGAGGAGACTTGTAGTGGTTATTTTCCACCTGCCTCCCCTGTGACTGCTCCCGATGCCTGAGTGATCAGGCTGAATGGAACCCATGGTCTGCTGCTTAGCAGATGGCATTTTTCCAGTATATCAGTATTGGAATGATACCCAGCACAGTATGAGGGATCCCAAGCTGTTAAAAAGTCTGCCTTTTGACTGAAGCAGAAGAAAGAGCCTTGCCAGTTTGCTGTTTTGCAAGTTACCCAATAGCAAAAAGAAAGTTTACACAGTGTCCTGACATGTTCCAATATGCCATTACTCTCTGCCTAAGTTCCCAGTGCTTTCACTGAAGCTCTATTCAGTGTATTTTACACTGATGTGGTGATGGAAGGTATCATACACCATCTCAGAAGGGACCACGCTCCTCTGGGGAGTAATATGAACTGTATGTGCTAATCACACAAGGGCCTTTGAAGCTTGCAGTAAAGACTGCTTAAAGTCATCAGCATAATAGTCTAGCAGATTTGGGACTTAAGAAACGCACAGACTGATGATACACACGTTTCTGATGGTGTGCCAAGGCAGTTGACCGCTGGACTCGTGTTCATGTTCATGAGGCTCATTCCCCATGACCTCCTTGTAAGAAAGGCTGCTCAGCAATGCTGGGGAACAGGGCTGGCCCAAGCAGGAGAAGTGCTCCAAGGCAGAGTTGTCTCCTGCAAAACAGAGGTATTGACACCGCACTGGGAGAAAGAAAAGGATGGTGCAGTGGCGGAGGACACTAGTCTCACTGTAGATATATATTGGAGCTGAAATGGATGTCAGAGCAGCTTGATCTGCTGCTCCAGTGGTATAGCTTTGAATTCCCTTCTTTTTAGAGGCAGTGTAATCTTGTTACTTTCTTGTTCGAGCAACTATTATTAAAATTGACAAAATTAATTTATAATTCTATAAAAATCATTCTGTGATAGATTTAATTGATGGAGGCTCCCACGTCTAAGTGGACAGCTGTGAGTCAGTGGTGAATAGCATGTAAATAGAAATACTGTAGGAAATGGTTTAGTTGAATGGGCCCTGGATTTTTGCATACTTTTCCCCTCAGATGGCTGGCTATGTCCTTAAACACATTCCTTTGCCATGCTGTGCATCAGTTCCTGAATCTGTGACATAGGAATTATGCAATCCTTGTAAAGTGCTTTAGGATCAGCACAGAACTCACATTGTATTTGTATTTTACTTTTGGTGAGTGGAGAAAAAGAAAACCCTTTCAGTTGTGGATAGAGAACAAAAATTCTGTAACAGGAACAAATTCTTTAGAGAAGACATACAACTGTGTCCAAGAACTAGTCTTAGTTCAGTGTTTCTGATTGCTGATTTGCAGGAAGAAGTGATTAATCACAAAGCGAAATCTGTTCAAGATTAGCATAAATTGCAGAAGGTTGTAAAAGACTCCAGATGGATTTGAATTATGTGAAAAAGCAGACAAAAACAGCAGAGAAAATTTTGAGTCGGATGAACACAGACTAATTCCTAATAAAAAAAATAAACTAAACAGTCTCATGTGAACATGCAGAATTTTCAAAAGTCAAGGCTTTATGCATGCAGGTGTCTGCCCAGGACAAGCAAATAGGGTGCTGATGGGCTGGAGGTGAAATATGGTCTGACATTTCTACAGAATACTGATACCCTTACTCCTAGTCCTTCAGTTCAAGCTATATCACCTCAAAAACATACAAACAAAAAATGTCTCACTCACAGCAATGAAAAGAGTAGGACTGTGTGCTGAAGTTTCTATGGAAGGAGGTGTTGAAGCCTTCAAGGTGATGATACACATGGGGAGAAATGCTTCCTGCCACAGGGAGATGATTTGAGTGGTTCACTGCTGCAAAAGGATCAGTGATGGTGAAGCTTTGGGTCTGGGTTTTATGAAGCAGTGGATGGTATTAAAACATTTATTACTAATGCCATTAAAAAATTTCTCATGTGGTATCCCAACATCATCTGACATCCTGTTGCTCCTTCTTGTTTGAAGCTGAAGTACACCCTTGTGTCCTGTGATTGCAGCTTTAGCAATAACTCCCGTACAAACACAAATACGTAAGCTGGAGTATTAATATGGCAGAGCATAAACCTTTTTTCCAGTAATATAAATGGAAAAAGTTTGGAAGGAGACTTTCTTCCCTGGGTAAGAGAAGCTGCATGACTGGCTTACAGGTTATGGGGTGTTCTTTTCTTTTGATGGTTGAGGCAGCAGCTGTACATGAGCAGACTACTGGCCCATTTCCAACAGTAACTTGATTTAAATTTAGTGCCCATGTAGGAACCAGGAGAATTTTATTATCTTGATTTAATTCTCTGTTTTCTTTAGAATTACATTTATGTCCTTTTGCACTTTGGAGAGGTGCAAAGTTAATAGCTTGCTTCTTACAGATAAACTGCAGGGATTTCATGTTTTTTAAGGTTAATCTTCTGCTGTTCACTGCAGTTAATCTGGACCATTAAGACTCCAATGAAATCAGGCAAAACCTAGCATCTGACATTAGATCTGTAACTGCCCCCTGCCCTGCTGCAGATAGGTGCTGTCCCTGGGACTGTTTGTGTCTAAATGCCAGCATGGTGCTGTGCAGGGGAGTATGGGCTCTCTCCCACCCCAGGGTGCCAAATCAGGTGCTTTGGGTGATGCCAGTGACACAGCACATCCCAGCGCCTGTAAAATACCACGCAACAGCTTAAGAAAGCAGCTATCTCTGTATTTGTTGAACAGGGGCTACTGGCTGGTGCCAAAAAGAACAGACATTGATAAATACCTTTGCAGTAAGCCTCCCCATTCCCATTTCCATTCCTTCTCCTTCCAGAGTATAAAATGTAGTAGAGAATTCTGTGGCTTTACCTCAAATGACTGTCACTTACTTCCAGTGTCCACTTCTGTGCATGTCCTGACTCTACCAGCTGCAATGTGACAAAAATAACACCTTAATGACAGCAAAACAATGGGGTGAGAGCAGGAGGTGCTAATAGGAAATGCACATTCGATAGCTACAATTTTGAGTTGTCCGATCTGATACACGCGAATCTGCTTCAATCTCCAAACTGCCCTCTCAGTGGCTCCCCCAGTGTCTGTTTGCCAGACAATGACTTTTGTGCCTATTTGAAAGTGTTGAACTGATAGCAAGAAGCCTACCTCCATCTTCCAAGTGGATGGGCTAAGCACCAGTGTCTAGTGTTGCATCCTGAGATAGCAGCAGCAGTACCAAGTGAAGTGCAGTAGATCTGAAGGCCCAATGCGGTGTTTTAATGCATATTTTTCTCCACAGAGCTATGAGTCTTAGCTCAGAATTGAAACTACAGCTTTTCTCTGCAGGATAGTTTGTGGCAAATGTTTAACTTGAACAGTTTGTCTTGTGAGCTAGCTGCTTCTATCCGATTCTGGTTAAAACCACTGCTGGGTGAGGAGGATGTCGTGATTCATATATGGCAGCATAGAAGCTCACTGACTTGGGCAAAAGAAGCAGCCTGCAGAGCTCAAGCGATGCATGGCGATTTTCTAGAAAATAAAGATTTATCACGTAGCTGAACGTAGATCCTTAGGGCCTGTTTACTGTAAGGTGAATTTCTGAGCTGGTGAAAAACCTGATACATTCTTGCATCAGCTGAAACTAGACGTCTGTTGGCTTCGCTTGCCTTGATGTCTGGCACAAGCCGAAATGAGAATGCCAGACTGTGGCTGCTTAAGGACACCCACAAGAGAGTTTACACTGACATAACTAAATTAATTTCTAACAGATTTTTAGTTAAACTAGTATAATTATCATGTCTTGACAAGGTTTCAGTCTATTTTTGCATCACTTTTTCCCTCCAGAGCAATGATTGCCACTGACAAATGGCATAATCTAACTCTGTTTAGCTAAGTCCATGGCACTTTGTTGAAGTGAACAGGGATTACTCTGGCAAAGCGAAAAATATCTGTCAGGCATATTTACTGACACCTCTGGAGTCAGTTAGCTTTGTATTTTTAAAAAGGATGAGAACAATAGCTTAAACTGTTTTTGAAAAGCTTTGAAACAGTGTGCAAGGAATAAATGTGAAAGGCCTGTAATAGTTACACTTTAGACAAATTCTGATCGCATTGAAATTGATGACATACCTGTGCAAAGCCACTGTAACTGTGGGAAGAGTAGAGCCCTCAGGGTGCTTCTTTTGTGTTTTTTTTTTGGTGTTTTTTTTTTTTTTTTAAAGAGTATTTGTGAGCAGTGTGATTGTCATGCAGAAGCACAGCATTGTTCTGATGTATACAGCATCATCTGTTCTACGCTAATAAATTAGCATCTGCAGCCACCATTGCTGCCTATCAAATCTGGGTACGAAATTGAGCTGTTCGATCTCACTGCCACTGAAGTGTGTCTGCATGATCATGGAAGATGCATATTATCCCATCTGTTTTTCATAGACCCTCCATCAGGCTGTATGCTTCAAGGTAATGGATCAGACACAAAATGAATTCCACTGCAGACGACTGCCTTAGAGGCATTCTGCTTTGTCAGAGCATATAAAAATTTGATTTAAGAGTCATTTTATTCCTTCACAGCAGGTCATCTAAGCCCTTTCCACACTAGGGAAACTGCTACCTTTGGCTCAGCTCCTTTAGTGATAACAGTTGCCCCAGTGTGGACATGAGGCTGTCTCTGTTTTCATTAATGTGTCAAGTCACTTCTCTCCAAGAAAGCCTTACAAGACACTGGTTCAATCAACAGCAGCTGCTGGTGGCCAGTTTATTTTTGGGCTGCCGCTGCCACTTGTCCAGATGGAGCCAAAATAGTGCCAGCCATCATGAGACTTCTGGGGAAAACACCAGAGATGGGAGGTGGCACAGTGTCCCAAACACTGGCAATTCCTGCAGTTGGGATGCCCAGCCACTGTGGTGGCTTGGCTAGAGGTGCTGAGCATCAGTCTTGTCAACCGAGGCTTGTATCTGCCACACTTGTACACTAGCTGCTGCTGCAAAGCAGCCAGCTATTCTTGCAGTAAAACCTTTTGCTGGACCTGCCACATGCATTTTCCTTGGAAATACACATTTTTGTCTAATTGCCTAGGAAGAGAGAAAAAATGAGACAACTACAAGTTTGATTTTGAGTGTAATAAAACTAGTTTATTTACACAGTAACATGAATGCCACAGAGTACACAGCAAAGTACCACAGCAAACCAGAGTGTAACTGCCCCTGATCACAAAGGAAGGCTTGAAGTTTATATACTTATTTATATAAAAATGTGTAAATATCAATATGAAGCACCAGATAAAGCAATGCAACCAGGAATTCCAAATACAAATTACCTACAAGAATGGACTTGAAAAAAAAAAAAAATCCCTTATTCAAGGCTTTTAAAGAAATCCCATTTATAAAAGTCCATCGATTTTGGAATCCCTAATTTAAAAATAAATCTCCCCCTTTTATTAAAAACAAGAACATATTCTTAAATGCTCAGCATAATTAAGTTTTAAAAGAAAAAAACCCAAGGATTTCAACTGCAAAACCTTCCAATACCAACAAGCCAAAGGACAAAGAAACAGTTTTGAGTAATTTTTGAAGAGATGTTACTTATGAAATGACTATATTAAAATTTACACACTCTTAAATATATATTATATATACAATATATAATATATATATTTTCAAGCAAAAAGGGGCAAAAAATACTTTTGGGATACAAAAATTCATATACATACATATATAATAAAACATGCCCACATGCACTCATATATATATGTATGTATATATAGATATATGAACAAATATTTCCTCCATATAAAAAAAATTCCAACCTCTTATTAATCCCTGAAATCTTCCCCTTGGATTTATGGAAAAAAAAAGTCTTTGTAGTCTGAAGTACAAACCAAATTCCCAAATTCTGTAGAGTGGTAAAATGCTTATGTACAGGTAAGTTGAGTACTTCATTTCTCACTGGCAACTTTGCTTGATCTGAAAGCATTCTGTGGTTTCCAACTAAATGCTGAGTGGAGCACCAATGCAAGGAGACTTACAGGAAATTATTTAAATTACATTCTACACCTATTCAAAATCACCATCCTTCTAATACTGCATCCAGGTGAATAATAAAATCCATACAAGTGTCTACTTAGGAATTCTCTGCAACACAGCAGTGGGAAAGACTTGCTCCTCCTTTTGGAGTTGAAGGTGCCCTAAAGAAATTTCTCCCCAGAATTTCTTCTGAAAAGTACTTTTTGTTTATTCTTCCCTTGAAGTGTTTGGAATCCAGATGATTATTTACAGAATATTTCCACAGGTGTATTTTTATAGAGGTATTTAAAATTCTATTCTGCACTTCTTTGATGTTATCTTACTGCATAACTAAATCATCATCACATCTCTCTACACGGACTGAAGGGCTGTGATTGTGCTTTAGGTTTTACAGGAGTTTTAGCAGAACCAACACTATATTTGCAAAATCAGAGTAAAATAGGTGGCCTAGTCATGCAGGGAATAATGGTCACGTACTTTTTCTACAGAGAAACAGCTTAATTCCTATTTGGGGAAAGGGGGAAAGCAAAGTGCATTAAAAGGTCTGATTCAGTTTTCATTGTATCCCTCAGAAAAGTTACAATTGATTTAAATAAACAGGACTAATTTTTATTTATATATGAATTTAATTGCTATTACAAACAAAAAAAAATTAATTAAGGTAGGGCATCTCAGCACAAGAATTAAGAAACAGATACGTTTTATTTCAGCAGCAAATACTACTTTTACATGCTAAAGTTAAGGACCTACAGTGTGAAGCTGCTGAATAAATTCTCCAAGTAGCTGAACCCTAAAGCACATGTGATTTATTTAAAGAATATATTTTTCTCTCTAATATGTGGGAATTCCCATGTGTTAAAATGTCAAGATAATCCATTCATACCCTGTGGGTGCTGCCAGGATGTGTGGGCCATAAAAGAGTTAAGGTGGAACACTTCTGTAAATGCCAAATGCATTCTTGTCTGTGGGCCAGCAGCATGATACCCTAGCTTGAGTTATTGATTTCATTGTATCTGAATATTGATGTGAGACCAGACTTCTACATTTGGACATTCCAGAGGCTCCAGAATAAAATTCTGGATTCCCTCATTCCTGAAAATTTGTAGGCAAGTTTTTACTAGCAGATGCTCTTTATATTCACCTGGTTATGCATATTGACTGGATCAGATCTGAGATTTGAAAGATAATTATTGAATAAGTAAATTCCCATTTAAGAAATACAACCCAAAACCATTTTCCATAATATCTCAGGACTAATTTTTTTAGAACTCCTGTTTTAACAGAGGTCTGCATTTCACACCACAGAGTATGGTGTGCAGCACATCCACTACCTACAGCAGGAGCAGCACATCTTACCTTCACTGCTTCTTTCAGACTAATCAAATTCCTCCTCTCCTAGAAGTTGTGTCTGCAGTAGATTGTCAAAGCAATAGGCTTCTTCTGATGCTGTGGTCAGTCTAGACCAATTGACTTGTTATCCACTATTATTCTCCCTGTGCAGATCGCAAATGTGAAAGCCCACAATTTTGTTACTTCAGGTTTGTGCTGTACTACAAGCAACTTAAAGGAACTTGTTCACATAAACTCCAAACCCAAATCTCATTGAATAGATAACTCAGTATCATATAAAGTACAGCATTTAATTTTGTAAAGTCTTTTGCATCTTAGTGTGGGCAGTATTATTTCTAGGGCTATTAGAATAAGATTTCAAACAACTGACGAGCTACATTTTAGTTTCTTGACAAGGCACTAAACATAGTGAATCCAATCACTGTGCTCTCTCTGTAACATTAGAGAGGTTTTTAATGGCTCTAATAGGATCAGAAACCACTCATCATAATTCTTCAAACAAGCATTTGATTTTTCCAGAAATTAGTTTCCATTGGAAAAATCTTTAGAGTTCATGTTAAAAATATTTGAATGACAGCTTTTATTAATAGAAAAATATATATTTACAGTCAATACTGTTATCTTAGATTTGCAGCTCTTCCTATTTCTTGAGCTCAACTGAAAGTGCGACATTGCTAAAAAATAATTCAAGATCTGTGCACATATTCAAGTAAGTTATAACATGCACAGCCAGGGGTTTTGTTCCTGTCATACACAGGATCCCAGTTACAAACAGAGCGGGTTTTTTTCCTTTTGCTTAGCAATTATGCTGTAGCATTCTTAGGATTTGTTTACAATCAGTTTAATGTATACATTCTTGTACATTTATGTGGCACAATCTGTTGCCGGGATGGAGAACCACCAGAAACGCAGTTACAATCATCAGTTATGGGCATATCTGCAAAGTCAGCCTCAGGCTCCCCAAGGAATAGCTCAGGCCAGATTGTGTTCGACTACTTTGACCATTCTTTCTTTTTTAAAGAAAAAAAACACACAACATTACAAATTGCTAAAGTTTACCCAGTGCTGCACAAGAAAGAGATTGGTAGTGAACATCTATCCATGCTTAATTATACTGCAGAGCTAAAATGAGTATTGGTTCATCACAAAAGATACAAACTGAAATTAGATAGCTAGAGATACAAAGGCTTCGGACCAGCTGCATTAAATATGTATGGTTGTAAAACATTCAAAATTCAACTTTGCATGTGCGTTTTGACATGAAAGTGACACTGAGAACATGTGTCCTTAAACATGGAAACACCTACCAGCTTCAAGAAAAGAGCCCACTGCAACAGCAAGTGGTCCAAGAATTGCTCATACGGCCTATATGAGTTATGTGAGAAGTTATGTGCGCACACGCATTACAAAACAAACACAAAACCAGACCACAGTGAACAAGAAGCCCTACTTGTAGCTCAACACATTGTGACTAATAACTAGTAGATAGTATGCAAGTGACTTGTCATGCTCGGTATATTTAAGCTATGAGAGCATTGCCCTCCTGTGTCCAAATAAAGCAGGGCTGCATTGAATGTGTGTGTGATTCTTTGTAAAGGTTCTTCTACGAGCTGCTCAGCAGCAATGTAGAAACTTTCTTTCCTGATGTAGTGGAAGTACCTCAGCTACATACATTGCACTTGGGCTTTTAATGCACTGTCCTCTTTTTCTGCATCAACGCTGCCATCCTAACCTTTTTGCCAAAGAGAGAAAGAAAAAATATATATCACATTAAAATACATTATCCTTATCCTTGCCTGATCCTTCACTGATACAGGTGAATCAAACAAAAGAATAATAATCAGAAGTTTCAAAAAAAAATCTTTAGAAAGGTCACAAAGACAGTCTATACTACGGCACAATCGATGTAGGCTTCCACACACTATTCAGCTTAGCTCTGATAGATGCCAGAGAAGAATAACACAGACATTTCAACCCCTCCAAATGTATGGTGTGGATCCAGAGCTAGTTTTGCTGACTTTAAGCCTGCAGGACTGTTTGTTCAGTTTCCGTGCATCTGGTCCAAGCATGCATATGCTGTATAAAGTGGCTATTTGTTTCAAGGCTGAAGTGAACTGATTCCTCACAGTTTTAGCAATTAAAATGAAACATCAATCCATAAAAAGAACACATAGATATCTGTGCATTTATGTGCCAGGAAAGTAAAGGAAGGGGCTGCAGATCTAGCATCAGGTAAAGGCTGGTGTGTAAAGTGAACACTGTAATGTACAGCTTTAAAAAATACGTACAAGAATTGCACATAGATCCATAGGAGAGAAGCACAGGCTCATAACTAGGGCTGTCTGATTTCCATCACCTGGGTCAGAATATTCAGTATTACATTTTCCCCTGCATCCAGATCAATTCTTCAGAGCGATTCAGGAAACAAACCAGAGCCTAGCAATACTGAGCAAAGATACTGTCTGTACAACTGCAGAGGTTCCATACGAAATGGCCGTTAGGTCAGGGAAGGAAGTCAGCAGCGGCCTCTAAAAGTGAAAAGCTCCTTCAGGTTGAGTTTTTAAAAATTCTGTCTCTCTAATCCTAATTCCTGCTCTAGTCCAAAACTCTGTCTGCAATGCTCTTTGAGCTATTCTGACAACATTCCATGTTTGAGGTGTTGTCTATAGCAACATTGGAAAACACGAGTTACAACAGACAAGAGATACACAGCCAAACACCGCTGTGGGAAAAATGGATCACAATACTGTTAGTTGTGGCTGCCAAACTTAACAGCTCCCTCAATAATTAAACAACAGTGTTTTTGCCCCCTTGTTTTTACCCTTCAGAGAACTGTTGTCTGCAGCAAAAGTGTCTCCATGTGGCCTGTTAGCTACACACAAGACAAGCTCTAAACATTTCTATCTCCTGCCAACATACCAGCAGAGCCAATTTCAGTCCCACTTTGCAATATGGCACAAGTGACAAGAGCAGACCAAAATAAAACAGAAGAGGTGGCTGTTATTTTCATCCACAATTCATAGCAGTGATTGTCAGAGGTTATGTACGTCCTATCCATTTCAAGTCAGGCTTTAGTACCTTTTGCAACGGAAGGGGAATTTCAATTGCCCACCATGTGTTGTGTTGTTCTTGTATAAATGTGGTTATAGCTATAGTACATCAGCAGTCCAGACTGGTGAATGTCATGTAGGAAATGGGATAGACAAAGCGTGCATATTCTGCTTTTTAATGCAGAGATCTTAAGCTAAGGGTAATGGTCTGATTAAGGCAGCATTGTTGAAATCAGGGATCCGTGGTTAGAAAGGGTATGGGCGGGCAGGCAGTGAGTCAGAGGCAGAGAAGGAGGGAAGAGGCCTGAACACAGATGCTTACTGCCCACTGACACTTGCCGCAGTCAGCAGAACAACCACATCTGGGCAGGAAAAAAAGAAGGCGTGAAGTGTAAGAGAAAGATCAGAATCTGACTGGTTGAGACCAAAGGAAGGAGGAGTCCAGCCCACTTCGGGGGAGGGACTGACTAAGCTGAGAGAAAATTTTGCACGGTATGTGGAATAGATGCAAATGAGTGTTTTGTGGCATGGTGGATCATTCATCTCACACTTACAGCTAATCCATCTCTGCTTACGGTCACTGCTCTTCACCAACCAATGCTACATACGGAAATGACAGAAAGTACCCAGAAGAGGAGGGCAATTTGTTTACTGCAGTGCTAGGAATAGTGGTATCAAAGTTTGCTCTCCTTTTCAGCCAGATATTAATCAAGTTACATACTGTCTGATCCAAATGCAGTCATGTATATATAATCAATCCCTAACAGGCCTGGCAAAAACGTAAAGTTTCTGTCATGTTGGGTACAGGATGCAATTTCTCCAATTAGAACCTATTTGCTCAGAGTTGCTGGCTTTGATATCTAGGCTATTTTTTAACACTTGTACAAAGTGTGAGCCCTAGGGCAGGCTTAAGTGAGGGCTGGGGTGGAGGTGGGAGGTGCTTCATGAAAAGCAACAGGCTCTGCAAACTAGTGCTGCTGCATGATTCTCACAATGCGATGAAGTGAGTCTATAGTGGCAAAAGCTAGATATTGACAACAAAGCCAGTCTTCCAGAATAACTCTGTAGTCCCTGTCCAAAGATTTCTCTGCAAACTTGATCATCAGCAGCGTCCTTTTTATATCCAGCCAGTTCTGAAGTACGGCATCTCTCCGCGAGGGGTTGGAAGATGTACTTAGAGCATGGAACAAGTCCTCACGTGGACCCCAAAGCAAACACTGAAGGATTCCCTTGGCTTCTGATATCAAGATCCTCTCTGAAGGGTTGGGATTCAGCAGGCAGCTGGCAAGCTGTTGAAGCCCTTGAGAGTAGAGGGAACGGCAGGGAATCTTGGGGAGATCAGCACGAGTGTACTCCTTCTCCTTCAGCTCTGGATTCTCATCAAAGGGATTAGGTAAGTGCAGCATTTCATAGATGAGGATGCCAGTCTGGAACTCATCACACTTTTTGTACTGCGTTGCAGTGATGATTTCTGGAGCCAAGCGGGACTGATCCCGTAGGACCTCAGGATCCACCATATGACTCTTCTGCTTGGCCTGGGAGAAATTGCTCACTATTAATCTGGCTGGGCAAGCAGTGTTGGGACTGGGTTCCATGGACTCAGAGATCAGAGGGCTGCCTCCTGGTCTGGAATGAACCAGCAGCAGGTTCTCTAACCGCAGATCACAGTGTGTGATATGATAGGGTTTCAGGTGCTCCAGGCCCAAACACAGCTGTAAAAGGAGTAGACAGACCTGCCTCTCATATAAATCTGGGCTTTTTGCATGGCGGGGTGCAGATTCTCGCACAAAGTCGGCCACTGTTAAGTATGGGACCTCCCGCGTGATGACCACAACACGGCTGCGTGGCTTGCTGATGGTCCCCTGGTTGCTTGAGCTGTCTTTCTGTGAAGCCTCTGTATTGGAAGGAGTGTCTCTGTTCTTTTGCTCTGGGTCTTTCTCTACTTCTTCCCGCTCTTCTTCTTCCACCTCTGGTGCATCGGCATCCTCCCATGGAAGGAGACGAACTGGCACTTCAGCAAGGAAATGGCCACAGTCCTGTTGGATGTTAAAGTTGATAGCTAGACTTTGCCGGATAGATAGGCTGTGATAATACTGCTGGGATTCCTTAGCTTTGCTCTTACAAATCTGGGGGAAGAAAATAAACAGAATAGACATAACGTAACTCTTAAATTTGTAAATTCTATATCCTTTTTTTTTTGTTAATATGTACTTTGTTGATGGCTATCCACAGTCTAGCCCTAGACACAAGCACTGAGGAATTTTTTACTGAACTGACCTTGGCAGACTATTTTAAGGCACACGAACAGTTTCCATTGGACAGTAAGCAACTGCAGACTGATATGTGCAGGCAGTTCTCCCTGTGCATATATTATTGTCGTGGTTTAACCCCAGCCAGCAACCAAGCACCACGCAGCCGCTCACTCGCTTCCCCCCCACCCAGTGGAATGGGGGAGAAAATCAGGAAAAGAAGTAAAGCTCGTGGGTTGAGATAAGAACGGTTTAATAGAACAGAAAAGAAAAAACTAATAATGATAATTATAACACTAATAAAATAACAACAGCAATAATAAAAGGATTGGAATATACAAACAATGCACAGTGCAATTGCTCACCACCTGCTGATCGACGCCCAGTTAGTCCTTGAGCAGCGATCCCCCCACCCCCACTCCCCCCAGTTTATATTATATACTAGATGTGACGTCACATGGTATGGAATACCCCCTTGGCCACTTTGGGTCAGGTGCCCTGGCTGTGTGCCCTCCTAGCATCTTGTGTCCCTCCAGCCTTCTTGCTGGCTGGGCATCAGAAGCTGAAAAATCCTTGACTTGAGACTAAACATTACTTAGCAACAACTGAAAACATCAGTGTTATCAACATTCTTCTCATACCTAGCTCAACAACAGCACTATACTAGCTACTAGGAAGACAATTAACTCTATCCCAGCTGAAACCAGGACAATTATTCAATGGAAAATACAGTTCAGGCAGGTTGCGCTTTCAGTCAGAATAGCAGCTGATATATGGTAAATGCACAGTGAAGCTTACTTTACAGTTACTTGTTTATCCATATAATTTTATTTCATGTTCTTCTCTCAGCCTTGTGTGAAGCTTGAACAAGATAAAAATAATCAATAGCAATAGGAGATACAAAGAAACATGCACAGAATATCTGAGGACATGATCAAACAATTGCACATGACTTGAGTTAGCATGGCGTAACAAGTTACTACCTGTCAGCTGAATTAAGTGACTGGATGCATGCTCCTTGCCCACTGAAATTGGAAATGGAAAGCTATTAGCTGCAGCCATGTCAAGCTAACACTTCATGTCTGCAGTGAGGGACGTATGTGTGCGTGGCAGGGGCTCTCGGCAAGCATACTTCCTGTGGCTCAGATGGTGAATGGAAACTCATTAGAACATGGTACCTTAACTGCTTTCAGTCATTCATCAAGATTCTAAGTGTATGTTTTTATTTTGCCATATATAGCTGTATTTAATTTCTGACCAGAAGTATCTTGTTGATACGTACATTATCCTTACTAATTGTTTGCCCTGCCATAACAACTGGCAGCTCCAACCCCCTTACAAGAGTCACTGGACAACCTCTATTAAGACCTCTGTTCTAAGGCATTTACCGATTAAAATTACAGCCTTACAAAGACTCAGACACATTGACCTCTGGATATTAACCGTAGTCCTACTGACTTCAGTGACTTTGTTCAAAGCGTATAAGATTAAGTGTATGTTTTAATCTTTACAAAGTTAGAGCCTAAGTATTCAGCTGGTATAATGCACCAACAGGTCTTAACTGCAAAGCTCAGAGGAAGAGAAAATAGGAAGGCATTTCTCTTCAGATGAAGTTACAGCTTCCCTTAGCTCATCTCTGAATGCCAGGGAAAGCCAGATAACTAAGGCTGGTAAAGTCAGCACTAGTTCTACACAGTCACAACAACCAAGGACCCCAAATCTCATACTAGCTCTAAATATAAGCATAAAGTGACTTTTCTCCCTGTTTCTCCTTTTACCCCTTCTCAGGAACTTACGTAGGATACACTATAAACTTACCTTTCACTAAAAAACCAAACCAAACCAACAACCCCCCGCTGCCTAGAAAACCGAAAAAAGAAAATGATTTTTCATCTTTTATGTGCTTATGTGATTAAGAAATGTAGTTTAATAGGAGAGTTACTCTTTTATGCTTGTTGATCAGACAAGTGTCAGATAATCATGAAAGTAGACACAAGTAATAACAGTATTTTGATTGTCCTCCTGTCTTTGATACTGTGCCTATTTCCATACTTCACAAGCATTTAAAGTTCCTTACGTATTATGTATACTATAGCTTAAACTGCCTGTTTATAACTGCCATGCAGAAACAAAACGAATTTGAAAAATGCATTTTCTAGTCAATTTTATTTAAGAGAGGAAAGTCATCATTTTCTGGAAATGTTGATAGGTACCCTCTTTGTACAGTGGCTCTTGCCAATTTAAATTTTCAAGTGTATTTCATACTGTTAGAGGCAAAGTAAGCTATCAATGGAAAGTCCCCCCATGCCTTCTATCAAGGGTTACAAAAGTTTAAACAAATACAGTAAAAAACCAGCATTAACCTTTGAATTATATATGAAAAGAAAATGTCAGCTGATTGTCTTGGAGACTGAAACCCCCAGATTTAGTAAATACTTAATACTGCAACAAAAGACAGAAAAGTGTTGCATAGACCCTACCAGTGTGTATCAAATCTGACTGGGAGAACAGCTATTAAGGACAATGAAAATAGTTTTGTCTTCTATGCCCTTCAAGTCCATGGCCTTTTTCTTGTACAACCAGCCATGGGGATAATCAATTCCAACTGCAGAAAAGGTTCTGTGTGTTGTAATCCAGCCTTTAGTTTTTAAAAATACTTAACTGACATAATCCAAAATATAAACTCATTCTGAAAGAGTTTAATTTTAAGGTCAAACTTACTTGCTAATAAGAAAAGTGTGAATAGGCACTGGCCCTTAGCTATTGTATGACGTTTCATGTTACCCACAGAGGATTTCTAATGCCACCGGTCAACTAAAAATGATATCCTATTAGGAATATATATTCCACAGAGTATTTGCTCTTAAAACAATTAATACTTCTCAATTTGGTGAATACAAGGTCTTTTTTAAAGTTTATGAAAAGGATTTCTCCTTGCCTATAGAAAAAGAAAAGCAAAGGAATTGAGACTTATTCCTAGTTTCTAATTTTAGTCCTGGACAGCCTCTTTTTCCTACTTCAGAAAAGGGCTCTCAAATTTACTACTGGAATTTCAGTTAAAATAATAGGAGATGGGCATTGCATCTCTCAAAATCAGCCCTGGTTCACTCATTTTAGAAGATACTGCCAATCCTAGAATTGTGATAGTACAAAAGCACACTTTCATAGGCCTCTGTGGATGTGGTAATGCATCCTTCTAATTTAGAAATGACTGGCCAAGAACATCTGCACCAAAAGGCATTCAGCTATTAGGGCAGAGTATGCTGCCTTTGCACTCATTCCCTTTTCCTCTGAGCCAGCAGAACCGGCCTGCAAGGGGAATCTGATCTGTATGTTGCCAGCTGGATCTTTCCTAAGAAATGAACAAGTCACATTATTAACTCCATTGTTACTGTGGTTCATGAAAACCTTCAGAGCAGTGTCCACTCTAAAGTCTGAATCCACAGCAGAGCCAAACCTTACCCTATGTCAGTTCTTAAATACGAGTTTTTGTTTCAAACTCCTCTCTTCATATCAACAAAACAGAAATTAAAGACTAAATAGTATTATGATTAAAATCAATACTAAAATGACTGCATTCATGAAAACAGTTTTCCCCTCCTTAGTCTACTGTTAAAGAAGATAACCAATAAAGAAAAAAAATAATCTCTATTCACACAAATGCCCAATAGTGATGGCTTTTGGACACCTTCACTTCTCTTGTTTAATACAGGGTAGTATATGGGTACATGAACATGCATCCAGTATCTACAAAGACAAGAGAACTGAGATCTGATTAGAGATGTATTTTCTGCTTCTGGCTTTTTGTTTACAAACAACATGAAGTGAGAAGTGGAAGAGGCAGCTGGGTTATTTAGGGCTGATTAAATTGTTGACTATACAAACACTAAAATTTGTACACTAGCTACTTTGTAATTGACAAAGGCAGTGAAAAGCTAGGCTGTCTAGAAGCAGCACCCAAAACCTGGAGTACAAGAACAAATCAAATGCCTGTCTGAATTCATAAAACAGTTTCTAAAAGACAGACCTGCAGTAATCTGATGTTCCTGTAAGTGTCTGGCTACTCTTCAGAGTTTTGCTGTGAAATACAGCTGCATGAGTCCAGATAAGTCCTAGGGTTTTAGACTGCAGAGTTCAGGTTCTCATTTACCAATATCTTATTAGAATGGCGAAAATGTACTGAAAACAGTGGAGACAAACTAAGTTTTCTTACTGATCTGTTCAAAAACAGCTTATAGAATGTAAATTTTGTATACTGACAAACTTCTTGTTCTATTTTATCATTTTCTGAGTTGCAGCTTCTACTCAGAACTCTATTTTATATTAACCATTTTGCAACAGAGTAGTGAATGCTAGTGTTTAATACCATTAATGGGTAAGAGTGCTCACCCTAGCATTTTGTATTGGAATAACTCCACTATCACCTAAAACTATCATCTGAATGACCAAGATTTAAAATTTTCAAAATGGTTATAGTAAGTTATGCAACCAAAGTCTACATTTACATTTGAAAAGATTTAGAGAACAAATTGTGAAATTTGATGGCCTCATTAGCACGTGCTTTAGACTGCTTGTGATGACTTGCTAAGGGAGTAGATACAAAGCTTCTTTTCTGTTTGTGCTCTCAAAACTGCGTAAATATATGGCCCAGTTTTCTCTGCATGATTTTTAAAGCTTTTGTCTGTTCCAGTCATCTACTCTAAAAAATACGGAAATCATGTTGCCTTTTACATATATAGTATATTGAATTCCTATTATAGAGCACAGGAAGAGAAAAAGGTGGAAATACTTTTTACTAAAACCTGGACAGAAAGTAGGATCAATCAGTCAGTTTCCATTTGCTTTAATGAAATACAGTCAGCTGAGCTATGAAGATATGGTATGTGATAATAGCTGAAAGAAAGGTGTTGATAAGGGCTTGGCAAGCCTTATTACTAAAGCTGATGAAGAGCTGGTTGTTCAACAGATGAAGCAATGTTGGTAAAAAGCCCTTCCATATGATGCAAGAAAGCAATGAGAAAAAAGGAGATATGAATAGGAAGGAACAGAAAGTTTCCATCTTCCATTTCACTGGAATGCACTGTCATCATGTATCTTTTCTTTAGTGCATCCATATGAACTAAACTTTGGTCACGTTTATAGGGACAGGAGAGGTTTCTTTATATCCTGCCATTTCAATTCCTGCGCCCCCACCCCCCCATCCCTAAGAAGCAAGATTTTAATGTTTCAGAGCTTCTAAAAACTGTTGTGCATAAGCTCTTATTTTTCCTTTATGAGTCCAGTAGCCTACTGTGCCATCAGCTGACTTCCACTTTACCAGCAGGGAATCTCATTTCCACTCTGTCCTATGCATTTTACAGGGCATCAGTGAACTTAAAAGTACGACGAATATTGTGGGAAATGAATTCACAAGTGCTGAAAATGAGAAACACAGAAGATCACAAAGACTGCACCATCTGTGCTACTTTGTTGTATTGCACAGAGGGACAACTGCAAATGAAATTCTGCATAGAATGAAAGCTTGCTAATCCCAAATTGATAGCTTGTTCTTGGCACAACCTTGTTTCCCAAGGAGGCCAGTTTGATCTCTGATTGACCTCATTTTCTTGATCTGGCCTTGTGTCCTGGTTTAAAAGATACCTTGGAATACAGCTTTGACTTTTTAACGATGTGTCAAAGCACAGAATTCTATGCTGCTGTGACTGAACTCGTAATGGGCTAAAAGTTTAATGTGCATCGCTTTATTTTGATCTGAGCCATGAAGTTCTGGGATGGCCTTTAATAACACTTCTGCCAAGAAGCTCCACTAGGAAACTGAATTACCAAAAAAACACCTTAGCACACTGTGACAAACTAAACATAACTAGAAAACAATTGTCAGCTGCAACTAGGAAACTGTCAGCCAAATTCAGTCCAATACTATTTACTTCTGCATTGCTCTATTTTATACTTGGGATAGGAACCTTAAGAAATCCTAAGGTTTTAATGCTAGAAGAACTTCTGCTGCCCTGTAGCAATCAAAGCAATAAATTTTAACTGCTCCTTTTGAGCTGTTTGCACCTTTGCAATTCCTGTTATCCTGCCTGAACAGCATTGCAACATGTGCCTGTGGCCAGAACGCACACAATGCAGACCATAACCCTGCTGTTTTTTTATGTCTGTATTGTTCCATGTGGACTCTGAATCATGATTTCTATGTGTCTGTCTGTGATATCATACAGTAATTTCCTTGAGCGTTTAATACTGAAGGTGGAAGGAGTTTACGTCACTGGCACAGCAATTATCTTGTCTAACTATTATTCATTCTATTTTTTTTCTTTAAATAAAAAAGATCCCTGTCATATCACTGCCTTATTTAGTCTGTGTAGGGATACTAAGAATTGGACTCATCCAATCCACTTTGTACAAAAAGCTGGTGCTCTCCGCTGCTTTTACTTTAGTGTAAGCTTTCCACTACATATTTGGAACTACTGATAAGACTGTGGTTTCAGAGGAATGTTTATGCATATTGTCCCAGATCCACCAACTACTTAGAAGGTGGTACTGCACTTAGTGAAGGAAAAATACCTCAGGGACTGGAATTTTATGGAAGCCTTTCTTGTAAGGGAACTTCTGTTTTTTTCCATCTGGAAAAGTAGTTTTCTGATCATGACTTATTTACTGGTTTTATTTATAATGTTTCAATCAAAATAATTTCCACATGGCTTCCTGCAACTTTTTTGCACAGGATGTTTACTAGCAGATTAGGTGAGAGTGAAGCAAAAAGCGTCATACAATGCTTTGAAACAACACACCCCTATGAACAATGTTTCCTCTAATATCCACACCAACAGAGCAAGTTGTGTTCGTTCTCCACCAAGTTTATCAGAGCATCTTTTGGTGGCGATACCACTAGAATGTAAAGGTGCGCTGGTACATTCATCTGCACAAAAGGTTCATTCTTCTAAATTTAATTCAGCAGTAGTCAAATGGATAAAGCTTAATTTTTAGCAGTGCTTTTGTCATTCTACCTTTGGAGATAACAATATTAAAATGTAATTTTTTTTTACTTATGCATTAAGACTCAACAACGTTTGGGGGGAATCTCTTTTTTTCTACAAAGAGAATAATAATTAAAAAATCCCATTATCACATTTTTTTCTCAAATCTAATATTAAAATCATAGAACTTAAGAAGTGTCTGAATTGTTCACCAGTATTGCTTGGGTAGTTCTACAAAATTCAGAAGAGCTACATAAATTTACACTGTCCAAAGATGTGGCTCCATATACACTTTCAAAATGTATTTTTAAGACTTGATTAAAAATAACAGGAAGACTGTATTTTCGGTTCACTAGGCACACCAGAAACTTTAATCTCACTATTTTTTGCCATCCTGTTTTGGGGACAAGGCATTTAAAATGGCGGGAATACATAGCTTATTTGTTGCAGGTATATGATTAAGTAATTTGGCTCAGACAAAAAATACCCATGATAGTAAAACTTGTATATTTGTTAAAGTGAAATTCCCCAAATCTCTGTGTAATGTAATAGCAATCTGTTGTTATGAGATTTTGTACAAATCTGATCCTGGACTGATAAGTCCCCACAACTTGGGGCAAATGTTAAGACAAAGTTGAAATTTACTATAAATGATTTTAGGGGAAAAAAGTCCAGTAACCACAGTTTAAAAAATGCTATATAATTCAATATTAGCATAGAGAATGCAGTAATAAAAATATACACCAAAGAAACAGACAACTGAAGAGAACCCAACTTAGCTGAATGCATACTTAAGATATGTAAAAGAGAAAATGAAAAGACAGCAGTAGTCCTGTATGCCGGTCCTGCTTGGCTTATAAAGAAATGAGAGAACATCTGTAGTGAGAGTATCTTCCTATATCACATTAAGTGGTAAGGAGGGTATTTTCAAGAGTAACTTTTCCTGTCATCGTTAATGGCACAACAGCTCATGGTGACTTCCAGGTCAAGGTACTTCACTCACTCTGAAGATGATCACACCTATTGCTTGCAATAAATTTTGTTAGTCTGACAACTTTTTTTAAGACATCTGAATTACAAGAGTAAAAAAAAATATAGCACATATTTGACCATGCTACATGGCTGTTCTTTCTTCTCACTGGCTTTCTACAAAAGAAATGTATTTAGAAGGACAGTAGGTAAGAAAACAATTACATAGGTCTTGCATGTCAGGGCATAGTTTAAGGGCACATCCATACTGTGCAAAGAGGAATCATATTAGTGATAACCCAAACCTGCCTATATAGAAAAATACCACTTTGGGTCCTAGAAACAACCATTTTTGCATCATTGTATTAAAACCAAAAAACCCCAAACTGAGTAATGCCAGACTGTTGATTCTGCAGCCAGAGTAGATTGCCAGATATATTCATGGTCTGGTTCTCAGCCATTTGGTACCACTGGATGTGGCATCTACAAAACATCCATATTTCATTTCATATCTTTTCAAAAAGAGGTCCTTGATAACTAAAGAAATATAAATAGTTATGCCCACAAATCTGCCTTACAAAGGTGGCTTTTCAAGTTTCAGAAGAACATATCAGTTGCACCAATCTTACCTTTTATTTCTTTGTATCTTTCTTGTAAACAATCATGCAGGAGTGGTAACAACATTTTGTTACTGTAAAGCACCACCCTTATGAGAATGTCAGCATGCTCTATCTCTGTAAGGAATAACTGATTAGGCCTCACACACCTGTGTTGGGTAATAAATGTTCTACCTCAGTTTCAGCAAGGAGGAGTCAGAAGTTCAGTGATTTGCTCAAGGTCACACAGGAAGCCTGACAGAGCTGTGAGTCTCAGCTGCTTTCTCACTATCACCCTACCATACAAGCATTGAGAACTGTAGAGATACAGCACTCGGAAAGAATTACCTATATAAAAGTCCATAAAGTAACAACAACCAGTGAGATAGCTGCCAACTATTCATTAATATATTAGCAGTAAATCTAATAAACCTTACTTCTTTTATGTGTTAGCTGAAGTATAAACTAGACACAAATCAATTGTTTGGTTAGTAAAAGGGCACTAAACTAACACTGACAAATTCCACTTTTTTTAGTATAGCTTATAAGGCAACACTGATGGCTAGAGAGAGCTTTTGAAAGGCTGGTAATGAATGCTGGTGAAAACATATGGGAACATAAAGATACATTAGCCTAGAATTTACATTTAAAATTACTTGGCTCTGACATGGAAAATTTTGAACTCTTTCTTAACTAAGAGTGATGATTTAGTATCATCTGCATGCAGATGAACCTACGGATTTTGTTATTGCAGGTTTCCAAAAAACTGCTGACACATGTTAAAATAATACATCTTTTTCTTCAATATTTCGTTAACCAATGACCATGGTGTCCTGGGTTCAGCTGGGATAGAGTTAATTTTTACAGGAACCTGGGAGGTGGGGGGCATAGCCGGGGCAGCTGACCTGAACTAGCCAAGGAGCTATTCCATACCATGTGGCATCATGCTCAGTATATATATAGGGAGCGGGCCGGGGGGTGGATCCTTCTTTCGGTCGGGGAAGTGGCGGAGCGTCGGGTCCCGGGTGGTGAGCAGTTGCACTGTGCATCACTCTTGTTGTATACTCGTTCATTAGTACCGTTGTTGTTGTTGTAATTCCTTTGTGTTGTCCCAGTAAACTACCTTTATCTCAATCCTCGAGGTTCCAGGTTTTTTTTCTTCTTTTCTCTCCTCCATCTTCCCCCCATCCCACCGGAGGGGGGCGGGAGGAGTGAGCGAGCGGCCGCGTGGTTCTTTGTTACCGGCTGGGCTAAAACCACGACAGTCCTTTTTGGCGCCCAACGTGGGGCCCAAAGGGTTGAGATAACGACAGATCTGGCCAGAGCGTGTTTGAAACAAATTTGTCATACGCATTTCTTATACTAGATAAATAGATGTTAGTCACAATGTTGATTAATTTGTTTACATGGTGGCGTTTTGTAAGTTCTTATATGCTCTATGTATTGCCTGTAGTTGCGTATCTCATCTCTGGGAGAGTGATTGGGATTATCATTTTGCTGTACTGGGCAATGTCGACTTGTGAAATGATTACATCACTGGTCATGAGGTTAAGCTGGTATCTGTATGAGGCAGTGATATCATTTCCATACCTTGGGCACCTTCTGTCGGATTTTATTGGTAATTACACCCAATCCATTGGGAAGTTGGGGGGGGATACTTCCCCCTGTCCATTCCCCTCCTTTTTCTCCTTCCGACTAATTACAACAGTTTTCGAGAATTTTGAATATCCTTGGGATGCGCAAGCCAGTGTGCTGTTAGTGCTATGCCTCCTGACTATGTTCCAGGTCTTGTTTAGGGCTACAAAAAGGCTCTTTAAGAGTACCACCCAGAGATCTGTCCCAAAGCTTGATATGCATGGGTGGCACGGCATGTGGAAGAATGTGGGAAGGTATCTAGAGAACTTCTCACCTCCAGTGACTTGGAAGTTCACTCCCGAACAACTACAGAACCCTGATGAAGTGATAGAATTTTTGAAAGAAAGATGCTGTGGTTATCCCAGAGACACACAACTCACTACACTGTGCTGGGCCCTGGCCGGTATCTACCAAACACTGCTTGATATTAGGCAGCATCCTCAGGGGGAAAAGGGGGAAAAGATGGAGAATACAACATGCACCGTGGCTACCCCAACCCCGACGACAAGCACCGTGGCTGCCCCTACCACAACAGGTACCGTGGCTACCCCTATCCTGGTGACAGATACTGCAGCTAAACCAGAAAACCAACCTGTGCCAGTATCAGTCGCCCCTGTACAGAAAAAGAAACACACAAAGAAATCAGTTCGCTTAGTGAGAGATGAAAGTGAACCAGGGTCATCGCGAGAACAGGAGGAAGAGGTAGAACCTGAAATAATTACCCGATCTCTATCCATGAGTGAGTTGCGTGACATGCGAAAAGATTTTAGCCGCCACCCAGGTGAGCACATTGTTACCTGGCTGCTCCGGTGCTGGGATAGTGGGGCTAGTAGTGTGGAATTAGAGGGGAAGGAAGCCAAGCAGTTGGGATCTCTGTCTAGGGAAGGGGGCATCGACAAGGCGATTGGAAGAAAAACACAAGTTCTCAGCCTCTGGAGGCGACTTCTGTTAGGTGTAAAGGAAAGATACCGCTTCAGGGATGAAGTTACATGTCACCAAGGCAAGTGGACCTCCATGGAGAGAGGTATCCAGTACCTGCGGGAATTAGCCGTGCTGGAGGTGATTTATAATGATCCAGAAAATGGGCAGTCACCCGCAGATCCAGATGAAGTCCAATGCACACAACCAATGTGGCGGAAGTTTCTACGAAGTGCACCACCAACCTATACCAACTCATTGGCAGTAATGTCCTGGAAAGAAGGCTATGGACAAACGTGGATGAATTAGCTGTCCAACTCCGGCAATATGAAGGAAGTCTCTCTTCCTCCCTACGGGCCTGTGTCTCAGCTGTAGAGGAATTGTCCCGAAAGTTCCAGCAATTCAAAGTGGATATGTCCTCCTCCTCACCTGTACAGGCCCGCATCGCAGTTATTGGGAGTAAGCGTTCCTCTGCCCAAGAGAGAGGAGAGAGAAAGTACACACGACGGGCTAACCTGTGGTTTTACCTGCGTGACCATGGAGAGGACATGAGGAAGTGGGATGGAAAACCTACCTCAGTTTTGGATGCATGGGTACGGGAGTTGCGAGACAAAGCAACCAGAAAAGAGGATTCTTCTTGGAAAACTGCTGCTCCAGTTTCCCGTGAGCAGTCCCCCAGACGCAGTAGATGGGCCGATCTCATTTCTGATCCTCTTGAAGGGACTTCTGATTCACGTGTGCAAAAAGTGAGTAACGGATATTCTAACCAGGATTAGAGGGGCCCTGCCTCCAGCCAGGTGGAGGAGAGGGACAACCGAGTCTACTGGACAGTGTGGATTCGATGGCCTGGCACATCAGATCCACAGGAATATAAAGCTCTAGTAGACACTGGTGCACAATGTACCCTAATGCCATCAAGTTATAAAGGGGCAGAACCCATCTGTATCTCTGGTGTGACAGGGGGATCCCAAGAGCTAACTGTATTGGAAGCTGAAATGAGTCTAACCGGGAATGAGTGGCATAAACACCCCATTGCAACTGGCCCAGAGGCCCCGTGCATCCTTGGTATAGATTATCTCAGAAGGGGGTATTTCAAGGACCCAAAAGGGTACCGTTGGGCCTTTGGTATAGCTGCATTGGAGACGAAGAGATTGAGCAGCTGTCTACCCTACCTGGTCTCTCCCAAGACCCTTCGGTTGTGGGGTTGCTGAAGGTTGAAGAGCAACAGGTGCCAATTGCCACCACGACGGTGCACCGGCGGCAGTATCGCACCAACCGAGACTCCCTGATCCCCATCCATAAGCTGATTGGCCAACTGGAGAGCCAAGGAGTGATCAGCAAGACTCGCTCACCCTTTAATAGTCCCATATGGCCCGTGAGGAAATCTAATGGGGAATGGAGACTAACAGTAGATTATCGTGGGCTGAATGAAGTCACGCCACCGCTGAGCGCTGCTGTGCCAGATATGTTAGAGCTTCAATATGAACTGGAATCAAAGGCAGCTAAGTGGTATGCCACAATTGACATTGCTAATGCATTCTTCTCCATTCCTTTGGCAGCGGAGTGCAGGCCACAGTTTGCTTTCACTTGGAGGGGCGTCCAGTACACCTGGAATCGACTGCCCCAGGGGTGGAAACACAGCCCCACTATTTGCCATGGACTGATCCAGACTGCACTAGAAAAAGGTGAAGCTCCAGAGCACCTGCAATATATTGATGACATCATTGTATGGGGCAACACAGCAGAAGTTGTTTTTGAGAAAGGGAAGAAAATAATCCAAATCCTTTTGAAGGCTGGTTTTGCCATAAAAGAAAGTAAGGTCAAGGGACCTGCGCAGGAGATCCAGTTCTTAGGAGTAAAATGGAAAGATGGGCGTCGTCAGATCCCTGTGGACGTGATCAACAAGATAGCAGCTATGTCCTCACCGACCAATAAAAAGGAAACACAGGCTTTCTTAGGTGTTGTGGGTTTTTGGAGAATGCATATTCCAAATTACAGTCAAATTGTAAGTCCTCTCTACCAAGTTACCCGGAAGAAGAACGATTTTAAATGGGGGCCTGAGCAACGACAAGCTTTTGAGCAAATTAAGCGGGAGATTGTTCATGCAGTAGCTCTTGGGCCAGTCCAGACAGGACAAGATGTTAAAAATGTGCTCTACACTGCAGCTGGGGAGAATGGCCCTACCTGGAGCCTTTGGCAGAAAGCACCTGGAGAGACCCGAGGCCGACTCCTGGGGTTTTGGAGTCGGGGATATCGAGGATCCGAAGCTCGCTATACTCCAACTGAAAAAGAGATATTGGCAGCATATGAAGGAGTTCGAGCCGCTTCAGAAGTGGTTGGTACTGAAACACAGCTCTTAGCACCCCAACTGCCAGTGCTGGGCTGGATGTTCAAAGGGAAAGTTTCCTCTACACATCACGCGACTGATGCCACGTGGAGTAAGTGGATTGCACTGATCACACAACGGGCTCGCATAGGAAACTCCAGTCGCCCAGGAATTTTAGAAGTGATCACAGACTGGCCAGAAGACAAAGATTTTGGAATGTCGCCAGAGGAGGAGGTGACACGGGCTGAAGAGGCCCCGCTGTATAATAAACTGCCAGAAAATGAGAGGCAATATGCCCTGTTCACTGATGGGTCCTGTCGCATCGTGGGAAAACATCGGAGGTGGAAGGCTGCTGTATGGAGTCCTACACGACTAGTCGCAGAAACTGCTGAAGGAGAAGGTGAATCAAGTCAGTTTGCAGAGGTGAAAGCCATCCAGCTAGCTTTAGACATTGCTGAAAGAGAAAAGTGGCCAGTGCTCTATCTCTATACTGACTCATGGATGGTGGCAAATGCCTTATGGGGGTGGCTACAGCAATGGAAGAAGGGCAACTGGCAACGCAGAGGTAAACCCATTTGGGCTGCCGCACTGTGGCAAGATATCGCTGTTCGGATAGAGAAGCTAGTGGTAAAAGTACGTCACATAGATGCTCATGTACCCAAGAGTCGCGCCACTGCAGAACATCAAAACAATCAGCAGGCAGATCAGGCCGCCAAGATTGAAGTGTCTCAGGTGGACCTGGACTGGCAACGTAGGGGTGAGCTATTTATGGCTCAGTGGGCCCACGATACCTCAGGCCATCAGGGGAGAGATGCAACATATAGATGGGCTCGAGATCGAGGGGTTGACTTGACCATGGACACTATTGCACAGGTCATCCACGAATGTGAAACATGTGCTGCAATTAAGCAAGCCAAGCGACAAAAACCCCTGTCGCATGGGGGGCGATGGCTGAAATATAAACAGTGGGAGGCCTGGCAGATTGACTATATCACACTCCCACGAACACACCAAGGCAAGTGCCATGTGCTTACAATGGTGGAAGCAACCACTGGATGGCTGGAAACATACCCTGTGTCCCATGCTACTGCCCAGAACACTATCCTGGGCCTTGAAGAGAAAATTTTATGGCAACACGGCACCCCAGAAAGAATTGAGTCGGACAACGGGACTCATTTCCGAAACAACCTCGTAGACACCTGGGCCAAAGAACATGGCATTGAGTGGGTATATCACATCCCTTATCACGCACTGGCCTCCGGAAAAATTGAACGATACAATGGACTGCTGAAAACTACATTGAAAGCGATGGGGGGTGGAACTTTAAAACACTGGGACACACATTTAACAAAAGCCACCTGGTAAGTTAATACTAGAGGATCCGCCAATCGGGCTGGCCCTGCCCAACCAAGACTTCCATATACTATAGAAGGGGATAAAGTCCCTGTAGTGCGCATGAGGAGTATGTTAGGAAAGACAGTCTGGGTTAGTCCTCCCTCAAGCAGAGGCAAACCCATTCAAGGAGTTGTTTTTGCTCAGGGACCTGGGTACACCTGGTGGGTGATGCAGAAGGATGGAGAAGTTCGATGTGTACCTCAGGGAGATCTGATTTTGGGAGAGAATAGCCAGTGAATTGGGCTGTATAATATTTAACTGCTAAATAACCTGCCAATGCATGTCATTGTAACTATAATGTCTATATGCCATATCAAGGGTATTACTGTAAGAATTACCCAAATGACTGCAGCATGGACTTTAAAACTGAGCCAAGTACAACAGCAATAGAACTTGAACTGGCACCCAGCAATTTCCTCAAGATCAACATCTTCGACCTGCAGACCAAGGGCGTGAGTTGCACCTAATGTACTAGCCACAAGTTCCAGAGGCAGCATGCAACAACCCAACATCTCACACCATCTCTCTTATCCTGAAGAACTGTTACAACAGATGGAGTCCCAAAGTCATGGACTAAATAAATCGATGGACACATTAGAGGAATAGCCCATAGGCTAAAGGAATACCATTTGTGTGTGTGTGTGTGTGCGCGCGCGCGCGCAGGGGGGAGAAGAACAAGTTCATATACTTATATATATATAAGACAAGGAAAGTGGTAGTGGTTGATTGGAAAATGTAAGATCTGGGCATGATGTAGATGGTATAGAATAAGGGGTGGATAATGTCCTGGGTTCAGCTAGGATAGAGTTAATTTTTACAGGAACCTGGGAGGTGGGGGGCATAGCCGGGGCAGCTGACCTGAACTAGCCAAGGAGCTATTCCATACCATGTGACATCATGCTCAGTATATATATAGGGAGCGGGCGGGGGGGGTGGGGGGGGTGGGGGGGTGGGGGTGGATCCTTCTTTCGGTGGGGGAAGTGGTGGAGCGTTGGGTCCCGGGTGGTGAGCAGTTGCACTGTGCATCACTCTTTTTGTATACTTGTTCATTAGTACCGTTGTTGTTGTTGTAATTCCTTTGTGTTGTCCCAGTAAACTGCCTTTATCTCAACCCTCGAGGTTCCAGGTTTTTTTCCTTCTTTTCTCTCCTCCGTCTTCCCCCCATCCCACCGGAGGGGGGCGGGAGGAGTGAGCGAGCGGTCGCGTGGTTCTTTGTTACCGGCTGGGCTAAAACCACGACACATGGTAAAGACTGAGTTGTGTTGATTTTGTTTTAATAATTTTGGAGCTGCAGTAAAAACAGTTCAAACTTAAACAGCAGATATCAATGCCACATATGGTTCTTAATGGAAGAGCCTGTATCTTAGGAATCTTACTTTTCACACAGTGCAGCTGCAAGCAGTACACATATTTAGAGGACCTATCACTACTGGGTGTGTTGCAGATTATTGTTATTTTTGTTACATTTTTCAGTGATGCCTAGGGTTACCGTTTTTCAAGCCCCTCTTACCTTGACTGCGTAATTGTTGAGAGGATCTTTTGCATAAGAAGCTGGGTAGTAAACTGCATCGCCTGCCTCGCAGCATGGCTTGTCACTGGTTAGCCTGAAATCCGACCAGCTGTCCACCCCGAATCGCAACTGGTCTTTTTGTCCAGCCATGAACAAGTCTTCACATTTAAGTGCCAGCTTCTTCAGTGAATCAGCATGAAGGCTTCGGATTTTACCTACTACCTCTTCTCGGTTTTCAATTCCTCGATAAAGTGCTTGCCTTTGCGGCTTCTGGACACCTTTGCCCTGCTTACTCTGCGAGATGCGTCTCCCTGTTAGAGACTCCATGCTATTGGAACACCGGTCCTTAATACTGATAGTGGTTAGGCTGGAAACACTGTTAGTTGCTGAGGTGGTTGCCCTTAGTTTTTCTGTAGGCCTGTCCAAGGAATCTCCTGACTCATTGTCCAGTACCTTGAGCTCCAGGCTGACCGAAGAGCAGGCGCTGCTTGCTTCCCAGTTGGTGTCAATATCATAGGTGGGATTGGCCACAACGCACAGGTTGTTCTCCAGAGCCTGCTTCTGGAGATCTCTGGGAGTCGGCTCTGTGTTAGCTCTCAAAATTGTTTTCTTTGGGAGCGGAGGTGGTGTTGGCTGCAAGTTGTTCATTGGCTCCTGGTCTACTAGTCCTCCAAAGGCAATGGCATCATCCAAAGCTCCCTTCGGCTGTCTTGGCTGTTTCGGAGGTATCATGGCTGCTCTGGACTGTCCTGTGTAATAAGAAGATAATAGTAATAGAAGATTATAGTACTTTGCATCTGCTGCTCATATTTGCACTCTGCAAAAAAGTTTAAGGCAAAAAAACCTCAGCTGACTAGGACTCCCCCAATATTTGAAGAAAACCTAAATACATATCTGAAAAGATGAACTAATAGGGAACCAAAATGACCAAATCAGCATCACATGTATATTGTTACATACAGCCAGTCTTTATTTGACCTTGGCCTATATATTAAAGTCATATTCAGTGCTAGCAATGCTGGCATTTTACATCACATGGGCTTAATGACAAAAAGTGCAAGCAAAAACCAAATGTCAGTTTTGGCACTATGGCCAAATTCCAGTTTCAATAATTATACCCAGCCTCCCGTAATTCCTTCTGCAGTCAATCGACTATAATATTCCTTAGTTCCTATTGCAGTGTGCTAAAACTATGGGTTGATGCTGCTAAGTGGCTTTGTGTACTATTTCTTTGAGAGGTGCATTTCTCTGGCAGGTGAGTTGATCTTTTTTATATATCCTCATAGTAGTCTGTAAAGCACTTGGGATCACTTGGATTTGAAATGTGCTAAAGAAGCTGAAAGCATTATTTCAGAATGGAAACAGAAAACTTCAAACACAAATAATGTAATTCAGATACTACGGCGGTCACATCAGAAAGTCAGGATTACCTAGCAGATTCACAAGGTGAAAACAAGGAAGTTAAGCCTACTTTCACTCAAGTTGACAAGTGTGCTGCCACTGCTTTCAATGAGAGTAGGATCATATTTTCAGATTAGAAAACTAGAAATATTTTTTTAACCCACAATTTAAAACTCACCCACCGCCCCCCCCCAACCGTAACTTTATCTAATACATTTCCCTTACTCACTTGCTGTGTGTACCTTTGTTGGCAATATTATGTTCATAGATAACCTGACCTAGATTCAGTCATGAGATTCCAAACGGCAGGTTACATACACAAAAGCATGGCATTTCCACTGACAGACTGGTTTCAAACCTTTGTATGCTTCTAGGGAAGATGAACTTCCTGTCATGTGTTTGGATGGCTTTTAGAGAGAACAGTTATGTTTTATAACTGCCAGAGTCCTTGGAAATGAAGAATAAATAAATGACAATAACATACGAGAGAATAAAAAACAATGAACAGACTATACAAATGACCAACTTGCTGCTCTGGGACAATTAAACAGTTGTTACTCATATCAAAATGAGATTTTTTCCACTCTTAATAATGAACTGCTATTTTCAGAGAAATTATTTTAGAAGTTTACTACTACTCCTGTGAGGTTCATTGACCAGCATGGTAAGGTAGGAAGACAATTTTTACAGTTGCAACACAGCAGATGTGAAATGGATGCTCTGTATAATTGCAGCTGAGTGTCTTTTCTAATAAGGGAACAGCAAGTAAACAGACACTACGACTATTTATATGTGCTGAATCCTTGTCAAGAGAGGACCGAACTGGAATGCTGAACCAAACTGGGAGTGCAGATCTCGGATTCAGATTTGAATTACATCACTTTGGTCCCTAATTAATAATAAATGACTTCACAGTCTATGAAAAGAAAAAAAAAGATAGCTCCCTTTACACTTTAAGAGATGTTGTTACAGTTTTTATGAATACTACAGAATGTAAGATCTTCTTGGCCAGGATGCACAAAACCCTAGAATGCTGGGTTAGAATGCTGAAAAGGACTTCCTAATTTCAGAAGATCAGAGAGGACTGTATTTTTATATGTATCCACAAACAGAATAGCCTTGGCTCTTGAATTCTTAACAATCATTCTCTCTTCAATCATTCCAAGGAGATGACATCACAAATGAAAATTGTATCTCTATCTTTTGTTTAAGCTCAAGAAACCCTCCGAAGAGCCTTATGGATTTTGTGATAACCCTAGATATTCCAATGTTTAAAAAACTGAATTTTGAGCAGGAAATTCTATTAGCTTTGTACATGCCTGATCATCAGGGAAGATCGCATAGGACTACTCCCCTGCATCGTCACTTTTTAGCTACTACAAAATAAAAATATGCAAAGGCTAGAAATATTGGAGAATCCCTGCATATCTCTCAAATCACTGTCAAGGTTGCCTCAAAACACCCGTAACACTCAGGGGACCCTCTACTGCTCCTTTCTGATCTTGGTATTGCAGTGAGCGTGCTCTACAATAGCAGCTCTTCCTCTCACCATTTGTGTCTGCATGCCAGACACACACATGCAGATGCCACAGTCTTTTGCATATCCAGAGACAAGTTCATTTCTACTTTGTATCCAATTTTCTTAACTCATCCAAACATATGTTGTCTTCCACAGTTGCTTACTCTTACAAAATCTGTGACCTATGTACTTCTCCTGCTGGCAACATTCTGTGTTAAAGATCACTTGCCTATTTTCTCATTCTTGCCCTCTTCCCTGCTATGTTAAAATAGCCTAACTGCTGGAGTTTTGAGAAAGGCTACTTATTTCAGGAGGCAGTTTCCTAATATGCGATGCATGTGTGACTTGGTAATCCAAGGACTGCACACATGCTAGAGGGAAACAGCAAGAAAACAAATTAGAGCAAGATGCACATCTCAAGCAGTAGCAGCAGAAGCCCCCTCAAAGAAAGGTAAGATTTATAACAGCATTTCTACTTGACTCTCTTATTTTCTGTCTGCTTTAATGGCCCTATCCTCCAAAAGCCATTCATACAGAAGAGTGTTGCAACTGCAACCAGTGACTTTTGCTAGGTGTTGCTTTTGCATAGCTATTGGAACTGTGACATCAAAACATCATTGAAGGTTTTCATAACCAGAAGTTGTCTTTGCAGATATCTGGTGGGAGTGGCAGGATCCAGAGAACTGCATGTACAAGTCATTGCGTAGTTAACTTCTTCAAGTATTCTCAGCGGAGGAACATGAATTTGTAAAACATGTCATGTTACAGTATAGTTTCTCCCCACAAAAACAATTTTCCATATTGAAATCTATCCATCTGCATTATGTGTTTGAAAAGCTTAATATCTGGACTGTTTTTATTCTGAGTTCTTAATGCTGTACGTTTCTTTCCTGCCCATTGGGCCAGTCTTTCCAGCTCAGCTTTCCCCAAGCATGGCATGATACTTCATGTCCCACATTTTTTAAAATTCATCATCTAGCAAGAAAAAGGTTGTCTTAAATTTTGTCCCTGTCAAAGGCACAAGAATGTTCTTTTGCATAAAAGTACCGGCAGAGCATTTGCTTCCTTCTCCCCTTGCACGCTTAAAAACCGATCACTTCCTTACCTACTGCACAGACTCTCCAACATTTCAAGGTTCAGCCTGAGCTACACTCTTGGGAGGCAAATGAAAAGGAGGAACAGGCACAATACTAGGCTACCACTTAACAGAGATCTTTGAAGTGGCTTCCAGGGGATAGAGGATGTAACTCTTTATAGACAGCAGCTTTCTAGAGAGCTTTAAGTAATTCTACAGTTCAGTAACATTTTCCATTACAGAATCTCACTACACTATTTAAATATTAATACTTAGATCTCCAGACACCATGCAGAGGTCTGAAACTCTAAATCAGCTCTAAAAAAAAAAAGCACTTAAATTTTATTTTTCCAAGTAACTGATTTATCATCAGATTTTGCATTGCAACCTGTTTATGTTAGCTCACAAAACTATCAATCGGACATAAGCATGTTTTTCTTAGAATAATGACATGCATAATTATTGTTTAGATTTCTTGATAGTCCATGTATCTTTCTTTTTTGCTTAGACCAGATTAGCAGTATACATTATCAAGAAATCTCAGAACTGTGAAGGAAAATGCTTCTTTAATTGGGAAAACAACTAATGGTGAATTAGGCAAGCCAAGTGGGTGACACATTGCATGCTTCCATCCTTCCTTGAATAGAACTATTCCTGAGATGTATATTGTTCTATCATACATAGTGTACGTTAGTCCGATACACCAATAACAGCAGGCTGCTTCTGTGCTTTCTCCAGACTCATTTTACTCTTGACATGGTAATCTATCCTACATTCTCCTTTATTCTTGAAAGCTTTTTTCTGATTATATGCCATTACCATCTCTCATCCAAGGATAATGTCTCTTGTGGGAAGATGTGAATTAGAAAACAGAGCTGAAAACAATACTCTAGTATTCACAGTAGTAACTAGGCTATTGCCATGATCGTTAACTGTTCTCAGTTTTAGTAACCATTGTAATACTCCTTAATCCCTAATCCCCTAGTGCAGGGATTTAGATGAATGAACTGGACCCAGAGAGCTAAAGTAGCCAAAATGACTCTCACTTCTGCCATTCTCCAACTTATCACATCAGTTTGACAGAAATTCCACGTTTTGCATTGCCAAGAACAGCAAAAATTAATAATCATGCATGTACAACATGGGTAAGCAATCTTCCAAGACCAAATCTATCAAAACTCCAGCAGAACTAAAATCAAAACTGTGGACTCTCTACAGTGGAGACCAACAAGAAAGGCATTTTTAGTGGCTTTTATGTGTCTGCAGGAAACCCCCTGTAAGACAGGGCTGGGCTGACCACACCACTGGATCTTGGAGCAGTCTAACAGCATTGGCTTTGGCAGCCTCTGCTGATCTGTTTCTCCCCACAGCCAAGAATGGAATCAGATGTCCCAGTAATTCTCATGTCAGTACATCCCCATTTCATGTTACAAAGTCCAGTTATAAAGGCTGATTAATCACTAAGGAAAATCCACAGGTTCGCCACCTCTCCACTGTACAAACTCCCCTTCTCTACCCTTGTCCTAGTACGTTTTTCCCCCCGTTGTACTTGGATATTGATCATCCTTTGCAATCTGCATTTTTATTATAATATGGAGCCTGGAAAAGATTTCTCTGATCAATTATACTGGTCTTTAACACCAGTACAAAATACATCACTCCTTAATAAGCTTTTACCCTGACTGATAAAAATAATCAAGCCATGAAAAAACCCACAAATGCATAAAAGTATCTTCCAGCTACTGCAAAAGCAACCAGCATGCTTCACAGCCCCAATTCCAACAAATGCAGAACACGTACAACACTATTCTATAAGATTATTTAGTACACAGATTTACATGAATGTGATTGTTAATCCTATATTATGCTCAGTTATTTACACATTTATTGTTAATTTAATAGATAAAAATCTAACCAGAATGATAATATATAACAGAAAGGAAAGCTAACATTTGTTAAGTAACATTCATAATGCACCTCCACTTTCTCACCAATAGTTTGAGACTGTGCACAGAACTACAGTAAGATGGGCTGCGGGTATTAAATAAAAACTTCAGGTGCAACAACTTGTCTGCCTTGGTGATCTGTCAGGTCTTGCTACCTGTCCCCCATTACACCATGTTAAAGATATTACCTGTACTAATTATGTATTATAAAAAATGCATCAGACTGATACTATAATCACTGCCTGTCGCTGAACTGTCACTTTCAGTCAACAATGATTTCATTACCTTATTTATAACCTGGCTAAAGCACACTACCCTGGTCTAACATACTGACTGAGGCAATACTCCATGGCAGATGCTGTGATTTGGGATTTTTTTCAGTATCAGCAATCCTAAAACCTGGAAACTTAGCCTCCTTTTTTCCACCTCTTTTTTTTTTTTGGGTGTAAAGAGAAAAATAGCTGATAATAAAATAACCTATTCTTTTTTAAATTATAGAAATACTATCCTGAGTATATTGAGAATCTCTTAATCTGCTTACAGTGATGCAAATTCAATCACGTCAATTTCCCCCAAAAATTCAAAGATAGAAAAATTCACAGATTTGTAAAGGAAAGGATTTTAATCATCTAGTCTATTGTCTTCCTTATCATAAGCTACAGGGCTTACCTGAATTAACTTCTGTTAGAATAAGGGTACACCTTAAAAAAGAAACATCCAGGCCCTACCTTACACATTTGAGCATTTGTTTCTGCATCAAGATTCAACTGATGGCCACTGGATTTTGTTAAATCTGTTGATTGTTGATACCTCATCACAGTTCTGCTCACCACATGAGCAGCCACACCATGATCAAGCCAGACTCTGTTTCTTTGATAAGCTGAACAGACTCAGCTTCTTGAATTAGTCACTATAAAGTGCCTGTCACAATACTAGGCATTTTCAAAGCTTTTCTTTAGAGCCTGTACAATTTTTTTTTTTAAACATTCTTCTTGAACTGTAGTCACCAGGGCTTGTGTATGGCCATGGCAGTTGCAGGGTAAAAATGAGATATATGTAACCTCTCTACTCCTACTGATATTTCCTCCTGTTTATACACCCAGGATCACACTGAGCTCTTTTGGCCTATCATCATGGTGGGACCTCAGGTTTCCTAAAAGCCCCAAGTCTTTTATGCTGTAGAATCCTCTATCTTGTAAGGCTTGCCTGCATTTTTTTTTTTTTAATTCCTAGATGTATGATTTTACATGTTAGATGAACTAACAAATACAGTCCATATTTTATACATGAGCTATTCTCAAATTTTGCATCTGCAGTTTGGTTCCTGACAAATACTTGCTGGCACGCTTGCCGTTTTTCTGGGCAGGACTGTAAAGTGATGATGGGACGACTCCTGTGGGAACAGGGGAAGGCCAAACCCAAATATATTTAGGGCAGTACCTGATATAAACTACTACCTGACTGCAGATTAAAATTCACCAAAGCTTGCCATTATTTCTGTTCATAAAATTTCATGTGACATGTCACAACTGAAGATTAGACATTTATCAAAGTAAGGACATAGTACTATCTGCTTTTCAATAAAAAACATAGAATATGTATTAGATTAGTATTTTAAAAATGAATATTTTGCATTATGCTGCTAATTACAATGTTCACATGATCTATTTTACAAACTACAAACTGTAGTATGTAGCTATAAAAAGCTCACTGTAGATACAATTGCAATTGAAGCAAGAATCAAATATGATGTAACTTTAATTATATTACATATTCTCATACTATCCTTTCTTTCAGTTACACACATCAGTATGTGTTGATTCTACAAAATATATGATTTTGCTGCTTAGGTGATGTAAGATGTGAAAACAAGTAGGAATTATTCTATATCCCTACCTAGTAATCTCTTGACAGCTAACTGATTTAGAAAGTGAGGTTGATCAAATAAACCAGAATAAAGTTGGAACAGCAGCCAGAGAACTCAGTGCCATTTAGGGTAGCATTGCTTTTAACAACAAGCAGTAAGCTTGCCAGGCCAGACCAAGTCAAGCCTAAAAGTTAATTTAACTCTTTCATACCTAAAATTTAGTTTGGTGACAGCAAATCTGAAAGTGACCCAAGAATGAGAAGATTCTGAATAAAATGCTAAGGGGTTCAGTTTTATACAGTTTTACAAAGGCGCATTCACACACAGGAACAACACTGACAAAAACAAGGACTGATGGGAGTGATCAGAGAATCACAGAAGCATTTAGGTTGGAGGGGGCCTCCTGAGATGGTCAAGTCCAACCTTCCCTGCTTAGGCAGGGTCGGCTGGAGCAGATTGTCCAGGACCACGTCCAGTTGGGTTTTGTGATTTCCACAGATGGAGACTCCACAACTTCTCTGGGTAACCTGTTCCAGTGTTTAATGATATTTGATTACATTTCCATGAGTTTACTACTCCCAGTTTGTGAGATGCTGCGGGAAGGACAGAGATCTATGGACGGAAGCACATCTAACTGTATATGATGAAGCAGCTGCCATCAGGTGTAACATCTTGCGTAAGAAAATTGAGCTAAACTGAGTAAACGTTTAAACAGAATATTCACAATATCATTACTTCAGCCATGAAATGCAAGTAATCCCTTAACTGTATGAGCACTCTGGCTAAAAAATAGCAATCTCACCATGAAGAATAAGTGATATTTCATACACTAATTTACACCTTAGCTTGATCGTTTTATATGTCAGTCTGGTTAGCAACATGGGCTAACCATGCTACAGATAGTTTTGATGTAGCTAGATCTACTGCCTGGATTCTATCTGTAATGTAGCTATATCCTAAATACAGAAAATATATAGATACAGATATATATGTATATCTCAATGAATTGAAAATAATTCATTAGAACTTTGAATAATTCCACCATAAAAATATAAATTTTAGTTTTCCTCCTTGAAGTTACAATTTCTTGGTAGATGTTAGTATCACTCTTGGGCAGCATATTTTTCCTCTTTAAGCTTTATAAACAATACCTAATTAGTGTTTCATTAGCAGAACACACTAAGAAGTTTGCCACTAATTCACATTTAAGCAAAAAAATGCAACAATATCACTAAATGTCTAAGGAATGTATGCACCTAAGGGTTTAAAATTTAGTCCTTGATCCCTCAAACCTGTGTGGACATGCCAAACCCCTGTAGTTGTGAGCCATCTCAATGCAGTCAGTTCACTCTTGTCCAAATGCTTAATAAATTTGTACGTTTAGAGGATTGGAGTGTTACTGAAAAACATATATTCAGATATCCTTGAACATAAATAAGTGAGAGATTTTTGTTCTTTTAGAAAATTTGGCTGTAGGTATTCCTAAATTCGCAGTACTTCAAATCAAAATGCTTTAGAAAATTAGGCTGATAATATTGATACTGTATATCGAGAGATGCTTATTTGTCTGGCTCACTTATCTTCCAGAGAAGGCCTGCATACATGCATCTCTCTAATATGAGTCAGGAATTCAGTGATAGTTGAATGGACTGTGCAGTACCTTCAGGATATTCATATCTTAAACTCTTCTGAAGGAGCAAAAGTAAACTTTCAGACTAGAATAAGAAAGCTTGTAGTCAACAAAAGATGACTACAAATATTTTAGCAGTTATTGATCCTCTAAAATAAAAACTCCTATCTTTTGTTTGGAAAAATATTGAAATCTACTTATTGTTTCTAAAAAAAAATAGGTAGTTTGCTCTGTATTTTAAACCTCTCTGATAAAAATTCCTCCAACAGATAAAACAATGTGTCTTTTAAAAGTATTTGAGATGTTTATCATTAAGGGCAAGTCAAAGGTAGTTTTAAAATCATAGGAAAGAAAACCTTCGAGTTTGTTGAATCTTTGCTTTCTTAGTTGTATATCTCACAATGAGACAACATAATTTTATTTTCTATAAATGAATATTAAAAAGTTTGTCTTTAAAAACTAATCCTATGAAAGTGTATGGAGCTGTTCAGAAGACAAGGTTCTTCACAGCCTGGAAAGGTATTAAAAATCTGATCTAATTTAAATTTTCTTCTGTGAGAATACACTTACCTAAATTGCTGTATGTAGCACTGCAAGGATTTAAGTCAGGAGAATTTGAAACTTCTTCCTTTTCTTCCTCCCCTTGTGGGACACGGACAGATGATACTGGTATGACCGAGGCACTGCCGCCATTATCCTGCTTCACAAACACAGCTCTAGGAACACGAGGGGACAAATCCTCCAGTGTTGTGTCATCAGGCACTTGACTGAAACAAACAAAGCAAAATCAGCAGGAGACCAAAGCTGGGTACTAGATCCTACTGGCAAAATACCAAATTAGCCATTAAATATCTTCAGGAAAGGGAATGAACTGGTAAAGAAATAAGGTCCTTTCTCCCTCCCTTTTTAAGAGCAACTTTCTACAATATTTATTTTCCTTAAGAAGAAACAACTTTTGACTGAAATACTAACATGTAGTAGCTCATGCCTTTCATACAAAAGGGATAATAAAATGTTTTACAGCTGACTACAATCACCATATGTACACATATATACGCAGGCATGATTCTGCATAAAATGTGTAGGACTCGTAGGACAGCAGCAGAGTTTAAGGTGCTTTTTACCAATCAGAACAATTTTGCTTTAATCACAGATACCAAAGTATAGCAAAAGGGCTGTTAAGTCTTAATAAATCCATAAAACTTTAATGATACATTTTTATCTACTGGTAGGAATTTGGAAACAGACACTTTGGGAAACAGACTAGTAGCTCATCTAAGCCAGTACTTTACTTCCCATATAAAATTATCCAGGATTAAAATCCATCTGCATTAGGCCAATTGCAAAAGGCCATGAAGACATTCCTCTGTGCTTGCTCTTAGCTATGAAGTTTTAATCAAACTGTAATGGCTTATAGCACAAAACTGAAAATCACAGATTCAGTCTTTTTCCATGGATATATTTATTGCAGTATGATTTAGAAATTATGTGGGTTTAATATATACATATGTATAAAAAAAATTTTAAAATGTTCAGGTTTATTAAAAAAATCCAATCCTATTGAAAGCATAGCAGCAATTATCAATAATATGCCACATAAAATGTCAGAGCAAAAATATTTCTGTGTCTTTATGCTCTCTTACTTGCAGAAACAAATACTCATTATAGGCCAAATCTCAAAAGCATATGTCCTGTTCACTAGTTCTCATTATTACAGCCTGATCAAATAGAACAGCAAGAATTTTAAGTACTTGTGACTTCCCTAAGGGATAGGAATAACACACTTTCTTCAAAAGATGATCGCCACATCACATAGCTGTAAAGATATTTAATTTTTGTATTAAAGATTTAAAACTTAATATAACTTCTGGTGGACAGAAACAAAATTTATGCATTTTTAAATAGGCAGAGCAGCTGAGTTTCTGTAATACAAATCCTTATAGTGGAAAGAGATATTATATCCTCAAAGAGTTAACATAAATTATAGGCATGTCTCTCTATGCCAAAGCCAAAATACCGAAAATCATGATACACAATCTGCTAGCAATCCCAGTCTACAAAGATTAAAACATGCCAGTACTTCCCGTACAAGACCCCATATATGGTGCAGCGCGCGCATGCTGTTTCTACTCAGACTCTTGGATTTTAACTGCAGGCTGACACAAACAAAACTCATTAGAACTTGTTAGTAAAAGAGAAAAAATGGCATAAGATCAAAAAGATGTAATCTTTAATCAGCATAAAATTTTTTATTCATTTTTAGTACCATGCATAGGAATGGTGTGAAGAACATTCCATGTGCCATAAATATAACCACATTAAAGAGTTAACCTAATATAATTTCAGAATAAAGCATACATAAAATTAAAGCAGTAACAAGGCTCTCAAGATGATGAGAAATTAAACTAAAGACTTGTAGTTGCTGTAAATCATATACATACCTGCATTCCTCAATAAGAATGTTTTCTTTAAGAAGTTCTGTCATTGCCACAAACCAGGAATTATCATATCTCAAAGTAATTTTTTTAGTATCGATTGGTGAGGTACAGAACAGACTCATTCTCCAAACCAGACACATGCAAGCACATACGCTTAACCTAAGCTCAGAAGCATTTTGCCAAAGTAAACCAACAGCTAGAAAGGAAGAAAGAAAAAAATACCAACTCACCCACTGTACTCACTCACACAATTCCCCATTAAAGGAAATTCTTTCAGGGCCTTCTTGAGTCTTTTAATCATGTCTTGAAACTCTGGCGAGCCATTGATTCCACAGTGTTCTGATGTGCTACAAGTTGTGCAAGCTGTAAGGAACAGGGCTGAACTCTGCACAGAGTGATACACCTACTGCACCTTAATGTTTACCTTAGGGGGTTGGTCCCAGGGACTTGCCAAAGCGCCCCAGGAAACCAGTTAGTCACAGCCCTGCCTTCTTAACTCTTCCATTGCCTTTGTGGATGAAAAATAGTTCACAGTCTACTACATCACTGTTTTGGTATGACAACTATGGTCTTAGTCACGTTAATTAGTTAAGGCAAAGCAGGTTCAAATTTCAAGAGGAGTTTTAAGAACTTAGACTAACCTACTGTTAAAAAGTATGTGAATATCTCAAATCTGTATTCCAACCAGTTTTAGTGTCTGAATCAAATACTTTTAAAATCACAGCAATTAGAAGTCAGGCCATGAAATCTGTGGGGAAATGCTTCCCTGTATCTTAACAGTAAAGACAGAGAGATCAAGCATACATACGCAGTGCAGTGACTCAACGAGCAAAAAGCCAATCCGACAGAACACAGAAGGAACAAAAGGCGAAAACATCCTCTCTCAGTAAGCTACAAGAACCAAATTCCCAGTTGCTTTTGCTTCATGAAATAGTCTAAACAGTTAAAACTAGTAGTTTTCAAGAAAAGTAGACCAGCTGTTAAATAAGAAGGGCTCTGAGATTAGAACCATTAAAGCCTGATAACTTTGTATCTGCTTGTTGATAGCAAGTGATACTTAAAGCTATCTCCTTATTTGGGATATTTATAGATATTTTGCCAGGATGGATTCTTTGATGCCTTGCATAAAAGCACATATTTAGCTTTTACCATAGTGGGCACAGCCTCCACTGTCCAAGCCTTTTTCTCTTCCCTTTTTTATTTCAAAAACAAACTTCATAGAAAATGAACTACCTTAGAGAACTCTGCTCCTTGGGCACATATGGCCAAAACTAAACAACTATTCACTTAATGGAGGGAGCAGCCCTCTGCACACAGAGAACACATTTGTTTTCCTAAAAAGCTGAGATTATGTGCAGCAAAAAAAATTTCTGGAAAAATGACTGTCCTTCAGATAATAACCCACTGAATTCACATACTTGTCATTCACATGTCCACAAGCTCAAAATTGGTTTAGAAGTGTTTTTTTTCTGCAGGGACCAATGCCCCTAACTCCTTCCCTCAGGCTCTCCTCCTTCACAGTTTTTGGAGGATAGCCAAAAGATGATGTGGTCTAACTTGCCTCGGTCTTTTGGGAATAGTAAGAACCCAGAAAGCAGCCTGTGTAGTGTGTTAATTTTTGTAAGGACAGTGGAATCACAGCTATTGTGTGACATGTATTTTCCTCCAATCAGAGCATGCCTTCTCAATTAGAGTGATTAATAAACAGCAACGAATATGAGGGAGATAAAGTGGAATACTTATAAAGAAGTGATTCTGAGAGTGCATTCCTGAATTAGGGTCAGATCTAGAGGTCAAGCTGAGTGAGTACAGTTCTGTGCAAGACGGCGCATAAATCCAAGTGGCAGAAATTGGTGACAGAAACACAGAGAAAAGCTGATGGGGCCTTCGACCCAGCTGAGACTCTGCTCTCCTCCCTGAGTGGACATAAGCAAAGCAATAATCAATGGCAGTCATACAGTTTGAGATGAGAGAGCCTGACAAGGAAGATGACTTAGTTTTACACAGACACACAAAAAAAATCTGTGTTACTTGTAGATATATTTAGTTTCAGAGATCCCTTTGAGATCTCCTCAGGCCCTACACTTCTAAGCTAATAAAGCTAATATAAAGCCTAAACTGACTGAATAATGCTTGAGGAAGAATGCAAAGAGGATAATGGCTTGAGGGTGGTCAAAGGCCACCTTACACAGGAACTTCCACTCAGAACACAGACCACTTCTGCAAAACACTGAGCAAAGACGATCTATGCCCAGGTTTCAATCAGAGTACGTTATGGGTACAGAAAACCCATTCCAGTGGCTCATGCAGTTCAGGTCCTTATCACCACCATTAGCCAGAAATAGTCACTTAAGAGGAAAGCGAAAGAAACTTCTCAGGTGACAATCTGAAATAACTAAGCCATAAAATTTATTCCTAATTCTTATTGTTTAGAAGTTGGCTTAGTCCTGAAGCGTGAGAATTTTTATATATATATTTTAAATCTTGTATAATGCGGTGTTTGCATAGATAAAGGGAACACATTTGATAATCCAGTAAAGACATCCTGCTAAGCTCTTTAGTGTCAGTGAAACTTAATGGCAATGAGTTCCACAGATTAACTGTGCATTATAAAAAAAGGCATTTTTCTTTATCCATTTTAAGTTCTCAGTCTTTCCATTTTACAAACAGTATTAGAGGAGTTAAGAACAATAATACATGATTTACTATTTCTTAATCTAAATTTATAAAGTAATAAATGGTAAAATCCCTTCTACTTGATTCTTTAACAGTCCTCGGTGTTTACAAATCTTCACATAAAATGTTACCAAACATCTTGCTTAATGAACATGCATAATTTCTAATTCTGTTAGCATAGAGATGTTCTAGAGAAAAATCTCACATAAGTTTTTCATTGATGAAACAGGGTAAGATAGATGGTTAATGCTCTTAAAAGCACTGTTGAACACTGCTGAGTAAGGTAAATAAACCTTGCTGATATCTAGAATAAAGCAAATCAAGATAGATTTGGGGAGAAGGGGGAGTTGACAGTCCCACCTGAACTGTTCAGGTGAGAATTTCTCCCATTTCACTAGACTTGCTCAAGCAATAATTTTCTTTTCAGGTATAACATCCTTGAATTCTCCTCACCAAGCTACACTTAAAAGGTTTTGGAGTCAGGTGAGAACCTTACCTTAAGACTTACAGAAGAGGTCCTCTAAACTGGGAAGGACTTTGTTCTAACAGAGCCCTACTGTGATTTAAAAGATTTTGTTCCCTTCTCAAGTCATTTCTGAAGCAGCTGTGGAATCTGCAGGATTGGATCAATGATTGAGAAAGTGGAATGTGGCAGTGGTGGTTATTCCTGCCTTTCTCTGAATGTGATCCTGATCTTAATATATGACTACATTTTTGAAGAACAAAGATTCCAGTTGTTTTTACCAAGTAATCTGTTACAACATTCATATTCCTCTAGATATACAGAGCACTCAAAGTAATTTCATGGCTCCAGTCCCACTGAATTAAGAGAGCCTACATGTAAGCTCCATTTCCTATGCTGTTCAGGTTCTCAAGGTCCGGGCCACCAATGATGTGCACTGTGGCACAACCCCAGCCCCAGTCACCTGTATTTTTTTCCTTAAGTAACAGCAGCATAACAGAAATTACTAAAAAACCCACTGAAGAGATAATCCATTTGGGGCCTTTTAAGTCTTGGTGCTCTAAATCACCTCACTGGAACTGTCTTTCTCCATTGGCTGTATATGGAAATTCAATGTCTAACTCAGATTCTTGAAATCACATTTGGCTTACTGTAATTTAAAGCAAACAGTGTGAACAGTCGTCAGCAAGCTCAAGACAATCAGCACAACAGAATGAATTTGAGGATCACTTACACTACTGAAAAGCTTCCATGGCAGGCAGGAACTGTGCAAGTTTTTGGCCAGTTTTCTAGAAGATTCTCATCTGTCACTGACATTTATTTTAATTTCAGGAGCAGTAATCTGGCTGGAAGTTACTTAAGGTGAACTATTTGTACTATAAGCAGAGCACTGGGGTAAGATTTGAAGAATAACAAGACAATTTCAAAAGCTTTGATATCTACGTCCTCTGGTAAGTATAGAACCCATGAAAGTGTCCAGTGAAATGCCCAGGGGCTATTTTAACAAGCAAATTGCTGATGTAGTGTGTAACTGCAATGGAGAAGCATGCTTTTTAAGAAAAACATTCAAAACAAATCTTTAAAATACGTATAAGCATTTCACTCATTTTGGAAGGAAGATACAACAATAGGATAGTGATCTTCTGTAGCTATGAACAACAGAACTTGTACGAGCGCAAATCCTTTTGACAAAGTTAATGTCATTTGGGATTACCAATGTAATTCCTAAACTTTAGCTATGAAGGAGTCCTTTCTTACCTAAACGAGAATGGAATGAATATACAGACCTCACTACTTGAAGGAAGTATTTCAGTAAACATACAGTTTTATCTTTAGTTCATCCAAGTCTGACCCAAAGATCCTATAAAAGAAAGTTATGGCTGACTTGTAGCTGTGAAAGGAAACTATTCAGTTTAATACATAACTGAAATTGAAATGGCTCTGCACAAATCAGTTGTACCTTGATTTACAAAGGCACTGCCACCTAAAACAGTGCTGAATGAGGTTTTAGTTCAGCTCTGATGTGGTTTATGGAGATAGGAAAGGAAGAATCAGAATGCTGTGCTACAGTTTTCTTTTAGGAAATGTCTCAATCTAAAAAGCTGGTACTTGGTATGAGCAGTGATCTCTCAATGAAGAAGAGAAACCTTTATCTTGTGAAACTCTAAGAGCAACAGTCTGATCCACTAAATAACAAAGCCTTTGAAGATTCTTTTTTTTAAACTTCTGTTCAAAAACTGTGCTGTACCACCTTCATCAATTACAGTGACTTAGGCCAGAAATAGCGTCATGTTATCATTTTTAGAAGTCAATTTTAGGTTTTGCTTGAGAACAACTGCTGCATTGTGAACTACAGGTGTTCTAAGAACACCTGATTTTCATTGCAGTTAATGATAAAGCTGATGTGACTGCTGATTTTTAGCAAAAATTAATCTAGCTACAAATTTTTGGTAAATTTAATACATTAGTATTTGCTTGCTCCTTTTGAATGACCGTATGTGCATCCTGGCATCAAACAGAAAGAAACAATCACATGGATAAAACAAAAACAAGTTCTTTTGGGTAACAGAGAGATAGTTTTCAGCTTTCCAAAGAAAGTATTTTGCAAGTGCCATTCAAAGGGAAAAACTGACCTTTATAGTGATAACTTTAAATACCTTCAGCCTTGTTTTGTCATTTTGGTATCAATCTTTAGCAGTTTTGTAATCCATTCAAGGTAAGGAAATATTGTATCTTTGTTTAATCTGCTTTCAAGACATCCCCCCCGCCCCCGTAACCTGACATTTTTAAAGCTTATCTTATTTTCCAGGTTATCAGTTTGGTTTTTCAGTGAGCTTATTGTTGTTGGCATTTTGAGTTAGAATGTGTCACGTTCATTGACTGCCATCTTCATGTCTTCTGTTTTCCTCTAAGCCTCTGCAAGCTTAACTGAAGATTTTAAACATCTTTTCCATGCACGTATTTTAGCCTGAATTAACACTAACCTCTTACTAATACCTAAAGAGTTAACACAGAACAAGTACAGCATCTCATCTGTTAGGTCTCCTGCTTGTGCAAAAACAAAAGTTGACAATCCTGATTCTCGCCTACTGGGATATTAAAAACAAAAGCCAAAATCCTTAAATAAAAAAACCTTCATTTTTTGGCACTATAAGGTTTCACTTGGTCTCCTTAACAATATTAAAAATTAAGTAAAAAACCCAAATAAGGCATCAAATTGCTCTAAGGTAACTGAATATAATAACTGAAGGATAAAGATACCCATTGTCCAGTGTTCCCACAACATATTTCTCAGCACCTCAGCGTATTTTCTTTGAAATTTGTAGAAACCATAGAACAATATTGTTAGAAAGAAGAAATTCCAATTCTAACATTTGGAAAATACCAGTTTTCACCAGGGAAAATTGTGAGATATGGTTTTCACCAATATCATCATGACTTGCAGAAAAATACAGAGTAAAAATACTTTTTGGAATAAGTGAATGAGACAGGGCAGAATGACCGATTGCCTTCAATAGTAAGGGCAGAAGGTATTCCAGTAATAGTGCAAAAATATAAAGCATTGTAACAGCACCATCTCTGTCGTAGTCCAAGAACATGTGCCAACTATGACCGCAGCCATTAACCTGTTATTGCCCTTTTACCACAGAGATAAGCAGCTGCTCCTTCCTGACTGGTCCCTTTGTCATATCAGCAAATTGATCTGGCTGAAAAATAACTGCAAAGCTATTTTTCACTTGGAGCACTCCCCCAGTCTGGTTCACCACAGATGACCACATGAACTGTCTCGCCAGCACAAGAGTGGGCACTAAGGAGGTGGGAGCAAGTGAAATCTCCTGATGGCAATGTATTTGGTAATGCTGCTAAACATTACAACCTCATTTTCTCTAGGTTCCCCTGGAGATAATAGAAGAAATGAGTTGCTCTAAGGGCGACTGAGAGCACAAACTTCTCCAGTTCTTTAACTTGCTCTCTAAAGCTGCCTACTTCTCCCCATTTAATTTGGGGTAAGTCTAGAGAGACTAGACTCCTATCAAGGGTTATTCTAGCCCTGGGTACATTCCCCACTATCTTCAGCCTTAAACTGTATTATGCACTGTAAATACAGGGAAACCCCCTTTTGCCATCACCCACACCCCTGTACTATTGTGGTACTGTACATCTTGCAGAAATGCTGAATGCTTACAGCTCCTACTGACTTTAATAGTTTGTGAAAGTGCCTAATATTTCTGAAACCAACACCCACAATTTGTACTGGCATTTTTTTTTAAACTCTACTTGTTATGTTCATGTACTCTTTTTGTTTTTAAGAAAAATTCTTGACCCTGAGCTTGCAGTTCATGCAAGTCTGCAGAAACAGACAATACACTATGGTTTTGGAGACCATCCTATCTTGTATTTGGGGCAATTACTTCAAATGTAAATCTACAGAAACCGGCTTTACATCATACTGTAATAAACCCTATCACCACCTTATGTTTCAAAACCCAAACTGTCCACGTCTGACAAAAGGCAAACAGTCTGAAAAGTAGTCCTGATCTTCATGAGAATGCTACATCAGCGTTCCCAAGATGTGATATAAAAGTGATTTAATTACACTTGGTGCAAATAGTCACTCTTGGTTAGTTTAAGACATAGTTATTTTACTTTAAGACAAGCAGCAATCAGTTTATGGTAAACTCAAACTATGCTCACACAGAGCTATCTATTAGTTTAAGTCAACTTTTAAACCATTTTAACTAAAAATCATTGCAACTTTCTTGTATAGACAATGGGGAAAGAAAAACAAAGAATACTGCCACGCTACATTTTCTGAGGCTCACACATAGCTAAAACTTTTAAAATTTTTAATTTCCTACCACTAGGTTATTATAATGAATTAATGCAAGTTTGAAGCTATTTTGGAATTGGTTTGTATAATAACATTGGAAGACATAGTTCTAATACATCCACAGCTGTGGTCTGTACCCAGTGAAATGCATACTATGCCCACCTGACTGACTGCAACAATTGTCTCCGGCCCTCTTAGGTTATGCACTGTCATGAGCTATAGGAACTCAGTGGTGTGTTGAAAACAATGCATATCTGAAAGTAAACATGGTTCTTTGTGTTCAGAGACAACCAGGAAAGCATGTGTACCCTTAATAAGGGAACAAACAGACCTTTAAACCAAGAGACACACCTAAAATGTTCAATTACCATGAACTTACAGGAGTGAAGTAAGTATCTGCTGGCCAAATAGTTTCACAGAAATTGAAACAATGAATCATTTTAGTAAACTCTGATTAAAAAAAAAAAAATTAAAAATGAAATCACTGAATAAAATTGTCAGGCAGAAATGGAATGACCAGGTCTACTGAATCCAATACTGTTAGGGGGCAAAGTATACTCATCACTAAAGGCCTTGCAAAATGGAGATAGATTATTTTATAATCTATTATTACTTTTTTACATGGTTTATTTTGGGAGTGCTGCAGTAATGTTGCAGTGTAGCATCAAGTTAAATTAGCATCTCTTGTATTCTTGGGTATGTGAGACGAAGTTAGCACACCACCTTTTATGAGTCACAGATTTTTTAATTTCTATTATACTTTTCTATAGCTGCCTTCTATTTTTGCAGAGAAATTCTTTAGTTTCCCTAATATAAGAACACACTTTCTTAAACTAGACATTCAGGAAATGTATCTGATTCAACGTGACATGGCTATTGTGACATATTAGTGAACCTGCAATACAAACTCCAAATACCAGGTACTGTTTCTAGTAACTTTTTTTTAATCTTTTCTGATATCCAGTGTAATGCAAAGATTTTAAAAATATGCTTTATGTTACCTAAAATAAATACACTTTGAAAAAATTACACTTAACGTAATTACACTTAATTTCTCCCCTTTTCAGCAGTATATACAAGACAGTTCACAACTGAATAAGTGACTAAAAAAGATTAGCAGATTACCTGGGGATTTTCTTGGGAATCTGAGGTGGTGATGAATGGCTCGCTATTTTCTGTTCAGAGCTCTCTGGAGACTTTTCCTGCATGTCTCCTTTGTCTTTTGCTAGTGCATCTGTGATAGCAAACTCTGCTCCACTCTTGTTTTGATGATCAGCCTTTGGTTCAGCTTGTGCCGGTTCACATCTATACATGAAAACTATCGACGGCTTCTCACTGGAGTCTGATTTTGCCTCACTGAACCAGTGATGACGCTGAACTGGAGGAGGGGGGAGCATATGTATAACAGTTCCATCAAGACCCACCAATTTTCCTTTCTCTCTTTCTTTCTCTTTGTCTTCCTCATCATCAGTTTTCCTGCGGCGGAAGAAGCTCTTAAACGATATCCAGCGTTTGGGTTTCGCATCAGCAGCTCGCCGACCTTCTGAATGAAGGATTGACTCAGCCTCTGTTGACCTGGTGGGACTGTTTGGTTTGGTCCAATTGCTGAAATGTCTTTGCAACAAGTTACTTGCATGATAGGGTGAAGAAGTGGACCGTGGAGGAGGAAAGGGCGGTGCTTGCTCTGTTTTGGGACTTGTGGTATTTGGGGTGGCTCTCACTAGCTTTGGAGAGTGAGTGGCAACTGGCTGTGAAAGTGAATCTTTCTGCATTTTAATGGCAGTGTTTTCCACTGTCTTGGATGACTCTATCTCAGACTGTGACGTAAACAGAGATTTGGGTCGTACCAGGGTGTTTTTAGTAGCATCTGCATCAGGGGGTAAGGAATACAGTTCTTCTACGCTACAAGACTTGGGTCCAGACTGAGGCGTTTCTGGAGGAGACTGTGGAGGCTGGATAGAAGCCACAATCTGTGAAAGCACTGTGCTTGCATTCTCTCTACCGCTGCTGCCGCCAACAGAAGCCTCTGGTGTTACGTCTATTTTTGCTGCAGGCTCTTGTGTTGTCTTTTGAACTCTTGATGGGGAGCTGTGGTCAGAACTATGACTTCTCTGTGGTGATATCTGACTTTTACTGAGACAGCTATTAAACTCTTGGACCTTTTGAGCCACAGAACCCAGCCTGCATTCAGAGCTATTAGTCACTCCCTTCGCTTGGGAAAATTCAGTGGGTTTACTTCCTATGGCTTCAGTCATTTTGCTTTCTGTTTCTATTTCTTCGTATGTGTGGCTTATTACACTAGTAGTTTTATCTTTGATGGATAGCTCTCCGCTGGTCCCTAGAAAACTTTTATAGATAGCCAGGTTATCATATGCATTTGGGTTGATTACAATGGGAACTTTAATAGCATTTTTTGAACTCTTAGCATAAGTGGGCTCATCATGAATGATAATAGGAAAAGGTGGCATGCCAGCATTATTGTAGCTGTTGAATTTTATCTCAGATAAATTGGGAGACTTAACCGGGATAGTTTTTGAAGAAATGTTTGTAGCTGTAGGTGAAGTAGGGGCTGACTTGTGGCTTGTCTTCCTGGGAGGAACAGAAGGTCCTGAGCTGTTAGCAATTAACTCCACCTTAGGTATCTTCTGTCTCGGACTAGTACTAGAAGTCCACACCTCTTGATACCTGATTGCACTGGATTTTTTCAGATTAGTATTTACTCGTACAGGTGATGCTGCAGAAGATGTAATAGGTGTGCCTGGAGTTACTGGTGAGCTTGGGTTAGACGATGTATTTTTGGTTTCTGAGGTTTCAGTCTGATTCTCCTTACATTCATTGGTCATGGCAGCTGATACATCTACTATGGTATAGGGCTTGCAAACTGGTTGTTCCATATTCACCACCCTGTAAGGTTTAGCCTGCTCTTCCACAGGCACCAAATTTATAGTTACAGCTTGTCCAGAAATATCTGAAGAACTTTTATTCTCTTGCTTATCAGTCTGCACAGCAATTTTGCCATCCTTCTCTTCCAGTCGAAGTGCAAGGACTGCCTTGTGAGTTTCTAGACTTTTTGGAACATTTCTGGGAGCTTTTGACACATCCTGCACTTGTTGATTATCACAAAGACTTTCATATTCTGGTTCAATCAATTTGAGGTCCTGAGGAGTACTAGGAGATAACCCTCCATTACAGAGCTTCTGTGAAGAACTGCTGGTTGTTCCAGAACGAGACTCTTCAGTCAAAGAAGAATCAGGAGATGTAGAATCAGAAGATACCATGCTCTGCATGCTCTCTTGCCCATAAAGAATCACAGTCTCTTCACCATAACCATTTAAAATTTCATCGTAACTGTCATCATAATCTACTGCACAGATCCGCTGGAGAGACTTGTTTCTAAGGGGCACAGTATTCCATTTTTTGTCAACACAGAACTGAACAGGAGATAGGGTGTTAGCTCTAAAATTAGCAAAGCGAGGTTGGCCCCTCATACGAATTTCCATTGCTAGCAACTCTTCATCACTTTCGTCCCAGCTCTCATGCTCTTCTTGCATGCTGCCAAAAAATGTGTCATCCTCACTCTCATCTCCGCTAGAGAACTCTGGATAACAGAAACGTCCACCTTCATTACTTATTACTTCAGTGCTTCCACTCAGAATAACATGCTTACTGTGTGAATCCTTCATTCCACCCATCATGCAGCTTGGAGGGATCTTTCTTTCTAATGATCTTTTATAACAATTATTTATTCTTCCCAAAAAGGTTTCTCTTGAGTTCATATCATTTCCAGTTAGCTGAGGTGTGGTATCCAAACCCGCAATCTCCTTCAAAACTTCTGTCAGTCCATTATTATTGTTATTGGGTATCTTACCTACACTATCATTATTGCCATAAGGCCTTTGGACATGGCTGTAACCTTCAATTTCATTTTCATTATTATTGTTCAGTGGTTTTTTGTTCAAGACAGCTTTGTTTCGGTTCCAACCTGCAGGCACTGATTTATTCTCACAATGATCCGGTGTGCTGATTTCACCACATACACCCTGCCCATCTACTACCATCATGGTGGGTTTCACAGCTATAGTGGGTTTCTTTGCCACAGGTGGTCGGAAATTTCCTGTATTTCTCCCACGATGGCTGTTACTTTGGTTTGCATTGGATTTCAGATTTCCATGTGAGAGGGTTTTTTTTTCAGATACTGGGGGTAACTGATGCAAGCTTTTGGGCTTGAAGCAGTTCTTACATTCACCAGGTTTCCAGACGTGTTCAGTGAAAGTGTTGCAAGCAGACATTTTCCCAGAGCGTTGAGCTTGATGCTGTGCTGTTCAGTGCATGGTAAGAATTTCATCCATATGTTTCCACTCTGTTCACTTAGTATGGCTACTGTTTTGAGCAGCGATCATTCTGAAACAGAAAAGAGAATGAAGATAAGAATGGGGAAAAAACAGGTTGTTCATTATACTTACATTTTCTACACTATGAACAACTTGGAATAAGCAAGTAGCCTTTTGCTGATGTCTTAGCTCTTTCTACCTAAATTTACAAAACTACGTAACACAAAAAAAGTTGCAAATATCATTCTTCTCATACAGAAAGAATTAAAACTTTGGCAGCTAAGCCCTGTATTACTGAAAGCAGAGAAAGAGTGAGAGAAATGGCAATGACTGAGAATTTAGAATAATTTTCTTGTCTAGTTCAGGACCATTGACCTTTAATTTTGCCCAGTAAAACAAAAGCTAGGAAGAGGATATAAAATGGAAGATTAGTGCACATTGCTTTCAACATAACTACTTAAACATGAGACAGGAAAGTAAGAGTATGCTTACTCTCCTAAATGCAATTGAGATCATATGTTTTAGCTTCAAATGTAAATGAGCTCAGCTTAACTGACAAAATATATTCAAGCAATTCCAAACTCTGCCATTTTAGCACTTTTTTAATCAGAGTGAAATTATAACTGGACAGGTATTTTGGTTGAAGGGACAGGCTGGACTGCTATCCTGGAAAAGTCAGATAAAAAATGGTAGGGAAAGCTCTCTAGAAAGTCACTGTTTCTTCTCCTTTAGCTTACAATAGTGGCAATAAACCATTCTCACATCCTCACAACAAAGCTATGGATTTTAGTCCCTGATTTGTTTCACATGTAGCTTTTCTACCTAACCCCTCCAGAAATAACAACTGAAAAAGAATTGAAAATCTCTTTCAAAGCAAACCTTTTTATTTCCTGAAACGATCAGCCTTAAGTAAAAACCAAACATGAATCTGCTGTGCTTTACAGTCATTGCAGTATCCAGGATTTGAGACTTTCATAAATTAATGCCTGAAGATTTTAAGCCTTCTAAGCCAAATCCACAACTCTGGTCTCTTCGTCACTGTTGCATAACTCTTAATTATTAGAGACATTTTACTGAGGTGAAAGAATCCGTATGTCCACTGATACTTCTGTAAATACAGGCATTGAAAATCAATGATTTTATATTGTTACAGGCTTCAGGTAAAAGTATACTTGCTGATCACACAGGTACACTGAAAGGGTATTAATAAACCCATTCAGTTAAAGATGCAGCTCTCTGTAGAGCCCATGGCTAGTAAGCTGGCAGCAGGACAGCTATGCTGGAATTCACCATAGGCACAACTGCTTTCCATCAGTGTAGCAAACAATAGAAACCATTAGTAAAACTGACACTTGTATGAATTTGTCAGTCTCCTCACATACTGCTCTGTGTTTTGGCAAAGGGCTGTCCTGTGCTGGAAAACTATAATATAGCAATCCTGTTCTAACACCAGATGGGGCTGAAGTCTAACTCTATTAAGAGGATCTTCAGACACATTCATGGTACTGGGGCTATCATATTTCATACATTGACTAAATACATTTCCAGACAAAGCTTTTTGCCAAAAAATCAGTGCCAAAAGCTTTCTCTCTATGACCTAAGAGATAGAAAGTCTGCCAGATAGAGATCTGCCCAAACTTTCAGCCTTTGTTTTATATATACAAAGTAAAATGCCTTTGTATTTTTTTGGTCTCTGCCAAGATTTGTTGCTTCAAGGCTTTGCAAGCCCATATATTGTAAGCAGAAAAATTACACTAAGAAATAATTCTCCTAAAATCAGACAGAGAGAGAGAGCACAAGAATGAGTGCACATACTAGAATTTTATACTCTGGTTAGCTCCTTCTTTTCATGTATTTAACAAATAAAAGGAGTAAAGTTACACTAATGGGAATCTAATCTCGATGTTTTCTTGGAAAATATTTCTCCATTACATAAAACCTCTGAACAAACAATTTAAACAAAAGGGTTAGTGTGTATGTGTGTGGTTTTTAAGATTTAACTAGGTGATATTATTTCTCCAAAACTGCATAAGCTCACTTGCTCTAGAATCCTATCACAAACCAGACAGCTTTATGGCCTTCCAGACTAAGCATTTTCTACTAATAACGCTGGGGTAGAAATGAGAAAGCACTCTATTGCACACCTTCATATGACTACATTTCTATGTTTTACCGCTGGCTGTATGCACTCTCATTTGCTCACATACGCTGATACTAATCAGTTCTCCTCTAACCCAAGTGAGTGCTACACTCAACATATGAATGTAGACTACAGGAAACTTAACAGAACGACAACACAATGCTCCAGTCAGAGTAAAAACTATGGCATTGTTGTAGCTCTGTGCAAACATATATCCTACGTTCCAGGAGTACCACCTGCAGCAATTTAACTTGAAAATAAAATACATGCTGACATGTCCATTGTAAATGCAGACATGCAACTTGTGCACAGAAGATACACAAGACCTGTATAGATATTTTAGATCTTTTGCTCTTCAACACCTAATGGAAATGGCTTAAACACAACCACGCTCTCTAACGTGACTTTTGACACAGTCTGTGAAACAGACAAAAGCCACTGACTTTTCTCAGCATTATAAACTACAGCTGGGTTTCCAGTTGGCTTCCGCACATGCAGGATGAGCGGTTCCTGTAGCATGCTTTGACACTGCCTGCAGCTGTAACAAAGAGGAAATGAGCACCTTCAAACAAGAGGAAATGTACCTTAAGAGAGCAACCAAAGAATTCCAACATTGTGCTACTTTCATACTTTGAAATCAGAACAACTCCTGTGCTACTACAAATTAAATTCATAGTGACCTTTATATATCTAAACAAGTATTTGCATTCTAAAAAAGATTCAGGCAGTTTCTTCATTGCTGTACATTTTTTTTCTGATGTTTTCCTCTCCCTTTAAAGAAAATATATTTACTGTTTCAACTACAGAGTTGCTATTATGAGTGATAACTGTAGTGAGAGTGATTATGAGTGATAACAGATATGAAGTCTTCTTTCAATATTAAAAAATGTAAAACATACTTCACATGTTCAGGCTATTGCTTCCATTGCTGTTAACAGCAGCTGCAAATTGGTAGAGGGCAGCAGAGTCCACTGAAGGTAATTTCCTGACGTTGTTCATTTCTAGACTCTCACCCTACTCTCCAAAACAAAGAAGGTCAACAAGAGATTCAGGCAGTCACACATCAGATCTCTTAAGCTGCTAGCGATCAGGTTTCTTTCTTCCATAACTTCCCAGCTTCCATGACAGCCCAGGTAACTGCTAAGGAACAAGAAGGAATGTGCAGAGCTCCTAGCTCTTCTGAAATGACTAGTTTGGATGACAGAACTTACTTGAAGATACACAATCTCCGCAAAATCAAGGCAATAACAACCTTGGATATTAAATACAAAACAGCATTAGGCTTCTAAAGAGAGCATTAACAGTAAATACACAATATCAACATTGTGCATTTCATCCCTGTATCTCAAAGCCTTTTACATAAGTTGATAAACATTAACTACTCACAATTTATACACGGAAACATTGCAGTGCAGTCACATTAAGTAACTTAAATTCACCAAGTGAGTCAGTGACAGGACAAGTTCTGCTCCTAATGTGGTGCTGCAGCCAGCAGATCGTGATACTTCATTCACTAAATGGTTGAATCAGCATAGATAAGTTTATCAGCTTTAAAGGCCAAATCACTCTTTGTGTAAATGACAATAATGCTCCTCCTTTCAGCTGATGCACAACTGCATGCAGGAAGGCTCAGTCTGGCTATGTTAGGCTGACGTCAAACAAACAGAAACACAAATGCATATTTCACTTTCCAGGTCAGAGGGAGAAAATGACAGATTCAGAGTTACAGTGCAAAGATGAAGAAGTAATCAGCTGAGATATCCACGTCAGGAAACTGAACCTTGCATAGAAATGCAGAAGTATTTTTGTGGCTTTTATTTGTTGACATCATCTTTGCTGAGTGCACAAAGATAGTAATAAACATGCATTTCAGGCATTTTCCCTTTGTTCCAAGTAATTTCAGGCTGGCGGGTCTCCTTTAGATGTATGCTGGCTGAATCACAATGAAGGCCTTCTCCAGTAATACTTTATACTAACATAATCCAATTAAAAGGAACTTAATTGGTGTGCAACATTCCCTACAATTTCAACATTTTAAAAATGAATAGTCTCAGTAAGTACCAGATGGTGACACGCACTAATTAATCAGGCCTGTTCAATGAATGAGCATATTAAAATGAATGCACCTATTAGACATGTGTTTTCAATGCTGTATGCTGCAAAAAACCTCCCCTTAAATGAACGCCTGCCATATTACTGAGCAATATGCACAAGTGTGCATTTCATCATTTGTAACTGTAATGCTATCACTCTTGGATCTCTTCTTAGATCACTAGATACTTGGTACAGATTTCCTTTTGTCTGTCCTCCTCCAGGGAAAAGGCATTTAGCTTTAGCACTGCTATCCATGAAAATGGGCCTGCAATTTTTATGCTGCAGAATAAATTGCATTGATCAGCCTTCTTATCGGACAACAGTCCAATAAATTGCTACTGAACAACCCATGAACCTCTCACCATTGACAGGTATGTCCTCAGACTGAAAAAATCAGCAATGTGAATCCAACCTAGGTTTCGTATATAGGAGTGCCCAAACACCACAAAACCACTACGGCTTTGTGGTTTTGTCTGAACCACTTATAGGGATCTGGACGGTCACTGATCACCATAAACAACAGTGCAAGTCTAACATAATAAGAATAAAGTGATGGTTATTCTTTGCCAGTATCTGATTTCTGTTTCTTTTAAACTTTAACATAATTATAAACATTTTTAAAAGACTTTTTGGGAAAACCAAAATGCTCCAACTTCACACATACGGTTCTGCTTGGGTCGCAATGGGCTGTAGAAACACTCAATCTCCCAGAGAGTGTCAAGACTTTCTGACTTAGGCCCACTGAACCATCTAGCACAGATAACTGGGACCACAAACAGATGTGACGTGCTAATTAGGTTTTTTTTCTCCTTCATGCCATAAAAAAAAAGTCATCTTAAATTTTACATCATTTGTCCAACTTCAAAGGGGAGCAAAACCCCAAGTGAAGCTAACTGCAACTTCTGTTAGATACATGAAATACAACACAGAGAGAAGAGCTTCACAGCCAGAGAAGTCATGGTCCCAATTTGAAGGCATGTTGAGAAACACACTTGTTTACATTCAGTAACCGGCAGCACTGTGCTTTGAATAACCTTGCAGCACTTTAATTAATGAAAAGTATATCAAGAACAACAACAAAAAGCGCTATATAGTACCACAGCAGAGTTTGGAAATAAAAGCTGAAGTATCAATATTAAAAAACGTGAGTAGCGCAGAACGAGTATTTTATAATACAGATTTTTGTAGAGAGGAACAGTGACTCAACAATTTGGTGAAAGATCAAGAAATAGACCCTGACTCTTAAGTGTGATGCCCAGTTCAGTCATGGCACTTACTTCACATGAGGTATGCCAGGGAAAAATGTGAAATTAAATAGTGGCGAATGGCATTATGGACTGCCACAATTTTATTCCCAAAGTGGACTAATATTCACTAAATATTGGATCATTGTTGTAACAAGCCAGAACTGTGACTATGGCAGATAGCACAGATGGAGATTTCCATAAATGCTAGGCATTATCATTTCTGTTAAAAAAGAAAAGTTCTATCTTGTTGCAGATAGTTTTGATTTTTTTCCTTCCAGTCAGAACCGAGTGCCCTGGTAACTGTCCAAGGCCATAAAATGACAGTTCTGCAGAAAATGCAATGAATCTGCAGTGGATATTGAGAAGGCAATGACCTCGACTGAAAAGTTGCCAACATACTTTAGAACCACTCTTCAGCACCATGGTACTATGCTGCTAAGATATAAGGGGTATGATGGATGGAGAGAACAGAATCACTTCTACCCGAAGTACTGAAAAAAAGCCTAGTTGCAAACTTGCTCCAAGACAGTATGAAACAATCAGGAAAACAACTTCAAACTGATTCTGTTTTTAACCTCTCACACTGTATCTTCTCTCCTTTAAAAAGAGTTTAAATTACATAAATATTTCATAAAACTAAGTTAGTGAAGGAAACCCTTGAATATGTTTTTTCTACCTAAAACTTGCAAGAATAAAACTTCATGGAAATAACCAATGAACTGGAGCAAAAACCTGCCTAGGGCTAGACAATCTGTAACGCTTCAGAAGAAAACAGGCATTTCTTTACAATTTACCTAACCCAAACAGATAATGCCAGAGAGCAGGGAAAAGGCAAGAAATATCCTCAGGATCTGCCCAGGTAATCTGATTAGATTCTGCATCATCACACTGAGAACACAAAAAACAGTAATAAGGACAAGCTCTCACATTTGGTGCTGAGGCCCAATAGAGCAGCCAAGGCATTTATTTGAATATGAACTCTTCTGAGTTCCAATAAGAAGAGATTCTTCACTGGAGAAAACCATTAAAAAAAATTTTTTTCCCTTTTGGAAAAATCATCATTTAGCATTAATAAAACTTAAATTTATAATGAGTATTTGGACATATATAAATATGATCATGTTACAATGATCATTCAGACAATGTAGCACAGTATATTCTTGAGGTATACTTTACTTGCACAGAAAATAAGTTTTCATTTTTTACCTTTTAAAAAGAAAAACCCAGTAAGATAAGCCAGACTTATAATTAGTTTGTTTACCTTGCTTCCTAAAAAGGGCTGTGTACAACATTCCAAGATCTAGCAGCAAATTAAGGGTGAGCCCATCAGCTGACAGGAACAAGCATGATAATTGTAATTTAAAAAAAAAAATATAAAAAATCCTCAATTTCAGTGCACTTAAGTTTGTCCCAACTCTATTTAAGCAAAATTATGAGAATTAAGCCCTTCACAACATATTAAAAATGCACCACTACGACTATACCTTGACCAATCCCATTATCTTTGATTTACCTTTCCTGGGCTCACTTGAAATCCTGCCCTTTGATCTTTTTTGCCCATTGTTTAAGCACATGAAATCATCTAGAAGAATAAACTTTACCAAACCTTTACTAAACCTCTCCAAAATGTATTCACAACAAACAAAAAAGAAATACCTGAAAAACATTATACTGCTTCTATAGTTACAAACCCCAGTAACAGCTGTGGTTATCCTTCTTCTGAGCACAGCTTGAGAATGAAAACAGTGTGTATCATCACTGTATTATTGAATTCATCAATTCTGCAACTTCAATTTACTTAAAACTCTCTCCCTTGGACTACTGCAACCTCTGGCTCCACAGATCTTTATGCTGAACCCCTGATGCAGCAAAAACCAATATTGCCAAAAATACATCAATTTCAGTTTAGCAAAGTAACTTGTGGATAGCAAAATACAAAAGAGTATTAGAAAGGATATGAAGGACCTTACTAAAAAGTAGCTAAAGACAAACAAAATACTGTAGTGTCAGATGCAGGTAACTTAGGAGAGAATTAGTGGACTGCAGCCAGTGTAAGAGGTCAGCTACAACACAGAAGATAGAACACACTGCAGAGAAGCCAGATGAGTACTCCATCAGTCTCAAACCCCTCTGCAAGAGCCTTATGAGTTATTTAATAAAGACTTGAGAGAATTAAGTTTAAAAATAAAAAACTATCAGCCATTATAAAAAATGAGATATTAAAAATAACTCATAAATTAAGAGCAAAAGCACAGGAGGGCTGGACTGTGTAAAGCCGAGAACTGTGGAGAAACTTGAGAACCAGGTGGCTGAGCTACACATAGAACTATGTGGTCCCTTATCAGAACCAGGCATCAGGACAGCAAGGAGCTAAGCACAGTATGAATGGGACATGGTTTTTATCATGACTTCTGTGAAGGAAACTTGCTCTTCTTCCCACCAAACAATGAAATAATGGGCAAAAGGGAAATGGCACAATTTTAAGTTTTTTAAAAAGTTCTCACAAATTACTAACTGTAAGATATGCAAATGGTGCAACATAATACGCAAGGCAACCAGCAGATCACATGCTTTCAGTGTAAGAAAATCAATGACATGATTTACTGAATATTGTGTTCACTTCTATTTATGACATCTCAGGAAGAAATGGAGCATTAAACAACCACAAAAATATTTTTAGGGATGAAAAGCTTTCCATGTTAAGTGAAACAAAAAGATTAGGATAGCTTAGTTCAGAATTGAGACAAATAAAAATAGTATTATATTAAATGATCCATCACATAAAGAAGATAGACTGGCTGTTCCCATTTAGTGTCCTTCTCAAAAAAGAGAGCAACAAACCTAATGCACCGTATTTACATGAGTAAAAAGAAAATTATTCCATATAAAATGCTTCCTGAAACAAGCTGGCACTGAGATCAAGAGGTCAGCTAGATTAAAAAAAAAAGATTAGACTTCTATACACAGGATGAGACGCTGACAGTTGTATTAGGTGGGGTAAACCCAAAGCTTCCAATTTCAGTGCTTAAACAAACCATTAACTATTTGAGTTGAGAAGAAAATTCACTCATTAGGAAATAATTTCTTTATTGTCTATTTAGGAAGTTTGGGCAGCGAGAAGGACAGGGCCACTGCTGGCGTCTGGGTGGCAGACCACAGCCAGCACTGTTTCACTGCAGTACGCTTCCTGGCACTACGCTGCAGCTGCATGCAAGGTGCTCGTCTCATGAAATCGTGCACCCGTTATCAGTCCCTTCACGCTCGCACATCCTGTTCTCCCACTTCACCAGATCCGATGCATCAAACCACAGAATACAAGGTGTTGTCTTAAAGATTCCTGGTCTATACTCCTCCATCCAACATGCACTACATATCACTTCCAGCTCTGTATCCCATGCCCCTTTTGTTTAGCTTACCTATGTAAGCTTTCCTTTGGCGAGGGCCTTCTCAAAATTAATCTCTGATAACAATATGATTCTGTTTCTTCCTTTTTATCAGATCCTACTCTTCACTTTCAGTGTTTTTAGTTTAATATAGCAAAATAACTAAATGGTGAAATAATACTAATATCCCATTATCGCCCAGTGGTAAGGCATTTCTCTTCTCATCCCACACTTTGTTTTGTCACTCTTGTGCCAGGCTTATACCTCAGCCCTGGAAACATTCTTTGTGTTCATTTCTACTTTTTATGACTACATGACCATGTTTGATATTGAGCAACTGGGACCTCAGGCTATAAAGTACTTGGGCCAAGTAACTGTGTGTTACACTAGCACATACCTTGCAATGATCCATACAAATCCATAGCAATGCATAAGTAAGATGGTGGCAATTACAAAGCTAAGGAAGCCAGACGGAAGTCTTACAAAAGATTAGTACTGTTTGAATGTTGTCATGCTACTACAAAATAGAATAATCAGGGTAAGATGACAAAGGAATGATATAAAAGGGATTTTTTCTCTACAACTAACCTGAACAATTTAACTTTTCAAGACACATACATTACTAGTTTATGGTGGAAAAGATAAATAAAAATAAGCCACATACTGATATCTCATTCACTACTTGGGGGAGAAAGTGCCTGGAAAGGGCTTGAATCTTTGTAAAAACTCCTTCAGTTTCCCATTCCACAGCAACCATCTCCTCCCACTGCCTTCCACTTGGTGCAGTCATTTTGCCTTGTTCCTTGCATCTACAATCAAAGACAGGCGTTCTAATTTGAGGATCTCTTTGATAATCTTGAGAAACTAGCTACAGGTAATTTTTTGGCCATCAAAGCTAGTTTAAGCAGCTTATTCTCACTCAGGCTGCTCTTGTAATTAGTATGTCATTTATTCATCCCCAAAAGCTACTTTACCAGGCATGATGAATGCAAGAAATTTTAATCTGCAGTCATAAGCCACAGCAATGAAATGAGTGATGAGCTGTAAGTCAGAAGGTTAAAGATATTATTGTTTACTAGTGTTGAAGTTAAAAAGAAAACAATGACACCTTACAACAGACATTCTTAGGTACTCCTTATGCTTTGCCTAGAATCCATCCCCATAAAATGGGAAGCCACCACTGATGAGAATGCTATTAGGGATAAAAAGCACCACCATAGGTGAAATTCAGAAAGGGAATTAGCAGATACTGAAAATGTATGCTTTTAGTATTCATAATAAACAAGAATTAATTTTTTACTTATTCTGATGATTTAGTCTTGTGTCTGACTGTCTTTTAGGATAACACACCCCTAAACACCAGGATTGTGTTCTCCGTAGTTTCTCTATGCGTTACCCTGCACAGATTTCCACTACGCAATGCTGCTTGCAAAGCAGTATCAGTCAGACGTAGGAAAAGATGCTGTTCTATACCTCTGTGTGCACAGGTTCTCACAGAGAACTCAGTTGTACAGACCAAACAAGCCTTCTGCTAATACAGAGCCTCCTGCTTCTTTTTACCATTTGGTACCAAAGTGGATTTACCATAATGGTATTAAATACAACTACCTACATTATAAATGATTCACCAAGTACAAAATCCTAGTATGCTTGTAACAGCAGTCTGGAGACAGACCCAAAAGCCAAGAAAGTCAACACCTTACTTAAACACTGCGTTGTGGACCATTGAGAAGAACCTGGTAGTTTCCATGCTCTTTAGCCTGATTATCAAGTTAGCAATATCACAGCCTCTGCAAAATCTTCAAGTCCACAACACAGCAGTGTTCCAGACACCTTGGGAGGGGCTCCGGGATGCAGCTGTATCCCTCCATGGTGACAGAAAAGGACTAACAGCAAAACACAGGGCATCTAACAGTCAGTAGTCATCTGTTTAGGCTACCAAAAAAGATGTGATGTAGGGCAGGGGGGGGCACCAAAACCCAGTAATTTATTTTAGTCGACAAAATCTGATTCCATACTTAAAAATAATCCATACATGGAAGAGCTATGCAGTGACAGAATCAGAAAGGAAATGTAATAGAAATTCTGTATTAGTTTTTATCTTTACATTCGATGACAGTTTTTTGCAGCTAGGGAATTTGCTCAATTTACTTCCTGAGAGAAGAAATAGCCTTCGTTTGCAAAGATAGTTGTTTAGACCTATTGAGTATGTAAATCACTATAATTTTTACCCAGCGCTGTAAGACGAGGAAAGGGAAAGAAGGAATCGCTTACTGCTTCTGAGAAGGCTGACTTCATGCAGGCAAAACCTACCCTAAGAACCAATCTGCTTTGTGGGCAGCAGGAGCATCCAGCTGTGTCCAGCCACATAAAAACCAGGTGGCTTATCACAAAGAGCAACAGCATCCGGAGTTGAGCCTGGCACACCACCACTGCTCCCACAGTCCCTTCTGCTCCGAGTGTTCCTGCGAGCCCAGGCTGCCCATGAAGCTGCTCCTTCCACGTATGAACAGCCATGCTGTCAGAGCGCTCCGATACTAATTAAGAGGCTCCTGATCATACTTGAAAATCACAAGCTTAAAACCTAGCCAGTGCTCATTCATGGGTCAGGACACAGTGTGAAACAACAAAATTGAAACACTGTAAACAAGCTCTAGCAAAGGAAAGAAAATAAAATCATCATGAACGTTTGTTTGCAGAAATGGCACTCTTAGATTCTTTTTCTTTAGCTCTTCTTTACAGATATAAATGTCTTCCTAAAGGAGTTGATTACTAAATGTAAATTCTGCTACCTGTGCTTGGCGGAATCCTAAAAATGCAAAGCTTTTCCTATCCAGAAAAAACACAATGTGAATTTTCTAGTCTTGTACTGCTAAGATGACTCAATACTAATCCACAGGGATCTGAAGGTAAAAGCAGCATCACACTCATCTGAATTCTCTGCCTTTCAAACAAGGTTTTTATGACAGCATACTTTATTAGCACACAGGACCGCTATGAGTCCACAATTATGCAGGAATGGATTTCACAGAAACCACACTAAGCCCAGGGCAATTACATTCTGTCACTGCCAACCTGAGTGAAATATGCAAGGCTACTATTACCTGCCTTCTTGGAGGGGCTTGAGGGAGGTTTTATTCCTACCATATGCAACACTATGCCATTTTGAACTAAGTTGTTAACAATACTAAGAACCAGTCTAAGAGAAACTGAGAGACCAAGACCTATCTCCCCGTCCACATAAGCAGCATCAAGTTGCAAGGCAGTGGCAATACTCTTCCCACTGCTCCCTGTTGAGGTCCTGGGCTCAGACTCTATAGACAGGTCAGAAGACAGTATCAATACTCCATCAAATGAAAAAAATTGCTCAGGAATCTAAATCATACTTCCTCGATGCTGCTTCATCAACACTATGCACAAGAAAGTGAGGTGTATGCCAGGTCTCCCAAGTATGGTCCATAGAAGAGACTACAGGCTTTCTGTAGTACTTAATCTTGCAATTTTTACAGAAGAAAAAACTGTACAGCAGATTTCAAGGTTATGGGCTCAAACTGGGCTTAATAACACATGGTGGCATATGTTATGGTTATATAAACAGTATATGGGATCCCAACTGTTAGTCAAATAGTGAATTGCGATGGTAACTGCAACAGCTATGCAACACAGTGTTACTCCTTCCTCTTGCCCCCATACTTAAGAAGTACTACTGGTTCTACTTTGCCTTTTTTTAATAACAAGCTGCTCAAACCTTTAATCACTAGTGACTTTTGTGAATTGTTATCAGCACCCTTGGACTCTTGCTCCAAAAGACAACACAGCATTCCTGGAGCTTCATACGCGTGACAAACACAATGGAAACAAACCCTTCCTACTCTTGAAATAGATTCCTCCGCATGTGGAGTCCAGGCACTGTACTTTTAAGTCCAGACTGTTACCCAGAACTCATGACAATACGGTGGTCATGACTTCCACAAGCTTTTGAGGATCTTCACTTCTCTCAGTGGAGTCAGGCAAGCCTGGCCTAAAGTCTTTATTCCCAGCTTACAATTACACATAATAAATACAAATTATTTGCGCTCAAGCCTTTTTTCAATGCAGTCAGTGAGTATCTCTGCTTTCAAATTTCCTGCTCTCCCTATTTACATTTTTTTTTTTTTCAGACTACTCATAAAAACCCCTTGACTAATTTTAGGACAAAGATTAATACACAGCATCCCATGCCAACTCGGTAACAACCTCCTACTTAGAATCAGTTTCACACCTATCACCTATAGCCAGGCCTAATCCACCTAATATATACTGCATTTTTATAATTTTAATTTCTTAACAACACCATAGCAAAATATGAAATTAAAACATACTGTATTCAAAAGTTAATTTAGCCTTCTGTACACTTGTTAACAAAGATACCTATTCATAGCTCACTAAAATTCAGCATCTGGAAAGAAGACATAGAGAGGCATGAGGAAGAAAGGACACGTGGTTTTGCAAATACAATGAATTTGTGTTTTATTTTAAAGCTATTTTAAAAAGCAAACCTTTTGGTTTGCAATAGTATCAGGCAATTATTTAACAGAAAAAACAGTCTGAGTAATTTGCATAAAGATTCAAGGTTTAATTTTTTGGATTTCCAGAGATTTGCAGAAATATTTTTTGGCATAACCAGAAAATTAATCACTAGCTTCACCTTCTATGGCTGTTTTAAGTACCCCCTACTCAAATAATTTCTGATATAACAGTCACTCAGAAAAGTGTCAGCTTTTTTAAGTCAGATGTTTTAAAAAGCCTTTTGCTGAAACCAACTATGCTAACAGTGATCCCAAAGCCTTAATTTTGGTAGAAATTGCAATATGTCAAACTCAACAGAGGCAGAACTATGATTGAATGCCAGAATGCAGTATGTAAAAAGAAATTAAATTACGAAATTCAGTAATAGGATATTTATCAGCTGCTTATCACATCTGTATGCAGTTGTAGGACTCGACCCCTGTGTTGCTTCATACAAATATGCTGAGAAACTACAGGAGATTTGCTCTGCATTGCGCGGGTTTTCAAAATACATATTAATACAAAATTTTTTGCTACATAGAAGTTCCGCGCCCCCCCCCCCTTTTCTGTAGAGAGCAAAATAATTTCCTTACTTTCATATGGTATTGCATGGACAGGAAGACTAAAGAGAAAAGTGGAAAGACAAAAAAGCTAACAGCATTTCTCAGAATACAGTGGTTGTAAAAAGCAGTTTCATATAACCTCTCATTTACGTTCACCTCTAGTTCTGCCAAAGCAAGATATTGCCTTATAAAATATGGCAGCATTCAGCAGGCACCACTGTGATAGAGCCGACCCGCTCTGCTTAAACTCTCTGAGTTTCTCTAGGCTGCTGTCAGGAAGCAGGTGCGCAGCGAGTTACAGTCGCATCATTTTAGCAGTGCTTCTGCTTTGCTCCAGTTGACTGCTGTTCTGCTGCCAATCCTGCTGCATTTTGCCAAATGCAATTCAGTACCAACATACTATACGTCTGTTCCAGCAGAGAATTCTTCCAAGTCTGATATAATTCAACATGATTAACAAAAGGACGGTTTCATAATGCTAATTAGCATTGTGTAGTCAGAAGATAGACTGTAGGCCTGTATCTCTAACGTCCTATGTTAAATTTGTTCTCTAGACATAAAAGACCGGTACATTAACCATGTCTTATTTTCACATTTTTCTTTTCAGAGAAGCCTGGATGAATTGTAATGCACACAGATAGTCTGAAACACTCAGCAGATGATTTCGCTTAAATCTCAAGTAAGACAAATTAGACGAGATCTTCAATCACTGCCTTGGGATGTGTGGGCGATGTATTACATTTTACAAGTAACAGCATTTGGAAAAATTCAGTTTTTACTCTTCAGCTGCTGTACGCTTTTAATTACATGCTAAAACTTGGAGAAATAAGAACTGGAAAGGAAAGGAGCAGAAGAGAGACTTCACAGATAATGAGATGGCTGCTTGCTGAAATTAGGCAACATCATCTTTAATGTCTGCAGCGCTGAGCTAAAAGAGGAAAAAAGCAGATTCCTCATATTGCCCAGTGCCTTCCCTTCTAGCAATGGAGTGTTCTGTAGTAACTAGTTTTAAGTGAGATAGGAAGCTCTAGCAGCAAGTTCACTACTTGAGTGAGGGTTTTTATTTTATATGGTGTGATGGAAGAACTAGTCTGAGGCCATGTAAAAGTAATAAATTCCGCCGCAAATCTTGGTGAACCTTTAATATGCCAGAATCCATAGACAAATGAAAAGTCTCAAAAGGTCCCTGGAATCTTACTGCTTGGCGTGCCTATTCATTTCCTGGTGCACACTCTACTTTCACACTCTGAAAATAAAGTGTAAAGAAAGAAATGAAGAAGAGCTGTCAAACTAATTTTTTTTTAAAGTCCAATTTCAATCTTCCCTATGAAGAATGTGATTGAAAAACTCTTGTAGTTATTGTTGTCCAAGGATTACAGGTTTTTTAAGCTGTTTGGATGGATTTAATAAGTTCTCCCAGAACAATGTGGACAACACCTTTGTTTTCTTGTAGATGCAAATATTGGATTTTTATACCAGATGCAGCATTACTACTACTGCTAAACCTACTCAAACAGATCTCAGGTGAGTATATACCTTTCTTACCCTCGTAAGCAAGCTGTGAATCTTACGTGTTCAAAGGTTACGCATCAGGTGGCTGGCTTAAAAGTTTTGCACAACTAAAGCACAACTGAGAGTATTATTTCCCTTCAATATTATTATTGTAATAGATGGGGATAAATGGAATACTGCAAGTATACAGCTTTAATTGAAACATAAACTGCTTGTTGATATTGTCTCTTTCAGTTCTCCTTTTCTAATCATGAAAATTATTCTAAAAATTGCTGTGCCCAAAACATCTGCGAAAGAGATTGAAATCACTATCTGAAAATTTAGTAGTAGTAGTTTAGGGGTTAAAGTCACATAAATAGTGCCTTCTTTAAAAACACACCTGTGTAGTTTGTATATTGTAGTAGCAGAGAAGTATATGTTATACATATGTATAAACAAACACAGAAAAAGGAAGAAATTCACAAATATGAAATATGTTGATATATTTCTGAGATCTTCAGATTGAGATCTACATAAGACATACACATCACAGGCAGAAAGCTAAAATAAGTGTGACCAGATAAAAGAGGACTTAAAACTGAGAAGATATGATTTAAAAAAAAGAAAAAACTATACTACTAATGAATCCCAGGAAAAATTAACATAGACAGCCAGCTTATCCCACTGAAAGATGTAAACCTACTGAATATTTAAAACATACCTCTACAGAAACCAGTCTATCAGAACATAGCTAGCAACAATACACTAAAACCCAGCTAGTCACTCTTGGATACCTATTGTACCTGACTCCCTCTAAGATTATATGGCTTTGCCCACAGCAATGGTTTTTAGAACTATTCCCACTGTTGCCTTCGCAGTGGGTCTGCTGTACCAACACTAACATGGGGAACATTTCACCACCACACCATTTGAAACATTCAAAACAAAATTTTCGCCCCTGGTGAATGTAAGCAGCAATGGCTGTTTGCTGTAGCACTTCGGCTGGTACAGGTGGCTGAAGGAGGTTATTTTCGTGCAGTATTTACTGAAATACACTCATTAATACAGACCTACACATCGTTTACAAAGTTCTAAAAAATAACTTCTGATACAGAAAATACAATCCAGCTTTTAAACAAGCACTGTAAATCTTCAATTAATATAGTAGCTTTGTGGACACAAGCACATGCAATTTCTGGCAATTTCTTTCTTTAAGAGGAGGAAGGGGGAGGTTACAATACAGTGTTAGGAGCAAGAAACTTCCAAATCCAGTTCTAAAATTAGCTTCAGCTTTGATAAATCAATAAACTCCCCCCCCCCCCCCCGGGTTCCCTTTTGCCTATTTCTAAAGTCTTTCTTCTTTCTCCTCTCCTTAGACTGCTCATGTGCTTAATCTGATCAAAATTCTTTAGGGATGTCACAGGGATAAATAGCGCTATTAACAGCTACTAGTTTCCATTTGCTTTTTAGAAATGGGTGCATCACACTTTGAGGCATTATATACACTATTAAGTATTCACAGGATGCACTATTACCGAGAGACAATACACAGAGAAAGAAGTGGAGTCTAAAACATTTTTTGCCTTAGGAGGAGGATCCTCCAAGTGTTTTGCATAGTGTGCTCCAGGGCCATTCAATTGTTCTACAGCGTTAGTATTTCAAGCAGAAGACGTTTAACTCTGTTTCTTCCAGGACCAAAGTATAAATACAGGGAATCAGGTATTTATCCAATGCAGGTAACAAGATTTCTACCTAGCAATTTTATGCAACTTAAATGTAAACGATGCATGAAAAACGTATTCTTAATAAGTGTTAAACACAAGTGTTTTAAACAGAGAAGTAGGGAACAGCAATGATCTCTGTGTTTTGTCATCACTGACAACTGCAGCCCTACAGCCCCGAAGAGCCTACAGTTCCTACCAATCTGTGATCAAATTAATAAAGAGCAAGTGCAGCTTCAAATAAATTATAGGTACTTTATTATGTGCATTCTGAAAGAGACAGCTATGAAACATTGCCTTGCTAAACATCATACAAGTTCTTATAAATATTCATGTGCAGCATTTTACTCTAAGCATTTAATCATTTCTTTACAAAAAAGGAATGGGGGGAAAGGGGAGAGGAAGACATTACTGTTTCCTCAGTTCCAAAACATTCAAGGCAACAGAAAAGACAAACTTGTGCACAAGTGCTCTATAAATTAGACAGCACCAAAACCAGAAACTTAAAAATGAAAAATTTTTCAGGGAGATTTTTTTTCTTTTAAAAAAAAATTACACCTGAAGTTTTAAAACAGTTTGCAGGTACTAAACTAATGATTTCCTGATCATGTGAATTACTTGAATTTTGATCATTTGAATTTCTATGTCATCAGCTTTTGAAAAACAAGATTGATCTATTGCTTCTGACTTTTGTATGAAGACAGGTTTAGCTGGCTGTACTTCTCTGCATTTTCAAAACCCTGTTGTCAAAGACGAACCTAACGTCACAGCACCAGATAAATATGGCTGCTTTGCAATGGCGAGGCACTGTGCAACTCAGAAACTTGATCCATCAATACACAGCTGTTGTAAGCTAAAATAGCAAACTGAAAACCCTGCCATCATCCCTTGAAAGCAATGCATTTTTAACTATATTCTATGGCATGCAGCCTCTTGATTAAGCCTCTCTGACTTAAAGTTTATCAATACTACTGTGAATTAATATAGATTGCAGTAATACATGCTGACAATACAAAAGCCTGTTCACAAGAGGCTTGTGCACAAAAGAGAAAAGATTGAAAGACAGCTTTGACATAAAATTATAAACCTAATATAAAAGCTAAAAGATGTACAGTAATAACATTGGAACTCCTCAGAAATCACACAAGCAGACACAGCAGTCAGGGACCAGCTTAGACCTCCTGCCTCGCTGTGATCCTGCCTCCAAGCCAGACCAAGATAACTGACTCTCTGCCTTTGACATGCTTTTACCTTCCTTTTTGTACCAGGAACATCACTTCTTGTCTGAGAAACGCGTTACACTATAGCTTTGGGTATGACTATCTTTGCAGTATCTTTTCAGATACTACACTCTGGACATACCTCCCCATTCAAGATGCTATAGCTATAGGGGAAAAAAAAAAATCCAAGGAAATGCTTATTAACATAGACCCAAATCCTTCACACATACCTTGGCTGGCAAGTAGACCTAGTGTTGGCTGAACAGGGTGGTAAAGCAACATTGATAGCGGAAGAGGCTTATTGCTATGGTACTTTTGGTTCCCTCTTGTATCAGTCAAGTCAGACTGCTGTCAGATGTACCTGACTCTGCTCTCGGGCGTATCGGACAAATCTCAGCAGAGTTATTCAAAGCACATAACCACGTTTAGAAATACAAAGCAAAATGAAAAGTGGTGCTGCCTTTCACTTCCCTCAGGAAAACTGCCTCTTGCAAATGGTTTTATCATTTTCATTATATCCTGTTTGATTTGCTTTACCATCTTGACTGCAACAATAGCTAAGACATAATAGGAAAAGATTTTTCCACAGGCTGGTTCTAATTACATTAAATCTCAAGTGAGATAGGACATTTAAATAAGAAACAACTGCAGAGTCTGAGATAATAACATACCAAGATAGTAGGCTTTTTGAGAGTACTGTTAAAATGACGCATTAAACATTACAGTGTCCCCCAATCACGTTTCAACACAAAAGCCATTTCTTCTGTGGCACACCGCTGTAGAAAGAGGTCAGCAGTTATTGCAGTCAGTGTTCAACTCTGAACAATTATCCCTCATGCTGGAAGTCACATAGATCTTTGCAACATGAACTGCCAGATACATGCTTAAACTTCTGCATGAGGTGAGGCCGCTGGGAACGCAGGGTCACTGTAGGATTAATCACTGCGTGAACCACAAAGAGTTGAGGAAGTTTTGAAGAGCTTCTGGATTTTGTTGCAAGTTGCACCTTTAACATTTTGTCAGGATAATTGAATTATTTTCATGTGCTTGGAGAACATATCATCTTTAGATTGTTGAAAACCACTGAAATATAAACATGCTAAATGGAGACTGTGGCTATGTGGTCTATAAACACAGTGAAACCTGTCATAGTCCCAGAGTTTATATGTTTGATGTTATAAGCCATCATGCAGCTGTGCCTCTAGTATTGGTGTTTGTGGAACCCTGCAGCAAATTCCCCTGCTGGAAACCAAAACGGAAGAAAGGGAACTTATGTGGGGAGGGAAGGAATTTAATTACCCCCCCACCACACTTCCCTTTCCTTTGGCTAAATGCTAGCCCTGGCTAAAGGGAGGGAGAAGAGTTGGCCTGCAGGAATGATCTGGACAAAGGTATCAAGTGCACCCTCAGTAAGTTTGCAGATGACACCAAGTTGGGAGGGAAGGTTGATCTGCTTGAGGGTAGGAAGGCTCTACAGAGGGATCTGGACAGGCTGGATTGATGGGCTAAGGCCAATTGCATGAGGTTCAACAAGTCTGAGTGCCAGGTCCTGCACTTGGGTCACAACAACCCCATGCGGCGGTACAGGCTTGGGGAAGAGGGGCTGGAAAGCTGCCCGGCAGAAAAAGACCTGGGGGCATTGGTCAACAGCTGGCTGAATATGAGCCAGCAGTGTGCCCAGGTGGCCAAGGCAGCCAACAGCATCCTGGCCTGTATCAGAAATAGTGTGGCCAGCAGGAGCAGGGAGGTGATTGTCCCCCTGTATTTGGCACTGGTAAGGCTGCACCTCGAGTACTGTGTTCAGTTTTGGACCCCTCACTACAAGACAGACATTGAGTTGCTGGAGCATGTCCAGAGAAGGGCAACCAAGTTGGTGAGGGGCCTGGAGCACAAGTCTTATGAGGAGCGGCTGAGGGAACTGGGGTTGTTTAGTCTGGAGAAAAGAAGGCTGAGGGGAGACCTTATCGTTCTCTACAACTACCTGAAGGGAGACTGTAGTGAGGTGGGGGTTGGTCTCTTTTCCCAAGTAACAAGCAATAAGACAAGAGGAAACAGCCTCAAGTTGCGCCAGGGGAGGTTTAGATTGGATATTAGGAAAAATTTTTTCACCGAAAGGATTGTCAAGCATTGGAACAGGCTGCCTGGGGAAATGGTGGAGTCACCATCCCTGGAGGTACTGAAAAGACATGTAGATGTGGCACTTAGGGACATGGTTTAGTGGTGGACTCGGCAGTGCTAGGTTAATGGTTGGACTCAATCTTAAAGGTCTTTTCCAACCTAAACGATTCTATGATTCTATAATGCGGGGAAGACAGTTCATCAATCCCCTTTGCTCACAGCTAGTTATTAAACAGACTTAACTAACATCAGACCATGTATAAGTGATTCATTAGTGTATGGCTAGAGCCAAAAAAGTTATGTACATATAGATTTGGATATCAGTTACTTATCTGTTCAGCTGTTTTTCCATATTCATCATAGTAAAGTTTCAAGGAAATTATCTAGATACTGAGGATTAAGAGACTTAGTTTCAGTCAATAAACGGAATCTGTGATTCTAAATTCTATGCTTAGAGAATATAAACTTTCACAGCAGCAGTTTGGTAAATAAAGCATTCTTGTCTAAATAGCAAAATGCACATTAATTATCTATTAACAACATAATCAAGTACACAAAAGAAAATTGAAAATGTTTATTTTGGCACACAAAATTTATTTTCTTGTGCGTATATTCTACACTTCAGATTTGCAACACTAAAAGTGCTCTGATGCACTAATTACCTATGCTTGTCTAGTGAACAATGCCACAGCACTGAAGAATGATTGCTCATATGCAGAAAGTTGAGTAATAACAGCTATATGACCGCATTGCAAAAAACACTTCCTAAATGTAGCTCAGAGATACCTGCACAGCCACTGCTGGAGATGCCGCTCTGAACAGATCTAAATCTGAAAAGAAAATACAGACCCATATGAAGGTAATCAGTAAAAGACACATGCAACTATTACTCCTTAAGAAAATACTTAATTTGCCTTTAATGAAGGCGGCAGCATTTGACTTGTACATCTTCCTCTATCAACTATTGTTTTTGTTAACTTCCTTTAGGCCCTTATAGGACATCTGTAAACTAAAATTACTTGAAGATGCTCACCTTCACGTACCCTCACCACTTCTCTTGTACTGGCTCTGCTGTTCTCCTAACACCTCTGAACAGACTCAGCTTTCAAACTGCAGCAAATCAACCTGTGGATGGGGAAGAAGAGTCGTTTTCTGTCAGGTCAGCAAGTTGAATGGGCTCACGAAGATAAGCAATAAGCAACAAACATTCAGCCACAGAGGGGACAATGCTGCATGGCTAGGAGCAGCACTGAGGTAGCTGTTGTAGCTCTATTACCCTCTGCACCCCAAGAAGCAGAGAGATTTCAGCAGATGAACAGCAAGTTTTATGTAGGTATCATGGCCTACAGACAGGTACTGTTCTAAAGCTCTTGGGCTCACATTGACTGACTTATGGTGTTGCATAAAACCTTTCCATTCTGTTCAAGTATACCTTTCAAATGAATACTTCAGTCATTTAAAATTACTGAGCAGTCACCTCTGCTACAAGGGCCATATTAGCACCGTTCTTCTGTCCAACAGATTCCCTAGGGCCAAATGTTTTCCTTGGGAACTCTAAGTGGCTCAGGTAAATTACAAAAGATGTGACCCTTGTTTTACCCGTTCTCAAGATACAGACTAGCATACTTCAAGTGGGGCTATGGACTGGTATTGCCTATTTACAGATGCTTTTAAAATATCATTTCATTGCCTGCTTCCCCCCCCACCTTTTTTTTTTTTGCACAGTTCCTGGCATGTATCTTCCACATTGGATACCACTGAAATACTAATGTGTAACTTTACATGCAAACTAAACAAAAGGTTATTTCTTCCCCAAAAAGAGTAATAATTTGAAAACTTGCTAGTCTTGATCATGAGTGGAAATAAAGACTGATAACAACAGAGGCTGCACAGAGCACAGGTCACGATGACCCAAGAGCTGAGGAGAGAAAGCAAGATGAGGAGTGTTTCCTGAAGCTAGGACATCCATAAAAGCGAATGCCAGTACTGCAGTGCTAGTAATTCAGCAGCATAAGGACAAAAAAAGGGAGCCTTACTTCAACAAATTGGATGTGATATATCGCGCTTTCAGTGCTGTATCCCATGGCTACTGAATTACTGAATCTTCATTGACTGTTTTATGTCACATGCACTCCTGATTTGCTATCCAAGTTTCTTCCTACACAGACTGGTGGTCTCTCATTAAGACCAAGATTTACAGAGCACAGATTTCAGATTTTATAGAACCCACTGTACTTTCTAAAGATCCACCTTTTCTTCTAATCAACTGAAATAACACTTTTTGGCTATGACTCATGGTGGGTTTTTTTTCCTTTTCCTTTTCTTTTTTATTAGATTTGCAATGCATATTTCCCAGTCAGACCTCTAAGGATGTTGATAAGATCTGTGCAGTCTCTCTTAGTATGTGCCCCCCTTTAATTCTTTGAGATACAAATACTTTTATGTTACAAGAAATGAGGACAACAGAAAGCTGCAGATCCCATGAATGTAAAAATTGTCTTGAAGGCATGGAACAATTCAGCCCTAATTACAGCCAGCTGGAGTCTGCTCTCTTTGCAGCAATACTTAGATAATTAACCAAATACTGACTGATGCAAGACTCAAGTATGTCACTACCACTCAGATATTCAAGGTTAATTTTTGTATCCATCACTGAAATCAAGCTTAATGGATATTATCAGCTAAAGTCTTGAGAATCAGTAACACACAGTCATACAGTTAGGCAAGGATTATTTTTTCCCTCAGTGATCTTGGTGCTATCTTTCTTAGCTGCAGAAGAAACGTCTTTTCCCTTAAAAAGGCAAACTCATAATTTTTTGTTAATACCTGTTAAATTCACTTAGTTTAAGCCCTAAACTTAAATACACTGAAGCCACAACACTGATGTAATAAAATAACCCCCAAAATGTTCCGATAGGCATTACTGTAGTAATACACATTTATTTCTCACAGTATGCCATCTTAAAATTTGTGGATTTGTGTTTCTTCCTAAGTAAGCTTTATATGGATGTTGAAACCAAACAGTACTATGCCAAGTCAAATATACTGATTTGACTGCCAATGCATATACTCTGAAACTATTACAAAAGAGGATGGCAGAGATAGCATTCAAGAAGTCTGAAATGTTTGGAAGGCAAAACTGCTAATACATCCCTCTTTCTGCTTGTAATGAAATAATTTTTTTAAATTGTTACGTACCTGAATTGTATTTGCAGCAAAAAACAGATTTGAAAGAGGAAGTCAGTATGAACAAGAGAAAGTTGTCTTTCCTAATTCTATTTTCAGCAGTCCTTTCCCTGAAAATATGAATTTTTAGACAGATTCAATCCCTCTGACTGATTACACAGCTAGTTAGTGCTTGCACTGATGAGAAGAAAACATTTTCTCACTGCTTTTTATCAAGTGGTAGCTCCTGCAACTTTTATTTCTAGTTACTAATTCAAGAAATCTATTGTGAAAAATTTGAAATATTTTAACCTGCTAAAGATGATTGTAAAAACAGCAATACACCACAGAAGTTGTTGGTAGAGATACAGTGCAACGAGAAACATAACTAATCAATAATCGCTAGATCTTGGGTGAGTCTATAAAGAAGAAAAACATCATGCATCTCAGTTGCATACTTAGAGTGTTCTTAAAAAATCTGGGCGGGGAGGCAAGAATCTAAAGAATCTGGAATAGAGATCCTTCATTTTGTATTTTATTTGTCCTCACACCTTCTTATCTGGTATTGAAAAATAAACAATCCCAATTACGTTTGCACACTGTCCAACATACTCCTTCAGCAGGTAAAGTCTGAATTTTGTCAAATGTCTTTGGAATGCCACTGTAACACAAATCACAAAGTATCACCACAACAGTGCAAGTTAAAGTGTAACCTGCAGTTTTACTCTGAAGAATACACAGAATTTTTATTACCAGAATGGAAAGTAATGGAATAAAAATAAAAGCTTAGCAAAAAAATAGGTTAACTCATATAAAGAATGAAATACAAGACATGGCTGAAAAAGCAAGCAAGCCAGGTATTTTTGGAATTATTTTGAAGTCTATTAAAATCCCCACCTATTCACTTATGAAGCATTTTTGCTTAATATATATATGCTAATGTTCATATTCGAGTTAGTGATGATTGGGCTGAAAAAAATCCTGCTTTGTAAGAACAAAGGAAGAAAGACTATGCATAATCAGCAATTGTTTCTGAAAGCATTTTCAGAGTTATACTGAAGAGAGTGAAGGAAATTCATGTTCGAAAGGAAAAGTTGCATTCTGGATTAATTGCTGAGAAACCCTTTCAACCTGAGAAGCCTCCAATATTCCTATTATTTTGTGTTAAAAGGTGAGATAAGAGATGTTGCTGAAGCAACCCACTGTATGAGGTGGATGCTGTAGTGTACAGGGGGAACCTGACTCTGCCCAGAACCTGGGGACAGTGGGACTACCTGCACTGCATGAAACACAAGCAGCTTCCAGCGTTTCAAATGCATGCTTAGGTGACTGCATTAAGGAAATGGCTGTGCTGCAAGAATTGAAGACACCTTCCCTTAACATAGCGTGCAGTGCTGCTATCTTACTTCTGTCGCTCAGGTATATTTTTAGATGTGGCTGCTTTCTGTTCTCTCATTCCCTCACTCTGCTCTTAATATTAACAGACAGGCCAGAAGGATGATATTTACATAATTGCCTATATGCCATTTCCTAATAGGGAGAGTATGGAGCTAATGTAATGTCATGGTTTCAGCCCAGCTGGTAACGAAGTACCACGCAGCCGCTCGTTCACTGCCCCCGGCCACAGTGGGATGAGGAGAAAATATAAAGAAAAGCTCGTGGGTCAAGATAAGGACTGGGAGGGATTGCTCCCCACTTACGGTCAGGGGCAAAAGACAGGTTCAACTTGGGGAAGAAACGAAATCAATTTAATTTACTACAAATCAAAACAAAACAAGGATATTAGGAAGTAAAACCAAACCTGAGAACACTTTCCCCCCAGCCCTCCCTCCTGCCTGCCTCAACTCCACTCCCGGTTCTCTCCACCTCCTCCCCACAGCAGTGCAGGGGAACAGGGGAGGGGGGCCGGGGTCGGTTCCTCACATGTTGTCTCTGCCGCTCCTTCCTCCTCAGGGGCAGGACTCCTCACTCGTCCCCTGCTCCAGCGTGGGGTCCCTCCCACAGGAGACAGTCCTCCACGAACTTCTCCAACATGAGTCCTTTCTGCAGGCTGCGGTTCCTCACAAACGTCCCTGGCGTTGATCCTTTCCATGGGCCGATCTTCAGTGACAAACTGCTCCAGCACAAGCTTTCCCATGGAGTCACGGCCATCTGCTCCCCCGCTCACCTCCATGGGCTGCAGGGGGACAGCCTGCCGTCTCACCATGGGCTGCAGGGGCTGCAGGAACCTCTTCAGGCGTCCCTCCTCCCCCTCCTTCCTCAATGACCTTGGTATCTGCACAGGGGTTCCTCTCGCATCCCAATCCCACTACTCACTACCGGTTCCCCTTCTTAAATATGTTCTCCCAGAGGCACTACCGCCGTCGCTGAGGGGCTCGGCCTGGGCCAGCGGCGGGTCTGGCTTGGAGCTGGGGAAGCTTCTAGCAGCTTCTCACTGGAGACACCCCTGTGGACCCTCCCCCGCTACAAAAAAAACCCCATGCCACACAAACCCGTAACATGTAACAACTTTGATTTACAGGTTGTAGCAAAAAAATAGCACCAATACTGTAGGCTATAACTCCTGAGTATCTGCACAGCACTTACAGAAAAAAAAAAAATCTTTTTATGGCAACTACATATGTAATCTTTTCCAACTCCGTAAGAAACTTATTCATACAAAATGATTCTTGCTTGCAGCAGGTTCAACTGTGTTGATTATCTTTTTCAACCCTAGAAGTCGATCATTTTCTTAATTAGCAGGATCTGAGATGTGTTCAGTACTGTTGTGGGTTTTTTTTGTTGGTTTTTTTTTTTTTTTGTAAAGAATGGGAATGTGTTTCTTGTCAAGACCACATCACATAGTAACAGGCTAGAGAAGAATGAAAGGACCTAGCATGAAAAATACAATCTAATTATCACCAACTGAACAGCTGATAAATGAAATGACCAAATACCATACACTAGTTTCACATGATGGAAATTAAGGCGGGGTGAATTTGTTACGAGCATGGAACAACTGAAAATTACACACCTCACCATAAGCAAGGCCTCTTATCTCCATCAGGAAGATTCACTGCTCCCACAATAAGCAACCTACCATCCCATCACAAAACAGCTAGAAGATCCAGTACCCAGCAGCAGAGTTGTTTTGATGTAAAATACAGGAGCCTGTTCATTTTGAAGACCAGTACTGGTTTGGAGCTTTACAAATTTATGAGATGATTTTTCCGTTTTGCCTGTCCTGCTTATTTGAAGTTTCCAGGGACAGCCATCACACCAGCATGAATTTAAACACAAGCATCAGCCTCCTTTTATCAGATGAACCAACAAGGACAATATTTTTAACATACCTGTGATGGGACAGATTTCATAGATAAGCATAAGTGAAAATGGAGACTAATGCAAGCTAGTGAAAAATCAGAATTGCCCTTCGGAAAGAACTGCATGTAGGGACATTTAATAAATATTTTGATGTTACTGTTGCTTACTCTGTCAATGTTTCCATTTTGAATCATCACCTTCAGACATTTAAACCTCAAGTGAAAAAGCCTGATTGGACGGGAAAAACTAGCAAGTCAGGTCTCCAGGGAAGAATAAAGTCTTTTCTTAACCCCCTCAACCCAAATATCCTGAATTTAGTATCTTTAGCTACTTTTGAGATAGAGCTAAAAATCTTGGGTTTTGAGTCTTTCTTTTGTTCATCTGTAATTGAAGTTAAAATGTCACCCTATCTTTTCCCTGGTTTAGTGATATAATTCTGTGATTCCTACAACACTGATGGGGAAGGCAGCCAGCCTTCTGGACAAGAAGCACACAGAACACAGCGCCTGTGCTCCCAATGCTTTTCAAACTGTAAGTACAAAGTAATTGATACAGCAGTTGAAGTTTGGCAAACTGTTCAGGAATGCACAAAGGAAATGCAATATAGAGATGTAAAATCACTAAAGAAATATTTTTGTGGTTATCTTAAAAATACATTTAAGCCAATAGCCCCTCCCTGTCTTCTGCAGGTACCTAGCTTTATCTACAGTATACATCAATCACACCAGACTTGGCTTCAGTGCCAGTATTCTATGTTCCTTCCTCGCTCTACGTGCCAAGCCAAAGAGGAGAAACAAAGGCTGGTGTTGTTCCTGGAAAAAAAATGGGTTCTGCAGGAATTAGTGGGCAGTTTCCTTTCATGCAGACATAGGCTTGCATTCTCTATGATGAGTTAACCTATGCAAACACATTCAATAGTGTAACGTCCTTTTCAATGGAAAGTGTCCCTACAGAAATGTGTGTGGGTACTGCATGTGGGAGAGGAGGTTGATAATAGTTTCAGAAAAATTCTCTCCGATGATATATTACTGTGTGACTGGAGAACTAGGCAGGCTGTTGAACAGAGGTGTGTTCAGCTGTCTACAACCTTCCATTGTTATTGAGAAGGTGGTGACTTCCTCTTCACTGAATCTTTCCCCTTATTTTGCTCTTCCTTCCTGATGATAAATGCATTTTTTTATTACTCTAACCAATTCAACATTACTTTTAGAAATTTTATCACTCATTTAGATTTCACTCAAGTGAGTCAAGTGGAAAAAATGTGTTCTCAAGATGACAGAAAACCCTCCCATTTAAAAACCCTGAGCCAAGAGCACCTCCCATGCAACATCCTCCAGCTGTTCTCAGAAAGAATCTGTTCACGTGGCATCCTCAATCAGTTCCCACTTAGGCTGCTCCAGAGCACCTACAGCAAAAAGGAGATCTGTCCAAAACAGCAACCCCTGGCTCTTCCTGGGCCTCCTCCGGCTCAGCTCACCCAGCACTTCCCCAAACTACACAAACCTCCTGATGTTCAGCCTATTAAGATCTTCCTGTGCCAGCAGAGAAATCTATCACATAGCATTGGTATTCCTGTTCCAGGGCCACCGATTGTCACTTTTATCAGCTAAATAATAGTAATTTGAATACAGCAACAATTATGGGAACCTATTTCCTCAGCTGAAGCCATTATCCCTGGTAGATCTACAGTTAGCGCTGTTTTGACAAAGGCTGGATACATAAATAAAAAGTTGCTCTGCCAGGCAGCAATGTACAAGGTAAAAACCAAAACATCACCTTCCAGTTTTCTAACAATTTTTTCTCTAAAACGATGATGACTGTAAACTATTTGTATCTTCTCCTAACCTGCTGAATAAAGACATTCCAAGGTGGTACATTTTCCTTAGTAAGAATGAGTAAGAGTTTGTGATTAGTATTGCTTTTTAACTTGTGCTGCTAATATTTCTGGGCTCTAAAGTGTCTCAGAAATGTGAAAGCACACTAAGGTGCCCCAGCTCCACAGCTTTTGCAAAAGACAGACATGAGAATTGGAACTGTCTTTTCCTCTTGTTCTCATTAGACATATCAATGAATTAGAGATCTCCAAGTATATGTGCGCACATTCAAAGAGGAAGGACCACAAAGGTAAGAAGAAGAACAGAGAAAAAACATTAAAAGGAGCACAGTAAGTTCAAAAACCTTTTGAAAGAAGAAAACCATTTTTCTTATAAGTACTTTTCGAGCTTTGTTTGCCACCACTGCAAATGAATGGAATCTGCAAGCCCTCCCTTCTTGCCAATACAGTAGGAGAAATAAATAAAGTATGCAAGCAACTCTTGCAACAAACCAGAGAACTTGTAAAGATGGGAAATCAGGGAAAAACCCCATCAGCCTATTGACCAACTGATGCATTGGCCATGCCATAAGTTTTCCGTCGAGAGGCTCCTAAGTGCTGGCGTGACTGTTCTCTCACAAGAGATATAAGGAGCCTTAATGTGGATTTCAGATAGGAACTGTTATATTAATGCTGAATAGTTTCTAAAATCCTGCCTTTAACTCTCGCAGAAATTGGGATAGAATTATTCTAAGGCACTAACAGGTCTCCCATTGAAGTTTTGACACTGCCTATGATACACAGGTGGACGAAATACTTTACCCGGACTGGCAAAGGAGAACAGCTATACTTGTAAGGTTCAGAAATGCAGTACTAATTTTTCTACCAAAAGCCATGTAAAAATACCATCAGACCTGTTCCCTCTCCCTCTGAAGAACAGAGGGTAGCATAAGAAGAAACCATTATAAATGTCTGAAAATCTGAATTAACATTTTTGAAATTTTAGCAAACAAAACCACAACACATACAGATTTGCTTTTTTTTGTTCATGTCAAATGGAGGAAATGTGGCGATAAGTCATTTTTGATATATGCAGTTACATTACTGTTTTCCATCAGTGTAACCAAACTAGGGAAAATTCCATTGTACACAGGTTCAGCCAGGCTTTGAGAAGAGCATGAAGACCTTCTTTTACTCTCTTCTCTCAAAAGACAATGAAACATCATCTTGGTCTACTAAAGGTGTGTTAATTCCTCCCTTCCTGTCAACCACCTGTTTTTAGTGACTGGTTACACTGCACCCACTTTACAAAGGGACAAAGCCTACAAATGGATAGCTAGGACAAAAGGAGAAGCTAGGGTCTTTCCACTCCCACTTTTTAAAGTAGCACATTTTTGTATTCCTGACTAGTACATTGACCTGGTAAAGACGTAGTACAGGTCTCAAGTATAAGATAAAAGTACTTTAGATGTCTCATACCCAATTATGAATGGATGAAGGGCAGAGAACAGGATGAGCAAGTAAGAATAGCAAAGAAAAGAAAATGGAAAAAGAAAATTGATTTTTCGAGGAAATGTTGATTATTAGCAGAACTGAGCAACCTTCATAGTGTACTATATAAGTGTGTCTTTTCGTATGTTTCATAAGTCACACAAATTACTTACTACATAACTAAAAACATGTACATACATGCTTCTACAATTCATTCCGAACTGCAGTTTTGCTAGGCGTTTGGTAGGAAGACTGTTACTAACAGAGTAATAGCAAAATCTTATTTTGTTTTTCAATAATGAAGAGATGGGATGAACCCTCAGGAAGACTTCAACTACAAAGTAAGCCATTAGATACTAAAATTCCAACTTCTTGCTAATAAATGGGACTCACAAAATTACAGATTTGTCCAATGTTTGGCTGTTGTAAGATTACTCTAAACTCTGGTAGTAGTAAAACAATATCCTCTACTATCCATACAAACTACCTTATGATACTGTATTAGGGAAATAAAAAAGATGTCAAAAAAATTAGTTACCGCTTAAGTTTGAGGCATTCCATCCATTCTAATATCAATGGTTGGCTTTGCAAAACCTTCTGCAGCTACTGGCAATAAATCCCACTGAAAATTTCAAAACTTCCTACTGCTCCAGACAAATTCGCTTCACACCCTTCTCTTCATGACTACTGGTCAGGACAGCAACATTTTCTGTGAAAGACAGACAATGATGTTATTTCAAACAAATTTCAAATGTGATTTATTGTTAATTTGCCTTCTTTAGCAATGTCGTGATCTCTTAAATGCTACAAGAACCGCATAGGAAGACACTTGAATTATTTTCAGAATTCTGGCTGCATAGCTGGCACACCAGATTTTTATCCTCTTCCTTAGTGTTCAAATTTCTTTTCTGAACCCCAAGAGCATACTGTTGCAGTCATCTTTTAATTTTATCTGTTATATAGCCACACTACTAGCATTGCAATAAAAGCATGGGTTGGAGTGCACACACTGAAGAACAGCCTGTAGAAGCTAGCTGGTGTAATTAAGGACTTTTCCTGGTAAAAGGAACAGGCTATCGTAGCAATTTCCTTATTTTTAATTACAATTTCCAAACAAAGTATAAGGAGTGAGCTAGGAAAAAAAATGAAGAAAACTACCTACATATATGTTTTAACAGAATGCAAGCACACAGGTTTATGTCACTATAAGCAGTTCATGGTGGTTAGACCTTAATTCCAGTAAATTACTCAAATAACCTGCACCTTAATCCAGCATAACTGAACAGAGACATTTATAGGCATGTTCATCTCCTGATAAAACAGCAGAGAAGTATTTGTTGGTTTTCTGACAGTGTCAAGGCTGTGCCTTTAACACTCCCAGAGGTCTTTTGAGTTATTCAAGGAGACAATACGGTCTAGTTTTTTGGTTTTGTTTGTGGGTTGGCTTTTTTTCTCCCTCCCCCCACTCTCCCCTGGTATTCTGCTTCCACGACTTCAAGTATGAACATATTTGTGGATGACAAAGTTGGTGGAAAGTAAACAGAAATGCTCACAGAAATTATTTGTATTATGAAAGCCACAACTAACATGGAGCAGAGGGCTTTATAACTTCTGTGAAAAGAATTACAGTCTGGTGAGCATACACAGACTGTACAATAGCAAGACAGCACTGATGAGCATGACAAGCAAAACCATCAACTGCTGAGCAGCATAAGCAAAATGCCTTAACAATGGTTATCACAACAAAAACATTTTTTTAGGACATTTGAAAGGAAGATACTGAAATAGCTTTGCAGATGAGCAGCAACAGGTGAGATGAGGAAAGTCATCATAACAGAAAACACAAATTATGTGCATAATGTAATTAATGAGAAGGGCGAATACCCTCCTACTGAAGACAGATAAAGGAATAGCCACTAATTTAGTCTTGAAATTTCAACTTGTGGCTCATCATCTAAATGGAGATATTGGAGGTAAGTCAAGAGCTTACTCTGGATGGAGAAGATTTAATGTTCTCCCCTCCCACCCTGTCTGAGAGTTACCAACCAATTTGCTTTGGCAGGTGGGATTAGCCAGAAATACAACGTAGAGGAAGAACAGAAAGGAGAACAGAGCTCTGCCAAGCCTCCAGAAAGACTGGTGACAGAATACCACAGTCCTCAGTGGTCTGAGAACCTCACTCGGCAGCAATTCTTTTTGCATAGTATAGAGTTATTTGAATTAAGAAAAAACCGCCCTGAAGAACAGAGAAATCAGCAAATGCTTCATGGCACGAACATATATTTAAAGTCTCTCAATAAGGCAATGTGATTGTGTAAAATTTTAACCCCTTCCAGAATATTTTTTTTCTGGCTAGAAGAGCAAGGGAATTGGAACTTTGTGGATTTAGGCAGCATGCTCAATTTAAAGAAGCTTGCTAGGTTTCTCCTCCTTTAGTACTTGAGGTGGCCACAGCTCCACCAGCCTGCAGGCAGGCACCTCTGGGCACATCTCTATAGGAAACACTGAGACAGGAAAACATGGCCATAGCCATATCTGTGTCAAAACAGACAGAATGATGGTAGAAATCATACTTAATGCATGGCAATACTAAAATTCACCAAAGGCTAGCAAATAATGTACATAACATCCTCACTGCTCCCAGGACTGTTATCCCAGAAACTTACCTAAACTAAAAACAAAACTAACAAAACCTTAACTAAACCAAATGTGATTACATTTCTAACTGTGCTCCTTCAAACGTAGATAAGCTAGAATATTATAATAAAATACCAACATTTACATCCATTTCCTAATGGAAGTTGCATGCAGGCATTTTTACTTCTGTCCTAAAATTCTGCGGGTTTTGCACAATAGTAGTGAAGGGGTTTGCTTGCCCTTTGCCCTTCCTTGCAGAATTGTACTCCAACAGCTCTGGCACAGCTTCAGATGGCACAAATTCACTACCACAGCTTTATATAAATCAGGTGTTCCCATGGCTCATGAGGAACATTTAGGCGTTTTTTAAAGCTGCCATTACATTATATTTTATAGGTGCCATAGAAAACATTTTATCTCCACCATAAGCATATTGCATATTAAAAGATAGCTAAGTCAATGAGTAGTATGGAGATCATATATAAACTTATTAACGTACTCACAAACAGCATGCTGACTTTAAAAATGCGATTTACCACTTGAAAATAATCAAACTCTGGCACAAACCCTGACCACTCTATATTTACTTATGTTTCAGTGCTCAGTGCTATAGAATAATTTACAACATTTTAAGTTAATTGATAAAGATGACATGAAATCCTTTCTTTTAGCTGCTGCTCTTATTAGACAATCAACACGGATGGAGTAAATGAAGACACGGATAAATCCCTCTCTTCATTGTTTCCCTTGGCTTTCCGCAGAGGCTGCAGGCAGTAGAAACTCAGTATGAAAAGAGCTGCCATGTGACTCAGTCCCATACAAGCTGTCCTCACAAAACAAAGAGCAAGGAATGCTAAACAAGTGAATCACAAGCCATTTCTGCAAAACATCCCCTACTTTCTAGCAACTGCCAACGCTGGGAGCTATCTGTTCTGCCAATCTGAGTGACAGCCCATGAATAAAAGGGCACCTAATTACAAGATTAGTAACAGGAAGTCTACATTTCAAAAACCACCATACAAGTTATGATTGCTGACTGTGTAAGGAGGCAAAAACTGAAGCAAATCCACAAGGAAACAAAGCCATGATTTGGAAAATATTTTTCCTATTAATGTTGACTGCAAGTGAACTCTTCATGGGCTGTGAATGACTAGTGATTCTGTGCATTGCCTGATTTTTATCATAAGAACTGCTCTTGGCTTTCAGATGGCTATCAGATTTGCCAAGCTAGTAGGATTCTGGCAACATTTATGTTGTTTAATGTATCAGCATGTTGATATCTTGGACACAAAAACCTGTAAAAATACATAATTATAAATATGCATGTTAGGTTATCCTCTTTGTGTGATACAGTAAAGAGAGAGGAAACCAATTATTTCCAAATTGACTGTATCAGCAAAGCATAATACAATATCAGAGGGTCAATATCAACAACCAAATCATTTCATTAAACCATGGGATTACCTTCAATGAAATTTCACGGGCCTCCCGCACAGAACGGCTGCGTGACAGCTTTGCCAAAGTGGCTGCAACAATCACCTGGCACAGAAAATACTGATCTGAAGACACGAATTTCCAGAGCTCCCTCTGAAGCGCAAGGGGATACTGCAGTTAGCTATTACTGTGCACATAGATAGGCTGCTCGGGTGATGGCATTTTAAAGTGGCATTACCTAACGGTTGATCAGGTAGTAAAGAGAGATGCATTCTGTTTTCGGAGACTAGTAACTTCTTCACTTCAAAATTGTCTCCTTGGGTGAAGAAATGCTGTAAACAGACTACATCCACTCTTAAAGGAAATGGGGAAAGGGAATGAATCAGTACAGGCAATGTGCCTTCCTTTCCAGATATATTTATATTTTTAATATGAATTCATAGATATACAGGAGAAGACTCAGAAAAAGGGAGTTTGAAAGTAAAAACTTTTTTTAATTTTTAAAATATTAAACGTAGCATGAATATAGTTTAAAATAGAACTGATTCATGGAGAGAAAGGAAGTAGTACCTCAATGACTTGCTCATGCTTAAGAACTCTTAAAAACAAGTATCTGTTACTCACACATTTGAAGGATTTGCTACTCCTGAATTACTGATTTGAAAGGCTTTTGATACCACAAGATGAAGACATATCCCAAAGGGCTACCATGTAGGCTGAAAGTCTATGTGCTCTCAGAACACTATTCCTTTCATTGAAGAAAGGAAAGATTAGCAAAAGGAGGAAGAAAAATAAAGGCATTAATTGCTTTGGTTCTGGAAATGAGGTGAAAATAAGGGTCCCTGCCCAGAAGAGCCACTAGCTATCTTTCTTGTAGTCTGATCATCCAGGGACAGGTTAAAACCAAACTCTGAATATACATCTACCTGCCATTCTGTGACCCCATCTAGCCGACCCTGAACAGAACAGAAAATACTATATCTTACAGCCATCCTAAGAAGTTGGAAACAATTCACTGTAATAAAACTGACTTTCTAGAACACAAACCTGCCAATAGTACCTGGAAGTGATATCATCTTCGGTACATTCATTGGGAATATATTTTCTTTTATCAAATAAAATACCTTGCCATGAGCTACCATGATGAAAAGCCAAAGCTCAAGATATTTAAAGTGGCATGTCTGAATTGAAATGGTCAAAACCAAAAAACAACTACCCTCATCCTCCCACCAAAGACCCCGAAACAGTCACGTCAAGAAGAACTAGTGATTGAATTCTGAGACCATCAGGGACTATTATCCAGGCCCTTAGCTGCATCTTTCCTACTGCAATTTTTATTCATTAATTTTTAGCCTAATATTACAGATATAATATGCTTTAATAAGAGGAGAAAGTTAGCAGAAAGAAGACAGAAGGTACTACTAGTCATCCATACTTATGAATGAATTATGTAGTACAAACTTCTTCAATCTATAAGAAACACATGTTTTATTAAAGCTTGGAAGTGAGCTTCAAGATTAGCCAAAAGGAACTTACTAAATTCACAAAGAGCTATACAGTCCTGTGAGGGAGGCTATGTGGAATAGAAGACATGAACAACAGCAGCACCTGTCAATAAAGCAACAGAAGGCTACTGCATCATTTTTACTGTTCTTTGCTGTGAGATAAGAAATTTTTCTTTTCATTAACAGTTACTGAAAACGTAGGCTTTTACTGGTATTTCACATTCACAAAAATCTTATGAATATCTGAATGTGGCTTTCTAGGAGGACTCTTGGCACAGCGATACAAGCCTCAGGTAGCAACAGGGCCATAGGGATACAGGAAGAAGGAAAAATCAGCAATACCATAGCAACAGGAAAAATTGAAAGCAACAATAAAAACCCCACCCAACCCCAGACCCTCAAATGGCTGTTTATGCAACTTTCACAAACTAAACCCAAAACTTGCACTGGGATTACCATTTGAATTTCAATCCACTTCCCCACCCACCACCACACTCCTTTGCTGTTTGCCGAGTTTTATTAGAACCATCTGTGAGATCCTCCCCTTCCAGTTTCTTATGTCTGTTAATCTGGCAGCTGCACTTTATCATCTATTTAAAAATCTTTGTTTCAAAGTTGTTGAGACAGAAGGTCTTTGACAGGCTAAAAATTATCTCTAAAATCAACAAAGAAACCACATCATATGCTGTGCTTTACAGATTAAAGGGGAAGAATGGAAGTTGGAGAATATATATATTTTTAATGGGAAGATAAATGAAGGTTTTAGGGATCAAGAAAATTTTTACCAATGCAATTTATCTAACCAAAACCACAATTTACTGAAGTTCTGCAAGTTGCCACTGCAGAATAGCTTCAAGATTATCATTATCATAGATTGACACAAGCAAAAGAAATGCAGAAGTATTTTCTTAAAGCAGCTTGTTGGTAAAAGATAAGGAAGGGGAGGGCTAAGAGAAGGAGGAACATTGATCAAGTATAGTAGCAGAGTTTGAGTGATTTCCTTTATACAGGGTACAATTTTTACAAATTTTTGAACACAAACAGTCGTGGACTTCAGACTTTATTAAGCGTACCTCAGAATCTAATTGTCAATGCAATATCCCATACGCACCTTGCCATAAATCCTGAACATTGTGCGTGTGTTTGTATACATGGGTCTACAAGCATGAAATTGTTTCTTTTTACTACACCTTTTAAAGTGGGTTAACATAGCAGTATTGTTTGTACACATACCAGTCATCCCAGGCAAGATCCATTCATCAGTTAAATAAAGGTACACCATATCAACATGCTTTGCAATGCTCTCCTTAGCTTTATTAGCCTGTGTGTGCTGCTGCTTCTTAAGCTTCAATCTTTTTATACAACCCTCCTGAACTGTATTTGGTCACTTGTATGTAGAGATCTACATATTACCACCATGAACTTGATCATGACAGGGTAACTTCTGCCTGTAGCATAAGGCATGGCACATCATCACTGATGAAAAATGGCAAAAATCCTCATGGCTTTAATTTGTTCTGATATTTTTCTCCTCCAAAGTGTTTCTGCAGAAGCATTTGCCTACTTGCACAAGAATGGCGCAACCTTAACTTTTGGGGGATTAACAGAAAAAGACTTTTCTTCCAGGTTTCTCCAAATCATCTCATAAAAGATTTTGTTAATACAGAAAATGCACTTCAAGTATGAACACAAAATATTCATGTTCTTAATATTTGAGGAACACTACCTTCTACTTTTTGGTTTATAATACTATGAACATTCTTTCTTTTCGCCCTGCAAATAAATACTTTGCTCTTCCCATGTTGTTACTATTTAAAAGGTAACAAATATAGACAACATTAAACTGCCATCAAATAATGTTTGTATGTGTGTAAATTTGAAGAATCAGAGAAATTAACTGGACTTTTAAAAATTTCCCCAGAGTTACCTCAATACTGGAAATAACTTTCTCCACATATGCATATGAATTGCATTTAACTCTATAAATCATACCTGAGACACACACGTTATTGTCATCTCTCATGACCATTCTGATTCTGTTTTATACAACTTAAAGCCCACATCTTCCCTGAGCAAATTCTTAGTTCCTTGTTTAAATGAACAAGATCATTTAAAGTTTCTCAAGTACTCACACTTTGACAAGAATTCTACAGGTTCATACACTGTGATTTGCCATTTTTTTCCCACCCTTTCAATCATAACAGAACTTTTTTGGTTTTAAATAAATGTATTAAGCAGTATTTAAAAATTGTCATGAACAAATTGGCTTATCTTCTCCTTTGAACTTCACCATAAAAAGCAGACAAATTAAAGATATTTTATTTGCACAGGCTCTACAAAAGAGACACAAGTGTAATATTTTGAGTTGACAGATCATGCAAGACAGACTTTAAAGGTGGTTTTAGAAGCACTAGAAACAGTATTGTTATAACCTAACTTGATAAATTTTATATGCAAATAAAAATTTAAAAATAAAGTAGACCTGAAAAGATTTACATTAAAAGGAAATCCATATATATTTTCAAATAATAATATAAAAAAAGTAGATCTTCTCTTGAGAAGTGTCCTGGAGTCTCTCAGAAGAATTAATGAAATAACCACCGAGTGTGTACATGTGTAATCAGCCAGGAGAAGAGATTTTTATTAAAATACTTAACATTACTTTTGTTAGCATATACGTCATTCCACTGGCTTATTAGCAATTCTGGTAAAAGTAAGACCTCTTACGAAAGTAAGAACTTTGAACAAAACCAAAGTTTGAGAGAACAAACTTAAAATTTCTCTTCTCCCCCTTCCCCCCTGCCCCCATCATTTGTATCTGAAAAACTATCTTTTGGATGAAAAAAAATCTCTTACCCTCTTTTCAGGTCACCTTTCATCTTTACAGAATATATACATTTACATAAGCTAGAAACAACAACAACAACAAAAGCAATTTAACCCCCCCCCCCCATGTATACCCCTCTTTCAAGGTATCGTGACTATATTAAGTCAAAAGTGCAAACAAAAGAATGCTTGGGACCATAAAAATAGCATTACACCCTGCTGCAAATTGCATTTTTCTTGCTCTTGAATACATAATGTTGATTCCCTGGTTTCAGTTCAACAGAGATGTGAAACGGCAGTGCATTTCCTGATGTTAAGTCCAGGGCTGCATCTCAAACAAGCCTACCATTAACGAACTGCCTCAGACTGGGCTGTCAGCTTCAAATACCCTCCCCCCACAGGAACAAACACTCATGGATGTACGACAAAGGTTATCAGAAAATCTCACTGAATTATGATATGAAGAGAAACTGGCAAATGGAATGCATGCATGGCATTCTCCTTATGAAATCTGTTCACATAAAATGAATGAATCTCCTGAGAGAAGAGGAAGACTGGTTTAGGCCTGCTAAATAGGTTAATACCACATACAACAGCAAAAGAACAGTCCTTAACATCAGCGTACTTGAAAGAACTTTTGCACAGTCTCAATTTGAGTACCAAAATAAACACAATATGAATTGTAACACCCCCTTCTTGGGCATATCACTTTCGAAAGGACAGCAGGTTAATGCAGCACTCTGCAACCCATTTAACTTGTAGGGATTGACTGTCAATTATGCTGTATGCATATGTACTGTTGATTCATTATGCAGTTTGTTCTTTCCTTTTGCTAAGATAGAAAATCCATCCCTGTTGATCCTCTGTGTCCCTTGAACCAAATCGCAGACAAGCAAAGACATCACCAGCATTTAGGACATGAAGTAATGTGGCAGGAAGCCGGTACATATTTTGAGTGACTCTTAGCACAGACTTTAGAGCATTCACTAGTTAATTATAAAATTCCTGTAAAAATTCTGGTGGATGACAATCAAGTCATATGGTGGGAGAAACTGAAAAGCAAAAAAAAGAAAAAAAAGAAGAAAAATAATTGAGATTGATATTGGATTGCAAATGTACATGATTTGTTGTTAAACCAGGAAGTTTAAAAAAAAAAAGAGTGCAATTCTCAATTATGTATTTTTAGGAATGACCTTGATGGCTGTCAGAATGGAATCTTGATTTTTCAATCCTGCCATTTCCCTGGCTTGTCAAACACACTGTTTCCTGATTCACTTCGACTGAAACAACCCTTCTCAATGTGGGTTGCCACAGAAGTATTTAGCCCAGAAAACTGACTTAGCTTTAACACAAAACATCACTTGAGCCCAGAAAGCCAGCATGCCCTGGGAGAGAGGGCTCATGGCTGCAAGTGGAGTGCGAACAGCATCCTGGACAAAGCTGGAAAATTCCAGAGATGTGTTGCACTGAGCTCTTCCCACAGCTATAGCCAGACAAAGAAAACTTAATTCAGCAGGAAGCTATAGAGAAATGCTTTAGCTGAATTTTTCTGATCACTAAAGTCAGAAATGCAATCTTTACTTAAATGTTAAGCTACATACACAGGCCATTAGTCAAAATTCCTTTTCTTTGTAATAGTTTTACCAGCTTTGAAATTTCAAAAGTCTATTATTTTGAGTCTGGTCTGGACAAGAATTCACACTAATATTTAGGAAAATTATTTTCAAAAGACTATGCTAAAATATCTTCCATGCATTGCTATCACTTGTCAAAGTTTTACTTAAAAGCAGGTATTAAGATAAATGAAATGGATCAAAAATGGAGTACTTCCAAGAATGTAAATGATGGTTAAATTAAGTTTGTGACAAGAGCCAATCCACACATTTTGGCTTCTCAATGAAGTACCCTTTGACCTTGCAATGAGAAAGGCACTAATATAATATGTAAATCCAAAGCAAGAAACTACAGCAGAAACCAAACTGAATTGGTCAGAACAGCCAGAAGACAAATGCAACAAATACTCCTGGCATTGAATAAGTGAGAAAATGTCCGAAAATTAACATCAGCTCAGTTAAAATGACCAGAACTGTAGGGTCAGTCAACAGTATAAGCAGAGCTTGAAGAAAGGTCAAAATTTACAGTACTTTGAATATAAAATCTAATTGAACACTGACAAATTTAGCAAAGTTAGTATTTGCTGAAACACCATCTTAAGGCAAACAGCAGTCAGCATGAGAGTTAACACCCCACAGCAAAGGTCTGAGGGCATTAGAAAGAGGCTTTGCGATTTCTCACTGTGCTATTTCTCTCCCCTCAAGTATTTTAAGGCACTTTTTCTTGTTCTGACTGCAGTTTAAAAATACTGATGGAAATAAACTAGAGTTGTAATAGGGAACTGCAAGTAGTACTTATATTTCTGAAATATTAAGATACATACTAGGCATCTAGATGACACAAAATTCCACAAGTATTCAATGGTTCAAGTTTTTTGCCCCTAAGTTATCTGAAATTCTCTTGCATGTGACCTGTACTGTCCTGTCGTCTTACTACTTCAGCGTGCACAACATAGCATTGCACTGTTTAAAACCAATTGTTCAGCCACTTCACCACAACATACAAATTGAACACACCAGGGAAATTTTGCATCATAATCTAAAGCATCTCCATCTTTCAAAACACTGAAGGAAAGGAAGATAATTTCTTTAAACTCTCTCTTACTAGAAGGCAGGTTGGGCATTAAGTGGTTTTGGCAGCTACACAGACTGAGCCGTATAAAATAGCTGCAAGCTGGAAACAATTGGTACTGTGCAATATAGAAACAGGCAACAGCAGCGGACAATACACAGCAAGTATTACTCTAGTTCTGGCTTGTTGTTAGACTAACAATACAGCTTAGCTGCAGCATCACTTCATGCTTCTAAATAGGGCAAAGCATTTTCAGATTTTAAAAAAGAAGTATTAAAAAGATGATACCTAAGTATAGTATTAAGTTTAACATAAGTTATACACTTGCGTTGATATGGGAACTCATATGAAAAGGGAGAACCTGAGAAGCTTGAATTCTAAACTCTCTTGCCAGAGAAAAGTGTTTATTTGAAACCTTCAGTGAAAGAAAAACAAGACAAAGTTAAAGTAGGGTAGTAAAGTACTATCAAAACAGTAATGCGAAAGGATTGACTTGATAACATGCACAGCTGAAAATCTATGCCTGAGAAACAGTTCACTGGGAATACACAAAAAGGAGGAAATAGGCTAACAGCAATAAAGGGGGAACCCTGGATCAAAAATAAGAACTGCTGCTGGACAAGAGCAATTTGATGGGCTGGTGCAGACCACAGGGCCAAAGTAACATGGCTCGCTTAGCTAAAGAAATTGTCTAAAGAAATTGTCCAGGGTGAAATTACATTAATGAATGTTATACTTCAATAAAACAGTTACCAATGCTACAGACAAATCTGTTAAATGCTCCTCTAGAAAATAATTTTATTATATGTTCATTCAGAATTAAACTCCAAATTGGAAAACTATAGTAACAAGTTACTTTTTCAAACATTTTACTCCTAAACATAAATTTAGGGACAGAGGAGTTGACTGTCATGGAAAAGTAAGAGTGCTCCATCTGTGCAGGATAGATTATTAACTTACAGTACGTCTGAACTGACCATAATAGACTTCATCTAGGAAGGGATGATGCGATTCAGCTGATGACATTTGAAATAAGAGGTAACAAACTGCAGATTAAGCAAAGTTGCCAAATACCGAAGATGTTGAAAAGAAGATCAGCAGGATTATAAATACCCCAAGGAAAGCCCCAGAGAGAACAAAAATGGTTTACAAGATGACAGCAGCCTAGCAGATCAGACCAAAAGTCCAGCTCGTCCATTAGTCTGCTTCTGGCAGAGGCCCAGAGCATAAAGTCATGAACAGCAACACTTTCTCCAAATTCTCTCCCGATCTCCAGCAATTTGCAGCTTAGAGACTTCTTATGAAAGAAATGGCGTCTTTGTACTTGATAGTCTTGCATGGAATTTTCCTTCATAAATTTATGCAATTACCTTTTGAACCCATGTACAATTTTATATCCACAACATCCTGTGGAAGGACATTCCACAGCTTAACAGCTTTGTCTGAAGTACCTTTGTCATTTATTTTGAGCTGCCAGGTTTTTGCTGGGGGGGGGGGGGGGGGGAAGAAAACAGATAAGAAACTTTATATCACCTCTATTTACTTTTTCCTATGTCATTATGATCTGTGATTTCTTCTACAGGCCTTCCTCAACCTATCTTCCAGTTTGAAGTTTTCTGACATACGAAGTCATTCTGAGTGGATGCTGCTCCATACCTCCAACTCTCTGCCCTGCATTCCTCTTTTGCATTCTTTTCAAGTTAGACTGCATGTCATATTCAGATGCTTTTGAGAAGAAGGTTAAAGAATTCTAGAGGAGTGAGAGGCATGTTTAAAGGTAGAGAAAATTTTTTTGGGGAAAAAACACATCAAAAATAAATGAAGGTTCACTGTGATGCTACATATTTGCAAGCAACAGAACTGTTCAAGCATTATTAAAAGAAGATTTAAAACAGGGAAAAAACCTTTAAGATTTGTAGTAGAAATCAAATCATTTTTCTGTGCCTTCGTGCTTTACAGAGCTGAAATAATTTCTGTCCGCTCTGTTTCCCCCTCAAATGAGCACTTCACTGCATTTTGTAACTTTCTACCCCATCTATAAAAAGACAACCATGCTAGAGGCAGTACACTAATGAGACTTCGTATTCTAGTTGTATTTGTATTTAGCAAGGAAAGAAAAGAAATAATGGCAATGAAAGAGATTGCAAATAAATGGACAGTGGGTGGTGGTAAAAGAGGATGAAGAATGATTACTAGTCATCTTATACTTTAAAAGTTGTAAGTGTAATACCTGGAACTTAATTTATTTTCCAGTATTAAAAGCCAACTGGGATCTTTATTATTCACTTCCAAAGTACAAACTAGTCACAAAACATTTGAGAACGCATTTTGATCTAGTACACTGGTCAGTCTCTGGAAAAAGACTCCCCTCAGACGTGGGATGCCCTCAGGTCACTGTTGTCCACATTGAAACACTTGTGGAGCAGCCTGTTACAGGCTGTTCTCAGCTTAATACTACTACCTGATTGTACGCTAGTGATAAAGTAGGAACCAGCTTGTTGCAACTGTTCTTTACTGAAGGAGTATTTAATGAATTCCAGCTGAGGTCAGGTAAGGTCACTACAAGTACAGACCCCCCTGGGGTAAACATCTTCTATTAAGAAAGTGCTTCAAATATACCCACAGGCTCTGCACACACACATTCAGATTTTTCCTCTATTGTAAGCTTCTACACAAGATCAAGTGTGAGTGCAAAAGGCTTGGTAGTTCTAGAGATTGATATTGTTCATTTGCTGCTACAAAATGTATTCTATTAAGATTTTTGAGAAACTGCCCATTTCTAACCTCCAGTATCTAAAAAATACCAGAGAGTCTATTATTAAAAAAAAAAAGAAGAAAAAAAGAAAATTCCTACAGAAGACACACAGAACGCATTCCACAGAAATTTTAAGGTATATTTCTTCAGATCAAAAATGGGCTCATAAATGCTGTCAGTTGCACTAAAAATACTGGTTTCCATTACTTAATGAAAATTACCTGCAGGTGTCATTCATGAGAAAGTTTTAATTTTCATAGTCTGCCCAAGCAATCTCAATTTTTTGTTGTTATTAAGTTGCAGCAAGTATATTTCAGATTTTCCCAATAGTAAGATAGTGGAGAGGAAGAAAAGATTTTTCCAGTGCTACCATATCACACCCAAACTTTCCTGCTTAAGAGTTCATTTTATAATTGAATTTAGGTGGCTATAAAATTTTTGCTGTCTTCATAAAATCCCTCTAATTTGGCAGTTATCAGGGTTTAAAAAAATTATTTTTTTTTTTCCCCTTTTCAGTAGACTACATGAAGTGTTGATAAAATCAAATATTTACTAAACACATTTCAGGACTCTGGGAACTAGGGAAGGAGTATTTGTCCTAGAGCAAAGCAGGACAACACTGGAAGAAACACTAAGTTTTCCACATATGACTGACTGTACTTGAAAATATGAACATACATGGGAGAAAACCCACTGATATGTGCACACTACATAACACTTCTGGTGTTTTAAAACTTTTCAGCATATGATTTCATAAGCGCAATACTGCTATGAACAACTACATTACATGAGCAGTCTGTAGAAATAAAATGGGTGTATTATGCTGGTGCTTCGCAACATTTGCAGCAGGGAATTCTTCACGTCTCCACTGCCCACTCTGCATAAACGTATCAAAGTCTGAGCTGATGCTCTGCCACAATTTTCCCACCATAACCTGCCACCTATTATTCTCTCAAACCCCATCTGCAGGTCATTTTTCTATCAAATGAGCTAGTTAAAATTATTTTTCCTTTTTTTCTTTTAAACCTAGGGGAATTTCAAATAGTCCAGCACTAACTGACAGGAATTTATTTTAACCGTTTATTTAAAATACCAATGGTTTTGTATTGCTGCAGCTTCACAGCTCTGATTGGTTTCATGCACTCTCCCTTCTCTTTATCTTTTTCAGATACATACATTAGCTTGCTGGGTGCTGAGAAGTATGGCTGAAAGCATATTTCCATTATTTCCTTTTAAGCTCAGACCTGTTTCCACACAGAATTTTGAGCATTACACAAAATTTATATAGAGAGGAAAGCACATACCATTGTGAAAATAGCTACTTAACAAGTAAAAATATTTAGAAATGTATACTAAGGTAACCATAAATCCTTTCCCTTTGTAATTTAAGAAATTTGGAGGTGATTTTCCTTATGTAAGGAAAGCAAACTGATTATTCCCCAACCTTTGAGGAAGGCAGTACTTAAAAGTTAAAAATCTGTGTATACATATTGAACTAAAGTTCTTTTTCCTGTACAAGATATCGCTCTGAATAAAAGCATCATACTTGTCAGCATTGTCCTCCATGCCAGAGGGCTTAGAGGGAACTTGACCTGGATAGGATTGTTTCCTAAACTTTGTTTTTAAAGTGATCTAACAGGCCACTTGCTTTCATGCAGACTGACTAGTTTCACACAGACTGCTGCATATAATCAAACTTCGCATTTAAAAAGAAGCTGTTTAATGTATTTTTGCTGACCCATTTGAAAACCTCTCATAGGAAACCAACAGAACAAAAACCAATGGAAAGCTGTTGGCTGTAACAGGGCTTGCAAGTAATGAAGTTTGATATTGCTTACATCTATGTGTTACAGAAGAAAGGCAGAAGACAGAAGCCATGATAGCTAACACTATCACAACATGCTCCCCGGAAAAATACAACATTAGGAGCAGAGTGACAAAGCTACCTAACCAGAAGTATCAGATGTCTGTACTTCATTGCTCATCACAAACACCTATTTGTGAGTTTCAGAAGTTACACTTAAACTAAAGGTTGATGCTTCACGGTAAAAATCAATTCCAAGAAGTACACAGTACATGCATTAGGGTTCTTTCTCCTTTTAGCAAAAAGTCCTTAAGCTATTGTTTTGTAAGCTAAGGGGAAGGTATTTTTTTCCTCTTTGAATTATGAGCTATGCACTAGCTTACAGTTGTGTTTTAGCTTGGCTAGACACCATGTACTTCTTAGGTAAAAACTGACAGGGAAAAACAAGGGGGAGGAAGACACAAATAGGAATTATATTCTGATCATTTGAAATCAAAGCAGGAGCTCTTGGGCTAAGATCTGAGCATGAATAACCTGGCTGTAAGCAAGGAGGGGCAGATGCATGGAGACCACTGCCGCAGCACAGATGCCAAACAATGGGGAAAGCTGTGTCATGAACATTCTCTCATTTATTTTATAGAGATTTTAAAACTGAACCCGTTTCCTGATCTGGTTTACCACATGGCCAGAGCATCATCCGCCATGCAGCAGTTTCGGCACAGCTCATTAAACCCAACAGTGCACCGAAAGAACACTTCCAGAGGACAGACCTGTACCTCAAAGTTGTCTTGCTCTCCCTTCACAGCAGATGACAGTACCTATGCGGAGACTTCTTCCTCTCTTATGCTAAAGCAGCCTACTGAGCAGCAACTTGAATAATCTGACAAGGAGAATGATGGTAAAAGGAATACTCTGTAATAACCACTTCTTCCTCTATCCTGTTTTTCAATAAAAACTCAAACTGAGCAGTCTTGTTTTGGGTTTCACTGGTTATCTGGACTTCAGAGAGTTCGCCAACGTAACAGTATACATCTTAGCTTGCTTTCTCACTTCAGAAAAGTTGACTGCAACCTTAATTGGGTTCCTCCTTAAGTGTAATATATTCTCTAATAACTTCTTCCTAATTCTTACCATTAATTATCATACAAAATCACTTAATTCCAGTAACTTTAGGACTGCTAAAAAAAATCTTAGCTTTGTTTCAGTATCATAGGTGACACAGCACAGAAGACAGCCTTTGCAACAAAGGCCTATAGTTAGATACCTTATACATACCCAGCGTTACTGGCATAAGCAACGCGCTCCTTATCTATGTTACCTGCATCATTAACAGTGAAGTTACACAACGCTGTCCTTACAGTTGAAAGACTGAGGATTTGCTCCTTTCCCTGCCTTTGCTGTCAGCCATGTGGTTCTGCCTCCTCTTCTGTGCCCATCAACTCACTAACACAGCAGAAAACTATCTACTTTTGCCCGGTTCACGTTCTGCCGACTTAGTTAAATCAGCTGACAAAGATCTGAGGCCATAGCACCAATGTGGGTGGGGAGGAAGGGGAAGGGCAGAGTGCTCAGGAACTTTCTTAGCAGCAGCAAGCTGCTAGATTGGATTATGTCCTTACAGATAACTTCACTTTGAGAATACTTTCTGAATTGCTCTATTTTAATTCTATTACTATTATCTGCAAGCCACTTGCACTACAAGCAAGTGCAAGTTTGTCTCTAGCACTAAGAAAAATGAAAAATAAGTGGCAAAACTGACAGTGAATACCTGATCTGCAAGGAATCTTTCTCCTCCTCGTTTGCCCTGATAGACCTAAAGCTAAGCCCATGGAGCAACGTGCTTATAAGTACAAACACTGAAAACCTGCTAGTGTGGTTCAGCTGTGGACCCCAGTATACATGGGCTGCACAAAGTTCAGCTAGTGACTGACACACCTGCATTTCAAGTATCAACTTCTACAGTGTTCCTGAAAGAGGCTGCAACCTGCAAACCTACTACTTGACAGAAATTGCATCGGAAAACCTTGTTGCAGTAAACTTAACTTCAGTAATCAAGTTGTTTGCCTAAGCCTCATCAGCTTCACTCATATGGGTATGCTTTATTTACTCAAGAATACTTCATTGATTTAATTTAACTTAGTAAGGAACTGACCTGGGCTAAATCAACACAAGGATTTGAAATAAACACAAGAATATGCACTAATAAGTGGCAATCCTTTTTATTTAAACCTGGTCATGATTTTTTAGTGTTTTTGTTTGGGTTTTTTTTGTTTGTTTTGGGGGGGGGTTGTTTGTTTGTTTTGTTGTTTGTTTGGTTTTTGTTTTTTTCCCCCTCCCTGAATTTACATATCACTTATTTTTAGGCAAAACCTTAATTTTTGGGCTGTGGCTCCATTATAATTTTTTCAGCAGAACAAACTGAAAAGAACCCCTACCTTTTCTCCCCCAGCTGTTTGTTCCTATGCCAGCCTAACCACCCAAGACAACATTGCTTTATGCTGCCAGTTGGTCTTTTTTGGCAGGGTTTTCCTTCTTCAGTTGAATCCCTTCCCTGATTCAGTTCACCACACGGCTGCACAAACACATGTGCTGGCACAACATATGGTGCAGTGCAGAAGTGGAATCAATGACCAGGAAAGGATGGGAAGTCAGGCTTTACCGGGCTGCACTGCCACCATAGATGTAATCCTAGCTTTAATTTGCTTTCTGTTCTCCACACAAGATAAGCTAAAGAAACATTAAGAGATGGGAAAGAGTGACATAAAACCAAAAAAGGGAGGGATCTGGCAATGATGAGCAGGGAGCAGATACAGAGTGAAAGTAGTTAAATTATTAAATATTGAGATGATAGCTTTTAAGCACTCCACAGGTCACAAAAACTTAAACACATTTCACTTTGCCAATGCATATATACTGTTTGATATCATGGTCTTCAGAAGGGTGCCATGTAAAGTTGCCCAAAATAATGATTTACTACTCAATGCAGAGAAACATTTCGAGATTTTGTTACATTCCAAGTTTAGCTACATTATCCTCTGGAATGTATAAAGACAAAAATCTCTTTTGTGAATAATGCCATTGCTGAATGGCATTATTCAGAAAATTCACAAAAAGATATATCAGTTTGGTTAAACACCAGATTTTAAGAAAATGTCTTAATTTAGAATAAAAGGTGGTTTTGGAAGAGGACAGGAATGGGTGTGGAATTCAGTATTTCATTTCTGAAGACAATATGCTTTGGTGTTTGCAAGTATGTTCTCAAGGATGCCTAACTGCCTGCTTGACAAGTTACAGAACAGCTAAGCAACATCCTGGCATTTGTTACAGCAAACAACGAACTTGTCCTCTGATGCCATTACACACCAGTGGGTGTCAAGTCCCATGAATGGAATGTTTTTCCAAGTTTCCAATGACTGCTGCAGTCCACCAGGCAGTATGATGGGGCCAGCTAGCCGCCTGGAAGTCAAGCTGTAAGAAAACCCTTCCCAATCCTCAAAAGGCAGTTCAGAAGGTCAAGTTGGCTCATCAGAAGGCTAACATTTCCATAGATCCAGAGCTTTGCATGCTGATAGGTAAGAGATACGAGTTACTGGAAACGTTACTTAGGAAATGATCTAGCAACAAATCTAGGCAGAAATCCTTAACAGTCTCATCTGAAGTTCAACTTTAAAATTACTCCAATGAGACATTTTGACATCATCCAAATCTTGTGGAAGCTTTGCAGAAGACTTCTGAGCTTCTCAATGATAAATATGGTTGACAAGGAAAACCAGAGAAAGACCAACCAGAAAGCCTCACACCTATTAGATACTTACTGCCACTTTGCTGCCTCTAAGCAGTATTTGTTTTCCTGTGGTCCTGTCATTAAGTGTCAAAGCAGTCAGGACAAGCAATTGCAAAAATGAAGACTTAACTCCGTTTTACTCTAAGTATTATTGTGCTATAGTAATTAAGAAAGATCATGTTTCAAACTGAAATAAAAAGGTCAGGATATACTTCAACAGTCAGTCAAAAAGGAGTTTATCCAGATTTTGGTTTTATTCTAATTGTAGCTGTGTCAGAGCTATGACTGACTCCATGTATCTTTTTTTTTTTTCTTAAATTATTACACACTCAGTTAAACCATCTGCAATTTCAGTGACCTCTGAACAAACCATTTACAATCCTCACTGTTTTAACCTGGCAGTTCCCTCTAGCCAGCACAGGTGGACTGCAAGTCCTGTACCTCAGCCAATATTCTATTACAATTACTCCACTTTTTATTTGACATTTAATACAAATGCCTTGATCCATTGTATCCTCCTCCTTTCCCTTTATCAGTCATTACACTGTGAATCTCTGAATATACACTTTTTTGTGTTTCATGAAGCACCTACCATGTCTCAGATGTTATAAGAAGTAAACAACAACATATAAAAACAATAAACATTTAACAAACATCAGCATTTAATTTAGCACATAATCTAAGCCATGTTGTTCAAAGAAGTGGTCATAAACTACAGAGTTTTATGACTAAACTGGATCTTTTATGACAACAAACTGAAAGTACAATGGACATAGTAGCTGATTACATGCTGGAAACTACAGTTATTCTGTTAACTAATCCACAGGATTTCAACAGTTCTAAGCATACAGTGGCAGAAGGTCCCATGCTTATGAGTCATGCTACAATTTTGCTCTCTCCCATTGTTTTGCAAATTCTCTGCTTAATCTAAAATCCATTTCAACTAGAAACTTCCAGGCTCAGCAGAAACTTGCAGATAATATATTCCAAACGAGTGATGTTTCGAAAGGGTGTGTGTATGCAACATCTTAAATCAATCTAAATCTGGGCTGGCAAAGCCCTACCCCTGTCACTGGCTTCTGAGCTTCTGCCCCTTCCTATGTACATACATGGATGCTCACATGATCCCACAGTGAGCCAGTTCAAGGAGCTGATTGAACTGGAAACTGTGCAAGTCCCACCACTAGGAGCCAGGGGGATTGGGCATGTGGCAGTGGGGTGGGAGTGATACAGGACATGTCACACAATAAGGTTGTGGCAATCCAGATTTAGATAGGCTTAGGTGGAGATACACCACCGAGAGCCATTAATCATCCTGAACAAGCCAGGTCTTAAAGGAAATTGGCATTCTGAGGCTTGGGTTTAATTTTAAGGTACTGATTTATTTTCATAAAATATTTTAAGTTTGTACATTAGCAGAAAAGTTATCCTACATATACTAGTAATATATTCTCTTAATGGGATACATAATAATGAAATTTTGTCTCAATAGATCTTTAAGAGCAGATCCAAACTTGAAGGATTATGAGTTCAGTCACAATAATGCCTGCTTTCACTGCCTTATGGCTGGCAATAATGCTTTGAAACTGGTTTTGATAATATCTGGGATACTAGAGTAGCCATGCTGAAATCTAGGACTCTCTTCTGCTTCATTGCTTTAGCTTTACTTAACAGCCTGTTTTTGTGTGGTAAAACAGTGATAGAAATTACAATGTATTGATGAAGATACGCTAAATAAAATTGTACTGCTTTTACAGGAATACACCTCACATATCAAAGTTATAATAAAAATCTCATGGGTCTGTAAGAACAGTCAGAGGGGTGCAAGACAAGATTCAATCAGTGATAACTTTTTATGCTGGGTACCCCATGGCATGAGTCCAAACAAACACATCTTCAGAAATAATTGCACAAAATGGCAAATCTTTTAACATTGCCTTTCCATGCGAATTATTTCTATCAGCCTACCGCCCTTTTTCAGACAGGGAAATTCCCACCAAGTCATCAATAATAAATACATTCAGCTATCAGTTCAACTACTAATGAGTAGCTTTTAGCATACAGCGCCTATTCGGAGAAATCAGGTCTGGAAGATGAGAGCATAGTCTTTAATAATTTACAAGACTCATTAATCTTATCCCAAAAGACAAACAAACAGAATTTGATATCTACTCAGATTTCCAGACCAAGATACAGCATTTCAGGAGCCATTAGGATCTATCTGTCAATAAATACTCTTGAAATGTTCTGTGGAATAACTTGTCAGCTGACATCTTAAAAAGCCCATATTATTAGAGACAAAACATCAGGAACCTTAAGAAACTTGCACTGCTGAATATTAGATCAAAAAGGTTTGAAAATTATTCAGTATGGCAGACCCTAAAGATCTTTAAAATTTGCAATTTTAAGTAGACAATATGTAGGTCCAGTCTGGTTGTGCATGGAATAAAATACCAGTACTCTACAAATGTTAAGCATGCCCAGAGACAGAATTCACATTCAACATAAAATACTCACTTTGATGGTACAATATAGAGAACTAGGAGAAGGGAAAAGATACCCTTTAGACTCATACTGGGAGTAAACGCTCAAGTTCTCGGCCATACAAGTGTTACATATTCCTACCATGTGTTAGTTACAAAGGGCAACACAGCGGTTGGTAAGAGTACCTGGAAAAGGAGAATGATTATGCAATAGCTAGGTCTACTTGTTATGGACAGAACTGCAATATATGTCTAAAAACCAACCCTAATATAAGGTGCTTAGTTTTCTTCGTGTCTCCTGCTGTGAACATGCACCTATAAAACTGCTTTTTGCTCTGCGCACTCACTAGTAATGAGGGTTTGCCTACAGAGAAAAGTTATCTACTTAGATCTCTACCTTGTACCTGATCCTATATTTGTTTATGATATTCTTTCTTCTGTTTTTAAATCCACCTAAATGAGATAATCTAAATGCTAGAGTAGCTGGCTGGAACACTCAGTCATACTCTGTGGGCAAGGAGGGAGGTCCTGTGTTCTTCTGCTGGCTTTGTCAAGCAGGCGTAGGAACAGGAGCTAGGGAGCTTTAAGCGCTCCAGCTCATTTCTCACTCCATTTAGATTAATCATATGCTCCTAATTCCATTGGTCTTGGATGGGTTTTGTTTTCCAGGCGTTGTATATGAACTATTGTACCTTCCCTTCCTTATGTACATAACTAGCAAAGTCTCCCTTCCACCACCTACAAAACCAATGGGCAGAATTACTATATGAAACAGGATAAAAATGCTTAAACCCCAGATGTTTCTTAGAGCCCATGCCTGTTACATTCCTATAAAAAGCAGGACATAGAACACCATTTTACTGTAGATCATTCTGAAATAGCAGTAATTAAGGAACATGCCATTTCCTTAATTGCCATTTCCTTTTTATAAAATAGCCCTTTACTCACATCAGTTTATATCACAAGCAGTGAACCACAGCACTACACTGCCTTTTCAAAGCTAAATGTGTATGACACTTGTTCTTTCTTAAAGTTCTCTTTTACCACAGTAACATTTACCTTCCACTTAAGGCTTTTAAGCAGCATGTCATAACACAAGGAGTGTTCAACCCGTCAGGCTATTTGATAACATTTTGGGGCTACAAGGAGAAAAAATGTCACTAAAAAACTATAAAACAGAAGAAACATGAAATAAAACCAGGAAGGGATAACTATAAATTCTTTAAAATAGTCAGTACTGATACAGATTATCAGAAGAATAACAGTTATCCTCCTGTAAACAGTTTTTACTGACATGGTATATTGCATATTCTTTTGAAACAGGACACAAAGATGAATGAATAGGTAGTATCTTTCCAAATCTTCTTTTGCAGCTAGAGTGTACCCACTTAAACCTAATTAAACTCACACCAACTAATTCCAGGTACATCTTAGAAGAAAGGCGATCTGGTGGGACAAAATTATTATTTCAGTGTATGACCTGAGACACGTTGAAGATTAAATATTAGCAGCATATGTTCATTGAAGAAAAATAAGAAGATGTCCTGTTAAGAAATACAGTTTTTCCTTCTGGCTTTTATGAGGTTATATCAAGGTCATTATGTATAAAAACTTGAATACTTCAAAATAAAAAATTGTATATATTAATTTGTCAGCCTAGCACAACAAATGTCTCAGCCTATAAACATCACTCCTTGACTCACATGATTCTGGCTAATTAAACATTATCCTATTTAGAAAAAAAAGTTACTAACCTCCATTCCTCACTGTCTTTAAATTAGCAGCTACACTTAAACTTGTTCATCTAAAATGTCGCTCTTTAAGTGCCTCCTGCCCGCCATATAGCTCTGGATGATTTGCAGCGTGTCAGAGACTCACAGTAACTCGAAGCCAGTCTCCTAAAACTGCTCCCTACTGCTTAGCTGGGATAGTCATCCTGTTACTCCTCACATGGATGGATGAACATACAAAATTAGAGTGTACAGTGGATGAAGTATAAATACTGTAAGAAAAGCAAGCATTGCCAGATTAACAAACCTTGGTTTTGTGAACACTAAGAAATCTTCAAGGTTACTTTTAATCAAAAGTAGTACACTGAAAACAGTAACCAGTGGAATTTATCTGGACACGTATTCAGCTCACACCATATTTCAGTTTCAACATACAACCTTTTTTTCCACTGAAAAGTGCTTTTCTAATATCCAGAAGTAAAAGAATTTTTGAAAGACCATTCTGTCTCCAAAGAGACCATTAGGATCAGTTTTCCATTCTGAACAGAAATTCCTATCTTCTCAAACAGCTCCAGCTCCTCCAAAATAACCAAACTATCCTGAGCTTTCTAGCATACTTACCTGCCAAAAGAAACACACACTTCTAAAGGAGGAACAGTAGAAAACCGAGAAGTATTATTTAATGGCGATGAAGTTTGAATGAGCAAAAAATATTGTTGCTTTTCTTGGAATTACGATTATCACAGGTTTAGCCTAAAAATGCTCTTTTTTAATTAGGCTACTAAGATGAGTTGCCTTTACCAATTTGTTTCTTCCACAGATTGTTATCTTTACAGATCTGCTATCTGCAAGTTAGACAGGATCTGTGTTAACACTTTAAAGATTCCTATCTGTGCATGTGAATGCTATCCTGAATTTTGTAAATCAATATTTCCCAAATTTGGGGGTTTTCTTGCCTCAAAGTCTCAGTCCTCATTAATTTTTAGTTGCACATCCCATTACAAAACTTATGATTTAAAATCTTAAAGACAACACAGTCCTGTCAGGCACTTCCTAAGACACAGTAATGAGCCACATACTCCAGCTATTTTGTGCTATATGTAGTCAAGAAATACACTTACCATACATACTTACATGGAACAAAGTGTAAGTACGCACCAGAGTGTCTAATGTTTCACCTTCCCAGCCTGCATATTACTCAGAAGGGATTTGTGCAGTTATGAACCTTATTTTTCACATGTACTCCTCATCTCAGACACTACAAGTTTTAGAACAACTTATTCATAACAGGTCAGAACATTTTGACTACAGACCACACACAAAATGCACAACTTTACAGCTCAGGTATTTCAAAGGCTATTAAGATGCTGCTGTATAAATTACAAAGGTCATGGTGCTTTCAGCTGCCCTCTAGGAACTGCCAAGCTGGGAATGCTAGAAAGCCCCTCTTCTAGTTCAACTGCAGTGGAAAATAGGGTTCAGTATACATATTTATTGTCCTGAAAGTTACAGCACAGAGACATTAATTTACAAGGTGCATAGAGAATACGGGGTATAAATTATCCCTGAAGAGTCCCATGCTTTCTTGTAGACAGGTGAGAAAGATTACATGTACAAATTACTTTTTCCACTGGCTTTTAGTCCAATATTTTTAAATACTAACATTTCATTAGGTATTTCCTTCATTAAGTTATTGACAATCTTTTCCTTTCTTTCAAAAACTGTGGGGATTTTGTATTGTGTGGGGTTTTTTTGTTGTTGTTTCGGGGTTTGTTTTTTTAAACTGGGGAAGGTACGTACTCCCCGAGGATCTTAAGTTACTGCATCACTATAGATCAACTTTCTCTAGTTTTACTCCTTTATAACTCATTCCTCTGTTCGAAGAGATTTTTTTTCTCCACTGATGAAAAACTAATGTAACATCAGTTGTAATGCTACACTTTTCTCAGTAGTAAGAGAAAGTGATACATGAGATACCAGATCTTTTATACTGGAATTTTGTACAGTATTTTGTGATATAATTCATGGCACAAAAACTTACAAAACTTTAACATTTTCTATTTTTTTATGATTTGCAGTCACTGTGTACAGCAATAAAAGTAATTAAATATATAACATCTTTATGAAAAAAAATCCAATGTTAAGTTCTCCATTTTAAACATAACATATAATGTAAACTCTTATGCAAATGCCAGAGTCTTTCTATCTATAGACACACACAAGATGATTGTACCGCTACCTCTTTCCTCCATTGAAGAAAGCACTGAAATCAAATAGGAAGCACTCTGAGGTACAACTGTTGAGGTGTTCCTGAGGGACAGTTACAGTTTCATGGCTTAATCACTCCAACTTTCTATTTTGTTAATAACATAGCTGAATAATAATGATCTGTTACTACTTGAGCATTCATTTTAATGAGTCCCTGGAAAGAAATGCCTGGAGTGAAGCATGCCCAGATCTCCTGAATAAGCAGGAAAATTTCTGCACAAAGATTAGAATCATCTTCAGTTTATATACACCAATAACATCTTTTTGATCCTGAATCCCTATTCTGCTCTAAAGGAAAAAGAAAAAAAAAAGTTTTACAGAAAGTTTCTTAGTTAAATATGAAAATCAGTGCCTGAGTTAACAAAATCCTCCAACCCCAGCTTCCCCTTCCAAGTCTTAGTATATTAATCTCCTTTCCTTTTAGCTGCTCCAGTTCTTGCGTAACAATGCCATTTCCTGAATTCAAATCTCCACAAATAAACCTTAAAGCTGAGTAATACTTTATTAAGCTCTATGAATATTCCCTTAAGCAGGACATCTTTTTAAAACTGGGGTACACTGTCACAATTCAGCATCATTTTCTTAGCACTTTCAGAGTAAGAATCACAAGCACTGCAGCAATGAACAACCTAAAGGTCTTACTGAAACGTAAAACTGCTACCTTCTCCAGAGTAGATTTTTAATGATACACCAATGTTTTGTTTAAATTCTCATCACTCCATGCAGCAGCCATCTATTTCTCTGTGGATGTGTATTTGGGCAAACTCACAGGGAAATCCTGTACAGGTATTTTTAAAGGAAGAAAAAGCACGCTGCCAGCAAGCATCTTCCTCCTTTCTGTACAGCATGAAACCACATACCTTTCCCAAGCATTCAAATTGTCAACGCTTAAACGTTAACATAAGTGGTTATTCCAGTAAAATAGGAAAATTAAAACAGTTCTTGATCTAGAAAAGATGCTCAATTTTGATCTGCCTGCTAGGTAGTTCCTTTCATTACGGGTATTCCTAGTGAAAGTGCTCACTAGAGGCTAAAACCAAATGCGTAATTACTGTGTTCAAGCTCCTACCTGAACACAGGCTGGAGTTTCTGTGTGTTAGACATTATCTAAAATGTGCTACCTGAAGCATGACTTGCAGGATGACAAGGATGGCAGTTGATGGCAATCAAGACCGTAGATGGAGATGGTCAAGAGGACACTTTTGACTAAAAGTGCATCACAAGCAGGGAAAAAATAAATCATCTTGAAGAGCAACTACTATGGGGGAAAAAAAATGTATTGGACTTGAGTGCAAAATTTATTTCAAAATTAGGTTCATTAAAGCTAACTATTCACTATCACAGTTTTATAATCTACTCAAGACCCATGAGATCTTTTCTCAAAGGGGTTGGAGAATAAAGAGTATTGCTAAGTAAAGATTAATTACTTGTTATAGGTTTAACACTTTAAAAATGTCTTTGTAGTAATCCCCAGTGAAAAACACTGAATGACATTCAATAGGACAAGACAGTGTTTTGCACATTGAAACTATAAAAGTTCATTGCACAGGGAACAATAAGTAAGGACTCAAACAAGAAACAAAACAACACAGTCTTTCAATGGCCCTTGTCTACCTTGGTGGTACCTTAAACATTTTTTTTAATCAGTCACCCAGCAATATGCATACTGGTCTGCCCCCAAACACACTAGTTGCTTGATGGAGCAAGTACTCAGTACCTTTATAATCTCAATTATTTAGCACAGCAAGCGAATGCTGAGATCAGAGTATGCCACAGCAAGATGAAATGCCAAGTAGTGGAAACAGGTGAGCCAAAACCATACAATCCAGCCTAAGCAGCACTTTTCTAAGGAATGAGGAACAGAAACCAATGCAATTTTTAAAAACTGATCTTGAAAATATACTCATCAGGAAACAGCCTTATAGCTCTTGGAGTGGTGCCACTATGATCAGCATCTCATCACCTCCTTCCCCATGCCCTGTTTAAGCTAAGTCCTTGAACCTGAAAAATCAACTGAAATGGAAGGGAAGAATCTAAAATGACAAATTAGATCTTAAGGTATAACTGTCTAACCAAAAAAAAATGGAAGCCTGAAAACAAAATTACAGTTTAATCCACCATATTTCAGCTCACTGTTATACTGACATCTCTAATTCCTACTATCTTAGAAGTCTTGACATCTGTATCAAACTTTTAATCTGAAGCCAAAAATTGTGTGAAATTTATGTAGTACAAATACAGCAGTATACAAAACATTATAAACAGAGCCTTTTTTAGCTTGCAAAGGTACAAAACATGTTTACAGGGTTTTCTGCTTCAAAACATCCAAACTTATTCAGTAATAAGTTTACTTTCAAAATTATCTATTACTGCATACCCAAATATGTTTAAAGCAACAAGCTTTTGGGTCTTTGTTTTTGTCTTTAAACAGTATGCAAGCAGCTGAGCCTTTCTGAGCCCATCAGCATGTTAATAAAACATTTCTTAAGGTGCAGATTTACAATTACAATCTGCATTAAGATAAAAATCTACACTTTCGGTAGAAGGAACTATCCCTCCACTTCTTTGGCTTGTGTTCCCAGCTGTAGCTGATGAAAGTGCTTGTAGGTTGTGTAATCAGCTAGATAGATGTGGTTTCTAATCTGGCTGGAAACTAATCCTCCACACAAGAAAATTTCCATCCAGATTAGGAACTTGATTCAGATGGTCACATCTGCACACATGCTAATACTGCTGAGACCCCCTTTCTTTAGCAGTACTGCCTAAGATCAGCTTCACACAATCAAGAAACTGCATCTGCCGAACCACAGTTAAGTACCTCTGGGATGTTCACTTGTAAACAGCTTCATGCTTTTAATATTATTCCACTTCAAGATTATACAGAAGCAGCAACTGTAATTTCCTAGCATGTAATTTCATCTTTTTTGCAAGTTACTGCTGACCATAGAAACACATTTAGAGAAAACAGTCTTCCAAATGTTATGGTAATTCTTAGGTAAAAACTTGAATCGGGCATGGTATAGCAATATATTTTTAATAAATTCTAAGACTTACTCCATTGTACTAATTTCCTATAAACCACATGTCCATACTGATATTCAAAGAAAATGACGTTTGTTGCTATGTGCCCTTCCTTAACAACCGCCCACCAAATAGAAAGAGAGTTAGGACTACAAACACATCTTTAAATCTGCAAATTTTGCAAAAAGTACCAGCTAGTAAAGGCAGAAAGAATCAAGGTAGTGTGCTGCTGAGGAAGACTTGATGCAAGTTCAGTAATCAAGTGGCCAGCCAAACAAGTCTAACATGTACAGCTCCAGCCTAGCCATAACCCTGCTGTCTCCTCCTTGGACAAGGCGGCCATGGTGGGATGCACCGGGTGAGACAGAAGGGGACAGTGGCAGTGGGAACGGACTAGAAGGGGGAAATGATGAACAAAAGGGCAAATGTATTGGAAATTAAACTCTCTACTCACAGAGATGGTTAAAAAAAAAAAATCCCAGTTTTCCAAGATCCTGGTTTTTGCCCCAAACTGAGAGGAGTAAAAACTTCTTTTCAATGAAATTAGGCATTCCATAGCATTTTCCAGTTTGCTGCTTATGCCAAGCAATACTACCACACTAAACAACTCAAAATTGAAAGGTTCAACAAAATACATTTCAACTTTTTTTTAATTTTTTTTTGGGGGGGGAGGGCAGACACAGGACGGCGTGGGGGAACAGGGAAGTGTAAAGTAGCTCAGGAAAATGAATACGCTTTGGTGAATCATTTTAGTTATAAAACTGACATTTTTCACTGCAAAAAAACTTCTATCTACCTTTTCCAAGCATGAACAAACAGACTTGTACTTCCACCCCAAGTAGCCTTATCTTTCCACTTAAAATTTTCCCGTGACCTCAAGCGCTTCTATTTCCCTCTAAGTCCCAAAAGGTTAATCAATACCATAAAAACTCCATCTGAACAGATACCAGATCCATTACTGTATAAGCTACTGGATAACTGATCCCACTGTAGTTCATGCATATGTAGCAACCCAAGATGGAAAGAAAAAGAATTGAAAGCTACCAAAATACAATTGCTTCAATGCATTATATCAACAGGTATTTACAATCGTAGCCAAATTTATTTGTTAATATGTAGTGAATATATTTGGCAAAGCAGAACGAAATTGCTAAATAATCCTGCCAAAATGTTTTTGAGACAAAACTCCTTCTATGAGAACCTGATGGTAAGCAGACAGGCTTTTTATTCTGATTTTCATTAATAATGCAAAACCAGTAAGAATAACCATCAACTGCAACAAGTTACAACCTTACTTGTGAAAAATGAACCATTCTAAATACTATAAAGATGATCAAAATTATCTGAAGGACAATGCAGCCTAGGAGAAAGACTGGTTTTGAAGATAGGGATTACAGTTTGACAAGTTTCACTTTTGTTTATATGCAGTAGAAGAGTACAAGTGAGAAGGCACTCCAACAAGCAGTTTTTTCAGTTTATAAAAAATAAACAAATCTTTTCTGTTACATTCCTCATTCCATGAAGATGAAACTCCTAAAATTTTGAATAGTGGGGAGCATTACTTTAAACCCCCAAAACCTAAAGAAAAATTATTTTTCCAGACCTGCAACAACACTTGCAATATACTCAGAAGACAAATTCTGCTCATGTTTTCCAGCATTAAAAAGCAGATGTTTTTTCTTACATTAACAACACTTGATTATAAAATAAATTTAGCCTCTGTGCAAAGAGAGGAGTGAACATAATGGCTCCCTTAAGGCACAACTTTGAGGTGTGAGGGATATTAGTTCAATTTCTTTTTCAAATGATGTAGAGAAGGATGACAGAAAGAAACAGCTTCCAGTTGTCATGCTTCTAATTCATCTAGTCTATAGATGGCTTTGCTTCAGAATTCTCTAATAAGCTCTATTACAGTACAATACTTCACTGTCCTTATAATATGCATACTGCAACCTGTGTGGTCTAGTTAGACTAGTTCAGGGAAAGCATTTGAGGTTTTGAATGATTATTTTTTTAAAACCTTGGATAGCAAGAGAAGGTCATTTCATTTAAAGAACCCACAGGAATCTCATAATATTTCAAATATTTTTATTTGCATGTGAAGATAGACATTTGTGCGGGATGTGGTGGGGAAATTTTGGGTTTGTCTATTAGTTTATTTTGGGCAGAGGAGGATTGCTAGTTTCCTACCAGTGTTTTTGCTAGATTGTTTTGCAAAACTGCCTCTAGTATCGATTGCCTGTTAAAATATTTAACTTGTGGAATTCATGAAGTAGAAGACATCAGTGTAATTGGTCAACAGCAAAAATTATCAAAGGGGGAAACAAATCTGTGTTGTCTGGGTGTGGGACAATAATGAGTAAGTAACACTGGTACATTTAAATAGAAGAGCTACATTTAGGGAAATAGACTGCATTTAAGCATATACGGAAGGAGGAGGAAAAACTGGAAGAGGCATAAATTAAGGGCAGAGGAATGAACAGAATGAAGACTGATTGGGTAACAAAACCCATGCAAAGTGGACCCTCTTGGAGAGATCTGATCTAGCCTGCTGCAAATTCTTCAGCTAAGAACAGATAACACAACAGTACGCAGGACTTAAAATTCAAAGCATGCTGTTTCACTAAGCCCAAGTCCTGAAAATAACTTTATTTTAACCACATCCTAGATTTTGTCACAAATGCTACGTTTAGCCTATAAATGTTTCATTGCATTTTTAAGCAACAAATTACTATGTCTCCAACTTTTTTTTTTAAATTCAAATAAAAGCATCAGAAATGTACACAAATCATCTGAGAGTATGGGTAAATAATATTTTCCTTTGTGATAAACTCAACTTGGAACATTGTCATCTCCCCCCACCCAGCCCTCTCAAATCCTGCTGCCACCATTCTGCAGATTTGCTGACACACTCCCCATCCCAGGTACTAAGCCCACAACGTTTTCCATGGCCTGCTTTCCAGGGTAGCCCCTTTAATCTGCTTTCAGCACAAATAAGGGGGCAACAAGGCTGTGATAAGCAGATGGGAATGCCAATATGGCTAAGGAGATGAAAAAAACATAACTCATTCTCAGTGATGCTGACAACTGTCTGCATGGCTGCAGGTTGGACTGATTTGGGTAAACAGTAGCTGAGCTAAAAAAGCATCACTCATTCCCAGTTTTTCTGGGATCCATTTCTTGACACAGCTATACTAGTACATGTGATAACACAGCACAAAACCAAGAGTTGAGGGGCAGGAAAGTAGGACAACTCTTTAAGATGGCTTATGCAATATGTCTGCCAAAACACTAACCAGAGACCGAGGGTGCACATTCAGGTGACAATTAAAGGATTACATGGCTAGCGACAGCCAGAATTGATAGTGCCATTTCCTTCTCTTCCGGCCCTGGAACATGTCCTGACTCAGGTGAACTCTTTCAGGGACAAAAAGCAACATAAATCTTTAACAAAAGTTATGGCTGAGCAGAATTAACAGCTTACTGTTATTTCATTATATTCAATATAGGGATATTGCATAGGTCCAGCCCCCTTACCATATTCCTGGTGCCAGTCTGACCCCCTCCTTTGTGCTGGTTCTGATGTTTATGAGCCTCCTCACTGAGCCAATTTGAATTGCAAACCTATTGCTACAACTGTCCTTTCTTCACTGGATTAATTGTCTGTTGCCTTAACAAGTTGAATCAAGTTCAGTGGAGGGCCTACAGGTGCTGGTGACAGGAGAAGCAGAAGCATGCAGCTGGGGAAAGGAGGGAAGATGGAAGGAAGAACTAGGCTATTATTTTTTGATTAATTTAGGTGCTGTTTGATGCTACAGCTGAGAGAAGGAAAGGAAATAAGATCTATAAAGAGAAAAGTACTGCTGCAGGGTAATTAAGACCTAGGAGTAAACATACCAAATGGTGTTTGCCACATGACAACAAACAAATGTGAATCAGAATGTGAATCAGTACTTGAGCAGAGGAAGGAATGTTTTCTCTACTATTCAGGAAGAGCTTCCATTGTTTGGAAAAGGTGTGAGTCATTAACTCCCACATGTACAAGTGAGACATCCAGAGCTATAAATACCTGACATACGTCAAGGGCTCTTTGGAATGGAAGAATGGAAATGTATATGTACTTTTTCAAAATTACAGAAGCATGAAGCCATGCATCATTTCACAAATTTTGATTTGTTGTGTTTAGGCTCTTCTGAATTGCATTATCCAAGCATGACGAGCTATAACCTTGAAAGGACCCGCTTTCTTGCTTCTGATGCTTCTGATAGCTCAACAGCTATTTGGGATAAAAGATGAGAGGTGCACTGGACTTGATGGTATGCTATTTTAATGCAACATTTTTGTATGTCTGAATTTGTAGCTTATCATAGCCATTAAGTAAAATTACCTTTCTGATGGCAACCAAGAATCTCATTGGCAACAGTTATGTGTCATAAAAACAATCTTCCTCCTCCTCATTCTCTTTGATTTCATGTCCACTTCTAGGAGCTCAGCATCAAGGCAGTAAAGTTTTACTGCCATCTCGCAACATCGATTTTTATGGTAACTGTAGGATTCTTCAGACTATAACACACTCGAGCTCTTCTTAATCTGTTTATAACTCCTAACAATTTATTCATTTTAAACACAGGTTAAAAGGCTGTTGGACTTCATAGGGGGTTTTCATTCTCAGGTGAAAACCACCACAATATCACAAAACACCAGTGCATTAGTCCATTAGGATTATCAAGCACTGGTGAAGGGCTTGGTTCCTAATCTAGACTTAGTCTGGCTGCTTAAAGCCAAATATTACTATAATAATCAAAGTATAGATCCTGTTCCTTCATATATGCAGCTTTAACATTTTTCCTCATGAAAGTCATCAAGTTGAGGTGGCATTAAACTCCTACACAATCCTTCTGGAGAAAAGTATGTTCTCTCCACATGATGTGTTCTTCAGAATGATTCTTGCAATGCCTTCTACCTTGGATAAAAGAGATTCCAAAGAATACTGATGGACTATACATGATCACGCTACAGGTGCCTTCCGGAAGGGAATCATAAAACACCCAAGAGTTCTGGTTAACTCAGGTTCAGGGAGTCAATACACACTACTCTGTGACTGACAAACTTCTGGGAAAACTGATCGCACAACAAGAAGAGGGCAAAACAGGGTTTAAGAGCTTGGATGCACATGAGACTCATTCATTTACCCTGACCCCAAATCTCAGAATAGAAATACACAAGAGGAACACAAAAAATATGCTTGACTTTGTGTAAGCATGTGGAAAGTATGATTTTTACAGTACCATAAATATTTAATTACACTTTTATATCACTAGTGATATCCTTTCTTAATTGAAATTCCTTTAAAAATTCCTATTAAAAGCCTCTTTAGAACTATATTTCTATTTTCCTTAACTTAATAAAAAGACTTACAAAAGAAATACTTTTATGAAGAACTTACCCCCCCCCCCCCCCAATCTATTTAAGTTATTTTGTCTTCACAGAGATTCATCAGGTATCATTAAGAGCCAAGGCCATACAAAGTGATCTGTAAAACCTTTTGTTCCTTTGATAAAGAGTTTTTTGGAATGTAGAAGCCTGACTGCCCAGACTATTGTTGCATTTGAAACATTGCAGTCTGCATTTAACCAGTGCTACACTCAATTTCATTACTGTTGGGAAACCAGTAGAATATGAGGTGATATCCCTTCCTTTGCTAGTAAGTTCCAAGTTTTGTTAAATTCTCTCACACGGAGCAGGCTTTTGGCTGTTGCACACTTCATATTACAGTCTTTTCAGAAAGTGAGCAACTTTCTACACATTTGATAAAAAAGTCTGTTTTAAAAACCTAGAAGTCTGAAACAAATATTCACACTTACTGCTTCAGAGCAAGTAAATCAAGAAACACTGATGAGCTCATCATCAAAAGTTCCTGAGTGCCAGAGCCACCCAGACTGCAATATGATAACAGAGAAGCTTGCAACTACAGCTGCGTTATCCTATTGATATAGTATTTGTACATAGTCACCAGGGTAATGCTAACAATTTGTGTAATAAAAGACATTTAAAGAACATTGAATTAGCTTGTACTATGCCATTTATGAATCTTATCTCTCCTATCATCCCAGGAAGCAGAAGCAAACTGCTACTGTAGTGAGACCTGATGCAGTTGCCTTTGTGTAAGTGTCTGAGGGACAGTAAGGCTTAAATAGCTGTTGCTGTGAAGTCATGAGCTAAATTTGCAGCACATTTCATACAGTGGTTCTCTAACACGGCAGCAATAAGAAAAACATCAGTTTGTCTCACTTTCAAGAAGTCTAAGGTACAGCTTTTCAGACTGGAATCACAAATCACTTAACACTGTGCAATTTAGAAAGAATCTAGAGGATGCGGGTTTTCCACAGCAGGGCCTCGTCAGGCTGCCGAGCCAGCTAGCAATCTTCCATGATCTTCTTGAATGCACATTCTTGGACTAAAATGCACGAAGTGGAAAAAGCTAAATATGCAATGAAACAGACATAGATGTATAAACTCATCTAAATGTTTAAGAGAACTATCTCTTAAAAAGTCTCATTCAAATGATGGCAACATACTGAAGTGATTCTTCTCAAAACAACAAACCTACCACAGAAGCACATTTCTGGGTTTATGCAGTAGAGGTATACTGTAAAACAGAGGAGGCACAGCCAGTTGTTGTTAACTCAGCCTAACAACTTTTGTCTTAAAGAAGCAGGTTGATAGGTTTTCCTACTGCATCCACGTATTGTTTTCTCACATTACCAGTCATCTGAAGAATGGAAAAAAATACATCATTTGAGAGTGGGCTGAAGGTATCAGTCAAGAAGTAAAAACTTGCTCTTGTCAGATGGAGTGATTTATCAAGCTACTCTCTCTCAGTGAGAATATGGTGAATGACTCTGCAAGCTCATTTCGGTGCAAAGTAAAGCAAGTTACGGTTAAGATGTTTAAATCCCTAACAGTGATGCAGACTAATCTGCTTCACTCTGTACTGAAATCAGCTAAAAAGGTATTGTATTGCAGCTTCGTTCTGCATCTCTGATGCAGGGGCAGTAACCTGCAGTGGAGGGATGACTGAAAGGTAAGGGACAATATCCCCTTCATGGGTTCCAACTTGATCTAGAAAGAGTTTATCAGTCTGCACCAACAGAGAGCAGAACCAAGTTGAGGTAATGTGGCTGGCAGTTGTAAGAACTTCATAAATATCCAAATCAAAAATAAAAGTATAGTTGTATTAAATATTCTAAAAAAATCCTTATTAACCAAATTTTATTTTTTGGTAGTAAATGGCCTCATTTTTAGAAAAAATAGTGGTAATGAGACACACACAATGGTTAGCAATAGTCATCCACAAGAAAGATTTTGGAAACAATCAGTGCTCCAAGCTCTCAGCTGTACCCCATTCCATTTTCTCTTTGATGTCAGCAAGCTGTCTATCTTATTAGTTCAAGCTTTATCTTTTGATCAAACTTTTGTAATACAGAATTTGGAAATTAGTTTCTTAGAGGGACAAAAGCTGTCAAATAGTAACCCACATCAGATCAACCCCAACAAAGTGGTAACAGCTTAGGACAAGTCAGAGCCAAAGTTGGAATTTCAGAGCATATGTGCAAATTATTATTTTTTAAAAACCACAGTGTTGACATTACAAGGGAAGAAAAGAAAGAAAAGATCATATCTTCTGAGCCCTTGATCAAATTACTTCATAATTCACCCATTAAACCTATCCCCTTGCTCCCATAAGAGACAGCAATCTGAGACAGAACAAGCGTTAGGGGAGAAAAGGGAACTACAATGTTGCAACTAAATCTCTAGAGAATGTAGAAACATTCAGAGATATTTTAAATAAAGTAATTTTATGGAACTTTTCAGATATAAAATAAGGGGTCAACTTGAAATTACCCACAATCTGTATGCAAGATAAACAAACCAGGAGCACAGAACTATATAGTGTCTGCAATTTCCTATGGTTTCTCTCAGTGAACTTTTTTCCAAAAATACTAGATTCCAGTATTTTGAAGATGGTATCTGGTAGTTCTTAATTCATCCTAGCCTCTCATCTTTGAAGCAATTCCATTTCTGTCTCAGTGCCTAATTTCCATTTTACACATCCTATAATAGTGTTTGTCCTTTTGTCCTTTAAAGTTGACTTCTAAAAGATTCCCATCATTAACACATCTACAAAGAACAAACAACTTGCTCCCTTTCTGGGTCCTTTGGTTGAGATATAATTATTAAAATTATAATTATTTTTCCTTACATATTTTAGAAAGTTGGAAATCGCTTCAAATTGCTCTTTTACAAAATGCTGTAGGCTTGGACATTTCTTACTTCTGGAAGGAATGTATGCTTTGCAGAGGTTTCAGATCCTTAACCTGTAAACCAACTCGTTGCATGAGTTACGGTTCACTTTGTGTTCTATCAAGTCCTGGCTATTTTTGATCGTATTTAAATTCTTACAGTATCCCTTTGCATATTTAGGAACTACTCCTCTCAGCCCAGAAATCTTATGCAGGGTTTCTAGAATTCCTTACTATGATTTTTAAACATTTTATTTCAGCCCATCTACCTTCTCTCTCCTTTCTTAAATGTACAGTGTTCTCTTATTTTTTAATGGGTAATGCAAGATCTTTTTCTTCTTAGGATATGGACATGCTAACACTTTTTAACCTGTAAAGCTAAAAGCTGGCAAGTCTTCAGCAAGATTAAAAAAAACGTGAAAAATAACTGACAACATTGAGCTATGCATATTTCATGATACAGACTCTTTTCTAATACAAAAGTATAAATAGTGTCCACAGCTGTGCAATTTATCCTTAGCCATTAAATGTCTCCACAATCTTACAATTTCTAAAAGTGTCTGCATTGCCTACAAATGAGCTGCATTAATATAAACAGCACATGAACAGCCAGAGAGCCTATAAAACAAAAGCCGTAAGCACAGAACTTAACTAAACTTAAAAGCGTCACCTTCAGATTTAAAAAATAAGAGCTCATAACTATTTCACAGTTGATCAATTTGCCAAGAACACTTTCCAGTGTTTTGATCACACAATCTTGAATTCCTGGTTTTATACTCTGAGCAAAACTGAGAGCTTGTTTGAAAACATACAGCCAACGATGTCCTCTGTACTCTGACTTGTCAGCATGCTTATGTACTGGACATACTTTGCACCCTGCTGAAAGTTTGAGAATTGCCTAGTTTAACTAAAACACCCAACACCCTCCTGATAGAAGAGATGATGGACTAACCTGGAAAGACCGAAAGATTAAAACAAAGGATCAGTCTAACAGCTAGACACAGTTACAACTAAACGTGGTTTCATTGTCTCAAGTCCTAAATAAACAAGTTCATCATATAGACTGTACTATTAAAAAACCCAACACAGTTCACTTACAGCACTTTGCATAGGAATAAGCAAGACTAAAATAAGATGTATGTTGTATCTTATCTCCATTTTAAGAATGAGCAAGTTTCTTAACCTCTTTGTCTCAGTTTCCAAGGCTACAAGCGAGGCACGACAAAGGCAGGAAGAAAACTCAGATATTTTTTGGCTCACTTTTTTTTTTTCTCTTCCCTTTTTGCTATTCAGCCATCTTATCTTCCTAAAGTGCAGGCTTTAGTTATTTAAGCATACATCTTATTCTGTGTGCAGCCTGGTTTTTTGGTAATTCTAATCAGCTTTCCTTTTTGCAAATCTGGCCAACTGTTTGGTGATTAAATTTAATCACTTCTTGCTCATAATGCACTTGGAAATAATCAAAGAAACAATATCCCAACCAGTACTAGCTGAGAAAAGGACGCATTCCTATAAAATGAAGTTAAACCAAACTATTTTTAAAGGTATGCAAATGATGTGAGAGAAGACAGGAAACCACATTTAAAGTGTAAATCAAACTCATTGCTTCGTAAAATCTCTGGAAAATCTTTGAAAAATGGCTTTTTCTACTTTTCTCATCCAGATTTTCTTTATTCACTACAAAAGGAAAAACAAAGCAACAGGAAAATAAAGTGATGTCCCCCCTCCGCAGAGAAATAATGAAGTCTCCTCCCCCTCCCAAAGGGGATCACAGTTTGCCAGCTTTGGCAGCGACTGTAGTATTTAAAATAGAAATGAATCCCAAAATGTGATTTGGCAAACAACTGCTGAAATATTCAGTAAGACTGTTTTCCCTCTTTTCCACTTCCTTTCTACCATTCTAATAATATCTAGAGAAGCTTTCAAACACCTCAAAGATTAAACAC